>NC_077240.1:66875000-67622500 GCF_947179165.1 Solanum dulcamara
CAAAATCTTAAGAAACTTGTACCCCAAATATGGGCACAATTCGAGCCCTAAAATAATATAAAGCAACCCACAACTCAAGAATTCAAGAAACACCATTAATGGGGTTAGATGAAGGTTTTGGGAAAAGATTTTTACCTCAATAAAGAGTCCACAATGCTCCCCCAATGACCCTAACTCAAAGCCCCAGCAAAAATGAACAATTAGCAATTGAAATCACCCAAATTGGAGCTCCCTATCTGGATGGTTAAATGATTGTCAATTATTGTTTAGCGTGGGAATGTATGTTGTGGATCATGATTATTATGTGACTAGTGTTAAAGGTTCGGTCATTGAATGTTAACCTTGGTGAAACTGTTTAGAAGGCCAATGACTCTTGTGAGATTAAGTGTAGACAATAGCTGGGTCATAACGAAATCTTGAGACTTTGGGTATTATGGGTTATTGAGGTATATAGAGGGATGTGGTTATACAAATAATTATGTGTGTTCATGTTGATTATTTCTTGTGAATTACTTGAGTAATGTGAATTATAAAATAAAGGGTGAATGTGAATGGCTTAGTATTGATAGATCTTATGTCATGAACTTATTTGATTACATGTGGCTATAGGTTATGGTTTAGTCTATATCATAGAGAGACTCTTAGTAGTGATTGAGTAATGTTGTGATATTTACCATGCATTTAATTATTGTGGTTGAGTGATTGATATATTGTTTTGATTGGTCTACAATCTCAAGATCGTGAAATTCATAATCTTCAACTTTCTCTACCAAAAGTGATGCCTTGAATAAAGAAGGTTTGATGAAATATTGTTAATGAAGGGAAAGATAAAATAAATCCAATAAAATGACTATTTATGAACAATTGCATGCAATGAACCTGTTACTTGATTGTGCAAGTATATGAACTATTCTTTGTGTACTGTGATTGTGTTTGTGATTATGATATTGGATCAGGTGTGACATTCCGATAAATATATAGGATCAGGTGTGTAATGACCCTCAAGGTCATTTTGGGAATTTTTGTAAAATGACCATTTTACCTCTTCCTTTAGATGCCCCGAGTCATTTCTAATTGTTATCGGGTGTTGATTTTTAGAAAATCCTATGAAAAGTTAAGTCCTTGGAAATTTTGAGTTTCATAAGCTTTAAGTGTTAAAAAGTGGTATTTGGGGTCAATCGGAGCTACAGATCTCGGAACGGAATTCCGTCGATTCCAGCAGCTCTGAAATGTCGAAATTGGGTTAGGAGACTTTACGGAATCAGTTTTGGAGCTGTAACGAAGATTTGAGGCCTTGAGTTGAGAATTTGAGCAACTTTAAGCCAAGGTTTGACTTTGGTCAACTTTTGGAGTTTCGATGCTCGGAATGGAATTCCGACAACTCCGTTGGATTCAGGAGATGGTTTTTGGTCTAGAAGAAGTGTTGGTTGAATTTTTAGAGGTCCCGAGTCCATTTTGGTATTTTAAAGGCCTAAATTAGTTTAGTTGCGACTTTTTGAGTTTTGGGCTAACGAAATCTCGAATTCAAATTCTGATGGTTCCATCAGCTCCGGAATGACCAAATTAGGCTAGTAGCACTGTTGGAATAACTATCGAGTCAATCGATACGAGTTTGGGGCTATTTGGCGCTTTTGACTTTGAAACTTAGCCTATAGTTGACTTTGGTCAACATTCTTGGAAAATGCGCTCGAATAAAAATTCTGACAGCGCGGTTAGTTCCGGAATGTTGATTTTAGTCTAGAACGACCCTTCGTTCGCCTTTTGAGACTTTCGGACTAATATCGAGGCCCGCTGTGAAATATGACTTAAAATGACTCTTGGATGTGGGACCCACTTTTTATTATAATAACCTCGTATGAGAATTCTGAATGCGCCATTGAGTCCGAAATATCGAATTTAGTAGGGTAGCATATCTGGTTTATTTTTATCGGATTCCGAACGAATTCCGAGGGTCCATTCGGAGACTTTAAATAATGGAAAACCAGAAAAATCTGGTGCAATAGTGCAGATTTTGCACCAGATTTTCAGATTTTTCTCCTCAACTTTGAACCCTCATTTCTTGAGTTCTAGAGCTCCAAATTGGGTGATTCAAAAGGCAAAATTGTGAGATTTTTCGTGGAGAACGCATTGGGTCGCTTGGAAACTGATTTGGAGCATTCGATTCAGGTAAAAATCGTGATATTATTTGCAGCAGTGTCCATTTCCGGAATGGATTTTTGAAGAACTTTGACAAGTTATTTCTTGACCAATAGAAATCCGATTTGGGTGATTCCAGAGGCTATATTGCGTGGAAATTTAAGGAGAACATCGTGGAAGTTTTAGAATCTGTTTTTGGCACGTCGTTCGAGGTAATAAATTGATTTTTAGCTGCAGATTTAGTGATTTTCGGAATGAAATTTTATTAAATTTTGAAAGAGTGTATCTTAGTCAATATAACTCCGTTTTGAGTGATTCTTGAGGCTAGATTGTGGGGTTTTTCACAAGGATCATCATAGTGCAATTTGTTTGGGTTGAAAGAGTCTCGTATTTCCATAATTTACTGATTTTGATGCTGCCATTTTTGGTCCTTTAGTCCGAATTTATGAGGTTTGGTTGTTTGATCGTCTTGCGTAATTTCCCACCCCGAATTGTGTTATAAATCTGATTTATGAGCTTGGGGTGACGTTTAGAACCTGTTTTGGGGGTCAAATCCAGAATTTCGTATGTGGGTCCCACAATTCCCGTTTTCGACCCAAAAATTGGTCCATTTCCAAAAATTATGAAATTAGTGTCGAAACGACCGTATCGATGTTGTGGTTCTATTTTTGACAGCTTGGCAGCGTTCCGAGGCCGTTCGAAAGGGAAAAGCTCCAGCACAGTGATTTGGAGCCCGCGTGTTTGGCCTACAGGTAGGCTACGGTTTACCTTTCTTTAGATTGAGTTGGAATGTGTGAAAGCATGTTGAAATAGTTGGGATTTTGGTTGGGTAGTTTAATTGTATATCTCAGGTGTTAGAAATCATGTTTTAGGCTTGTTATCGGGTTTTTCGGGTATTTAGAAGCAGATGTATCTTGTCGTTATTTGTTAGTATTATAAGGAGAGTTGAATGAGCATGTTGTTGATACTGTGGAGTATGTTGGCCTTAGTATAGGTGTTAGAAATCATGCTTTAGGCTTGTTATCAGGTTTTTCAGGTATTTAGAAGCATGTGTATCTTATCGTTATTTGTTAGTATTATAAGGAGAGTTGAATGAGCATGTTGTTGATACTGTGGAGTATGTTGGCCTTAGTATAGGTGTTAGAAATCATGCTTTAGGCTTGTTATTAGGTTTTTCAGGTATTTAGAAGCATGTGTATCTTATCGTTATTTGTTAGTATTATAAGGAGAGTTGAATGAGCATGTTGTTGATACTATGGAGTATGTTGGCCTTAGTATAGGATGTAAACTTGCTTTATATGCCCGGCGTCGCTCCGGTGGACTTAGATCCCTGTAGAATGGTGTAGCGGGCTAGTGCCTAGTAGTTGGCCTTAGCTAGGCGATACCCTTGCTCTTAATAACACTCCCACCCATAACTCGGTATAGTCATAACTTTTGAGATGCGTTGGCAATACTAGAATTCATGATCGTTTGGCTTCGGCTCCGATTCAAGTTTTGGCAACATATCAGTTGACACATTGTGGAGGAAATTCTCGGTACTGTTGTTGATTAGTTGGAAAGGATATATTCGAAACCATGGGATAAATTATCTATGAGCATCTGGGTACCCAGTCCCGGCCTCCGCCGACTTGCTAGTATGACGAGCATCCGGGTATCCAGTCCTGGCCTCGATCATACCGATGTATTACGGTGAGCATCCGGGTATACAGTCCCGGCCTCGACCGCACCGATGTATTACGGCAAGCATCCGGGTATCCAGTCCCGCACTTATGTATTATGGCAAGCATCCGGGTACCCAGTCCCGGCCTTGGCCACTTTGAATATTCGGGCGAGCCTCTGGGTCCCAGTCCCGGCCTCGACCCCTAAGTCACCCCTAGATCGATTGACTCTTGGAGATTCTGGGTTTTGGAAATGATACAGTACTTCGGTTCCTGACATCGCATATTCTTGGTTCCTAGCCTTGGTAGTTGTAGCTATTCTGTGTACTCAGCGAACTTATGGGGGTTCGTTCGGGTTTTTATTTAACTTGCGTACGAGTGTCCCGGCTGGGCTTATGGGGGCCCAGTTGGGTATAGTTAGCTGTAGCTCTCGTAGATAGTACTCTTTTCACTTTCGATGCTTATGTTGATTCCTATTTAGGCTTATTCCTCTTTTTCATATTGTTTTCACCTTTTCTGCTCAGTCGGCCTATGATGCCTACTGGGTACATGTTGTCTTGGTACTCATACTACACTCTGCATCTACTTTCGTGATGCAGGACCGAGCACCAGCTACTGTCACGAATAGATCGATCTTGTTGTAGTCAGATTCGGAGACTAGGGTGATAACTTGGCGTTTTTGGATCACTTCTGTCTCCTTCAGAATGGATGGCCCGTCTTTTGCCTTCTGAGACTAGCCAGTTGTTTTATATCTTTTTGGTCCACTTTCGGGACTTGTACTCATATTTTATTTTGTAGCAGCTCTGTACTTGTGACTTCCAGGTTCTGGGAGGGATCTTTAGTTGTTTAAAACATGTTTTGGTTTACTTCCGCTTATTCATTCTGTTTACTTTTATAATTCAATGCTCTTATATAGTTTTTGCCTTCAAACACATTACTTGAAGTTCTGGGTTGACGGGTTGGCTTACCTACTAGAGGGTTATAGTAGGTGCCATCATGACCTGATGAAAAGTGGGTCGTGACAAGTTGGTATCAGAGCCCCAGGTTCGTTGGTCTCACTTGTACAGAGCTAACGTCTAGTAGAGTCTCGCGGATGGGTGCGGAGACGTCCGTAACTTATCTTCGAGAGGCTACAGGATGTCATTAGAAACGATCTCTATGTTGCTTCATTTCGTGCATTCTTGTGTCTTATTGGTTTCCTGAAATCTCATTTGTTTCGCTCTTTCATCGGAATGGTTCGTACGCACGGTACTATTGGAGATGATGACCCACCAGTTCTGGGTAGGCCTTGAGGCCGGCCCCGTAGAGTAGGCAGGGGAGCAGCACTAGCTCCCGACCCGGAGATAGAGCCAAAGCTAGTAGAGGAGCATCAGGACGCTCCTATTCCTACTCAGCCAGAGGGACCACCACCACCAGCACAGCCCCCAGCTGCACCAGTTATGACCCCAGCACTGCAGGCAGCGATTGTGCAGCTCCTCACAGCTATAGGGGTTGTACCACAGGCCTCGACCCCAGTAACATGCATACCGGCACCGCGGGATCCGTCCACCTAGTCAGCACCTGAGGTTCAGCCGCCTCCACCAGTTGTTGCACCCCCGCCAATAGTTTTGGAGGGTGTGATGTCATTACAGGATCAGAAGATGTTAGGGGTATTTAGAAGGCTGTCACCCCCGATATTTTCTAGAGCTATTGGCGAGGATGCCATAGCGTTCTTGACTACCTATCAGGAGTAGCTCCATTCCTTAGGTCTTGTGGAGTCCAGAGGCGCCGACTTCACTGCTCACCAGTTCAGAGGGGCAGCTAGACAGTGGTGGCGCTCTTATTTGCAGTCCAGGCTAGCTGGGTCACCACTATTGATATGAGCCCAGTTCTCAAAGGCTTTCCTGGCTCTATACATCCCTAGGAGTGTTAGGGACCGACTTCCGGATCAGTTTACTCGGTTGGAGAAGGGTCACATGATAATTACGGAGTACGAGGCCAGATTTTATCAGCTTTCCCAACATGCCACTATGATTCTACCTACTGAGGAGGAGCGGGTATGATGTTTTTCTGCGCGGATTGAGACCTTACCTGAGGGTGGGGACTGAGCACTTGGTTTCTGTGGGCTGCTCTTTTCTGGATGTGGTGGATCATGCCCGCAAGATCGATATTATTCATCGTCAGGCCCAAGGGGGAAGCGATAAGAGACCCAGGCATCAGGGTAGCTACAATGGGTCCTAATCTAGGGGCCATGATAGTTATGACAGGCCCCGCCAGCGATTCTAGCAGGATAGGTACCAGTAGGGTCAGTCCAGCCGGCCGATTCAGGCCGCCCTGCCAGCAGTTGAGGGTAGTCATCCCCGTTCGGGGGGTTCCACTACAGGGCAGAGCTCGAGGGAATCAGGTCTGCTTTCTTCCTACCGCGGATGAGTTATCAAGGGTCGCTCAGCTTCAGGATGCTTCGATTGTGGCTCACTAGAGTACTGGGCTAGGGAATGTCCCGGCCGGGCTAGACCGTTGGTAGTAGCACCACTTCCACCAGTAGGTATAGATCAAGGCCACGGCTGCGGCGATGGTCAACAGGGTGTTCGAGGAGGTTCCCGGGGAGGTAGGTCAGGTGGTAGGGCGAATGTTCGTGGGGGAGGCCGACAGGGCCACTTCTATGCTGCTCCGGCGAGGGCAGAGGCTGAGGCATCAGATGATGTTATCACAGGTACTATCCTTATTTGTCAGTAGACTGCTTCAGCTTTATTTGATCCAGGTTCCACGTATTCCTATGTGTCTATATATTTTGCTCCACGTTTGGGTATTCCTTATGAGTCACTTGAGCTCCTGTTACATGTTTCGACCCCGGTAGGGGATTCTTTAGTAGTGGATCAGGTTTGTAGATCCTGTGTGGTGACTATTCAGGGGCATGAGACTCGGGCAGATCTTATTTTACTTGATATGCTGGACTTCGATGTTATTCTGGGCATGGATTGGCTATCCCCTTATCATGCGGTTTTGGACTGTTATGCCAAGACCGTTACATTAGCCATGCCTGGTATTCCCCCGGTCTTGTGGCAGGGTGTTTATAGTCGCTCACTGACTGGGATCATATCCTTTATGCGGGCCCGACGGCTAGTTGCATCCAGGTGCTTAGCATACTTAGCTTATGTCCGTGATGTGTCCAGCAAGGCCCCTACTATTGATTCAGTTCCTGTGGTTAGGGAGTATACTGATGTCTTCCCTACTGACCTACCTGGTCTACCCCCAGAGAGAGATATTGACTTTTCCATAGATTTGGAAGCCGGGCACTAAGCCTATTTCTATACCACCTTACCGTATCGTCCCCGCAGAGCTCAAGAAGCTCAGTGTGCAGCTTGAGGATCTTTTAGGTAAGAGATTTATTCGCCCGAGTGTGTCGTCGTAGGGTGCACCCGTCCTATTTGTTAAGAAGAAGGATGGGACTATGCAGATGTGTGTTGATTACAGGCAGCTGAACAAGGTGACGATGAAAAACCGTTACCCCATGCCTCGTTTCAATGATCTATTCGACTAGTTTCAGGGTGCGACCGTGTTTTCTAATATTGACTTGAGGTCTGGCTACCACCAGTTGCGGATTAGAGAAGCCGACATTCCTAAGACTGCTTTTCGGACTCGCTATGGCCACTACGAGTTCCTTGTGATATCTTTTGGGCTTACCAATTTCCCCGCAGCTTTTATGGACCTTATGACTCGAGCGTTCAGGACTTATCTTGACTGCTTCATGATTGAATTCATCGATGATATATTGGTATACTCGTGGAGTAGGGAGGAGCACGCGCAGCACTTGAGGTTTGTCCTCCAGACCTTGAGAGACTAACAACTTTATGCTAAATTCTCAAAGGGCGAGTTTTGGTTAAATTCTGTGAAATTTCTAGGACACGTGGTATCCAGAGAGGGTATCAGGGTAAATTCGATGAATATTGAGGCTATTCGTGGTTGGGCTAGGCCCATATCTGTTATAGAGATTCGGAATTTTGTTGGATTGGCTGGGTATTATAGACGATTCATCCAGGGTTTCTCCACCATTGCAACATCATTGATCCATTTGACTCACTAGGATGTTCCCTTTGTTTGGTCCGAGGAGTGTGAGTCAAGTTTTCAGAAGCTTAAGGAGTGTTCAGTTCCAGAACATCAGTTTCATTTTGAGTTCTGGTTTTTCAAATTGAGGTTGGGATTTGGGGCTTTGCGCGGGGTGTCCTTGTTTTGATTGTTTTCATCCTCATATGTTCAGGTAGAGTATGTAACTCCTTAGAGGTTGGTGTTGTATGGTTCGATAGGCAATTTTTGAATTGCGTTGAAGGTTTTCGAGATAGGTAAGGATTGGTAGAACGCCCTTAGTGGCTTGGAGAAAAGAATTTGAAAACAAAAGACAAATACTTGAAATTTTGAGTGAGTTGTATCTGCCATGGTCGTGTATTACTCAATTCGGTGGTTTTGGTTTATTTTGGTTGTCCTCAATTGAAATCCAGTGTTTTGAGTCAAGTTCGGGCTAAACGAGTGAGAGTTGGAGCCCAAGAAAGGACTGAAGGAGTTTTTGGAGTTGGAAGTGAAATTGAGGATTTTCTTCTCAGCCTAAGTTCTGTGATGGCGTTGTTCAACTCGAGAGGGTGTCTAAAATTTAGGCAAAGCATGCAGGTCCAAAACCCTCGTCCTTTCGTGCCTCTAGAGAGTGATTGTACTTTTACTTTCGCGGACGAAAGTTCTTTTAGTAGTGGATATTGTAATGACCCTCAAGGTCATTTTGGGAATTTTTGTAAAATGACCATTTTACCTCTCCCTTTAGATGCCCCGAGTCATTTCTAATTGTTATCGGGTGTTGATTTTTAGAAAATCCTATGAAAAGTTAAGTCCTTGGAAATTTTGAGTTTCATAAGCTTTAAGTGTTAAAAAGTGGTATTTGGGGTCAATCGGAGCTACAGATCTCGGAACGGAATTCCGTCGATTCCAGCAGCTCTGAAATGTCGAAATTGGGTTAGGAGACTTTACGGAATCAGTTTTGGAGCTGTAACGAAGATTTGAGGCCTTGAGTTGAGAATTTGAGCAACTTTAAGCCAAGGTTTGACTTTGGTCAACTTTTGGAGTTTCGATGCTCGGAATGGAATTCCAACAACTCCGTTGGATTCAGGAGATGGTTTTTGGTCTAGAAGAAGTGTTGGTTGAATTTTTAGAGGTCCCGAGTCCATTTTGGTATTTTAAAGGCCTAAATTAGTTTAGTTGCGACTTTTTGAGTTTTGGGCTAACGAAATCTCGAATTCAAATTCTGATGGTTCCATCAGCTCCGGAATGACCAAATTAGGCTAGTAGCACTGTTGGAATAACTATCGAGTCAATCGATACGAGTTTGGGGCTATTTGGCGCTTTTGACTTTGAAACTTAGCCTATAGTTGACTTTGGTCAACATTCTTGGAAAATGCGCTCGAATAAAAATTCTGACAGCGCGGTTAGTTCCGGAATGTTGATTTTAGTCTAGAACGACCCTTCGTTCGCCTTTTGAGACTTTCGGACTAATATCGAGGCCCGCTGTGAAATATGACTTAAAATGACTCTTGGATGTGGGACCCACTTTTTATTATAATAACCTCGTATGAGAATTCTGAATGCGCCATTGAGTCCGAAATATCGAATTTAGTAGGGTAGCATATCTGGTTTATTTTTATCGGATTCCGAACGAATTCCGAGGGTCCATTCGGAGACTTTAAATAATGGAAAACCAGAAAAATCTGGTGCAATAGTGCAGATTTTGCACCAGATTTTCAGATTTTTCTCCTCAACTTTGAACCCTCATTTCTTGAGTTCTAGAGCTCCAAATTGGGTGATTCAAAAGGCAAAATTGTGAGATTTTTCGTGGAGAACGCATTGGGTCGCTTGGAAACTGATTTGGAGCATTCGATTCAGGTAAAAATCGTGATATTATTTGCAGCAGTGTCCATTTCCGGAATGGATTTTTGAAGAACTTTGACAAGTTATTTCTTGACCAATAGAAATCCGATTTGGGTGATTCCAGAGGCTATATTGCGTGGAAATTTAAGGAGAACATCGTGGAAGTTTTAGAATCTGTTTTTGGCACGTCGTTCGAGGTAATAAATTGATTTTTAGCTGCAGATTTAGTGATTTTCGGAATGAAATTTTATTGAATTTTGAAAGAGTGTATCTTAGTCAATATAACTCCGTTTTGAGTGATTCTTGAGGCTAGATTGTGGGGTTTTTCACAAGGATCATCATAGTGCAATTTGTTTGGGTTGAAAGAGTCTCGTATTTCCATAATTTACTGATTTTGATGCTGCCATTTTTGGTCCTTTAGTCCGAATTTATGAGGTTTGGTTGTTTGATCGTCTTGCGTAATTTCCCACCCCGAATTGTGTTATAAATCTGATTTATGAGCTTGGGGTGACGTTTAGAACCTGTTTTGGGGGTCAAATCCAGAATTTCGTATGTGGGTCCCACAATTCCCGTTTTCGACCCAAAAATTGGTCCATTTCCAAAAATTATGAAATTAGTGTCGAAACGACCGTATCGATGTTGTGGTTCTATTTTTGACAGCTTGGCAGCGTTCCGAGGCCGTTCGAAAGGGAAAAGCTCCAGCACAGTGATTTGGAGCCCGCGTGTTTGGCCTACAGGTAGGCTACGGTTTACCTTTCTTTAGATTGAGTTGGAATGTGTGAAAGCATGTTGAAATAGTTGGGATTTTGGTTGGGTAGTTTAATTGTATATCTCAGGTGTTAGAAATCATGTTTTAGGCTTGTTATCGGGTTTTTCGGGTATTTAGAAGCAGATGTATCTTGTCGTTATTTGTTAGTATTATAAGGAGAGTTGAATGAGCATGTTGTTGATACTGTGGAGTATGTTGGCCTTAGTATAGGTGTTAGAAATCATGTTTTAGGCTTGTTATCAGGTTTTTCAGGTATTTAGAAGCATGTGTATCTTATCGTTATTTGTTAGTATTATAAGGAGAGTTGAATGAGCATGTTGTTGATACTGTGGAGTATGTTGGCCTTAGTATAGGTGTTAGAAATCATGCTTTAGGCTTGTTATTAGGTTTTTCAGGTATTTAGAAGCATGTGTATCTTATCGTTATTTGTTAGTATTATAAGGAGAGTTGAATGAGCATGTTGTTGATACTATGGAGTATGTTGGCCTTAGTATAGGATGTAAACTTGCTTTATATGCCCGGCGTCGCTCCGGTGGACTTAGATCCCTGTAGAATGGTGTAGCGGGCTAGTGCCTAGTAGTTGGCCTTAGCTAGGCGATACCCTTGCTCTTAATAACACTCCCACCCATAACTCGGTATAGTCATAACTTTTGAGATGCGTTGGCAATACTAGAATTCATGATCGTTTGGCTTCGGCTCCGGTTCAAGTTTTGGCGACATATCAGTTGACACATTGTGGAGGAAATTCTCGGTACTGTTGTTGATTAGTTGGAAAGGATATATTCGAAACCATGGGATAAATTATCTATGAGCATCTGGGTACCCAGTCCCGGCCTCCGTTTTGAATTATCGGGGAGCATCCGGGTACTCAGTCCCGGCCTCCGCCGACTTGCTAGTATGACGAGCATCCGGGTATCCAGTCCTGGCCTCGATCATACCGATGTATTACGGTGAGCATCCGGGTATACAGTCCCGGCCTCGACCGCACCGATGTATTACGGCAAGCATCCGGGTATCCAGTCCCGCACTTATGTATTATGGCAAGCATTCGGGTACCCAGTCCCGGCCTTGGCCACTTTGAATATTCGGGCGAGCCTCTGGGTCCCAGTCCCGGCCTCGACCCCTAAGTCACCCCTAGATCGATTGACTCTTGGAGATTCTGGGTTTTGGAAATGATACAGTACTTCGGTTCCTGACATCGCATATTCTTGGTTCCTAGCCTTGGTAGTTGTAGCTATTCTGTGTACTCGGCGAACTTATGGGGGTTCGTTCGGGTTTTTATTTAACTTGCGTACGAGTGTCCCCGCTGGGCTTATGGGGGCCCAGTTGGGTATAGTTAGCTGTAGCTCTCGTAGATAGTACTCTTTTCACTTTAGATGCTTATGTTGATTCCTATTTAGGCTTATTCCTCTTTTTCATATTGTTTTCACCTTTTCTGCTCAGTCGGCCTATGATGCCTACTGGGTACATGTTGTCTTGGTACTCATACTACACTCTGCATCTACTTTCGTGATGCAGGACCGAGCACCAGCTACTGTCACGAATAGATCGATCTTGTTGTAGTCAGATTCGGAGACTAGGGTGATAACTTGGCGTTTTTGGATCACTTCTGTCTCCTTCAGAATGGATGGCCCGTCTTTTGCCTTCTGAGACTAGCCAGTTGTTTTATATCTTTTTGGTCCACTTTCGGGACTTGTACTCATATTTTATTTTGTAGCAGCTCTGTACTTGTGACTTCCAGGTTCTGGGAGGGATCTTTAGTTGTTTAAAACATGTTTTGGTTTACTTCCGCTTATTCATTCTGTTTACTTTTATAATTCAATGCTCTTATATAGTTTTTGCCTTCAAACACATTACTTGAAGTTCTGGGTTGACGGGTTGGCTTACCTACTAGAGGGTTATAGTAGGTGCCATCATGACCTGATGAAAAGTGGGTCGTGACAAGGTGTCACGTTCCGACACATATATTAGATAGGATATCATATTCTGACAGATATATAGTTTGGATATGGGTTCCATGAGGGAACCATTATGTGGCTATCATTTGTGAATTGATCTTGACTATATGGGTGATGATAGAGAAAGTGACCCATTTATAATTGAGCATGCACATCCTGTGTAACAATTGATATAAAAGGACTGAAGTTCCAAGTGTTACCATATTGACTGTTGTATTTGAGATGTACATTGTAAAATTGTATATTGCTCTTGAAATGGTAAATTGATAATTTGCTTTTGTTAATGCCTGTTCGAATTATGTTATGATGGCTAGATGTGTCCTTATCGTAGGTATGAGGTCGTGGATAAACAAGTGGAGAGCATTTGATGTGTGGTTTAGTAAGATCAGTGACTTAGAGTCAAATATTGATGGTGTCCTGTTGGTACATGTGAAAAAAGAGGAATTGAGAGAGAATTTGGAGATTCTGTCTTCATGCAAGCCGCCCTAACGGGAGGCATCTCGTTGTGGCGAGGCCGCCAGAGGAGAATAAGTCTCTCCATGGAAGATCCACTACAGTTACAAGAGGAGCCTTAGTCCACCTAAATGTTTGTCTCTTTCAATTGAGATGTTAATTATTTTAGCGCCAAGTGTTGGTGTGAAAGCTTAAAAGTAGTAGACTGGTTACACAGAATTAGTAGTGACCCATAGTTCAGAAACTCATCTATGTGATAAAAGGGCTAGGCCTTGATCTATATTAGAGTTGGCAGCGGACCAACTAGAAGGGATGAGAGTTAGTCTTGAACTACTTTAATGAGGTTAATGAGAATGATACGAGTTTGTGCATAAAGGTTTGACGATATTCATTAAGATTATGTTTTCTTCATGTTGATTTATTTATATTATGCGATGGGTATCGGGTTGACCGATGATCCCTACCAGTACTTGTTTGTACTAATACTACTCTTGCTATGCACTTGGCATAATCTAGTTGCAGGGTCAGTGATGTTTCGTAGATGAAGACGAAAATGAGTATCCAACAGTTTCTACTCTTCCCTCCTTATGATGGGAGTTGTGTTTGGTTTTTATTTATAAATTGTACTTTTAGATGCTCTTATACCTATTTAGACTAGTATCCTTGGGGTGTTAAAGTGTTCTTGTAATAAATCTTGGAGAGCTTTTAATTTAACATATAGCGATCTCCTAATTCTTTTAGACTTGAATTTGTATTTTGTTAAACTTCTACATATTATTTGTATTTTGTTAAACTTCTACATGTTATTTCTGTTTATGGGATTGAGATTTCTCCTACTTAGGTGTTAGATTAGGTGCCCTCATGGCCCGGTGGATTGGGTCATGACATTGAGGAATTTTCAAGGCAACAAGTTATCAATAGTCAACTAAGCAATGCCATTTTATACGAGAAGATACTTATATTGCTTTTAACATGTGGCAACAACTAAATAAGGCTAATCCCTACAAGGATATATATATATATACCAGTTCCATCAACACCTATTGTGGCTATGATTACTATGTTGATACCTCTTACCACACCCCTACGATACTACAATAATGGGTTATCTCAATTAACAAATAAAGATAAAAATTACTATGACAACCAATACAGATTTTTTTTGTAAATTACTATCCGGAGCCTAAGATAACTATAAAATGATAAAATATAGTTCTTACCTCGCTAGACACATTCGAAACATGAACGTTCACAAACTCAAAATGCAGCTAAAATCCTACTGCCACAACCTCCATGGAGCTACACTGCACAATCTTCAAAGAAAATTCTACTAAAATCAAAAGCTCGCGGCATAGAACAACTTTCATCAAAGACCAAGCCAAGATCATAAATATCTGAGGATGATTGAGGATGTTGGTTACTATCAATAATTGTTGCATTTGTTGGTCTATCCATTATATTGCATGTATCATTCTCCTCAAGGATAGCTAATTCTTAATGCATTATATCCTCTTAATATTTTTAACAATTACCATGCATATAAAATTTTGGCACAACTATAAAATTCAAAGTTGTTTGTAAGGCATAATATCAATCATATTCACTTGTTGAGTATTTATATCTGTTTGGAGAAGCAGCATGACGAACTGAGGAGTAGAAAAATGTTGTTTATTAAGGTTTAATGTTAACATTGTGTGTGTTAGGTTGGTGAGGTAAGGAATAAGTGTTTGCCGAAGTAGTATCATTACCAAGAAAAAGATCCAAATCATAAGTAGTATGTTTTGTGGAAGAGGACAAATTCAACGAAAGACCGTTGGCTAGGTGATTGTGGCAGTAAAATAATTAAAAAAAAATCTCAAAAAGGATATAGTAGAAAATTGTGAATCTTCGTTAGCATAAATAAAAGAATTCTCAAATTAAAGAAGATAACTTATGGATAAATTCTCAATGAACAAAGTATTAATCATAATACAAATGCGCCTTTTGAATATCATTATATCTCTAAAATTGTATATTTAATTGACTTTCTCTACTAGATAATAGAGGTAACCCTCTACTGGCCCAGAGGTCTCTGACACGTCACAAACTTTCACAATTTTTGATTTCGAATATGATTTTATCATTTTGTCTCTTTTTTATTTCTTATCATCATTATTTTATTTCTAACCACATTTTTTGATCCTCATATCTGGAGCACAATAAAAATTCCATAAGATTGAGTCCAAATACATATTAAAAGAACTACAAAATATAAGTAAATGATACTGAATAAATGGTAAAATCACTACTTATCACTGGTCCAACCAATTGAGGTAACAACTTTCCAAAAGTGATGCAATAATCCAACTCAACACCAAGACGAATTGATCTTGATGAACCCAATGCTAAACATATACGAAGACACTTAATGTTGGTATGATTTTTTATTTAGACATCTAAATTTGGAATTGTTTCTATTGACCACTTGAAACTATAAAGATGAAAATAATAAAAAAAAATAGTATCCGAGTTCGCAGAATTCACTGTGTGTCCTTAAGGAATTTAATCTCATAATTGTACCCGAGGTTATGTATTATTTCCTCCCAAGATAAAACGGATAAACTATTAAACAAGTAGCGGTACCTCAAACTTCAATAATTTCAGCGAACTCAAAAGGCAGCAACAAAATCACACAAAGACTCAACTTTATTTGTAAGAAAATAAATGCAAAAGAGGGAGAAATTCAATGTTTAAAAATGAGAGGGAAATTCTCTATTTATAGACAACAAATGGTAGTGTGAATAGGTGCTTATTGTGGTTTATCGAAAAGGCACAATCTTTCGTAAATGTCACAACCTTTCATTTTCCATTCACACTTTTAAAACTCAAGACTTACAATATGCAATATTTTTTTGAATAGACACTTTTTGCTGAATTGACATATATAATGAATTTCACCTATATAACGTATGCTAAGTCAAAAAATATATTTTTTACTTTTTTTTCCCTCTCCACCTCCACTTCCACCATTGCCTCCCCACTTTCACCATTGTTGTGCCTTCACCATTGCTCCAATTACCAACAATTGTTCATGTAGATTGAAATTGAAGTAAGATTGTGTTCTTCATTTGAAATTGAAACATCATTAATGGAATCTTTAGAAAGCTTGAAGGTTTAAAATTAATTACTTAATTTTGAGAAATTAATGTTGGGATTGTCAGCTTGAAGGTTTAAAATAATTACTAAATTTTGAGAAATTAATGTTGGGATTGTCTTCGGGTTTGCGTGGGGAATTTTTAGCTAAAGTTATAATAAATTTGGAAGAGTTTCTATAGAATTTTCAAATTAAAATTATGCCTCGAAAGAAGAACACACATAAAATGTTGAAAAACACCAAAGATAATTATTGATTTCCACAATTTGTGATGTGTCCTTTTTTTTGTAAATAATGTGTCATTTTTCTGATTGAGTGCAAATTAAGTTTTTTTTTCCTTTTTGAAAATGTTATTTTTTTTATCAAATATATTTTTTAAACAATTTTTTCTTTCTTTTTTACTTATAAAGAGGCATGTCCTTATTTTATTTGTCGTTTGCCACATCAACAAATTTTAAGTGTCTAAATAAAAATTCCTATTAATTGAGGTGTTTTATTTATGTGTTTTGCCTTTACCAAATAAGTATGAGCTGCACGTAGTAGATTCAAGGAAAATGTGTACTGTTAATCCTTTAGATATTGAAAAATTCTTATTCAGATTATTGTGATATTGATTAATCATATTTAACCTTAATTCACATAAATATGTACTTTAATCTCTTTGCTTGTAACTCTTTACAAACTTATCGAATGATTAATCCTTATATACCATTTAATTACTTATATGTTATGTTAAATTTTTACTATTACTATATATTCAAGGTCAATATAATTTTAAATGGAAAAATTACTTGGAAAAACACTTTTTAATAAATAATTACTGATTTTAGCGATACATTTTATTTATTACCATTTATAGCAATATTATGATATATCTACTATGTATTAAAAGTGAATTATGCATGCAATATAAATGTATTATAAGTGTTTTAAAATATATTATACTTGTTTGGTAAGAAATTGACATAATGTATTATAAGTGTATTAAAGTATGTGATAAATATATTATCCATGAATAAAACTTGTATTATATGAGTTTTATAAATTATTCTCGTTAATATGTATTATAATTGTATTATAAGTGTTTAGTGAAAAAAATATTATTGCTATAAATTGTAAATATTTTTTTAATGTAGTACATTTATGTAAATTTCTCTTTTTAAATTGTCTAATAAGAGTTTGTTTGGATGAGCTTAAAGCTTATAAGCCAAAAATCATCAATTAGGATTTCTAACTTATGACTTTAAATTTATTTTTGTAATTTTGGCTTTAAAACAATTGCTTAAAAACACTATAAAAGTGACAAAAAACTATTTGGACATAAAAACACTAAAAATAAGTCAATACAAATAGTCTCTAAAACTTGGTTTTATTGTATAAGAGCCTAAAACTACATATTTTAATTAATTAAAAATTAAATATATTTAATAATATATTATAAGGACAAAATCAAAATTGGGTGAATATCATTTCCACCCCAACTTGGTTTTAAAAAATCATACTCTTCCCTCAACTTCAAAAAATAGTCATTCTCCTCCCTTTATCCTGTACAAGTCTATTTTACCATTGTCATAATTAATCCTTCATTTATGTAACATCTTTTATATTATATACGATATTTTATTTGTTAACCTAGGTATTTATAAATTTTTATTTAAGTTTATTAACACCAATATAAGTAAAATAATTCTTTTATAAGTTTGTTGCAAAATCTAATGTTAGTTTTTTTATGATTGTTATTTTATATTATATACCTATTTAAATTTCACTTATCTCTTATAAATAATACATTAATATGTTTTTTAACTTGACCCCAGTTAGCACGTATGAAACCTTAGCTTCGTTGATGTTTTGAGGTCTAACCTTCACCACGATATTAGGGGCTTAGCTCTTCACATGGGCTTTTATATATATATATATATATATATATAAAAGCCCGTGTGTGTGTGTGTGTGTGTGTGTGTGTGTGTGTGTGTGTGTGTGTGTGTGAGAGAGAGAGAGAGAGAGAGTGTAAGGGGGGCTACAAAAGATTGGTCCGCTTCAAAAAATCTGAGTTTTGTGGTTCGCATCCATATCCTCCAACTTGGGGTATGTACAAGTAAGCATAGAAACATGTATAAACTTGAATAAATAGATATACATGTTCTACACATGACATAATACAAATTTAAGTGGCTACTTGTGCACTTCCAAAATTTTAGGATTAGATGCTAGCTGAATCCAAGTTAAAGGACACGTTTATCTATTATTTTTATCTCTTATTCTCTATTATTTGTATAGATAAACGAATTTTGATTATTATTAATGAAATATTTTTAAAATTATAATTTAAATTTTATCTACAATATAAATAGATAATTTTTTTAAGAAATTGTTATGAAATATATTTTTACTCTTATCAATGATTTTTGTATACTTGTATCGAAATATGTTTATAAGGTTATCACATTATAAATTTCTTTAGAATTGATAAAATTATTTTTATTATTTTGCTCATCTATTTCATTATAGAACGACATTAGCTTGTACTCAATAAATATTTCTCACCTTTTTTGGACGAAATTTATAATTTTCTATAGAATTTTTTATATAAATTGATACGTTCAAATTACACCTCCCTAAAGAAGTATAAAGCGATCTTGATCAAATATAGAATCTAACGAAGGTGAGGGTCAATCCCACGAGGAATATGGTTTAGACTTTAGATCAATCGTTTATTATTTGTTTTAGTAACCAATTTATTTCCGTAAAGTAAGGGGGGATTTCTATAAACTAATGAACAAATAACAAGCATTAACGAACAAAAGTACGGTTTAATGTGGTTTAAATCAATATCAAGTGAAACTAGGGTTTTATGTATTCCCCATGAATTCTTTGTTATGTCAAAAAAAGACGATTTAAAATTAATTTTAACTTTTAGAAAAAGATTAATTTTAGAAAAAGAAGAATCGCCACTTAATATTTTAAAGAAATTAAGAAAAACTTAATTTAAAAGACCTTAATAGATTTAAGTCTTAAAAATTAGAGAAAATAGGTATGGGTTCAAATTTCCAATTTGAGAAGGTGTTAGCACTCAAAATGGCCGCTAACGTGCCGTTATCCGACGATTTGAAAAATTATTTGACTAACTTTGGAAAAATTACTTGTAAGTAGTAAAGATAAATATATTTATTTGAGCAATAAATCAACTTGAAATACTTGAGATAATTTATCAAGAAAATATACTCTATTAAATGACTAAGTAAATAAATTTTAAATATTTTTAAAGAGAAGTAGTAGATCTAATGTATTTTAACTAAATTAAAGGCAATTAAGACTTTGATTAAATAAGGAAAATCACTTGAGCTATTTAGGGAAAAATCAATTTAGAGAAAGACACTTTAAACTCAATTGATTTGAAAGAACATCAACTTAAAACCTTTAAGATAATTTGGAAGAAAATTATATTTGTTGAAATATCTAAGTAAAAGAAAACACTTAAATAAAATTATTTTTAAAGAATAAATTAACAAAAAAATGGTTTCTCTTTTAGGGGAATTCAATTAAGTTAAACCAAACCAAATCAATTTCTACGCAAGTATAAATAAACGTAAATAAATAAATAAATTATTACAACCCAGATTAAATATAAATGAATAAAGTATGAAAATTTGGCCCAACACTTAGTTTGTATACGCCTGGACTAAGTTATTGGGTCACCTGCGCTTTGGGTCTTAGACTCAATTCCACTGTATATTGCGGATGTATATACATTGTATATCAATGTATACAACACTATTTTCATATATATATATCGGACTGTATATACACCGTATATAACCTATTTTTAGCTCCAGCAACCTGTAAATCAGCATCCCTTTCCATTTTTTTGAAGAGGATGACTCAAACAAAAAGGGTATTTGGGCTTTCGTGGCTCAACGTCGAAATACAAATAATGGAGAAAGTCCACATTGGACTCGGGCGATGGTTCATATAATAAACAAAAGGATAAAATTAGTAAATGAATAGAGAGAAAATAATTGAGATATGATTCTTATTAATTGAATAAAGGATACTTAGACATCTCATTTTAAGTGCAATCACTAGGATCTAAAGAAAATCAATATGAAACTTGCATCTAAGAACGAGATACCTCATTAATTCTAATAAATCATGTGTTGTACTAAGAGACTAATTCATGCATAACATTTAATAATACAAATATGAGCTACTGTATATTAACAAACAAACATATATATATATATATATATATATATATGACATATGCATTATAACTTCACATTAAATGAATAGGGACCACACAACTCATGATCCAATTACCACTAAATTCAACTTGGTATGGTGAGTACTTGAGGCATCAGAATGAAATATCAAAACACACATGTATATATGCATAACACTTAAAAGGATCAAATATGAACATAATAAGATAACATACTCACTAACAACATGCATACATGTAGAAAAAAAATATGTATATAGAAATATATTCAAGTAATTAAAGAACATGAAATTAACTTATATATTATATTAACTCAAATTTTAAAGCAAGATTTAAATCAATTAAGCTATGAAAGTTCTAACTAATTAGTAATTTAAACATCTATTTATTATCTAAATCATGATAAAAGAAAAAAAACAAAAACATGAAAATCTATATCGTCAAAGAAAACTACTTGGGAAAATAATGAACGAAACTAAGAGCTTTCAGATATTTGATAAAAATATCACTACATTTCAAGCAAGAAAAGAATTTTCTATCATTAAGTTAATTAATTGTAACACATGCTAACTAAAAAAAATAATTACGAATCAACTAAATAGAAAACATAAAATAATTAAATTAAATAAAACTGAGAAAAGATTTTAGTTCTTTCCGGGCAGCGACTGAGACGACGAATTTGAAGCTTCTTCTCCACCACAAATGGAGTTTTGATGAAAGTTTGAATTAAAAAATAAATTGACTCAAAATCTTTTAGCTATAGGAATATTATTTTTTTAAAAAAAAAAAAGAGAAATGTTGCTTCTCTGTTCTTATTAATTTTTTGTGTAAAATCCACCTCCTATTTCTCTTTTCTATTTTTTTTATTTTGTTTCTTGCCTTTTTTTGTGTTCTTGAATATATTTTGGTGTTCTTGATGAAAAATGGTGAAAGTTGATTAATTGTTATTCTTTTTTTGATATTGTTTTTCCTTTCTTATGAAGAAAATGAAAATGAATGGATTTTTAAAAAAAAGTGAAGTTGGTGGTAGTAATGATGGGTTTTTTGACTAATGATGAATTTGGTGGGGGTGAAAAAGGGAAAAAGGAAAAGGGTGGGGGTAGGAGAATGATGATATTTGGAAAAAAAAATTTAAAAAGGGGTTAGGTGGGATTGAGAGGTGAAAAAGGAAAAAGAAGAAAGGCTTGGGGTTAGTATTGTATAAGTATAATATATATGCATTGTAGTGAGTTGGTATTGGGCCAAAATTATTATAAGAATTGGGTTTTAGGTGTATAACGTTAGTATGTCGTAGTAGTGTAGGTTGTTGTTATTGGGTTTGTAGAGAGTGAGATGACAACATTGGGTTGGGATGACTTTGGGCCCAAATTTAAGCTAAAAATGACTTAAAATTTGGTTAAAGGTGGAGTGAAAAAAATAATTGGATTTGTAAGAAAAATAGTCATACGAAAATTGATAACTTAGCCAATTAAGCTTAACAAAATAGCCATACTGATTTAATTGTGAATTCAACTAAAAATTAGATAAGACGAATCGACAATAATTAATTAATGAGCTTCTTAATTCTAACAAAATAAATTAATTAACTTAATTATAAACTAATTAATTCAAAAATACAAGCTACTAGTTTACGAAACAATAAAAATTAACTCTTTTTTTTTATCATTTTTTGAATATTTATAGAAATTAATAATTATATAGAACTATATATATATTATTAAAAATTATAAGAATGATAAAAATTTCTTTAAAAATACACTTGAAAATATTTTGGTATTTTATAAAAGCAATTACTTCAGATTTTTTAAAATTGAAGAATCTCAATAATTAATACACATTTGTGAAGGATCAAAATTGGGTGTCAACATCCTTAACTAAGTAGACTTTTTTTATTAATAATTCTTTTCTAGTGTGTTACATGTAGAATCGAAAAGTTAATTTCACCTATGTCCTTGATCCGGCAAATAAGTAAATTTCACTACGCAACTTGATCCGTCTACGAGTGTATGCTTTACTAACCCTTACCAATGATCCCATATTTAGCTATCCTTTGATCCTTTCAAGCTAGTTAGATGAGGATGATTAGCCCCAAATCTCGTTGTTTAATCTATTTTCCCATTCGTTACCTCTTTGATCCGGCAAATAAGGATAAGACGAGTTCTAACGTTGGCCACCATTAAAAACCAATAAAAACAAAGAGAAAAACAATACATGTATGCACATTATTCAAGAATTACTTTTTATTAAGTTCTACGTCATTAATTACTCATAGTTTCCACAACCCTAGTTGTGGAATTAGCTACTCATAATTACGTGATCACTATCAATACTGTTTATGTTAAAAGCAATCATGAACTTACAAAGTAACTTTGAGAATCCAAAATCTTCAATAAAATCCAAACGTAAAGTATCGATAACAAAAATCGGAATTCAAGAATAAAAGTCCAAAAGTAGTTCAAGCACTATTCTCAAACCCAAAAACATGCATAAACTAAACTAAATCTAAGAAGTGTATTTATAGATAAAAAAAATCCTAAGTAAATATGAATTTAGAGAACATAGGAAACTTTAAGTCGGTTCAGGTCTACGGCTCATTTCTACGAATAGTACCCACTATGACAAGTTGTAGACACAGCTCGTAAATCTTCACTTTGCACTGAGGAATTCTTCTTCTTCACGACCACTCTCTACGGCTCATAACTTTAAGGATGACTCGTCAACTGGGGTCCTGAACACTATCCTCGCTTCATCATCTATAACTTCAGGCTATAAGTGTGATCTATGACTTGTAGAAACATAGACGAGCCGCAGAAATTACTCGTCTTCTTCATTTTTCCCTCATTCTTTCACTTCTACTTTGAAGACTTCTATTGACGACCCGTGTGGTTGAAAATGAGTCGTTTACTTCAGTCGTAGTCTTTAATTATACTTTTATTTTTCTCTTCTATTTTTTGACGATTGATACCTACGACTCGTATAAATAATGACAAGTCATAGGATGAGTTCGTAAACATAAAAAATACCTTTTGATGTGGTTCCGCAACCAACTCTCCAACTTAGTTTCCTACAAAATAAGCACAACTAACATCAGATGTGCTAACAAATACTTAGAAGACATGCACATTTTTAAGTTTAAAGAATTAAAAGTACTGTAAATCCATGGTACATCAACACCCTCAACTTAAAATGGTTGCTTGTCCTCAAGCGATACTACTATACTACAACGACACAATGCAAAACAAGATTAAGAATGTACAACAATCATTGGCTCATTAACTTCCAACCCTTTCCAATTACCATCCATGATACCATTGCAACCATTATTTCATATCAAATTAACTTATGCGGATCAACACTAGACACTTCAACACCAATAGACAAATTAACATGCCAAAACAACATTCACCATTTTCATGACTATTTCGACAATGCCACTTGTGCCTTCACTGAAAAGAAGTCCATTTTTTTAGTCATAATTTGCAAAATATTCTTTAAACTCAGGGACGTGGAAAACACTCACGCTCACGAAAGAAATTCAGACTTTTATGCACAATACCATAGACTTGCCCTTATTTTCAATACTTAGACTCTTGAATCATTGAATTAGGATCACTTTAGGACTTTTTTGGCTTGTAACGTGGGCTCGGGGACACGTGTGGTACATTTAGATTTTAGTGAACTCTGGTCCTCCTCAAACACTACATTAACCTTGAGTCCACATCTTACAACCCGCAATTTGTTTCACTCTTTTTCTTTATTTTTTTGCCTTGGCCTTAGGTGTGGCTTTTGTTTGGTCGTTTCATAATATTTTTCTTATTCTTTATAATTTTCAATGCTAAATCTTGCTAAACCATTTATTTGTCTTAGCCAAAATACCTTTTTCTTCCTTTTTACACATCTATTTTCAAGCCTTTTCTTTCTTTGGTTTTCTTTTCTCATACACCTTCTCTTCTTGCTTTCCTCTCATAATAGCCACCCTCAACTTAGGCTTTTAGCCTGAGTTGAGGTTCACATTATCCTAGTAGGGACCAGGGTCAAAATAAGAGATTACAATTAGGATTAGGGACATTTTAAAACACGTTTATTTGATCAAAAAGGTCTTTTAAAAGCTCATATCTTTGGTTCAAAGGGTAAAACAATGTTTAGTTGGTTCTTTTAAGGCTAAGTGGGTTGATTCAAAAATGTCCTATGATCCTTTCCTAATCAACATTTTGATTATCACAGTATGACCAACGGGGCAAGCTCTAGATTAACACAAATAGTCTGAACACACAAATACCTCACACACACTTGGCATTAAGTTTTATTGTCAATCATCAATCTTTGGTTCATGTTTCATTCTAATTCATGTGTTATCATACCAGTTTACATCATGTCACACAAAAATTCTATATAGTCAATATATCAAAGAAACAGTCACAATATTTCAAGTAAATTTTTGGAGAGGCCTATTTGTTTTTGTTAAAACCTTCTAGCCATTATACCACAGATCCCTACTCTTATTTCACATTTACATCCTAAACATGCTGGTTCAACATAAATTAAAAAGATCCTATAGGGGAAAAGAACATAGGCAAGAAAATTCCAAGAATTTAATCAAGTGTCTAGGTTATTCAGACTTTGCCTAGATACTCGTGCATTCATTCATAACCATCCTACCCCTACTTGAAAATCCTTGCATTGTCCTCAATGCAATACAACAAAAAGTAAAAAGTATGGGGGATAAGAAAAAACTTGTGGTGCATAAGCGTCGAAGTCTATATGATGGCATTCGGGTCCAAAGGTGTGGATATCGGTGCACCAGCATGTGGTACCATAGCAGTCTGTGAGTCATCATGAGTGTCAACTAGGGAGCTCGAAGCTCCAATAGCACTCTGCCTCTCCTCCTCTCGCCGTATCTCCTTGATCACTCTAGATGCCCGAGTGGCCTCCTCAATATCATGGTGCTCCTTCCTTTTTCTTTTCCTTGCCTCATCCCTGTCCGAAGTGTCATCCTCAATACTAGGCCATTTGTCTCGGACCACCTTGGACTCATTATCCACAAATAAATTAAACAAGTGCAGAGGCTGAATGACTGGCAAAGAGAATGGTATAGGGGATAGTGTAGCCAAAGCTGTGACCTCAGCACGTAGTGCTCCAAGCTCTGTCTGAATGGAAGCAATGTCAAAACTAGACGAGGACTATAACCTCGCATTCACCCTCAGCTCAAAAGCATCAGTATGCGCCTGAATCTATCGCTCTCAATCAACCAATGTAGCTTCAAACTTTTACGCCACGCGCTCCTCTGATTCAGTAATGGCTTTTCTAACCCAAGGCTTTAGCTGCTGAGTCAACTGACCCAATTGGGCCTAAGTTTCTGCCTACCGCTGCATCAAAGTATGTAAGGCTTCGGCCGAGATGGTGACTAAGCTTGTGTTCTATGGATGCAGCATACTAGTAGACGGGACTGCCAAGGCAGTCGGGGTAGCCTCAGATGGCTTTATGGGAGGTGTCTCGAGGTCTGGAGCAGCTGCTGAATCAGCGTGCACAGGTAGCTGAACATGCTCAAAATCAAGTAGCTGCACTGCTGGTAGGGGAGCATACTGTTGTCTGACTGGGTTTGTATCATCTTTAATGAGCTCCGGGTCTATAGTCCTATTCACTCTAATCAACGAGTCAACCCTTGCAATCAACGAAACTATGACATCCAGACATAATGCAAAACACAAGACATAGGAACGGTATTGTAGTGTTCTGTCGAATAGCCCGCTCATGTATCTTCAAAATGATGATTTTCACGCAATAAACCTCATACCCAGCCATCAAACTAGCTACAATCACAGCTAGGTCCAGAGTCAAATGGTTGTCTGTATTTGTCGGGCAGAGACGATGTTGGCCAATGGCCCATCAAAATTTTGAGTTGAAATTTAGGAACACCTTCTTGATTGGAGTTGGGTGTGATACCCAATCTGCTGCTATTCCTTGCTCAGCTATATAACCCGCTACCCATCTAAGTAGTTCTCCACGTTGCACCGGATCCCTCATAGTATTTTTATCTCGCACCACCTTAATTTTCTTATCAAACTCGCCCGTCGAGGCTACCGGTGGAAAGTTTAGGCCATAAAAGACCCTTCAGTGTGGTCAAAAGCATCGGCTGCTCCATCTCCTTTGCATTGGAAGGACCTATCTGTTTGATCGTTGCCGTGTATGAAGCATAGAAATTACGAACCATGTTATTGTTGTAGCTCCCGGGATGCTCTTCCATCCACTCTAGTCTGTGTCGACGAAACAAAGCATGGATATCTGTGACTGCCTCCAACCTAATTATGATCATATGCGGCCAGATCAGTGTGGTCAAAAGCATCGGCTGCTCCAGCTCTTTTGCATTGGAAGGACCTATCTGTTTGATCGTTGCCGTGTATGAAGCATAGAAATTGCGGACCATGTTATTGCTGTAGCTCCCGGGATGCTCTTCCATCCACTCTAGTCTGTGGCGACGAAACAAAGCATGGATATCTGTGACTGCCTCCAACCTGATTGTGATCATATGCGGCTCCTCAGTAATGGGCCTCCGTAAGTTATGGTGATCATTCCTCTCTTGCCCCATTCTATAGAAGTCAAGTAGTCCTGGAACATACCACCACTTCGGTTGTCCTCCTATATGGACTGGTATGGAGGGATGCTTGGGTGTCGACTTGCCCTTGGAGGACACTGATCCTGAAGCGAATTTGGGTACTGAGTCGTCATCTCTCCCCTCCGCCTTTGCTGAACCCACTTCTCCAGATTGGAGGGGTGTAGATGTTGCTGATTTATGTGGAGGGGAAGAGCCTCCACTTTAGTCTAACATTGAGACGATTTGTTTTGATTTCCTCACCAAGGGTGTTTCTGATTCATGAGAAGACTCCTCCTCGCAAGTACTAAGTTCGGAGTCTATTGGCAAATCATTGAGGCGTCGTTTAAAGTTTTTCATGACTTCCTTCTTGGAAGGTTTTTATTGCCACCACCCTTATTCGGTGTTTTTTAGGAGGCATTGTACCTATGGAGGGAGAGTTCGGACACAAACATAACAAGAAATAAAGCAAAACAAAAAAACATAACTAAGCAGTAACTGTTTTTAGTTTTAAGAGGGTGAATATACGGGTCGTAGAAGAGTCTATGGCTCATAGAATTAACTTGTAGAATCAGACCTGGTTTGTAGTCTCTGAAGTTTTTCTACAAGTGGGTCTTACGATCCGTAGAAGTTTCTAAGGATCATAAGATTCAGTCATAGACTCAGTGCCATGCCATTGGATTTTAGGTACTTTACTTGTATGAGTCAACCCTACAGGTCGTAGACAAGTCTACGACTCGTAAGATGTACTCATGAAAGTTGAGTGTCCAAACACCTAGCTACTGGAATTTTATTATTTTATTTTGACGAGTCCAAATTATGATCCATTGAAGGTTCTACGGCCCGTAATAAGACTCGTAACACTTATTGGTGAGAATATTGAAGCACTGATCTTGAAGTCTTTGTTTACAAAGGGTAACTATGACACGTAGACTTTTCTACGACCCGTAGAAAACCCTCGATCTAAGAAAACTTCAAGGTTAGTGATCATCACAGTCTAAAGCACAACAAAACAAGCGTAATGACCCCTTTTTCTTTAATCCTTCGATTTTAAACAACAAATGCACCACAGTCCTAGTGTCCCCATTCACATATTATTTCAACAAATCAAAACCACAACCTTAAAAAACCCAAACTCACGCTTCACGAGGTCATGAACCATGACATTTATGCATAAGGTATACTATTAGTATAAATTTAGTAATAAATTGATATTGTTGTGTATCTATTCAAGATAAAATATTCAATTAAATTTTTGATGTATATACATAAAAATACAATTATTTGTTAAAAATTAAAATCCAACAACTTAGCGAAAAAGAAAATTAATCACATTGGTATCATCTGTAGTGGTCTGGAATTGATTTTTCTTCCGATACTTCGCATTTATATGGGCACTTGATGCTAGTTTCCTCAAGTGAGATCTGTTTAGGATTTGAAGATTCTGCCTTCAATGTTCAAATTCATACATTGAAGATTTCAAAAGTCATTAAATTTTCTATCAGTAGATGAGTTTTCCTGATTTAAGGGCACATCATTGAGTTCTAAAACATGCGATGTGGATTCAAAGGGTTTGTTAAATTTGTCGGCAGAAAAAAATAATAACAATCTCAAGAAAATCTTTAAACTTTATGTAAATGTAAATTGAAGGATAAAAAATTACAATTTGTAAAAGATTGAAAGAATCCACCCAAAGATTGAAACTTTTCGCTTATTACCATAGCATGTATTCTGTCACGACCCGATCTAGGGCCTAGTCGTAACACGGAGATCGAAACCCCGAAGGGCTTCAGCCAAGCCTCTTGTACATATTATAAGCATACATAAGAAAAAGTAAAATCGGAAATATCATAAGAAAGTCTAAACCATGAATAGCATATGAAGAATGTCACATGACAACATAGACTTGAAACATTTGTCCAACTAGATGCCTCTACTCATGAACATTGGCGGAGGCTAAGACATGTCCCTATCTCACCCTATATATGACCCATAACAAAAGTCTTTGAAAATAATAGCCAACTCGATGACTAGTCCCCGATAAATGAGGACTCACCACAAACACCGTCGATAGGAAAGCTTAATTAGCCACGTGGACGAATATGATCTTCAATCTCAACCCCTACATTATGAGACAATGTTGGCAAAAAGTATGCATTAGTACATTGGAATGTACTAAGTATGAGGGCATGATATGCAACATAAATCATGGGATGCAATGGTCAAGTAAAACACATGATAAGATGAGATAAGTAAAGTCATGAGAAAGTCATAATGACCAAAGCATTAGAAAAGCATAATTTAGATCATGAAAATACATATAAGGTCGTACATATGTGGGATAGGAATCATAACCGACAATAAGATCATGCGAGCTATAACATGGAATTCCAATGTTACCCCTACATCGGAGGAAAGGGAAACCTACTTGCCAAGGTAGACTCTACCCCGCTAGGCGGATCATACGTACGCTATAGTGGATTCAATAGCTAGGCCATGAAGGCAACCTACGGTGGTATGTTACTATGCGATAAGAGACTTTATATAAGGACCCCATATTTCGAGCCCCCACCTCAAGTCCACATTGGGTGCTAAGTCAAATCCTATGGAATACATACATAGCATAGAAATAGTAATGAACATATATCATAGTCATGATCATAGATTTGAAATCATAGAGTAGCTCATTTTCATAACATAAGTGAAATGTGGGTATTGTCCTTCCACATTACAAATCATACATACATAGACATAATTCATACTTGAAAATTTATGATCATAGCTTATACTTGAAATTAGGGTAAGACATGAATGCATGATCAATTGATTTAAAAACCATGAAATTGACTTGAAAACATGCATGATCATATACCTCCTACCAGCCCATACATAATTCATAAAGATAATATCGTTGGGAGTACAATTAAAAATACTCATAATTCATAACATGAACCCTAAAGATCAATATAGGAAAAAATCATGGAAAAACTCTTCAATTCAATGCAATAACTATTAATTTATATTAAAATATACTCATAATCACAATTTGAATCATAATTCATGCAATTGGACTAGAGATCATAAAACCCATAAAATACCATACTTTAATTTGATAGAAAACTTGAGAAATTGATTAAGCTTCATGGATGGAAGAATCCATGAATCAATACCCACATACCTTAAGTGAGAAAACCAAATAATTTAGAAGAACTTGAGAGTTTTGATGGAGAGCTTGAGTGAATTTACTTGAAGTCTTCAATGGGGTCTTTGAGAGTTTTTTGTAGAGACATAAATATTTGAGTAAGTGAATTGTAGAAGAATGAATAGAATTAGTGGTTTAGGTTAATTTATAGAGCTGAATTAGGTCCTAAAAACGTCTAGGTTCATTAACTAACAAGTAGGGAAAAGTCTAAAGTATCCTTAGTTAAAAACTGATTTCGGACGAAAACCATCGCCTAGGTCCGTGAAGCAGAGGTGTTTCCTGATAGGCAATTTTTGAGCAAATTAGATTTTAGCCAGTTTTTGACTCGAAAAAAATTGCACTGACGCGGACTTGCCGCACACTTTACTGTTTTGCGCAATTTCTTTGAAAAATCTATCTTTCGATATACGGGTCCTAAAAATCCAGCGAGACCATTTTTCCGTAGGTTTATCGATATTCTGGACTCATATTTGCCAAAAAGAGTAAGGATAATACATTGCGTGAGCGGCCTATTGTCAAGGCATTCTTAAGGCACTTGTGGGCATTATGAGGAATGTTACACATTCATATGTAAAGAAAAGAAAGCTACAAGTGTCCAAACATATACGTTAAAAAGGGTAAAATATTTATAAACTAACTTCTCGAATATAAAAATCATATCCATAATTACCTCTCGAGACTAAATCCACATCTTACACACTAACATTTAGAATCCAATTCAGAATTGAAAAAATAATTCCATTTTCATAAGCCACCTAAAAGCAAGTTACTATATGCTCAAGTAACTAATTAAGCTCTCTAAATAATGTATATGTATAAAATCATATTAATGAGTGTGAAGAGGCATAGGGATTAGACACATTCATTTTTTATTTTCTATTAGGAAAAATTAAAAATTAAAAATTAAAAAAGGATAAAAAGATTAATTAGAAAATGACATACACGCAATAATTAGCATGGTAAACTGTAATAACTATTTAGTAAGAGTAGAGAAAAATAAGAAATATTAACGCAGGGAGAAATAGTTAACAAAACAACACACGACAATAGGAACTAAAGCTATTTTTTTAATACTAAAATAAGTTGTTAACATACCTGTAAAATTACAACTTTCAATGGCGTGTACGTTGTGATTGATTGTGATATTTTACCATCATCAATGATAGTTATGGCGTTTGTCGACATGAGACAAGGGGAACAATTGACAGTTACCTCATTTTTATTGTAGAATGTATAATGAAGACATTGCATATTGCGTAAGGCTTATTTTATAGAGAATAAAATATTATAACAAAGTCTTTTTGTCTGTTCTTTCGATTTAAAGTCTATTACGGAGTGAATATTAACAATCAAGTTGTAAGATTATGAAGATAAAACACTATAATTATGCCTATATAAATTCAAATTGCTATTTTATTTTCACTTTGTACGATAAAAAAATAATGATAGATTGATCAAAAAGTCATGGATAAACTACAATACCTATGAAATCTCAGTTTAAATTCACTGATAAATGTAATATGAAATATTAGCTAAATTCAAATAACAATAACAATATATCCAGTGCAGTCTCGTAATTTGGTGCATAGAAAGGTAGAGAGTGTATGCGGACTTAACTATCTTAAAAATAGAACGATTGTTTCTAATAGACTTCCAAAAACAAGTGATTGTAAATAAACTCAATAATGAGCAGATTCAATTATTCCCATCTAACATCATTCGGAAAAAAAAAATGTCATCTACAATAAAATTTTTAACTTTACAGAGAAATTTACTACATCAAAAAAGGGAAATGAATTGCTAAAGAATTTCTCAAAATCTTTAGGTAGTAAAATTTTGTTTTTAAAAATATTATTCATGCTGCACTTGAGATAAAAAGAGAAAAATGTAAATAACATAGATAGGGTAACTTTTAATGGTGGAATCAAATTACCATTTTTATCGATATTTTCTTGTCGGTGCTTCGAATTTTCCCTTATTGATTTCGCACATATTTTGGGGTGGGTAGATTATGTCATACCGGATAAGGCGAAGAAGGGATGTGTCTTTACTGTTTGGGCCTTCAGGCAACATTTGGACTCTTGAGTAGAAGTCTAAAATGACTTAGGTATATATTAACTTACTGGATTAATCCTTTAATTATTCAAAAATTTATTAAATTTGATTTCTTAGTTATACATTTACAGGTTTTAGTCCTTTAAGTATTTAAATAGTTATTAGGTTTGGTCTCTTATTTTTTTTTATATATATAAAAATAACTTAGGTATATATTAACGAAATTTACGCCTTAGTGAAATTAAATCTTTAACCTATTTCTTCAGTTGTTTCATTTTGCCCACTATTTTTTCTTTAAGTTACTCTTATGAAAAGAATCTTACCTCAACAATTCAAAATAAAATTCATGAGGAAAGAAAATATATATTATAATTTTATTCAATACAGGATAAAATGAAGCACAATATTGCTACTAATGGCTTTAATATGCTAAAATTTATTATAAAAAAAAATTATTACCCATTAAGTATGAGAGAGATTTATTTGTATTTAATAGAAACGAATTTATTACAATGAGAATAAAATTAAAAGTTCTATTCTCACATGTTTTGATTCCAAATTTTGTACTCCAATGACTTTATTAAAGGAAATTTATTTAATTTTTCAGAAGTTGAAATTTATAGAATGATAGATTTGCAGCTTTTATTAGTTTTTTTTTCTTAATTTTGAAATAGATTGATTTTATTATTTTATTCGTTTTATTTTACGTAAAGAAATTTGAGTAATAAGATAAAATCTCTTATTCTTCTTTTGTGTGAAAAATAAAATTAAAAGAATTCATGATAATTTGAAGCAATAATATGCTTCATTTTATTCTCCATTGAATAAAATTAGGGCTAATATCTTGTTTCCTCATTAATTTAATTTTGAATTGTTGAAGTTATTATTCTTTTCATAAGAGTAATTTGAAGAAAAAGTAGTGGGGAGAGAGAAATAATTGACAAATGGGTTAAAAATTTATTTTTACGAAAACATGTTATTGTTAATATAAATCTAAGTTATCCGTATAAAGGGATCGACAAAGACCAAATTTGATAAGTTTTTGAATACTTAAAGGACTAAAATCGCTAAGTATAGAGTTAAGAGACCAAACTTGATAAGTTTTTAAATAGTTAAATAATTAAATCCAATAAATATATAGTGAAAGAATTATTTTAGACCTGCTCTTAAAAAATTAAAATTTATTGTAATTTGTAATTGTAATAGAGAGACCAAATAATGTTATACCATCCTGAAATTTAAATCCAAATTTTACCCAAATCGGTGCACGTGAATTTCTTCTCTTGTTTTCTGGAAAGTTAAGAGTATATCAACACTGAAATAAATAAAAAAATGAACTAATAATTACCTCTTCTTTTCCAGACAGATACGCACACACACCTCTCTCTCGTACTGCCCTTCGTCTTCTCTGGGATTTTAGGGTTTCGATTTCCCTTTTTCTTCTGCGAATTCGAGTTCTTCTGCCGCTTCAATGGATTTCGGTGGTGGTCGAAAAAGAGGAAGGCCACATGGCCCTACGAATGGCAATGGCGGCTTCAAGAAATCTAAGGAAGGTAACTTTTTTTGCTACACTGTTCGCTGCATTTCATCCTCCTTTTCTAATCTTTTTTTGGTTGATTCTTAGTGAATTCGTTGTTTATTATCTATATGTGCTGTCAAATCTAGGTTTTGCTAATTTTTCTTCTCCCTTTTTTTTTTGAATTTGATGATAATACATATCAATCATTGTTGGCGTTGTCTTTTTATGGCTTTCAAGTGGACTTTCACTTGGTTATGATTTTAGTGGTTTTTCCTCTGCCTTTTTATTGCTTTCATGTGTTCATTATATTTTTAATCTTCCTGAAACGCATGATGGTGTGTACTAATAGGGCTCTTTTCGGAGTATATTTTGTTGTCAGTTGTGGTGGATGACAATAGTTTAGTAGTGGTTGTAACTTGTATATATAGTTTGATAGTGAGTAATCCCACCAAAGTTTGAATAGTGAAATGAATTTAAATTTTGAAAGTTCTAAATCTGAGTGAGTTTCTTATAATGTGTGATACTTAAAATTGTTACATGGTCTGGTAGATGGCACTATATTTGATTTCGAATTCTCTTGTAACCAAGTTCGTGTTGGTAAAATTGCCGTAAAATATGTTCCCTGTTCACCTCTAAATGAATTAGAGTTTGAAGAGTTTATCTCAATTTCCCCCCGTGAGTTTGAAGAGTTAAAAACTTGTTAAAAAGTGGAAGTTCTTGTTTATGGAGAAAGATAAAATCTGGTTATACTTGTCATCAAAAAATAAAATTTGGTTATACTATACAATACTTCAAAGGTTTATTGATAAACTTAAGGATTTTAGTTGAATTTATAATGCTTTTCATCATTGTTTATTAACTCCATGGTTTTATATTGATCACAAAAAGTAGAACTTAGTGATAATGTAAACTAGTGACAAATGGCTTGTAGATATCTTTCAAAATAGAAGGTTAATAACACAAATTTATCTGTAAAACAATTGATTAATGTTATGCAACAGACCTGGAGTCAATTCCAACTGGTATAGGAAGCAAATCGAAGCCGTGCACAAAGTTTTTCAGGTTCTAATCTTAACTCATCTAAAATAAGTACTTTTAAGTGTGGTTTATTTTTTATTTCTAACTTCTCAAATTCTAATCAAGAGTGTTTTGTAGTTATTCCAATGATTCAAATCCGTGTTGGACTAATGATTTGGTAATCTAAAGTTGTGTTACAGGAATAATAGTTGTTAAGTTGAAAAAAACTGTTGAAATGAAATGGGATGATTTTGAGAAATATTGAATTAAAAACTTGTCCAGGTTATGTAATGACAAAACTGATTAGCGGGGTAAAACTTCTATCTCTACCGCCTTTACATAAACCAGTATAATGATTGTGCTACACTATATCACGTTGACAAGTAAATGCAGTGCAAATGTTCCTATATAATTCTGTGAGTAACTTCGGTGAAATTATTTAGACAAAGTGGAATATAGATGAATTGGTGAGAAACTTTGGTGAGCTGCAATTACGGTCGTTGTTGTATTCATTAAAGTTATTCGTGAATATATGAACTGATTTAAGAATATGATGATGTTATTATTGACCAAAGTGATACTTGTGTATTCTTCCAATTTCAAGAAGGTGATTTGTCATCAAACAATTCTTCCTTATCTTTTCCTCCATTTAGATTGTTAATAAAATGTTTTCGAATATGACTTTGTTCATTGCATCCTTGAGAAAACATTAAGGGGTCGTTTGGTGGGATGCATTACAAAAAATAATGCATGTAATAGCTTTGTTTCCACCATGTTTGTAGAGGAGGATATCTTTGTAAACAAATATTTTTTTTTAGAAATTATGCAATGTATGTTATTTTTAATACCCCTAACCAAACATTGCATAAGAAATAATCTCAACATCTCAGCATAACTAATGCAAGGATAACGTATACCAACATTACTAATACACCATATTCAACACTATTCTTATACATCCTACCAAATGATCTCTGAGAGAAACCATTGTTAGGAAAGTTGTTCATTCTTGGACAGTATGAATATTTAAATGTTACTTGTCTGCCATTGTCAAATAAGTGAGGAAATGTTTACATCTGGTCAGTCAGTCAGACATCTATTTATATTTATATAAGTGTTGTATTGGATACAGAGTTTGATATGGACAAGACAGGACAATCTTTTTAAAGTATCGTTCAACAGGGTTAAGTGAGAAAGGTCATTTAGGATGTATGCATAATTGTCTAAATTTGATATCCTTATGCAGTAACACATTATTTTCTGTGTGTGGAATAGTCATTGTTGTTCTTAAAGTTCCAAATATGGATTTTCAAGGTTTAATTTTGTGTAAGATTGGATTCTTTGGTTTTGTTAGTCAACATTAACTAGAGAGAGTTATTTTTACTTGGGCTAACTAGGCTATTAGTAAACCGTAGGTTAAATAAAGAAGTTAAGTCAAGGTAGTGGGTAGTTGCCATTTATCGGTGAAACATTTTACAGGACTTCACTCATAGGAAAACGAAGGGATACACAAGTAATTCACCGTCATAAAGTACATAGCTTTTTTATTGTAGAGATACCTTTTAAGCTATGTAGCACAATCATCTTCTAAAGGATGATTGGAGTTTCCAGTTTGGTACTCATTTTACGCTTTTAGTTCATGTTTGATACATGTTTAATCAAGTTTAGAATTTTCAGCTATTTCAACACTGAGCTTCTGTGCAGTGTTATCAAAAGCTAAAAGCTCAAAAAAGCTCTAAGGTCTGTTTGGGGCTTTAAGCGCAAATAAAGCATGGGCTTTAATTAAAAAAGGCACAAATGGAGAACAAAAAAATACAAATATCTATGTTTAGTCCAAGACTAATAAAGCCTTCAATGCACCTTGGTTGAAGCACAATAAAAGATAAACAAGGCGGATAAATGTACATGACACTAAGTATGGAATCATGAGAATCCAATTAATAGGTTCGTTCTTCACTCTTTAGAGATTCTCTCATGTTGGACACAAAACTTGTGTTTTGTGATCATTCAAGTAAATTGCGAGCCACTTCTATTGCATCTCAAGAATCACCTATTTTTTGGGCAAACATGTTTAAGCACATTTATATTTAGAAATAGCATGTTATTAGAAAGCCATCTCTTTGTTGCTTAAAGCTAGAGGGGCCTCCACTTCATGGGCGAAGCAATGTGCTTCACATAAGTGTCCACTTCTAAGTTTTAAACAATGAGGCAAAAAGTGCTTCTATGAGAAACAATCTTTCTTTGGATATTTTGAGGCGTTGGATTAATATCAACGCCATTGTATGTAAAGTGTTGAAATTAATAATTTTAAATTGAATTTAATTATTCTAGAACTTAATTCATGTATGTATGGTACTTTTAAAAAAAAATAAAAATCATGTGCTTCACTGTAAAGAAACGTGTGCTTTACTTCTCCCTTTTCACTTCAAGCCCCATGAACCTTATCACTTGTGGTGGTTTTCACTTTTTTTAAAACTGAGAAATAGTGTGTTATAAGTATCCTGGAATCACCAAAGCTTTAAGACTATACTGTTTACTTCATCCTGTAGGATTTCAAAATGTCTGATGTCGCTTTCGTGCTTGGTTAAAAGTGTCTCAAGCATGTTCAAGATGACAAAATCTTGAATCTTCTCAGAAATCATACTTCTCGGGCGACTTCACTAGCTGCCTCCCAACTTTTCTACATTAATGTGTTCATTCTAAGCCTCTTCTGCTCTTGACATACTAGGTCTCAATTGGTTAAGTTTCTTGGGATGTCTCTGGCTAACTAGTTAAGAGAATTACTTCTTCAAGGAGTTCTATGAATGGATGGGGTTAACTTCAAAGGAAAAAACATGTTTTTGGTTTTACCGTAACTTGTTTTTCTTTTTGATATCAGCATGTACCATCCAAAGTAATGTGATCCTTATCCTTTGGTTGGAAAGGAATAAATTCATTGGTTAAGTTGATTCTTTTATGTACCTACTTTTTCTACAAAATTAGGCGTGATGTATCACTGCTGGTGATATTTTTTGATAATTGTATCACTGCTGGTGATATTAGGCATCGTTAAGTTTTTGGCCTATGTATCAACTGCAAGGATATTATTTCTTAATTCATCAGTTATTTTTGAGACGGAGAGGAGCAAATTGTTTCTTAGTTTGTTCCTTTTTGAAGGTGGCCAACATATATTTATAAAATGTTGAGTGACAAAACATAAAATAGTACGGATGTACAATCATCCAAATATAACAACAACATAATAAGATAGTATACTATTTCCCCCACCCTACCCCAACTCTTGAAGTTTGCGTGGGAAGATCACAAGATTACTCTTCATGGTGAAGGGAGCAGTTTTCGCTACCTCGACCATTCTGTTCCAGTTTTCTAAAAAAGTAGTTATCAGATCACTGTATGCATATTAACATCTAGTTCAAGAATTACGTCAATATAAGATAGCCGAACTACAAAATTGGATCATAGTTCTGTTCTCCTGGATGAGTCTACTTACTAAAAGAAATCACGTGGAAGTTTGAAGATTAGGACTATGATGTTGCTCTATGGTTTTTGAGCTCTCTATGGTTTCTGTTAAGAGGCACTGAGGCATCAAAGTTAATTGTGCAAGATGATTGTGAGGTCAGACATATTTATATGGTCAAGTCATGTAATGGGAGTATGAGTTTAAAATAATTATCAGGGATTTTATTGGTCAAAGCCTCAAAGTTGCATTTTTGGTTGGAGGCAATGTTCACATTGGATCACATATAGCCTTTTTTTTTCCAAAAAATGCGGCCACGTCGGTTTTTTTATTTAAAAAAGAAAAGAAGTCCAAAGAAGCTGCAAAAGGGAATCATATGGCCTTATTATGGTAGCATGGGCTGAAATTTTTCTATTTTAATTTTTTGAGGACTGCCATTGATATAATCATGCTGGTAATTCACTTTATATATCAAAAAGGTTATAATCTCTCTGATAAAATTTTGGTGCTCTCTTCTTTATCAAAAGATAGAAAAAGTCCTAAACTAGGTGGGCTTTTATGAAGTTATCCATACTTGAGTTATATTGCATATCTGCCATGATTGCAACAGTTCAGTTATACTGCATATACACTATGATTGCAAGTTTGCAGCAGTTTTATGAGCTTAAAGTCTTTGTTTGAAGATGCAAGAATTTGACAAGGTTTTTAGGGTGGAAAGATAAAGTAGGATATGGGTTAGTTTAGCTGGTAACTTGTCAAGAGAACTTTGATGAACAATTTAAGATTTTGCTTTTGCTATGGAGCTGGTTAAAGCATACATGAAAGTGGATATAATAGTTGGATTTTCTTATGTTTTAGAGGGTGGTCTAAAGGCTGCAGAACTGTCCCTAGTTTATCAGTGACTACATTGAGACAGAAGTAATAAGCTTTGGCTTTTTCTCTGTCTACAGGCACCAAATTTGTGAGAAGAATTTACTGGTGCCTTGTTTTGGGTCTATTGAAGACTACATGCTTGACATGAACCAGGTACCATGTTTTGATATATTTCTTCTGTGGCTGTTTTGGTGAATTATGCTCTGTGCAGAAAATTGCCCTTCAAGTCATATGATAAGAAATCACCTGATGCATATTTTTTTGAAAAGGAGAATGTTGCCAAATTCTTTTAAGTTAGATGATTGTTATACTCATGGGTAAATTTTGAAGGGGCAGGAGATTCAAATTTGAAATTGTCCGTATAGGTAAAGTGCATGGTTTGGTATCTTTCAAAAGATAGAAAGAACATGAGTTTCTTCTAGTTGGCTGATTGCATATGAGATGTTTGGTTGCTTCAGGGTAATAAGCTTTAAATCTGTTTTTGTTGAACTGTTGGGAATAGAAAAATTGGTAGGTGCAAATTTTAATCTTTCATTGAACTGATGGGAATAGAAAAATCAGTTGGTGGAATTTTGAATCTTGCTGCTGAGCGTGTTTCCTCCGTGTCTGTTTTAACTGAAACTTGATGATCTTGGAGATAATTTGACAATTGCGAAGAGTCAATTGTAGTGATCTGGAAATAAACATCTGATTGTATGACATTTCTGTCTTCTTGCCCTTTTTTGGTGCATTAAACATGCCATGATTAATATCTGTGAAAAACCTTTTCTATCAATTTTTAGAATTGCAGATATTACTGTTGGTTGGAGAATTTCCTTCTAACTGAAGTTTGTACGACTACTTCTCCACCTCAATTTCCCTCTCCTTCGGTTATTTAGACCAAAAATCGAAAGGAAAGAAGTGGCGTGATATATTTTAAGCTAACATAAAAGTTTTAGTTGACTCTAGATCCTTTCTTGTGGTTTGTGAGGAGTAGTGGTACCGAAAGACGGTGTTTAAAAATGTATATTATGCGCTGAAGAGAAGCTTGCATACAATTTTCTTTGTATTGAAATCAGTGTAAGGTAGCATTTCTATCATTTAGTGGATAATGGTAGAGAATACTTGCCATGTTCTCTTTTACTTCTTTAATTTTCGAATAAATCTAAGTTATTTTCTCATGATACTTGTGAAGTGATCCCCTTTACATACCTTAAAGGAATTGATGGGTGTATCTTTCAAAAGGTAGAAAGGTTTCCTTCTAGTTGGTTGCTTGTGTATTAAGGTATTTGGGTGCTTCATAGAAATAGGCTTTGTATCTTGTCCTTGTTGGGCCTGTTGCACATAGAGGTAAAATGGGTAATCTTTTGTGGTCCAATTTTGGAACTTGCTGCTGAAAGTTTAGTATCTGATTCCGTTTTTACTGAAATGATCTTAATAGATAATCTGACAAGTGCACAAAGTCAAATCTAGACATCTGAAACTAAATGTTTGATAATTATGATGGATATGATTGCACTTAAAAGTGTGATTTTTAACTTACACTTGTTTAGTAACACTGGAATGGGAATGCAATGTCGTTTTCAATATACAATTCCCCATTCTACTTGTTAGAAAGGATGCTCAACCTCCCCTTCCCTGATGCGTTACACATACCATGATACCTTAATGGGCAGTATTCTCCATTAAGTAGTCTTATAATTGCAAATGTAAACCAAATCTCAGTTAATATGAATGACAATCTGTAACCATTTGTGTCGTGAATAGATGCTCCCAGGCATGTTCCCTGAGGCAATCATCTGAAGACCTATCTCTAGGATTCCTTTTTCCAGTGTTACTCGACCACCGGAACTATCCTATTACCTTTTTCTTTTTACGTAAACCATCTTTCTTTCTTCACCTTGGTTTTCCTTTGTTCTCCTTCTTTCTTCATGGAGAGTCACATTTACTTCAGGTAAGGGGGTAAATCTTATGATTTAACACAGTCCAGGCAAAGATCTGAGATATGGTATGACTGGCTGGGAAGCTCTTAAGCTTTATATGAGGAGGATAGTATTGAGTAGAGGAGCACTCCCCTATGGTTTGTGCAAAAGGTTACAGGAAGATACAGAGCTAAGAGCAAAAGTTTTGAATCTTGGAATTTCAGAGATGTCTCCACCTACATTTATTACTCTTTAAAGTTCAAAAATTATTGGAGATTTCTTTCTGTTATCACAGTTAATGGGCTTGCCAGAACAATTATTATCATCCTAGAAAACAACTTTAATGGAGGTTGAGCTCTTTTGCTACTAAAATTGATCATTTCATTAATAGAGGTGCAGGGATGCATGGGGCCACATCTATTTCTGGAGACTGCAAGTCTCAGTATCTTAAAGGGGAAGGGAGCTTCAAGGAAGCTTTATACATAAACAATGGAATCAAAGAGAGAGTGGAGCTGGAGACCACAGGCTGGAGAAACTAAATGCATCTCCAACTCCAGATGACAACAACCTTCTTTATAGGTGTCTGGTAGGGAGCCTCCCTTACAGTGATGAAATTTTTAACTCACAACGATGTGAGGGGATGCATTCATACTTGCTTCAAACTGAAAATGCTTAAGAGGAGCTGAAGGTGTGAAACAAGGATAACAAGGGCAATTGGAAACATCAGGAGACTCTGAATATATTGTCTGTCATAGAGTCCTTACAAGATCTGAGGAGAGTAACTGTGGATGAAATGCTGCAGAAGTTCACTTGGCGGTTGAACTTTAAGAAACAGTTAAAAATGAAGAGATAGCATGGAGACAGAGATCTATGATTCAGTGGTTTAAGTGTGGGGATAAGAATACTAAATACTTTCATAGAATGGATACAATGGATTAGAGATTTAATGTCACTGATGTCTTACAGGTAGAAGGCAGCACTATCACTGACCCTGAGATATCAAATCACACATTCAAGACTTCTATCTCAAATTGTGTAAGGAAACGAAAAGCTGGAGGCCTGATTTCATTTTGCAGGATACCCCAGTTATTAGTGGGGAGGAACAAGACAAAATGCAAGGGAATTTGAGGAAGAAGAAGTCCTAAATTCTGTCAGATTGTGTGCAGGTGATAGGGCTCCTGGGCTCCTGAGGGAGGATGTAATGAACACTTTCCACCGCTTACATTCCCACCAAATCTTTGGAAAAAGCTTTAATGCCACTTATGTGGCCCTCACTCCTAAGAAGAATGGTGCAATGGACTCAGAGATTACAAACAAATCAATTTTGATTTAGTGGGGTGTATTAAATCATAGCCAAAACTCTGACTGAGACTGATGATCAAACATTAAATGACATTCATAAAAGGCATACAAATAATGGATGTAGCACTCATTGCTAGTGTGTGAACACTAGATTGAAAGGGGATGACCCAAGCATCATGTGCAAATTGGATATAAAGAAGGCATATGACCATTTAAAATGGGACTTCTTGCTTGGCATTCTTAGACAGATGGGGTTTGGTGACACGTGGCTTATATGTATTGGTTTTTGTATGAAAGCTTTTAGGTTCTCCATACTTGTCAATGGAGAACCTGTGGGCTTTTTTTCTTCAGAAAGGGGAATTAGCCAGGGTGATCTCTTATCCCCTTTCCTTTTCATCATAGCCATAGAGGACCTTGATAGTATGATGAGGAGAGCCATTAGCAATAGCCTGGATTAAGGGCTTTAAAGTCTGTAACAGGACATGAGAAAAGATGGAAGTCTGCCAGTTGCTCTATGCAGATGATACAATGGTTTTTTGAGAGGCAAAGGCAGAATAGATTATCTTCATTAGGGTCATTCTGATTGTTTTTGAAGCAGTGTATGGGAAACACAGCCTCTTCCCCATCAAAGTTGTGAATCAGATTAAGGTAAGGGCTGGGCATAAATATCGAAAAAACAAAAAATTGGACAAGGCCGATGACAAAATAAAAACAGCATTCAGAAAGTCAAAGACAGATGTATTGCAACTTTTTACTTCTGGTATAAAGAATCTTGTAAGCAAAACAATTAGTAGATTTCTTAGGCTCTTTGTAAGTAATCTAGGTTCTTTTAGCAACTTTTTGGAGGTTTCCAGCATGTCCTTAATACTGAGTAATACAACTTTACGATTTTCAAACAAATAAAATAAGTGCAAATGTTGTGTTCTTATTTGAGGAATTTCCCCTCCAACTGGGGTTTGCACCATTCAGTTCATTTCAATTTCCTTGTGATTCAGTTATTTAAAACAAAAATTGAGTGGAATCAATAGGCTGTGCGTGTTACACTAAGTTTATTTTCTTCTGTCATCATTCAGTATGTTATGAATTTTGGAACTAGCACAAAGTGTGGTTTTGTTGTTATTCATTATAAAAGGAAGTGTTTGGTGATAACTGATATGTATGAGAGAAATAGATTGTTAAGACTGATGTATGGGGAATCATTAGATCTTAAAACTAGCATACCTCTTTACATTGTTTGGTTACCTTGTGTAAAATCCAACATAGTTGTTACCTTGTATCAAAATCAGCATAGTTGTTATATTTGGTCTTTTTTGCTGTTTATAAATGATACCTGCATAAGCTGTGAGGTAATCTTTGTATTATTTTATGCGGGTTAAACCGTGGAATAAAAATGTGTATCAGTAATAAATGGATTGAATTTACAAAATGATAAGAAAACCCTTCGTCACTTCACACTTAAAATTAGACAAACTTTTTTTTTATATATATAAAATGAAAACACATACATTAAATTGTATAATATACTAATTTTTAATGAAACAAACCAAACATCCATTAAGAACTAATCCTTGCTTTGTAATCCCTGCATAACTAATCTTTGCATAACTAAATCCTGCCTAATTGATCCTTGAATAACTAATCCTTGCATAATTTGTCTTTGGACCAAACCGCTTCTAGTTTGATTGTATCGAAGGTGTTATAACTTATACATCTCCCTTTTCAAGTTGAATTTACTTATTTGGACGAATAATCAGTATAATTTGTGTTGATCTCGGATATGGAGATTTGGATTTGTGGAGAGAGAAGTGCAAGATTGATTGTAAATTTTTCTTAGATAATGTTCCAGCTAATGGTTAAAGAGATGGTGTTCATCTGGTTTGCTGTTCTATTACATTGTTGATGCTCTGGAGATTACACCTGTCTTGCTACACTCAGAGACTATCATAATGGGTGATGAAATCTGTTTGGTTATTTCATGTAGTACTATATTTACTAGAGATTTGGAATGAGGATGCATTAGTAGAAACTTCGGATGAGGGTGCATTCACAGAGACTTGGAATGAGGATACATTCATAGATACTATGTGAAAAATGTGATCCTGTGATTGGTGGAAACTGACCATAGACATGATGATTGGCATTTTACTATAAAGGTGTCGGTGAATCTCTCTTGCTTTTGGTTCATGGGTAGAGATTTGTCTCAAGGAATAAATTTTCGGGTGTTGGCTCGAGTCTCTTTTTTTGTTTGAGGTGATATGAAAAGAGGACTTTTCAAGGAGATGAGATGTCAATGAGAAAACTTCAATGCCTGTTGTCGTAAAGTGTTCTCTTTTCATCCACATGGAGTCAGTTTCATGAAAAGAGAAATCCATATCCATTTGAGTAAAGTTCCCAACAGGAAACAAAACTTTTTCCCCCTCTTTTCTTTTGTTTGGGTTATGGTGATTTATATTAGATATAGTCAAGCTTTTCGAGCATTTTGATCTGAGAATCGTCCCTTTTAAATCCTTTATGCTGTAAATTATTTGCCTGTTTTAGCTTCTAGGGTCTATCTCTTAGTTTAATATCCCTCTTACTAACTGGAATTAATGCATTGGTAGATTTGTTCCGCCCAAATAGGCTAAATTGCTAAATATTGCTGATCCTTAAATGATGTCATAAGAAAGTGAAATTGTTGTTGATGATCAACTCTTGAGATCATTTTTGGGAGATTTAGCTAGGAAAATTGCGCTAGATGATATTTGTTCACTTAATTTTATTGTTTTGTGTTTCTTGTCAAAAGCTGCTTGTGCAGTAGTGAATACGCAATGAGTGGATTTCAAGAAGTATGTGTGCATATTTGGTGCTTGTCTAATTAAAAAATGCTGTTTGATCACCTTTGGTTCGTGTGAGATTATTCTGTTGATTCCTAGCAACCTTCTTTTCCTGTTGATAACCAAGGGTTGGGCAATATCAAATATGACTTGCAAAAGCATTCTAGGATTAATTTGATTAGTAATGTGCAGTTACCCTTATAGTAGGTGACCTATTGAGGTTTGACTGATCTTTGATAATGTGCTGTTCTTTCTGGTTCATAATGTTCCAGAGCTTGAATTTTGGTCATTTAGTTGGATGGCCATTTTTTTTCATGACAACAAAAGGGTTTTCTTGAAATGTTTTTATTTGATGCCTTAATCAATAATTTAAGAAACAGAGCCATATTAATGATATGTTAAGAAACTCAGAATTGCTGTTGCTATGATTTAGGATTTTGCTGTTATTGATCTTCTTGCTGATAAGTTTGATCTTAATGGTTCATGATGCAACTTAGTTTTTCCAAATTTATAGTTGTTTAATGTGTTGATATAATTCTTCTGCAGTTTTTCGGGATGCCCATTTGGTGAAGGATGCCACTTCTTGCATTATGTGCCTGGAGGCCTTAAAGCTGTGACTCAGATGCTTGGCAGCAACCCAGCGCTTCCAGCAGCTTCTAGAAATTCAATAGCTCCACCATCTTTCCCTGACGGATCATCTTCTCCAGCTATTAAGACTCGTTTATGCACCAAATTCAACACTGCTGAAGGTTGCAAATTTGGTGACAAATGTCGTTTTGCACACGGGGACTGGGAGCTTGGAAGGCCAGCAGCTCCCTTGCATGAGGAATCCCATGGTATGTTCCAGATGCATGGAAGGTATGGTAGTCGACCAGAGTCAAATCCTGCAGGCCTTGGAGCAGCTGCCAGCTTTGGGTCCTCTGCGACTGCTAAGATTAGTGTAGATGCCTCTCTTGCTGGACGTATTATTGGAAAAGGTGGTGTCAACTCAAAGCAAATCTGTCGTGTGACCGGAGCCAAGTTTTCCATTAGGGATCACGAGTCGGATCCTAGCTTGAGGAATATAGAACTTGAAGGTTCAATTGATCAGATTGAACAAGCCAGTCGAATGGTTCGTGAGCTTATTCAGAGTGTCACAACATCTGCAGCACCCCCAATGAAGAACACCAGCTCCTCCGCAACAAGTAACTATAAAACAAAAATTTGTGAGAATTTTACCAAAAGTTCATGCACTTTTGGAGAGAAGTGCCACTTTGCACATGGAGCAGAAGAATTGCGGAGGTTGGGTCCATGAGCTTTGCTGTATTTACCGTTGGGGAGTATATCCCCCCTGTGGCTGTTATCTCTTTTTCTCTGGGTTTGTGAAAATAGTAGCTAAGATGTTTTTGCCATTAGAGTATCTCGGTTTTGATGCATTTATTTGTTGAGATCCTTAATGTGCTCGATCTCTCTCTTGGGTTCGTTGCTTTACATGTTTGCTGTTCCTTTGATCATAACCTAGCTACTGTTGTTGATATGGATATAAAGTTTAGTCGGAACTTTGCCTGGAACAATATGTGATGTGTTTGGTTCTCTTTCTTATACATCAACCTAGACTGCTGGAAAATTATCTCTCACTTCGTCTAGTTTCATTGTTTCAAGCGTTTATTTTACAGATGAATTATTTGCCTTTTAAATTTGGCTTTAATTGGGGATCCAAGAATGACTTTCTAGTATGAAGTATACTACGTTTATGGAAAGCACAGGGTAAGAGGAGAAAGGATAGTTGACTGTGTTTTGGATGGATAGGAAATGAACGGTTGGCGAAGATTTAGACCTATCTGTTTGCACGTAATGATCGTTTGAATAAAGCTTCCATGCCTTGCTATCCTATACTCAAAACCCTGAATGGTTCGTACCTCAATTCATTAAGTGCATTTTTTTAAATAGAAAATGTCTCTTAATAAATCTGAATATATTTGACCTAATCAAATTTGTGAGTCTTAATACAATTTAAACTTAAAATATTCACGGTTGTTTCTCTCTCGCGCTTTTTATTCACGATTGTTTCTCTCTCACGCTTTTTTTTGGCTTTTATCATAATACTTCATGCTTCCCCATGGCTTTTTTCAACTATCAATCAACCATTCTAACATTTTTCTCTGGAATTAGTAAAGCATTAAAATTCTGATTGATTGTTCTTGAATTCAATTCTCCTTTTACATTTATTTGTCTACTTTGGACTTTGTATGTTTCTTAAAAAATAATGAGTAAAATACTCATTAATTGATGCATAAACTTAGATCTTGGAAATTATTTGGAGAACAAGTAATTAATGTTGAGGATAAAAATAATGATTCTACAAAGATTGCTTGTATGTTAATCATTTCAGATCTCTTAGTTGTATTTGTTAAAAAGACGTAAAGTAGAAAGAAATTTGGTTAACGCTACTGTGGACAATAAAATTCGCATCGAGAAAGTAATAATCAAGAACAGAAAATATCGCAATAATTGTAGTATTTGATTTTTGAATATGAGTGTTTTACAATCTCTATGTATCCTCTGATTCGTCTTTTCGAATATAAATCAAGGGCTCTTGATCTTGATCTTGAATTTGGTTGAACTTGATGGATTTGATCTTGACTTGTTACTTCAATTCAAAGGCTTTGGGGCTTGATCTTGAATCTTGTGGTCTTGATCTTGATTTGTTGATTTGATGATCTTGAGCTTCATTTGTTCTTGAACTTGAAGATCTTGATCTTCACTTGTTCTTGAACTTGATCTTGACTTGTACTTGAATTCAAGGGCTTTTGGGCTTGTTCTTGAATCTGGTGGTCTTGATCTTGAGTTGTTCTTGAACTTGACGAACTTGATCTTGAATTCTTAAACTTGTAGCTTGTAGAGAAATCTGCAGTGTTTGATCCACGAGCTCTCTGTGGCTTCTTGTTAGAATTCTGATGTCATTTATGAATTATAAAGACCCCTATTTATAGTTGTGGAATAGAGGAGTTATGATAGGAACAAGTTTTCCTACGGCCAATCAAATTTAAGTGACATGGCAAATGAGCTTTAGCAAAGTGGGCTTGTCATCTTGACACATGGCATGATCCTATTGACTTATTTGTTTGACTTGGCATGACATGTCACTTGACAAGTGACGCCAAAATGGGCCTATAGAATGATATGATATTGAGCTTAGCAAAGTGGGCTTATCATTTGTAGCCCAAATCAATGGACTAGCCCAATAAAATTGAACTTTAATTAAATGGGTAAATTACCCTTTTACACATATTCTGATGCCATATTTACTTTTATTCCCTATTACACCAAAACATTTCCAAAATCCCTCTTTTTCCTTTAACTCTCTCTACCTCACTGATACATCATGCCTCCTCCTACATATTCGCCCTAATTTGCTCGCCTTAATTCGCTCCTCTTCAACAGTTTTTGAGATTTTGAATTTATGAGTACATCTGTTACTCAATTTCAAGGTTCTAACTAAGGTATATTTTAATCTTTCCTTATATGGAATTTCACTTCATCCTCATTCAATATGATTTCTCCGAAAATTTGTATCGTTTGATTTCTCTATAAATCTTTGAAAAATCATCTAAAATTATTATCATTTGCTTTCTTCTGTAAATCTTTCTATTTTTGTATCTCATACCTTCAATGATACATATGGAATCCGTTCATGATCTCAAACAGTCCAATAAAAATCAAGAAATTCTTGTTTCACCTGATTCTGATTCATCTTGGGAAGGTTACGACGAGGTTAGATCCAAACATCGTAACGATCCAGCAGTGATGGATAAGCTACGTGAGAAATTGAAGTCGAAAGCTACTGTTAAACATGCACCCAAAGAAATAGACAACAAGATTGAAGGGGTTACAACACGCCCTAATCTCCCAAAGGTATGGGTTCAATTAAGGTTTTTTTTAATGAAAATTTTGTGAAGGTTTTTTGATTCTGATACATATCGTTTATGTATCAGCTTATCATGTATCAAGCACTATCTTTTCTGATACATAGTGTCTTTTTTTAAATGCAATTTTTTTGGAGATTTACTATTTCTGATACATCGTGTTTAAGTGTCAGTTTCTATTGTATCAAGTTTTAATGATTCTGATATATCTACATTTATGTATCAGATTATAATTTATAAAGCCTTACTGCTTCTGATACATCTTCTGTATGTATCAGAATCTCATCTCATGTATCAGATATTTTAATGCATATGATACATCGTATTTATGTATAAAGTTCAAGTTGTATTTAACAATTTTTATGTCAATGCATGGAATGAAATACATCATCAAGAAGATCCCGTCCCACCCATTGAGATTCGGCACGACATATAGGGCTAATTTTCTTGATGATTTTGAATCATCAATAAGTGAAGAAGGCATAAAGTTATATAGGCAATCCATATTTGGTCACTGCTTAGATATGCCAAACTGCAATTTTCAAGGGCAAATCATCAAATGCCTCTTACTTCTTGAGGTAGAGCAAAAAAATAAAGAAGAATTGCACATTCATCACGTGCAGGGTAATATACTACGATTTACAATAAATAATTTTGCTATCATTACTGGTTTGCGATGTACCGGTAATATCAATGACTTTCGGTACTCTGATGACCCAATAAGTATATTATTATCTTTATATTTTTCCTGATGCCAAAAATGGGGTCAACAAAGCTCATTTCGTTGAGCGTTTTCTGGTTGGAGGATGGAAAACAAATGAAAACGCTGTTCAGATGGTCATTCTCTACTTCATCCACACTTTTATTTTTTCTCAACTAGGTGATGCACCTATATTTGTTGATGAATTTAAGATGGTAGAAGATGGTAGGTATGAGCAATACCCATGGGGGAAAATAACATTTTCCTAATTGATAAAAGGAATGCGGCAGGAGTTTTCAAATGCCAAACAAATGTATCGTCTAGGCGGCATGCCATACGCTCTGAATGCATGGATATATGAATGTGCATCTCAAGTGCCCTCTGAAATTGCTGTAAGAGTGGGTAATAAAATTCCCAGAATTCTTAACTGGCGTGTTGTTGCCGTGAAGCCAAAATTTGAGACCTTCATGTCTACCATCTTCAGTGAGGTACATGCATTGAAGATTATTCGTTTATGCACTGATTCATTATACATAACATATAAGATACATTATATATTCATGACCTTGATACAGTATAATTTGATTCATAAGGTAGATGTATCAGCTGCTATATTTATGTATCAGGTTATAAATGTATCAAGATATAATGTATCTGATACATCTACTTTATGTATCAAATGAAAATGTATCAAGCTATAACCTTTCTGATACATATAATTGTATGTAGCAGAAACTCATTTATCAATATTTACAGCTCATGAAAACTCTATCTTATGTATCAAATTATAATGTATCAAGAATTACATCTCATGATACATCTGCATTTATGTATCAGATTCTACTACTTCAGATAATGTTGTTTTTCTATCAGTTTCTCATGTATCAAGGATTAATGTTTCTGATACATCATGTTTATGTATCAGAATTAACATGTATCAATTATTCACTTGTTTTCTGACAAGCAATCAATCTTTTTTGCAGTATCGATGCTCCAACATTGTCCAATCTCAACATGAAATGGAATCTATTATCATTCATGGCAGTCAACAGAAACCTGAAGCTTCAACATCAGCTGCCAAGGTCAATTTCAGAAAACCTCATGAAGTCCTCGGATTTGAGGACTTTTCAACAACACCACCCACAAAATTATTAAAAAGATCCAGTCATGTCGTTGATACATCTTCTCCATATCCTTCCAAAAGAATGAAGACTTCCCCTACTAAAGAGCCAATTCAAGTAGAAATAGCCAACATGCATAAGAATTTCATACCACCAAATGAATCAGAAAAGCCTATTTCTCCTGACAATGTACCAGCGGCGAAGTCAGCGGTAGGAGGTGAATCTTCCGATCATTCAGATTAAATTATTCATATGCAATTCAAAGCATTGAAGAAGTCCATAAAGAAGTCTCTAAAGAGATACGTAAGTTATTACTTTAAGATCTATCACTTACAATATACTTTTAATTAGGTGATACATTCTGATTTTTCATATACCTGTATCAAGGTTGACCGAAAGTTCAAGCGTTTGGAGAATAAAATTGATTCAAATTATATTGATCTTTTGAAAGCCATCGACAGTATAACGAACCGAATGACTGGCACATCATCTCAACTTAAAACAGATGATTTTGATCAAACATTCCATGTGGTTGAACAACAACAAGCACCTACTGGATTAGAGGTGCACAATTTTGCAAATAAATCTGACCCACCCCAACAAAATGACCAATCTAATATCCAGGAAGATATTAAGGTACATACATCACGTAATATTTGATATTTTTGTTTTTAAACTTCTGGATACATTTCATTGTCATGTATCATATATAAATGTTATTATGTTTTCAGGGACCTGAACCATCCACCATGATAAAACAAGTGGACAATATATCAGAACAAAACATTTCATCAGATATTCCAGAATCATTTGATCAGTATGTTTCTTTTGATATATTAAAGGTAATGTATCAAAAATAAATTGATGACCAATCTGATGCTATATATATATTGTATAAGCTCAACCTCTTTAAATATATAGATATCTAGACATTTAGTACATATATATCATAAGTAAATATTATTATATTTCCAAGAAGATGAACCAACCGTCAAGATACAAAAGGTGGATGATGTATCAGAACATAACATTGTAGCAGCTGATGTAGAATCATTTGATCAGCATATGTCATCAAATACATTAAAAGTAATGTATCAGTATAAAATTTAATTAAGATAATGTATGATATTAACAGTTTTTTATTAAGTAATTGTTTTTTAACATTTGTAGGAACCAGAAACATTAATTTTTACACCACAATTGAAGGATGTATCAGCACACCAAATGAAACCACAAAGAGCAGATATTGATCAGCTTATTACTGATTCTGATACATTACAAGTAATGTATCAGATACATTATTGAGATAAAGCCAACATTAATAAGTTTTGTAATGACGTTATACATTACATGTAGAACACTGCAAAGAAAGATGGAAGAGTAGCCATTGATAAAACTGACAAGGTAGAAGAGCAAGTTGAGGAGATTGAAAAAGAAAAAATCAAGCCAAGCACATCAGAATCCAATACTTCAGCACCGTTTTCGAGCGAAACTCTGGAGTGATAGATGCTCTAATATACAGACTTCTATTACCAGCCATGCCATTGACCGCTGTTAGTCATGAGCAAGTAGTTCAAGATGAATGTCTATTACGTGATAGCCAGCTACCAACCACTCTTCCATCAAAACCAATGTATTGTCTGATGATGCGAAGACACTATTTCGAAGAAGCAGGATTCCTTCAAAGATCTTACAATCGCCGTATCTTTCAAACTTTGGGTCTAGTGAAAAGGGTAAGGAAAAATTGTCATCTGTTAAGCATCAGACACACTCTTTTGAAGGTTTTGGTATATGCTATCATCCCCCATCCGAGCTTTTCATAGACTACTCTCAATGGATAAATAAATGACTACTAAAATCACATGGCAACAAGTAAGTATGATATATACAACTTATATCCATACAAGTTGTGTATTATATTTGTTATGTTATTTAACTACAAGCTTCCATTTAGGAAACCGAAGGAGGATCATTACAGATCTAAGTGCTCTTCATTCGGCTTTGAAAAAATGGACTTTGTAGTGACATTTCCTAAAGATAAGAACTGGTTCTACCTAATGTCACAGCCAAACAGATGCTGAAACGATGAGGTAAAAATTTCATCATAAAGAATATGATACAAGTCATACTTACTATCTGATACATACAGATTAATGTATCTGATACATACATAATCTAATACATGATGTTTGTTGTTATATAACTAACACTTTCTTAAAATGTTCAGCACATCGATGTAATAGTTTACTACCTTTGAAAGAAATCAAAGATGCAGTTGAGCAATCAGTATCGATACACAATGACAAACTGCATTTTCAAAATTTACATCGAATATGCACACACACGCTACTATCACATTCCACCTGATATTTCTACCCAAGAAGATATGGCAAGGGCCACTGTTACAACTCATCACGAGAGATCCGTGAAGAACATAATAAGAGGTTTCTCAATACCAGTCGGGTTGCCCTGACATTTGATAGATGAGGTATACATTCCAGTAAACTGCGATAGGGATTTTCATTGGGTTCTTACGGTAGTTGTGTTGAAAAAGAGGTTGATACATGTGTATGATTTATCGCCTAGACGAAGAAGTAACAACCCTTCCCTAGAGATCCAAAAGATAGCAGCAATGCTACCAACATACCTGCAAGACAGTGGTTTCTTTGACAACAACGAACGTACTGATTGGTCGTCGCTTGATTCATACAAGGACAAATCAATCGGTAACATGCTTGAACCACATCACCCATTTGTAGTTGAATACGTTGAAGGAATTGCGCAACAGGGAAGTGACAGCTTGTGAGTATTAGCAATTATGTATACCTAAATCATTAATATGTCAATTTTACTTTTTTTAAACTTGTGTATTCCTTTCTTTGCAGGGATTGTGGAGTTTTTCTGGCCATTTTTGCTGAATATCTTAGTGATGGAATTTCTATTCCAAATACTAGACTAAATGCTGAATTCTTCCATTCAAGATATGCCGCACTCTTGTGGAGATATGGTTGTCAGAAGGCCATGGATGATTATGTTAGCGATAAAGACGATCCAAAAAAACCTAGGAGAGATATCTCTCCAAGCCAAGGAGAACTGATTGATGTCCAATAGTTTTTTTTTGTGATAGTAAATATTTTAAATGTATCTACCACTTTTAATGTATCTGATACATTAACTGTAATGTATCAGAATCAGTAAGCAACTAAAATGTTATAATCTTTCCTTATATCAATTGAAAAGATTTGTATGTTTTTATCAGGTGTCAAACTCGAATATAAAATAAAAGTTTATGTATCATATTCTAGTGTATCAAACTTGTATCAAGTATCATATTCATAAGTGTCACATTTTGCGAATTCTGATATATATTATTTGTGTATGATATTTTCATGCATCAAGATTTATTGATTCTGATACATCATGCACATGTATCAGATTCTCATTTCTCAATATTTAGTGATTCCGATACATTTATTTTTTGCATAAGAATTTCATGTATCAAGATTTAATGCTTATGATACATCTTGCTTATGTATCAGATTCGCATGTATCAAGATTTACTGCATATAGTACATCTACAACCTATATCAAATAAGATCTTATGTATCACCCACAACTCTTGTGGAATTATGGTTGTCAAAAAGACAAGAATGTTTATGTTTGGGAAAATAATGATCCAAAAAAAAACCCATGTGAGATTTCATTTTTCCAAGTCAAGGAGAACCGATGGACGTCGTGTATTTTTTTTTAAAAAAATTATAGCAATACATTGTACAATTTTATTTTTCACCAATTATAAATATTTTAAATGTAACTGCTGATTTAAGTATCCCGATACATTATATTTAATGTATTAGAATCGAATGTACTAATCTTGATACATATCAACTGAAAAAGATTTGTATGTTTATGTCATGTGTCAAACTCAAATATAAAATATAAAAATAGATATAATTATATGATTCAAATAGAATGTATACCGAGATACCACAAACATCATATCTATTTAGGAATGAAATTACAAGTCTTTCTGTTGTGGCCTTTATGGCCACAACGTCCGCAAAAATTTGTGCTACTTGTTATCTTATCACTAGCGAACTTTTTTCTCCCTTTCTTTGGTCTCCTGGCGTCCTTTTGTATATTGATGGCAAGATAAATTCTTTCAAAATTTCCTTCGGAGCAGACCAGTCTTTCTGATCTGGCATTGAAACCATTGGTAATTCATAAGTATTTTCCAACGCCTCTGGTTTGTAGTAATCAGAACAGTATGAATGCAGATCAGTAATGTTCTTGCTCTTCAACACTGCAATTGCATGTGGACATGGTTTCTCGTCTAGTTGAAATCTACCACAAGTGCATGTTTTTCTTTCTAGACACACAATGTATCTTATACCTAATTCGTAAACAGAATAAAGAAAGTCTGATGAAGCAACAACCTGCAGGAATTAAATTTCAAATATATGTATCAGTACTTATGCATCACATACACAACTATGTATCAGAACTGATGTAAAAGGGTAATAATTATCACAGGATATACATAACTTGTTACAACCCATATTTTTGTACATTTGGACATTTGGAATAATTGTAACAAGTGAAGGATAATGGTACGTTTCGGTCTTGTTTGATACATAAGTTGGTTAAGGAATTTTGGAGATGGAAGTATTGAAAAAAAAAAAGAATAAGGAAAAATAAATAAATATTTATATATATATAAGTTGGAAGTTCACAAAATGTAGTTTATGAAAACATATGGGCCAAGAGATTGGGCTTGGAAAGAAATCAAAATAATAAGAGAGGCCCAACACAAGGAAAGGGCCCAAGTCTTGGAACTTAGCCCATTAATTAAGTGGCTTATATATATATATATGTTGATGACTTTTAAGTCATATTTATCCATTAAGTTTTCTTTATCAACAAGAGGATTCAAGAGAGTTCTAGAGAGAAAGGAAGAGAAGAAACTTGAAGCTAGAGAAAGAATAGGTTCGGCCAAGGAAAAAAAAAGGTAAATCTCCGATTTTGCTTCGTGAATTAATTATCTAAGGTGTACCAAGATGTTATTAAGGTATTGGTAACGTAAATTTATGGTTTGTAGCAGCCCAAAAACGTTACCAAACAGCCCCAAAGTTTTAGCCGCGCTAGGAGAGCTTCCGAGGCAAGTTTTGGAGAGTTTCGGTAAAGGTAAGGTCTCTCCTTTCAAATTGGAGTTTATGATATTGTTATGAGGTGTATTACGTGTCCTAAATATGGCTGGAAGCAGAGAAAATGTATAAGGAGGCATGATGTTGGAAACTACTAAATTAAAGTCGTAGTAGCTAAATCGAAGTCGCGTAGTGTGTTGTCGTTGTGGCGCTGCGGGTGCAGCTGGTTGGATTTTATGTTGCAGGCCTTTAAAGTGTTTTAAAAAGGGTGTGGTTTCTGCTGGTTGCAGCCACACGACCCCCCGGTTGGTATGGTTAAAGATTTTACGAAATAAAAGTTAAAAACTCTATTTTGGTATCGTAGTTTATGCTAGTTGTTTGGAGCTTGTGTTGTGTAAAGTTGAGGTGATTTGATTGTATATATACTGCTGGTTGTTGTTGTTGATATGGTTGTTGACATGGTGGCCGAGTTGAAATCTCGGGGATGGTGTATTTATAGGGGAGATGCTGCCGAAATTTCGGCAGATTGGAAATTAATTTGTTTGAAGGATTGAGACAAGTATATGGTGATGAATCTAATGACTATGTCAACTCTCTTGAATGTAGAAAAACAAGTTGGACATAAGCGTAGCTAGTAAGGCGCGGCACAGGTATGTAAAGCGAACCTTTCTTTCTTTTGGCATGTCTTTGTCATAGGTATGTAAAGTTAACCGTTCCTTCTTTTGGCATGTCTTTGGCATAAGTATGTAAGGCTTACCCTTCTTTTTCAAGACATGATTCCGATGTTATGGTTTCATAAGTGCTTCCATATATTCTTTGTTTTCAAAAGCTAGGTGTCAATGGTCCCAAGGAAATGACTACTTTTCTTATAACCCGTCAATGTTTTCCAAAATGTCTATAGTTTCCCAAAACAAAGGTTTACAGTATTACAAGCTTTTATGACAACGACGATGGATATGTTTTACAACGACATTGATGATGTCGAGGATGAGAATATGTCTATGATGGATATGATAAGAACGGCTTCATATATGTAATGTTTACTCTCCTTTCTCTTGGCATGTTTTGACATAAATATATAGAGCTACTCTCTCTTTTTGGCATGATTTTTATGAAACAAGTATATGGCATTTTATACAATTTCAAGGAAGTCTTATTCGTAGAGCCACTAGGATGGACAATTTTCTTGAGTTTCCAAAGGATATTTTCTCGTGCTTAGATACGCGTATATGATTCCAAAAGTTTTATTTTGATATAATCCATGGTAATTTTCGAAAGGTACTTGACATGACTCTTATCTTGATTTTGAATCATAGCTCATTCTGATTTTTCTACGAGTCTTGAAAATTGGTCCTATGTGGATATGTATACGATTTGGCGTCTTATAAGATTGTGACCTTATTCTACGTTCTCTTAATATTATCTTTCGTTGATAGTCTCATCCTATAATAATTGTTCCTTCAAGGTGAGACAAAGCGACCGTGATTAATTCATAAGATAATCGGAGGTTACCGACCTTCCGTCACTCCGATAGATACATGACTTTCGTTGAGCTCTCCTGCATGCTGTCTATATGTATATGTATATGGGGGATATGGGGAGGTGTATATGTGGCGCTATAGACGCATTCCCACCTGATCAGTTGGAGTAATTTTTATCCTGGACGCGGGATGCCCGGACGCGGGAGATATGTGGGCACGCCGATGTTGTTCGGTGATATGACTTCTATTTTCTATGCATATGAAAAAGATATGTTTTATATGATAAGACAAGCATGCATGGCATCTGGCCTAAAAGGGCACTCATATGTACAGGTTACTCTCTTATCTCACTATATGTCTATGATTCTACGATATGGTTGTTCATACCTTATGTTCTTTATTATGCTGATTTTCATGCCTTACATACTCGGTACATTACTCGTACTGACCCCCTTTTCCTTGGGGGCTGCGTTTCATGCCACGCAGGTACACACAGACAAGTAGAAGTTACTATAGAAGATGTTCCAGCGGGGTTAGCAACTCCACTTGTTCCTGGAGTGTTGCCGAGTCAGAGTATATGCGCTATGATGTTTCATTCGAAGTTAGAGACTTTGCAGACAGAGTCGTGGGTATAGAGTGTCATCCTTGTAAGTGGCGTCACCAGCCGATATGTTATTATGTCATATGTTATAAGTTTTATGGGATGATAGATTTTGGAAAAAAATAATTCACGAAGCTTAGTTATGTTTTTCATTTCTTGTTGATGTAAGAGTCTAAGAGATTAAGTATGTACTATGAAGCAGCGGGTTTGCTCGGCTCCGAGCACGGGGTCGGGTGCCCATCACACCCTGTTGAGATCGGGGTGTGACATAACTGATGAAGCAACAAACTGCAGAAAATAAACTTCACATATATGTATCAAAACTCATGTATCAAATACAGATCTGATATATCAGAACAGATGTGTCAGTATATAATCATCATAGGATATACCTGAATGATGATGCAACAAACTGCAGGAATTAGGTTTCACATATATGTATTAGTACTTATGTATCAACTACACATTTGATATATCCGAATTGATATATCAGTGTATAATTAGCACAGACTATACCTAAATGATGAAGCAACAAACTGTAATAAATAAACTTCACATATATCTATTGGTACTTATGTATCATCTACACAAATAATGTATCTATACTGATGTATCAGTATATATTTAGAACATGTTATGCATAACTGATTAATCTACAACCTGAAGGAAATAAACTTTATATATATGTATTAAAACTTATGTATCAACTGTAGAACTTATGTATCATAATTGATGTTTCATTAGTTAATTAGCACATGATATACATAGCTGATGAATCAACAACCAGTAGGAAATAAATTTCACATATATGTATCAGAAAGTATGTATCAATTACAGAAATGATGTATCAGAACTGATGTTTCAGTATTTAATTAGCATAGGTTATACCTAACTAATGTATCAAAAAACTGCATGAAACAAACTTCACACGTTTGATGTATCAGAATTTATGTATCAGTGTTTAATTAGCATAGTTTATACATAATTGATGTATCAAAAACCTGCAGAAAATAAACTTCACACATATGTATCACAGTCGATGTATCAACAATAGAACTGATGTATAAGAAATGATGTATTAGTATATAATTAGCAAACGTTATACCTAACTAATGTATCAAATAACTATGTATCAAGTACTTATCTACTTAAAAATAACTGTCGTGTACCTTCATTCTCGAACACTTGATCGTGTTTGAAACTAGGATATCTTCGAATTTTGTACCCAAAGTATATTTTGTATAAGATGCTATTTCCCTATTTTTGCAGTTCCAGGCACCAAATAACATTTTCGTTTGCTCCAAAAAGTCAATTATAGGCAGCTCTCGTGCCTCAACAAGACATCCATTGATACATTCTACGATGTTAGAAGTCATCATTCTACCCCTGTTGACATTGGCATGAACCCTTGACCATTTTTCGTATCTTGCATTTTTTAAATATTGTGCCACCCGTTGATCGATTCTTTCAACTTTGGCCATTAATTTATCGACTTCATCTTTTCGGTATGCCTTGGCCATTGAATAGAAGATGTCACTTAGTATAGCTTGCTCCTTCTGTATTCAGTACACATATTTTTCCATATATGCCATATGCATGCAAAATGAGGAACATTGGGAAATACCATGCTTACACTCTTGATTATGCTTTCGTTCCTATCTGATACAACACACATATTGTCCCTCTCATTAAATGCATTCTTGAAATTCTGAAAAAACCGCGTCCATGATGCATCATTTTCTGTATCAACAACACCATACGCCAACGGCAATATGCAACCTAAAAAATCAATAATAGCGATACAATAGTTATTAGAATTCATTAGATTCACAACAAACGTGACAAATGAGACGACACACTGTTATTCAATAAGCAACAGTATCAAAAAGTAATACCTGCCCCATCAAGTGAGCTAGCTGATACAAACGTCCCTTTATAAGGTCCATCAAGATGCGCACCGTCAACAACAATTACTGGTCGACAAAATTGAAACCCCCTCATCAAAGGCCTTAACGCTATGAACAAATACATGAACTCATCAGTTGATGACTTGTGCATACTTATGTACGAATTTGGATATACGGTTTTTAGCATATGTAGGTATGCAGACAGCTGTCTATATCCATCAGCAGGTTTTCCCCTTAACATCTCCAAAGCATTCTCTTTTGAACGCCATGCCTGTTGATAGGTAATATCAATTCTATACGCTGATTTAATATCCTCTCGTATATCATTAGGGGTGAGAATTCTCTTATGATTAACCAATTTAGGTGCTGTGAATGAACTAACAAAAGCCTTTGTAGCATGAACTTTGTTGAAAATTCTATCTCTCAGTGCACATGAATGTTCACTATTAAAATATCTAACTTTGAATATATCGGATTTTTTCCAACATGAAGCTTTCATTCTCCAACAACAATCGTCTGAAAAGCATACTAACACATAACTGTATTTTTATAAAAAAAATGACATGTATCATACCAACATTTTTTCATATATAATATCACCAAACAAAGTGACATTCTGATAGAAAGTGTGTCAACGCATGTACTTGATACATGCTTCTTAGTATGTATCATGAACAAAAAATAAAAATGCATTAGATACACAAAGTCATATAAATCTGATACATACTAACAACAATATTTTTTAACAGTATAACTACCATCATTTTTTAACTGAGTTACAGAAATAGAGTTTTGATGTATCATGACAGGAAAAAATAATTTTTTTAAGCATGTAACAAATACACACATTCATATGTATCTGATACATACTGTTTGATAATATCCAAAACCAAAATTTCCAAATGCAGAATATGGGCATACCTTTTACTGTAGGATCTTTTAACCTTAAAATTAAATTCATTATTGATTTTGTATTTGACCATTACGTCAACTAGAGTTGCTTTGTCCTTATAGAATTGATTCTCCTTCACTTCCGCACCATTTGTATCAGCTATGTAGTTCGTCAAATCCAATTCTGCTATATAACAATTTGCGACATTACCAGATTCTTCTAAACCAAAAATTTGGGACTCATTCGCATTTGATTCGACATAAACGATTGCTCCAGATGTACCGTCGAATGATTTTATCTCACGTCTTTTTATATCAAAGCTTGATATGCACAGAGGATAATTTATGAAACCAGGCTCTTTCTTCTTCAACTCTATGTAAAGATTAACACTATATCATTATGAATATATATTGGCGACGAGTTACCTTCAACTATGTATCGGATTTTAATATTTTTCTCTGATTCATCCACACTCAATTCAGCAGCGATTGCTGCTTTTAGATTTGAGTAAGCTACATTGTCACCGACAATGATTCCATCACTTTTGTATTGTTCATAACTAACATCGGATTGCCAAACTCCAGAATATCTCAGTAGTATCGGGATATTCATATCGATTAATTGATGAAACGCTAAGTTTGTTTTGAATTGATGCTCTATTGTTTTCCTTGGAGTCGATGCTCTGATTTATGGCTTCAAAATTCATGTACATAACTGTCGCCTTCTTTAACCAATTAATCTCATTAATTAGATCAGTAATTGATATAAAGAGCCAATCATACCTTATCTCAATCTACTGTCCATAAATAGCTGATGTGCATTAACTATTCTATAGTTAAAGTTGATGTATCAGATACATAACTTATGTATCAGCAAAACTGAAAAAATAATGAAAATCGACTTCGGTTTGAATTGATGCTCTATTTTTTCCATTTGAGACATGCTCTATTTTTTTGGCTTGAATCTTCATGAACATAGCAATTGCTTTTTTTAATAAATTAATCCCATTAATTAGATCAGTGATTCAATTAAATAACCAATCATAACTTACATTAAGATACTAATCATAAATAGCTGATATGCATTAAGTATTCTACATCTAAAGAACCAATCATACCTTATATTAAGATACTATCCATAAATAGATGATCTTCATTAATTATTCTACAGATAAATTAATGTATCAGATACATCACTAATGTATCAGAAAAATTAAAAAAAGGGGAAATCAGGTAATTTTGGTACAATGAGGGATGTATAGTAATTAGACTTTTCCATTATGGGATTTATGTAAAGTTTACTAATTAAATCCATATTTATTGAATTTAAATAATTAATCCATAATGTTTATTTGGACTAATATATCTTGAATTTAATATAATCTAAATCATTTATAAATTTATATTTAATAAATTTTAAATGATTACAACAAAATCAGTTGAGTGACTCCCAAACTCTGGACAAACGTATCAAAGAGGCTGCATGGAGGAATACATATGAGTGGTTCATTTCGTATTTTCATATTCGGAAAAGGGTTAAATATATCTCTGTACTATTGAAAATAATTTAATATTTATCGTTATATTTTTGGGCTAAATATACTCCTCATGTTATATTTTTGGTTTAAATATATCCTTCTCATTATACTTTGGTACAAATTCGCCCTTAATTTTAACGGAAGAACACTTGAATAACTCAAAATTAAATAACTCATTCCCAATTTTAAATATCTAATTTTTTTGGAATAAATAAAATTTTCAAGTACTAATTTGAGTCTTTTTTTCTTATAAAAGGATAAGACAGAAAATGCTGCAAAATTTAAAATTTTTTACTCACATCTTATATTAATGTGGCTATATTAATAAGATATAAAATATAGATGCAGAATTCCTTTAGCGCAAGGAATACACTGCTAGCGTGTCAAAATTTATCAAAAATATATTATTCAAAATATTGATTAAACAACATACATAAATTATAATATAATCATCCTAGTAATCAGACAGTCATGATAATTGAAAATGTAAACTCCCGTTGAACTTATTTTTTTTAATTGAAGTGACACATCTCACCTTTTTTATTTTTAAAAATATAAATAACTTTTGAAGAATAAAACAAATGAAGATTTAGGGTTATATTTAAAATTGAGAATGAGTTATTTAATTTTGAGTTTTTCAGGTGTTCTTCTATTAAAATTAAGGGCGAATTTGTACCAAAGTATAATGAAAGGGATATATTTGAACTAAAAGTATAATATAAAGGATATATTTAGCCCTTAAATATAACAATAAAAAGGGGCAGCCCGGTGCACTTAAGCTCCCGCTATGCGCAGAGTCCGGGGAAGGGCCTGACCACAAGGGTCTGTTGTACGCAGCCTTACCTTGCATTTCTGCCAGAGGCTTTAACAACTTTGGTGCTTGAATGGTAAAAAAAAAAAGTGAAAAAAAAAGAAATTTAATTTATTCACAAACACTCTACATGTTGGTTTGATAAAGAAGAAAAAAGAAAGTCTAATCTATTGGACATTCCATATCGGGAAAATAGAGAAACATGTTTGATTTTTGAGGCTATATAAGGAGGCTTGCTCCTTTGATTTTAGAACACTACCAAAAATTCAATTACTTGTACTAGGGGTGTACATGGATCGGGTTGGTTCGGATTTTTTACAAACCAAATCAAATCATTTGTGTCGGGTTATTAAATCTATAAACCAAACCAAACCAATAAAAGTTGGGTTTTTCGATATCAATTTTTTTCGGTTTTTCGGGTTTTTCGGGTTTTTTCGGGTTTTTCGGGTTTCTCGGGTTTTTTGAGTTTTTTCGGGTTTCTCATAGTATCAAATAAAAAGCACAGAGCAGTGCTTCTTAAAAAGAGTTCTAGTACAAAATATCAACATATAAGATGGAGGCACAACACTGTTTGAAGTTTTAACTTTATAATATAACTGTATAAGATAAGTTTTTTTTGTATATTATTTAGATGGGCTACTCAATTCCAAATCTAAATGTAAGAAAGAAAACAAAAATTATGAAAAAAAATTAAAAAATATTTATAAATTACATTTTAATAAATATTTGTATGTATAACATAATTTAAAAGTAGTATATCTATAATCGGATCGGTTTGGGTTCGGTTTGACTTTTTTTAGTTAAAACCAAACCAACCCTATAATGGTCGTTTTTTTTTTCAAACACCAAACCAAGTCAAACCAAACCACTAGTCGGTTTTTTTTTCCGGTTTGGTTCGGTTTGTCGGTTTGGTGCGGTTTATCGATTTGTCCTGTAGAGCCCTAACTTGTACACTAGAGGAGAGATTTAGAGATAATTCTCTTGAAGATCTCTTTGGGAATATATTTTAGGAATTGGGGGATGTGAGGAAAAATATTGTATATTGTATGGTGTAATAATTTTGATATAGTGAATATTTTTTTGAGAGGTCCGTAGTTTTTCTCCAATTGGGAAGTTTTTCACGTTAAATCTTTATGTTGTTATGCTCTTTAAATTTTCTCTGTTATTTTCTGTTTGAAAATGGTCTGAAAGAGACTGGAATTAGTCGATGTTTTTCTCTAACAATAAATACTACTTTGCAGTTAACGGACTCCGGGTGAAAAATATATAAAAAATAAATACTACTCTAATAAGTATATATTTATACATGAATCAGATAGTTATAGGTAACCTATTTAATTGCATTAATAAAAATATAGCGACTTTTTAAACTAAAATAACTACAGTGTATTTTGTAAAACTTATCCTTAATTTATATTGTGACGTCGGGTTGATTATTAGGGTCACTTCAACAAGATATAGAAGAGAGAGAATACTCTTAAATTTTAGTTCCATACCAAAATTAGAAGAAAAATCTGTACTCCCCTTTGTTTTATATTACTTCTTCTATTTCAATATATGCCACACACTTTTCTCAACAAGAATAATATTTTTTTTATAATTAAAAATAATAAAAAATTGTAGTTTTTTCATTTCAATCTATGTGAGATTTTAATTTAATACAAAGTTTAAGAAAATAAATTTTTAAAATAAGTGGTCCAAAATACTTTTTGACTATTTATGTGATAAACTGACAATATATCATTTCAGTAATGTGACATCTTCTTTAAGATGGACTAAAAGAGTGTGCCACCTAAGTATTGGTTATTAGAATATGCTTAATGGAATGATATAGTGTATGATTTTTTGTACTTTATAAATTTCAAGATGTTTCTCTCTCTCTTAAACATGGGTATCCGGTCGAATGAATATTGTATTGACAATGTGAACACTGAAGTTTCAAGGTACTTTAGTAGAATTTACCAAGAAGTGACAAAACAACTAAAAATATATATAGGCCTACATAAACAGACTTTCAACTTGTTTATCTGTTACTCAAAGTCAACAAAGACTTAAAGAAGAGTAATAAAGAGATTGCTTTTCAACTACAATTGAACACAATTTTCTTGTTCATACAATGGCTTCTACTTCTAGTTCATCCAGTACTCAAAATTGGAAGAATGATGTTTTCTTGAGTTTTAGAGGTGAAGATACGCGTAAAACTTTTGTAGGTCATCTCTACTATGCTCTAAAACAAAAAGGGATTCATACATTCAAAGATGATGAAAGGTTGGAAAGAGGAAAATCCATTTCACCTGAACTTGGAAAAGCTATTGAAGAATCAAGATTTGCAATTGTTATATTCTCTAAGAATTATGCATCTTCCACTTGGTGCTTGGATGAACTTGGCAAAATCATGGAATGTAAGAAAGAATTAGGGCAAACTGTGATACCTATATTCTATGATGTAGATCCATCACATGTAACTAAGCAAAGTGGAAGTTTTGCTAAATCATTTGCCACACATGAGGAAAATTTGAAAGATGATGTTGAGAAGGTGTTATGCTGGAGGGATGCATTTCGTCAAGCAGGCAGAATAGCAGGATATGATTTACCAAATGCCTTCGATGGGTACTATTGCCTCTCTTTCCTATCTTTTTTTCGACTTGATTTCTCAAGTGGTCACTCACCTAATACTTATTATTTCCTGTTGAAAAAAATGGACTCAGAACTATTAATTGAACGACTATCTGAGAAATCTGTCATCGTGTTTCTTATTCCCAATCCTTTTAGCACCATTAAAATTCATTTCAGTCAGCTATACCTTAATTCCAATAGTCAGGGGCAGAGCTATGAATGCTTACAGCTTCGGTAACTTTGGCTCAAACTCCTGTATTTATGTATATATAAAATAATATATTCAGAATTCAGTAAATAAAAAGAATTGTAGTTCAAAACTCATAAATGCGGATTCACTCCTGCCAATAGTTAGGGCAGACTATAAATTTCAGTATGGAGAGGATTCATCATTGTTAGTAAGCATAAAATATAATTTGATGATATAGAAAATTCACACTTAGTTTAGTGAGTATACTGAACTGGAGATATGTTCTAAATCAGCCATGTTAAAGAGTTATTGGGAAAACAGTTTAAAGACTTAGTTCATCATCGACTAAATAATAGCCTCCAACTTATGTTTGAACAGCACAACTATTACTAAAATCATAGGTTCAATACTAAAAGTAGTTACACTATCCTTATGCAATCTAAAAGAGAGAGAGAAAGGGTAGGGCTCAAAATAAAAATATGTTGTGTGTTAAGAGTATGAGTTTTTCTCTCATTATCTGATTTTGGGCGATCCTTACTTCATGAGCTAGTTTTGCAGTTGAGTTAGGCCTAAAATTCATTCCTATCACCAAATGTTATGACGCCCCTCCAATGTCTAATTCTCGACGTGTGAGGGGTGGGGTTGGGTGTTGAATTCCGACATTAGTTATGGATATGAGCAGGGGCGGACCCAGCATGTATCCAAGGGGGTTCGAAACCCCTTCGGCAAAAAATTATACTATTTATACATGGTTAAAATATTTTTTTATGTATAAATAGTAGATGTCGAGCCCCCTTCGACTAGTTCGTGTGTCTACCTTTTTAGATTTTGAACCCCCTTATTAAAAATCCTGGTTCCGCCACTGGATATGAGTTGTTGTCTCCTCATATCGTGTTGATCAATTTTCACCTCATGAACTAGGGTTTGGGGTTAAGTTAGATGTGAAAGTCTAATTTCTTAACAATATGGTCGTTTCTCAAAGGATAACTCTCTAAATGATGAATAAAGAGGTTCAATGAGAAAAATAAGGATTCAACCATTAACATCCCGAGGGACGGCGAGCAAGGTAGGATAAAATGGTATTTGAACCAGGGTGCGCGGGCTGCCCTATGTAGTCTGTCTTTTCATGGATGGTGGGCAGAGAAAAAAGCCCTTCATTAAACCTTTTGGAACTGGAGACGAAGAGTCGGGAGAGGAGCCAAAAGGAATATGTGAGAAGTGATTGAACACATTATTTCCACGTTATTTTCTGATTTCTCGTGGTCTCAAAAGAATTAGAAAATTAAAAGTATTAACATAACTTCCACATGAATGATTTTCTCATGATCTTGAAAGGATTAGAAAAACTAAAACATAACAATCATGCATGCATTCTGTTTGTGAAGTCTCATTTCAAGTTGTTTTTGCAATTTCATGTACAGGCATGAATCTAATTGCATTCAGCATGTTGTTGAAGGCATACTGAGTAAATTATGTCAAGTTATTTCAATAATTGGAAATGATTTGGTGGGGATGGAATCTCGAATGCATGAAGTAAGTTCATTCCTAAGGATGGAATCACCTGATGTTCGTTTTATTGGACTTTGGGGGATGGGCGGCATTGGTAAGACAACAATTGCAAGTGCTGTGTTTGGCAAATATTCTGGCCAATTTGAAGGTGTTTGTTTTCTTGATAACGTTGCAGAAATGCAAAGGACACGTGGACTGCAATATCTGCAAGGTGTTCTCCTCTCGAAAATCCTCAAGGTAAACTTAACTATAGCGAGTGTGTATGAAGGCATGAGAATCATAAAGGAGAGGCTACGCTCAATGAAGGTTTTGATCATTATTGATGATGTAAATCAAAAAGATCAATTAGAAATGTTAGTTGGAGGGCGTGACTGGTTTGGTATCGGCAGTAGAATTTTGATTACAACGACAGATAAACACTTGTTACATAATCATGAGGTGGATGAAGTGTATTCAGTTAACTTGATGACTCTCAATGAAGCGATTGAGCTATTCAGCCTACATGCTTTTAAGCAAAGAATTCCTGATAAAGATTTTGAGGAGCTTATAAATCAATTTGTACAGAATGCTGGTTTTCTCCCTTTAGCTCTGAAAGTTCTAGGTTCGTCTCTCTACGGGCTAGACAAGATTGAATGGAAATGCACAGTGGACAGACTTGAGGATATGCCGGATCATGTTCTTGCTAAGCTTAAGATAAGTTTTGAAGGACTAAGTTCTTCTGATCAGAGACTATTTCTCGATATTGGATGCTTTTATAGAGGAAAATTGAGGAGTTATGTAGAGGAAATGCTAGAGAGTTGTGATATTGGATCTACAATAAGAGTCTTAATTGAAAAGTCTCTCTTATTTGTCTCACCATATGACACAATCGAAATGCATGATTTGATACAAGAAATGGCCTGGCATATCGTGAGACAAGGTGACACAAGAAGGAGCAGAATATGGCTTCCTGAGGACATCGAGGATTTGTTTACTGGAAATTTGGTAAGATATGTCATTATCTCAAACATATGAACAGTATGGAAGCCATCATTCACTTTTGGGTTATTTGTACGAGTTTTTTTTTCCCTTTCTTAAATTATTTTGCCACAGAGAATAGTGTTGTACTTTTGTTTTCTCAATTGTGTCAATCTTATCACTTTTTAGTACTTCATATCATTTTTTCGTTAGTTCAATGAGTGAGATCAATTTTTCTATTCACAAGTGCATGACGAGTACAATAGTTTTATATATCAAATTTTGTTTCCTTATGATGTTTAAATAAATCATTTCGATAGACAGACAGACACACACACCCAGAGATCCGAGTATTCTTTCTACTATAAATCACATTCTTTTGTTGTCAGTTGTTTCTTTTGAACACTCATGTCAATATCTACTTGCAAGTATTAATCGAATTTTAGACTGTGGAGATGATTTCAGGAAATAGTGTTATTGAAAGGTTTTCTTTTGTTCCCCTTTTTTAGGAGGCAGATGCTGTGGAGGGCCTATCGATCCCAAGGAATTACATACCAAAACAGGATATATCATATTACAACATAAATGAAGTATTCAGGAAAATGAAAAGATTAAGGATGCTTGTAGTTAGAGCAACAAATTTCTGCTCTATTGATCCGATCACTCATCTTCCTAGCAGCATAAGGTGGCTTGATTGGGAAGGTTGCCCTCTAACTTCATTGCCACAGAGTTTTGAACCTTCAAAGCTTCTTCGTCTAGATATACTTGAAAGTACTACACTTCAGAAGCTCTGGTCAATTTCAAAGGTGTGATTGTTACTATCACTTACCTTTGGCATTCTTATTCATGCTTTTTCCATCTTAATCAATATACTTACAATAGGAGAACAACTTCTTATCATTTTAAATGGGATATCACACTTCTCAATTTAATTAATCATTCGTATTTAGTTCTTTATGACATGACCCTAGCTAGGGTTGAAGGTCAAAGATTAGAGAAGAAGGTTAGTAGGTAGCCCAGTGTTGTCGTACTTTATATGGTAGAGGCAGGGGGCTAGCCTCATCTCCTCTCCTCCTTATTAGTAGAAGTATTTAGTAGTCGTGTAATTTCTTATTTTTCAATATGTCTTACTGTCTATTACTTCATTTGCTTTATATCTTGCTATTTTTCTGTCATATTTTCTTGCAACCCTGCTTCGATAACTTTTCTTTTGAGTCGAGGGCCTATCAGAGACAACCTCCCTACCCCACAGAGGTAGGGGATGCGTACATCATACCTTCCCTAGACCTCACATGTGGGACTACACTGAGTATGTTGTTGTATATTCTTTATGTGGTAGAGGTGTCTGCCATCTTCACTTAAATTTTAACTGAATGTTGTCCATATCACTTAAATTTTAGCTGAATGTTGTCCATACTTATAAGCATTTTTCTATTCTATTTAGGGCTTGGACAAACTTAAAACTTTGTACCTCAGCTACTGTGAGCACTTAGAGGAAGTTCCAAGCTTTGATATGATGCCAAATTTAGAGAGAGTAAAGCTAGAGGGATGTAAGAGTTTGAGAGAAGTCAGCCCATCCTTTGGAGTTCTAATGAAACTCACTTCAATTGAACTAATTGATTGCCAGAGCCTTGAGAATCTTCCAAGTTGTATTGAAATGGGATCTCTTAAGAGTCTCAAACTTTCTTGTCTTCCAGAATTGAGGGAATTGCCAGAAACCAAGGGGATGCACCGTTTGTTGACATTAGAGCTGACTAACTGTCAAAACCTTGAGAAGCTTCCAAGTTTTGATCATATGGAATCCCTTGAGACTCTTAAACTTTCTTGTCTTCCAAAAGTAACGACATTTCCTCCACCTGATGGGATGCACTGTTTACAAGACATTGTTATCGAATATGTTCTGATAGTAGAGCTCCCAGCATCAATTGGGAATCTTCGTTCCCTCAAACAACTAAGATTAAGTCATTGCAAAGATCTGGTAAGCATTCCAAACAGCTTTTGTTGTCTGAAGAATCTAAGAGTTCTTCTGATCTACAACTGCAAAAGACTAGTTTATTTTCCAGAAAAGATTGGTGACTTGAAACTGTTAAAGAAGCTAGTAGTATCTGGTACTGCAATTTCCCAGATACCACCTTCAGTTGCAGATCTTGGTGAACTAAACTTTTTATCGTTCTCTCGCTGGTCTGGATACAGACAAGGTGCAACTTTTCTGTTACCTCCTGCATCAGGTGGATCGTCATCGTTGAGGTTGTTTAAGCTTAATAAAAACAGGCTATGTAGTGGAGAACATTTTCAGGGTCTTGGAGGTTTATCTTCTTTGGCTCACTTGGATTTGACTAGAAATGATTTTACTAGTTTCAGTGAAAGCACCAATCAGCTCTTTCATTACTTAGACATAACATTTTGTGAGAAGCTAGCATTGCCTCAACTTCCACAATGCATAAAGGAGTTATATGCATGTGATCCTTTAATCTTGAAAAGCATCCCTGATTTTCTTACCAGATATTCAGAGCTCTATTCAGTTGCATTCACGCGCCATATTGAGAACAAAGGTGTACTGACTGATATCTTGCTTTTCGTCCTCCAAACAATAAGTGTGGCATCTCAGGTATACCGCTCTCTCTCTCTCTCGTGATTTTTCTGCTTATCTAATTACATTTATATATTGGAGCTTATACCGGTTTCTTTCATGTAGTGTGAGAAAAGGTTGCCATTTAGCCTTTTTTTCCCTGGAGATATAAGATGGAATGGTTTCACTTATTATCGGAAAGAACAAATGAAAAGATTCTCTACTCAACTCGATCCACGTTGGTATGAAAGTAAATTCAAAGGATTTGTTATATGCTTTCGTGTACCATCGGTTATTGGTCAGAACCTGAAACCTTCAGATGTTAAATCACAACGAGGAAGTAGTCGTAGGTTTGGATGCACTAAGGTTACTGCTAAGTTAGTGCAAAGATATAACAGGCAAGAACATGATGTACTCCAGAAAAAATGTTTGATTGTTGCTCGCCAAACGTTTTTCTCTCATGGTAGTAAATATGCCATTTGTTTTAGCTACATACCTTTTGTGGCACCACTATGGCATCATACTTCTAGTAGTGAGAAGGGGAAGAAGTTTCTGAATGAGCATTGCTTCTTCGAGGCATCAATAGAACCAGACATTGCAACAAAATGGGGACTTCTTCTAGTGTATGAGAATAAAATTCAACAGATTGATCAATCAACCATTGCAGTCCAGCATGATGTTGATTCTCGAAATTCTGACATGTTTAGAGAATGTAATGATGACCAAGGCCAGAAAATGGAGAATGCTTCTGTTAAGAGAAGACGTCTTGATTCGATCTCTACCAGTATTATTCCTAATCAACAAATGGAAACACCAAGCTCTTCTGCAGCTCAAAGCTACCAACACAGGGAAGAGTCGTGCTCTTCAGGACAGCCCCAAACTGTACAGCTACCTCGAGCTGATCCGAGAGTTGATGATGCAATAGATGAGGCTACCTCATGCTTGGTATTTGAACAGAATGAAACTTTTGAAGTCTCTCCAGATGAGCACAAAGATAATTCAGTGACAACTGGATCTGGCTGCTCTGAAGTATCCCAACATTTGGAGACACAATGCACTTCTGGACAATCTCAAGCTCTCCAGCTCTTTCCCGAGCATTCATGAGTCACAATTACCGGCGGACCTCTTGGTTTGATGGCCCAAAGGCAACAAATGGCAGGCCTGATGTTCAAGGTTGGGGTGAAGCTTTAGGTGAAATATTGTGTTTTTTTGCATGCTGGTTGGGTGTGTCCATCTCCTCTTCTTTTGTTTTATCTTCATGCTACTTTCAGTTACTTCTGTTGACAATTAAAAAATCACTATTTTTCCACTGATTTTTCGTGGCTATTTCCATCGATATTTTGATTGAGTCGGTGTGAAAAGAAAAAAATAGTAATTGTTTTATATGGAAAAATTAGGAAGCTTCCCACTATTTTTGTGAGAATCTGTTTTCACTATGCATCTTCCTACTACTACTTCCTCCTTATATTGTGGTGTTGTCTTATTGTTGTCCTTGTAGCTGTTGTTATTGTGTTAAAAAGAAGAGAGCAGAGCTCCTTTTTTTCTTTTTCCATTTTTTTTAATTTGGAAAAAAACCCATTAAATTTCCTCAATTTAGAACTAAATTCCGTTGTTGTAGCATTGGACATTGCTTTGGGGGGTGAGGGGGTGATTTTGACCATTTTGATAAGTGAATATTGTTGTTTTGTGCATATTGCTCATATGAGTTTATCTACTATTCCAACCACTGCTGCATTCGTTTCAGCTATAAGGATTCGATTCCACAGGTCATGATGGCGCCCACTACGATCCACTAGTAGGCAAGTCAACCTATATTTCGGAACTGCGAGTAATGGGATGTTAGGGTAGAAGACTAGCAATTCATTATAAAATAGTAAAGAAATAATCAGAGCATACACAAAAGGGAGGAATCAACTAAATATATACAAACAAAAGGATCCCTCCCAGAACCTGAAAGTCACATGTACAGAGCTACTAGTAAAAAGAGTACAAGTTTCAAAAGTGAATCACGGAAACAAAGTTGTCTCAAAAAGCAAAAGACAGGCAAAATGTATATATAGAGGGAGACGGATAAATCCAGGAGGCAATGAGCTCACCCTCGCCTCCGATCACGACCGCAACTAGCTTGAGTCAAGGCCAATAGCTAATACTCGGACCTGCATAACGAAAATAGATGCACAGTGTAGTATGAGTACTAAAACAACACGTACCCAGTAGACATCATAGGCCGACTGAGCAAGATAAGCAAAAGTACACTGAAGTGCCAGTAAATGATCACAACCAAAGACAGAGCAAGAAGTAAATGTAGGTATGTACACGAGCGTATTTAATAATCAAAGAGGAATAATTTAACTAAATCCGCTGGGCTCCCATAAATCCGATAGGTACGCTCGTGCACAAGTATATGGTAACCACCTGCACGGATTCTCATAAGCCCGATAGGTGCAAGAATAGCTGACATAAAATAAATGGAGCCAAAAGGATTCCAATAATATCACCATTTCCTTGACTTTAACCGAACCATTCTCAAATGCTAATACCTCAGCCCAAAGCTGAGAGTAGATGAAGACTTGAATTGAAGATTCATCAGGGAATCGAGAATTGAACCAAGTGTAAGATGGACCACAGACTTCAACCGGGTAACTGTAGCTAATGTGTCGACACAGGTAAGCTAGACCATGGACTTCAACCGGATTACTGTAGTGAAGGGGTCAAACATGGGTAAGCTAGATCACGAACTTCAACCAGATAACTGTAGCTAAGGAGCCTGAACACAAGTAAGCTAGACCACGGATAACTATCGCTAAGGAACCGAACACAAGTAAGCTAGACCGTGAGCTTGAACTGGGTAACTATAGCGAAGGGATCAAACCGAATTAGAATTAGCGACCAATCAAGCATCACAGGGAGTACCCCCAAACTGAGTGCCATCAGTATATTACTCCAACCCGAACCATATACAATCAGAATTGTCATGATGACTCCTAGAATCAAGAACCAAGCGATACAGGACCGATAGGAGAATAGGGCGATATGGAGATAAGGTCACAAGGTGTGTTATTGCCTTGCTAAAGCTCGGACTATCAGGCTCAAGTTTGCTATACCAGTCTACAAGGAGCTAACCATCCGAAACGACATCAGATATGTTCTAAGGCCCAGCGACACCAAAATTGTGAAAGTCTAAGGTAATCACTAGTCTAAGCCTAGACTAAGGCCCAACATGCTTCCAAACATATAACCACAGGCAAACCATACAACACAAGCCGTGGATGACGACAATAGTAGGAATTATGCTTAAATAGTCCAACAATTTCCAAAAATAGCACCTAGGACATGAATTCTAGGAATTTAGGATGCTCGACAGCCCAACCCCTCCAACTCATACAATTCAAGATACAATTGCCTAAATATTCTTAGTCTCAAGAGGGGAAAACCGTAGCTAGTAGCTTACCTGTAGGCTGACCACACGTGCTCCAGCTCACGAAAATAGAGTTTCCCCTTCCGAGTGGCCTCCGAAATATGCCATGCTCAAAAGAAGTCTCAACTCCTAATTCTGAACACACCACTGGGTTTTCCTCGAAAATTTACATAATTTAGCCTTTTGAATCGCCCAAATATTGAAGGAGAAAACAAGGTTTAAAGTTTGATAGAAAATTTGGAAATTGAGTCTTAACGACCCTCTGATATCGCTTTAGCGACCACTCGTGATCGCTTAAGCGACACCACCTAAAAGGAGGGCATCACTTTATCGACACCTGGTTGCTTTAGCAACAGGGCTGTCGCTTAAGCGACACCCGCCCAAGAGGGCTAGTCGATTTAGCGAGCTCCTGGCCGCTTAGTGGTACTCGGTTTAGCGACGACACCAGACCCATATGGTGAAAGGATGAGCTTAGCATGCCAAATCTTCCGAAGGGGTGCTCGGGTTTCGTTCGAAACCCCGTGCATGCAAACGAGATATGCTACCACACCAAATTTGATCTTTCGGACTCAATGACGCATTCGAAATTCCCATACGAGGTCATTTTAATGCAAAGTGGGTCTCACACCCAAGTGCCATTTCAATCAATTTCTACAACGGGCCTCGAAATTAGACTAGAAGCCTCGGGAAGCAAACGAAGGATCGTTCTAAATCAAACTCGATATTTCGGAGCTGACCGCAGTGTTAGAATTTTCATTCGAGCGTATTTTCCAATAATATTGATCAAAGTCAACTATAGGCCAAATTCCAAAGGCAAAAGCACCAAATGGTTCTAAAATTGTACCGATTGCCTCGGTACTCGTACCGACCATACTACTAGCCTAATTTGCTTATTTCAAAGCTGATGGAATCGTCAAAATTTTCTCCTGAGGTCGTTTTCCTAAAGTTATGACCGAAGTCAACTTTTCAAGTTATAAAAGCTTCAAAGTAGGGAAACGTCCCTGAAACCCAAACGAACAACCAAGCGACCGAACAATCAGTGCCAGCAAGTCATAAATGACTTGGGGTTGCTACAAAAATGCTTTAAATGACGGAATGAATTCTAAAATTCAAAAATGACCTGGAGGTTCATTACAAACTCTATTATTAAAAGAACTTTCATCCGCGATAGTAAGAGTCATGAAGTACCCGAAGGCTCAAATAAGTCGAGGAACTGTGCCCGCATCTTATGCTCGGTCTCCCAGGTAGCCTCCTCGATTAGACGATGTCTCAAATGGACCTTAACCACAGGATTGGCTCTGGAATGCAACTGCCTGACATCTCTAGCCAAAATAGCAACTAGCTCCTCAATATAGCTCAAATGATCATCCAAGTCAACCGCGTCATATTGAAGCACATGGGACTCATCCGGAATATACCGGCGCAACATCAAAACATGAAAAGCTGGATGAGTAACTGAAAAAGATGGAGGCAAAGCTAACTAATATTCAACCTCGCCAACTGTCCTCAATATCTCGAAAGGGCCAATATACCTGGGGCTAAGCTTGGCCCACCTTGTAAATCTCATCACGCCCTTCATGGGAGATATACGGAGGAATACTCTATCATGCACGACAAACCTCAAAAAATGATGCCTATGATCCGCATAGCTCCAGTGTCTACTCTGAGCCGTCTTGAGCCTATCCTGAATTACCCTCACATGATCTAAGGCCTCCTACATCAAGTCTGTACCGTGCAGCTTGGGCTCTATAGACTCAAACCAACCAAATGGAGAGAGACAATGCCTGCCATATAAGGCCTCAAATGGGGCTATCTGATTACTAGAATGGTAGCTGTTGTTGTACGCAAACTCCGCCAAGGGAAAGAACTGATCCCACTGACCTTCTATATACATAACACAAGCCCGCAATATATCCTCAAGAACCTGTATAGTATGATCTGACTGACCATCAGTATGCGGGTGAAAAGCTGTGGTAAGGTCGACACGGTTACCCAACTCCTCCTAAAAAATCCTTCAAAATCTAAATGTGAACTATGAGCCCCGATCTGAGATGATAGAAATAGGTACCCCATGAAAACGGACCACCTCCCGAATGCAGATAAGAGCTAACCTCTTAGCACTGTAGGAAGTATGAATGAGAAGGAAGTGTGCTAACTTGGTCAATCAATCCAAAATGACCCAAATGCTATCAAGACCGCAGGAAGTGCGAGGCAACCTCACAATAAAATCCATTGTGATCCGCTCCCATTTCCACTCGAGAATGGGTAATCTCTAAAGCTCGCCACCAGGCCTCAAATGCTCGGCCTTAACCTGCTAGCAATTCAAGCAACACGACACATAATCTGCAATATCTCTCCTCGTGCCACTTCACCAGTAGTGCTGCCTCAAGTCACGATATATCTTAGCGGTGCCCGGATAGATAGAATATCTGGAGTCATGGGCCTCGCTAATGATCATCTGAATCAAACCCCATTTGAATCTAAGGTAGCCAGACTAGCATCACCTTCCAAAACCTAATATCAAAGTGCAACTAAATCCTCATCCTCAAACTGACGGCTGCGAATCCGGTCCAACAGAGATGAATGAGCTCCCACATAAGCTAACACACACCGAAATCAGAGATGTCAAGTAAAATTATTTGTTTAGCTAAGGACTAGATGCCCAAAGTTAATGGTCGCTCCATAGTAGAAAAGAAGGCTAGACTACCCATACTCACTGCCTTCCAACTCAAGGCGTCCGCTACTATATTCGCCATGTCGGATGGTAGAGAATAGAGAGGGCATAGTCCTTCAGGAGCTCAATCCAGTGGCGCTGCCTTGAATTAAGATTCCTCTGGCTCATAATATACCGAAGGCTTCTGTGATCAGTGTAAATCTCGCATAAAACTTTATACAGGTAGTGCCTCTAAATCTTAAGTACAAATACTACCGCTGCCAACTCTAAGTCATAAGTGGGGTAGTTGTGCTCGTGCAACTTAAGCTGCCTCAATGCATAAGCAATAACATGGTCCTACTACATCAGTACACAACCCAATCCAATGCCGGATGCGTCACAATAAATGGTGAATCCCTCGCCCTCAACTGGAAGAGTCAATATATGAGCGGTAGTAAGAAACTCCTTGAGCTTCAGAAAGCTTCTCTCACACTCTTCTGACCACACAAAATGGACATTCTGGCGAGTCAATCGAGTCAGAGGTTCCTCTATAGTAGAAAACCCCTCAACACAGCACCTGTAGTACCCTGCTATCATGACTCGACTTAGGGCCTAGTCATAACATGATGATCGAAAACCCGAAGGGCTCCAACCAAGCCTCTTGTACATATTATAAGCATACATAAGGTGAAATGTAAAAGCGGAAACATCATAAGAGAGTCTAAAACATGAATAGAAATTTGAAAATGTCTTATGACAACATAGACTTGAACATATGTCCAACTAGATGCCTCTAAACATGAGTATGTGCGGGGGATAAGACATGTCCCTAGATCACCCTCAATATACAACATAAACATAAGTCTTTTGAAAAGAAAATAGTAAGCAACTTGAAACTAGTCCCCGATCAATGAGGACTCACCACAACCACCGCCGGAAAGAAAAGCTTAACTAGCCACGTAGATGAGTATAATCTTCAACCTCAACCCCTAAATTATGAGACAATGTAGGCAAAAAGTATGCATTAGTATGTTGGAATGTACTAAGTATGAGGGCGTGACATGCAAAGTAAATCATGGAATGCAAAGATCAAGTAAAACACATGATAAGATGAAATAGGTAAAGTCTTGAGAAAATCATATTGACCAAAGCATTTAAAAAATATAATTTAAAATCATAGCATACTTAAGAGATCATACATATGTGGGATAGGAACCATAACCGATAATAAGACCATGCAAGCTATAACATGGAATCCAATGATACCCACATCGAAAAGGAGGAGGCTACTTTGCCAAGGTAGACTCCTATATGCCTAAGTGGATCCACTAAGCGGTCGTGTGAACCAGGTACTCACTCCTAGTTCTTAGATTCGGGTACTCACCTCCAAACCTTGATATTTCGGGTACTCACCTCTTAGAGATTTGGGTATTCACCTCTAATCCCTTTGTTCCTATGGTGGCAGGTAGTTTATGGGACATGAAGATGCTACTAAGGCTTTTGGTAGGGCCCCCACTTCAAGTCCACTCGGTGCTAAGTCAAATCCCACAGAATACATACATAACATAGAAATCACAATGACATATCATAGTCAAGATCATAGGTTTGAAATCATAGAGTAGCTCATTTTTATGACATACTTGTAATGTGAGAATTGTTCTTTCATCATTACAATCATATTTACATAGTTCATATCATTTGGCCTTAAGGCACCACATTGGGCCCTAAGTCCCCCTTTCCATAGTTTGCAAGGAACTCATTATTCGAAACATACTTATAGTTCATGATCATAATTGAAATACATAATCATAATTCATACTTGAAAATTCATGATCATAGCTTATACTTGAAATTAGGGTAAGACATGAATGTATGATCAATTGACTTGGAAATCATGAAATTGATTTGAAAACATGCATGATCATAAACTTTATATCATCCCATACATAATTCATATAGGTAATATCATTAGGAAGTATAATTGAAAATACTCATAATTTACATCATAAAACCCAGAAATCAAAATAGGAGAATTCATGGAAAAACTCTTCAATTTAATTCAATAACCATCAATTTATATCTAAATAGACTAATGATCATACTTTAAATCATAATTCATGCAATAGGAATAGAGATCATAAAATCCATAAAATACCATACTTTAATTTGATAGAAAACCTTGAGAAATTGATTGGGCTTCATGGATGAAAGGATTCATGAATCAATACCCACATACTTTGAGTGAGAAAACCAAATAATTGGAAAAAATTGAGAGTTTGATGAAGAAATTGAGTAGATTACTTGAATTCTTCAATGGAAACCCTTGAGAGCCCTTTTTGTAGGAGAGAAATATTTGATAGATGAATTGTAGAAGAATGAATAGAATTAGAGGTTTAGGTTAATTTATAGAGTTGAATTAGATCCTAAAAAAGTCTAGGTTCATTGACTAATACTTTGAGAAAGATCTAAAATGCCCCTTAAAAAAATCAACTCGGCCAGAAAACCCTCCCAGTTCTGCGACGCGGACCTGTTGCAGACCCTTCTGTTTTGTGAATTCTTTGAAAATCTATCTTCTGATATACGGGTCCTAAAAATCCACTGAGACCATTTTCCCGCAGGTTTTGACCCCCTGATCGATATTCTGAACTCGGATTTTTCAAAAAGATTAAGGATAATGCATTATATGAGCGGCCTATTCCCAAGGCATTCTTAAGGTATTTGTGAGCATTTTTGAGGGATGTTACACCTGCCAATCTATCGAAGCTATGAATCTCAGTCATAGATGTGGGTCTGGCCCAAACATAAATAGTCTTAATCTTCGTCGGATCTACCATAATGCCATCTTTGGACACCACGTGTCCCAAGAATAATTTGGACTCAAGCCAAAACTCGCACTTTGAGAACTTGGAATAAAGCCCCTGATCTCTCAAACTCTAGAGCACTACTCTTAAATGCTGTTCATGCTCGTCCTAACTCCGCGAGTATACTAGAATGTCATCGATAAAGTCTAACAAATGAGTCTAAGTACGGCCTAAACACCCAATTCATAAAGTCCATGAATGTGACAGGGGTATTAGTCAACCCAAAAGATATCATAAGGAACTCATAGTGGCCATAACGAGTCCTAAATGTAGTCTTCGGGATGTCCTCTACCCTAATCCTCAAATGGTGGTAGCCGGATCTCAAATCAATCTTAAAAAATACCATGACACCCTGAAGCTGGTTGAATAGGTCATCAATCCTAGAAATGGGGTAATGGTTCTTCACTGTCACCTTGTTCAATTGCATGTAATCGATATACATCCATATAGTACTATCCATTTTCTTAACAAATAGAACTAGGGCACCCCAAGAAGATACACTAGACTGAATGAATCCCTTATCCAAGAGATCCTGAAGCTGAACACTATGCATCTTGAGCTCTGTGGGGGCTATACAATATGGTAGGATAGAAATAGAATGAGTACCCAGCTCTACATCATTGGCAAAGTCGATATCACGGTTAGAAGGGAGGCCATTTAGATCGACAGGAAACACATCTGCAAACTCTTGGACTGTATGTACTGAGTCAATTGTAGGGCCCTCCTTACTCACATCTCTAACAAAAACCAAGTATGCCAAATATACACTAGCAACTAACCTCTAAGCCTGAACAAAAAAGATCACCCTAACCGGCATGTGACTACAAGAGACCTGCCACACCACCGATAAATTACTAAGCACGGCTAAGGTAACAGTCTTGGCATAGCAATCCAAGACTGCATAGTGAGGAGATAACCAGTCCATGCCCATAGTAAAATCAAAATCCACCATATCAAGCAAGATGAGATCTACTTTAGTGTCATGCCCCTGAATAGTCATCACACAGGATCTAAAGACCTGATCCACTACTAAAGAATCACCAATTGTGGTCAAAACACGCAACGACTCAACTAAGGGCTTTAGACTCATACTCAGTCGAAGGGCACAATATATAGATATATAAAAATATGTGGAGCTGGGATCAAATAAAGAGGATGCGGGCTGATGGCATAATAAAACCGTACTTGTGATCGATATCGTTGGTATTAGGACAATGCCTAGTAAAGTCCTACGAATCGATGCGAAGACGTCCGTACCCTATCTTTGGGAGGCTATGGGGGCATTTTTAGATAATTCTGTTCTTGAATCCTTATCATGTGTCCTTTCTTTGAATAGCCTCTAAACTGATCATTTGGAATCTATTCTTTCCTAGATGGATAATGCAAGTTTTTGAGTGGACACGGTCGGCACGTCAACAGTTTTACCCGAGTTTCGGCAGATGGTTCTCAAGACAAATATAGGTTAGGAGTTCCCCAGCAAGGTTCTTCATCAATATCGAAGTATGTCATGGAATTTCTTAAATGGTCTGGGAATAACTCCACATTATCCCTTATGGATCGAGATATGAGTTGAGAGTTTGTTAGGGAGTTGTCTTTATTGCCTTATTTTGCATCAGAGCATTTTATAACAACTGATTCTACCTTTTCCTAGATTGTCAGCCACGTAAGGGAAGTGGAGCAGGCATGCTTTGAGGTGCATGAAGATAGTGGTAATAAGCCTCTCCATCAGCATAGTGGCAATAACATCCCACTTCAAGGCCAGTATCAGTTTGGTAAGGGTCATCTTCCTTCTCGATCCATCAGGCCCACAACGATAGTACCTCAGGTCCCAAGAGTTTTTGAGAAGGATATGGGGTTTACAATGGACAGGGTTCAGGTCAGACTTTTCGGGGTGAGCATATTGGGCCTTCAGGTGTTGGAGCTTATCTTATACCATTTAGGTCCTTTTAATGAGACATTATTGGTGATAATTGTTGTGAGGCTGGTGAGGAAGGCCACTTGGTTAGGGAGCATCGTAAGACCCCAATGCAGTCCACCAGGGGAGGGGACACCTCTGGCAGCCTACCCCTGAGCGGGCTAGCGCTCGAGAGGATCATATTCGCTCCCTTCCTATCACAATCGGGTGATTACAAGATATTCAACATTAGGGTGTTTTGACTACAGTTCACTTGACCACTGGTCCTGGGAGTTCCCTAAGCGAGATTTGATATTTTAGACTCCTCATACTCACTAGACCAAAGTTATTGGATCTTGTCTTACTTGTGGAGAGCTTGGACATCAATCTAAAGATTGTTCTCGACATGGGACTTGTGCACAGTTTGCTCAGCCAAGTTAGTATCAAGGTTTTATACCACATCTTATTAGAGGTAAAGCTTAGAGGGTTGCTGGTGATGCTTCAGTTGTTCAGCCCGAGGTCATTCACGATCCATTCCATGCTTCCACAAGTCAGTCTGAAGTCGAGGATCTAAGTATCAAACAAATTGCATAAATTTTATTTCTAGGACCTTCCTTGCTTGTAGTTCTTGGGTGTTGGGATTTTCGTACCTATTGTTGCTTACTTGACCCATTATTTTCATCTTGTAAGTCTGATGATTTCTTTACTTAGACGTATGTGGGTGTGCTTACTTAGCTTGATTACTTGCCTATTGGTTGCTATGATAGTTTTACTTGAAACTACGTGTATGTGTTTATCTTATATATGTGATTTCTTTTAGTAATGGATCATTTTGGTTTTGGTGTTATGTTGCAATAGTGGTAGAGTTATACCTTGTGGATGTTGAGATTAGTTGATTGCTCTGGTGGGCTTTGTTCAGCTATTTTAGATCTTCTGGGCTTAGTTCTTTTTCCTTCCTAGCTTGCCCCTCTTGTGTGCTTAGCTGTGTGAGGTTGCTGTTGAGAGAAGGGCGTGTCAGTAGTTGTGGCCCTTGCATTCTACTGTAGATCTTGTGGGTTAATTCTTTCTTTGTTCGAATTCCTATTCTTAGTTTCTAAGGTGGCGAAGATAAGGTTTTCCCTTCGTATTGGTTGGGTTGTCTTTTTATGGTAAGTTTGATGGTTTAATTATCGGTTCAACTAGTTATGTGATGCGGTGTCAGATGACTATGTCTAAGTTGAGAAAACTGGAATGAATTGTCTCTGGTTATTCTAAGTATGGTGATGTTTTAGCTTGAAGTGGCATGTCATGAGGGTTCTATTGGGTTCATGCAAATGGTGGTTTTCTTATTCTTATGACTGACCAACAATTAACAAAAAAGAATGATTGTGGGGAGAGAGCGTTCATATTGATGAGCCATGGTTTATTAAAATTGCCTTGTAGCACTCTTGTGATTATTGGACTTTTAGGTGATTTGTTAATATGTTCTAAAAATCTCAGTCACAGGCTTGTTCTACCTTACAACTAGGACTACCTTCAATTTTGGTCATTCCGTGCCATGCCTTGGTTCTATCGATAAGCTTCACTATGTGTCTCGATGGTTCAAAGAATCAGATTATTAAATTGGGTCTTCTGTTGTGGTGTGCTTTAACTAATTCAGACCCTTGATTCCATAGGCGAATGGAATTTCTCAAATGATTCTCCTTCAGAATGAAGTCAAAGGAATTCGTGGAATCATCTCTTGATTTCTTATTCAGGGTGTGAGGTTCGCTTGTGTTCTTGTGGTGTTCATTAAGGTAGAAGAGTGGTTTGTGGGCACCTAGTGTCGGTGTTCTGAAAGTTCCTATGATAAGAATAAGTTAGAGGAGATGGACACAATGCGATCTTGTCCTTCATAGGGTAAACTGGTCTTTTGGAGTGGAGTGTTTACATTCTGGGAAAATCAAACTTCCATCGAAGTGTTTCAGAAGGTGAGTTTTAGTGGGTTTTTGGATTTTGAAGTTAAGATTGGAATTTTGGGCTTTGGCCCAGTTCAGTTTCCCTGTTTTGGTTGTTGTCATCCTTTGAGGTTCAGTTGAGTTATATGACTTCCTTGAGGTTTTTCAGTGCAGTTTGATAAGCAAGTTTCACATGGTATTGGTAGTACTCAGGATAGTTAAAGACCAGTAGAACGCTCTTGGTGGCTTGGAGGAAGGGATTTGGAAGCATACGACAAGTATTTGGAATTTTGAGTGAGTTGTATCTGCCATGGTCTTGTATTGCTTATATTAGTGATTCTGATTTAGTTTAGTTTGGTCGACCTTAGTTGAAACCCGGTGTTTGTGGTCAAGTTTGGGCTAAACGAGCAAGAGTGGAGCCCATAAAGAGATTTGGAGGAGTTTTGGGAGTTTGAATGGAATTTGAGGATTTTCCTCTTAGCCCGAGTTCTGTGAAAGCATTGTTCGATCCGAGATGGTGTCCGAGGGTATAGCGGAGCATGCAGGCCAATACCCTTATCCTTTCATGCCTCCAGGATGCGATTGTACTTTTACTTTCGCGGACGAAAGTTCCTTTAGTGGTGGATGATATAATGACCCTAAAAGTCATTTTTGGTAATTTTGTGAAATGACCAATTTATCCCTCCCTATAATTACCCCGTATCATTTTTATTTGTACCAGGTGTGGGTTTTAGGGAATTTTATGGAAAAGATGAGTTTTGGAAAGTTTTGAGTTTAAAAGGCTTTAAGTGTTCAAAAGTGGTATTTGGGATCAACCAGAGCTACGGGTTGCGGAATGGAATTCTGTCAATTTCAGCCGCTCCAAAATATGAAAATTGGTCTACGAGAGTTTACAGAATCAGTTTTAGAATTTTAACGAAGATTTGAGGTCTTGAATTAAAAATTTGATGAATTTTAGGCCATGGTTTGACTTTGTTCAACTTTTGGAGTTTCGATGCTCGAAATAGAATTCTGACAACTCTTAGATTCGGGGGATGGTATTTGATCTAGAAGATGTTTTGGTTGAATTTTTAGAGGTCCCAAGCCCGTTTTGGTATTTTGAAAGCCCAAATTGGTTTAGTTGTGACTTTTTGAGTTTCGGATCAAGGAGACCACAAATTCAAATTCTGATGGTTTCATTATCTCTAGAATGGCCAAATTGAACTAGAAGCATGGTCGGCACGAGTATCAAGACAAACAATGTGAGTTTGGGGCCATTTGGCTCTTTTGACTTTGAAAGTTAGCCTATGGTTGACTTTGATCTACATTCTTTGGAAAACACGTTCAGATGAAAATTCTGACAACTCGATTGATTTTGGAATATTGAGTTTGGTCTAGCGCGACTCTTGGTTTGCTTTCCAAGTCTTCCGGTCTAATATCGAGGCCCATTGTGGAATTTGGCTTTAAATAAAACTTGGGTGTGGGATTCACTTTTTATTAAAATGACCTCGTATGAGAATTTTAAATGTGCCATTGAGTTTAGAATATCAAATTTAGTGGGGTAGAATATCTGGTTTATTTTTATCAGGTTTTGAATGAATCCCGAGGGTCCGTTCAGAGACTTTAAATATAGAAAAACCCAGAAAATCTGGTGTATAGTGTAGATTTTTTTCTAGCTTTTTTCTCAACTTTGAACCTCAGTTTTTTGAGCTTTTCAAGTCCAAGTCTGGCCATTCAAGAGTCTATCTTCAAGAGATTTTCGCGAGGAATCCATTGGTGAGGTCAGAATCTTGAGGTGAGGGTTGTTTGTGAGATAAAATCTCAAATTTATCCGCTATTCTTCTCATTTTTGAGCAAGATTTCCTATGAAATTTGAAATTCTATTTTGTGGCCGTTTTAACATTTTTTTCAATGATTCTTGGTGCTAAATTATAGTTTTTTTGCAAGGAACGTTGTGGTGTGATTAGTTTCATTCGATGAAGTGTCGTTTGAGGTAAATTTCATCCCTACGGGACTGCCCTCTTTCTTGAATTCTCCATTAATGGTGAAAATTAGGCATGGACTATTTTCCTTAATTTTGAGCATTTGAATGTGTTGTAATTGGTAACACAAGTTCTTTAAGCTCAAATGCACCATTTCACAGAGTTATTTTCAAGATTTTCATCGCAGGTCCCACAATTCTCTTTTAGATCCAATTTTGTATCTGACTCCAAAAATTATGTTCCTTGTGTCGAAATTCTCATATTGATGTGTAGATCAAAAATTTGATAGTGTCGAAGCATTTGGAGTCATTTTTGGAGTGAAAAGCTATCGAAAAGTAGAGTTGGAGCATTTATGTTTGGCTTCGAGGTAGGCTTCGGTCTCCCCCCTTTTGATTGAACTCTATTAGATATTGTGTAGTATATTTTCCATGTGACTTAGGTGTGTATTTGATGAGCTTAGCATTTTCCTCAACCAATTCTGTTTTCGTGTTTCCAGGTAAGCTTTAGGCTAGAATAGTCCCGTAATATCCTTAGATTAGGTTGTGGGCCTTTGTTGTGGTGTTGACTTAGTATTATTGTCTTGTTTAGGACTGATATTGATGGCCTTAGGCTAGGTTTGAACCTTAGGTGCTTTATCATGTGTTTGTTTTCCTTTTAGCTAGGCGTAGCTTCTGATAGGGCTTATTATGGATATGATACCCTTTATGCTAGTGCCTGAGACCTCTGGGTCTCGTCATAGCCATAGGTTTGTTTTAGCTGTGCTCGTTGGGAGCTGAGGTGGCATATTTTGGGGTAAGACGTCGACCCTAGAGATATTTCTTCCCCTACTTATTTTGAGCTATATCTCAATTGTTCGCTTTGTTTAGTAGTAAGCTTAGGATACCTCTTTGTCTATTACCTTTTGATTGGGCCCGAGGTCGTGTTCGAGGAGTGACTAATCCCAGGTTAGTCTTTTTTTGCCTGATAGTGTGGTTTAGCTTGATGTTACTATCTATATTGTGTGTTTCTTGTTTTGGATGCTGGTGATGACATGCTTGCATTGATTGAGCATATTCACTCATTTTGTGGTAGGATCCTGGTATTTTATTGGTTTTTGATATTGTGTTTGAGAAGGATTCCTCATACTTTTACTACTTTTAAACTGATTTTAAAGGGACTCGTAACACCTGGGATATTGGATACCAGTTTTGAGATCTATGAGGCATAGGTGACGTGGTCCTTTATACTGACAGTTTTAGAGGCATCGAGAATACGCTCAGTTTATTGATTATCTGACGCAACATCTCCCTCTCTACATTATGTTGGTTGCTCGCTCTCCTACACCACTACAGAGATTCTATATGTCTATTTAAGACCTAGTTTGGGCCTATGCAGTGTATACTCACGTATCCTCTATGGGCCCCTCTGGCCAATGCACCACTAAACTAAATAAGGGAGTCGTATGGTCCCACCTGGCAGGCCAGGTGCCGGGGTGGGTCTATACACTTGTTGTTGTTGCTGATCTTTGAGAGCCACCGATGATGTCACAGGTTTTTAATACAAACTTGCATCTATTAGCATTGCCTATCACCAGCACACTTGTATGGTGTAGTCCCTAGTTTTATGAGGGTCGAGAGTATGCTTGTTATTGTTTGTATTTTTTGGGAGTATAGGCGTTCGGTTGGTAATTATCTGATTTTACTTGTTCTCACCTCTTGTTGTACTTGTAGTTGGGTTGAAGGGTGTCTTAGTCTGGGTTTTTGTTGTTGGGGTTTTCCTATTAGACTCAGTTGGTTTGGTTCTTAATTGATATGTGATTAGCTGTGATAGACATTGTTTCCATCCTTATTTAGTTGGCTCCTTTAGTGCTTTTTTCTGTGAACAGTTGTGGCTTGCGCATGCAGGTGCATTGTTTGGCTCTATCTTCTATAGTTATATACATATCCTACCTCTTTACGCTTATTTCCTGCTTCACTTTGTGGTAGATCTTAATTGTTTACTTGTGCTATATTTGCCTGATTACTTGTGAATTATACTTGCTTTATCTGTGGAGCTCAGTCGATCTATGCCTACTGAGCATCATTCATTTGGTACTCATACTATACTTCTGTCGAACTGCTGCATATGCTTCATTAACTGCTAAAACAAATGCCGCAAGTGATGATATAGATGCAGCTATTGGATATGTTCAACAGTTGCTATACTAATCGCTGCTCATATTTTAAAAATTACTGATATATATTCAGCAGTTGTAGTAGGTGCTCTAGTTGCTACAGCAATTGATGCAATAATTGCTGAATGTGCTTCATCAATTATTCAATAATTGATGTAGGTGCTCCAGCTGCTGCATCATTTGATGTAGCAATTACTATATCAATTACTGACTATGATTTGCTGAAACATATTTAACAACTTTTGTAGGTGTTCCAGTTGCTACCTCAATTGATACAATAATTATTGTACATTTTCCAGCAATTGCTGCATCAACTGCAAATACAACCAGAAAAAAATTATGACCATTTTAAAAAAATCATAATATAGATACTTATCTTCAATACCATCAATGAGGGGTAAAATAACAATAGGAGTTGATTGCTATAGTGAATAGGTTGAGTCCAACAATCGTTACATTTGGTGTTGACAAAACAAAGAAATGATAGAGATGATAGTGATGACTGTGGATCAAGATGTCATGTATGCATATTTTGGAAACAAAATCATATCCTGTTGTTAACTAAATTGTGAGTTGAAAGATCTTGTCATCACCTACATGCGTAGTTGTAGTGAAAAGCAAAAAATGACTTCTTTTAGGATAAAAAATCTAATAAGTTTGCATACTTATTTGAAAGATGAAGGTAAACCCATTTTAAGGGTATATGTGGTTGAAAAATTGATCAAGAATTGTTAAGACCAACAAATATTAAATAATTAATGTGATTGGGTCAATATGAATATTCCAAACAAAGAAAGTAACAGTGAACATAATTCTCCTCATACTCCTACTTCTACTCCTACTTCTACTCCTAAAGTTTCCAATAATACACCAGGAACTGCATAATCAGTACAGTCTAGTCATGCTCAAGATGACGAATTAGGTTTTTACATTAGTATGCCATTCAAGAATAAGCAAGAGCTTGATATTGCCTTGAAAATTGCTTGTGTGAAGAAAGATTTTATAATGATGAAGGTGATCAACTTGCGTATTATGTATTGGGTCAAATGTATACATCCCGAATGCCAGTGGTGGCTGAGAGCTGTAGAGCCCAAAAGTTCTGATAGATTTTACATTAGAAATTATAAAAAAATTATATAAATGTGGTTCCCAACATCTTACTAGCCATAATTCACATGCCACGATAAAATTCGTTGGTGCATACTTCAATGATAGGTTTCCCAAAGGTAAAGGCCCCTCTACAAAAGATATTGAGAATTCAATCTATATTGAATTAGCCTGCAAGTTTAGTTATTTAAAAGTTTGGAGGAAAAGTAAGATTGGAGAGGCTTTCGTAAGGGGAATAAATGAGCATGGTTATGCAATGCTTGATGCTAACCGTTATATGCTTACGATGATAAATTCAGAAAGTAGATGTAACTGAAGTTTGATGAACATGATAGGTTCAAGTATCCTTTTAGTACCTATGGAGCTTCCATTCATGATTTTCAACATTTTCAAAGAGTCATAGCTATGAATGGGACATTCTTCAATAGTAAATATGGAGGAGTGTTATTGTCTTTCCTAGCACAAGATACAAAGGATCATATTTTTTCGGTGGCATTTGTGTTGCAGAAACTGAGTGTGGTGTCTCCTACCATTACTTTTTTGAGAAAATAAACAGCTTTGTGGATGATACCCCTGAATTGTGCATAATTTCTGATAGACATCCAATTTTTAAAAAGATGGCTAAAATTGTGTTTCCTTTGACTCATTATGATTGATGCATGAGGTACATCGTAGAAAATATTCAAAATAACTTTTACAATGAAAAAGTTGTCTACCACTTTTATAAGGTAGCAAAAGCGTATAGCGTAGCTGAGTTCAATGATCACTTCAATCAAATAAGAGATATGGTGTCACGACCCAAACCCGCGGGCTGTGACGGGTGCCCGAATTGGACACTCATGTGTACCCCTGCTAACTATAAGTAAACCTGCCCCCTATTTGAGTTATAACGCACCAACAGATAATACAAGGCAACACAACGTATAAGCCGACGAGGCTATCATAACATGTAGGGTCGTTCCATAATGAACACACACGCGAGCCGACAAGGCTTCCACGACAAAGGGAACGACCCACAACATAAGACATATAGGCCAACTATACACACGTACATATACAACCCACATACATGTCCACAGACCTCTAAGAGTAAGAATAGTAACATAAGGCGGGACAGGGCCCCCGCCGTATCCGTGAATAAATAAATATATACATCAAGGGTTAGTACCAAAGTCTAGGCTCCAGCATAATGGAGCACCTCTGAACTGCTGAGTGGGACTTCTATGCTGGCGAATCTCCAAAGTGTGTATCTATACCTGCGGGCATGAAACACAGCCCCCCAAGAAAGAGGGGGTCAGTACGATATATGTACTGAGTATGTAAAGCATAAAATATCACAAGAAGCGCACAATTGACATAGGGATGCATTGAACAAGTATAATAATTAATAAATCACTGTAGCTGCATCTTGTAAAACGATGTTATGTATCTCCATGTCATATTCCGTACCCGGCCCATTGTGGGACTCGGTGTTATAAATGTATCATTATGTCATCATATGCGATATATACCGAACTCGAACCTTTATAGGACCCGGTCAATAATCATGTCATCTTACCATCGTATATATATATATATATCATACCCGATCCTTTATGGGACTCGGTCATACTCGGCCCTTTATGGGACTCAGTGAATACTTATATCATCTTATATCGTACCCGACCCTTTATGGGACTCAGTCGTACCCAACCCTCTTATGAGGGACTCGGTGGAAGATATATTAACCATATGCACGAGCAGAGTAGTGAGTAACCATATGCAAGCTAAATTATTATCTGAGACTCCATAAAATAGCTAAGTGAACCATCACTTGAAGATCCGGGTAATAATTGTCTTGAGTACCCTCTGAGGGTCATTAGGGATCATATTAAGTGGAGCCTCAGGCATCATAGACGTGCATCAAGATAATGCTACATAGCTTATGCAATCAAAGACATTCATCGTCCTAGAGCCCTTAGGAATACGAGCTTGCGTATCCAGTTACTACCCAACATATAGAAGGCTCGAGGGTAGTAGTTCAACTACTTTAGGACCTTTAACATTCAGAAGTGAGTACAAGCCATGAGTTACACCCGGAACCTATAAATGGATTTACCTCTAACTCATATCGTATACCACTTCACTTATATTAAGCCATTTTAAGAGAAGGAAGGGATAGGCTTCACGTGTACTACCTTTCGTCATGTAGAAGACTTACAAGACAATAACTCAACTATTGCAGGAGTTCTAACATCAAGAAGTGAATAAAATTTATGAACCATACTCGGGGTTCTATGAATGGAATTATCCCCACAGTATATATACCAACCACTTATGACTAAGACATGCCAAGAGAAAAGAAGAGATAAGCTTTATATACTCTCTACTTCCCCTCATATAGTCGTCATACACATATGTGCCATGGAATGTATGGCCTGATCCGTAGATAGTAACATATATCCTACTTGGCCCATCAAGGGACTCGGTACCATAAACATTTTATCATAACATCATAAATGATGTAAATGACATATCAAGAGAGAAGAAGGGTAGCTTTACATACTTATGCCAAAAACATGCAAGAGGAAGAAGGTAGCGTCACATACTTATGCCAAAGACATGCCAAAAGAAGAAAGGGCTTCACATACCTCTTATGGGTTACCTTTCACCACGTTCGCCTCGTCGTCTTTTGAACCTATTTAACATGGAAGCAATACTAAGATTAATAACCTCCCAATATCCAACTTCCAAATCCACAACCAAGTATCCATAGGAATTATTTCCTTATCCATTTCCCTCGACTAGATTACTACTAGTTCCGAAGTTGGCAGAAATCGGACAGCATCTCCCTTATAACTTGCCCTGTCCAATAGCTAATCTTAGCAGACATATTACCAACAACAACCAGCAGCTATATATACAATTATATCACTTTAACATTACTCAATACAACTCCAAACCACTAACTCAAAACTACGATACCAAAATAGAGTTTTTAACCTTTATTTTATAAACATTTAACAATACAAAATGGAGGGTCATGTGTCTGTAAACAGAAGTACCCACACCCCTTTTAGAACACTTTCCAGCCCTGAAACACACAATCAACCCAGCTTCATCCGCAACACCACAATCACAACACACTACTCGACTCTGATTTAACTATAACGACTTCAATTTAGTTTGTTTCTAATGTCAAGCATCCTTATACAATTTTCCAACTTCCAGCCTCATTTAAGACATGTAATATACCTCCTAAAAAAATCATAAACTCCAACTTGAAAGGTAAAGCCTTACCTTGCCCAAAACTTGCCAAAACTCACCTCGGAAGCTCTTCTAGCGCGGCTGAAACTTCGTAGTTATTTGCTGTCCGTTTGGTGCTTCTACAAGACATAAATGTATATTAATAATACCCTCATAACCTTTTGGTATACCCTAGATAATTAATTCACGGAATGAAATCAGAGAGCTCACCTTTTTCTCCTCTAAAACCGTAGCTCTCTCTCTCTCTAGCTTCAAGTTTCTCTTCTCTTCTTTTCTTGATTTTTGTTTTGATAAGGATGAAACTTAAAGGATAAGGATGAAACTTAAAGGATAAGGATAAATTAAAAGTCATAAAACATATATATATATATATAGGCCACCTTAGGGGTGACATGTGTCAACCCCTAAGTGGTGACACGTGTCAACCCCTAAGTGGTGACACATGTGAATCCCTCATAGGGCCAACACACCCCCTCCTCCACCCTTGGGCTGCGACGTGGTAGGTGGGACCCATCCCCTTGCTGCAGCTGCTGCCATGTGGAACTCTCAGCTGCTTCCATGTGGCACTCCCAGCTTCTGCCATATGGCACTCCCTCTTGCTTCCACGTGTCACCCTCTTTTCCTCCTCATGAGTTCGTAATCTCATCTTGCTTTACGAACCTATGTAATCCTTGCTACATAAGCTTGGTATGTACTTAAGTAGTTTAAGTATGTAAGATTTTCAAGTTGGTAGCTTACGTAAATAAGTCGTGTCCTACGACTCATTACTTAAGCCTCCAACTTCTTCCAGATTCTTATAATCATATTTCCAATCTTTCCTACTATGGGGTGTCACATTCTCCCTTCCTTAGAGTTGTTTGGTAGCGTTATAGATTATCCGGCTCACACGGTAACTTCTAAGAAGCCTACGAACCTTTCAAGAAACTTAAGAGCCTTTCAAGAAGCTTGAGAACCTTCCAAGGTACAAAAGTACGGGGTATAACATATGGTTCCAAGGACTGCCACATATTTGAAGCATGTGGATTTCACAGATGGAGCAAGCATTTTTTCTGAAAAACAGGTAAATTTGCATGTGTTGAATTTGTTGTATATCTATTTAAATAGTTGTGTGTTGAATTTACAGTAATTACAACAACTGATGCATATGTTTCATCAATTGATAAAGTGCAATAATAGTTGAAACAAATACAACAACTGTTGAAACTGCTGCTTTGTGTAAGACTTTTCAGTAATTTTAATTTTGATTAATAGTTTTGATTATTTATTTTTATAGGTACAAAATTATGACATCAAACTTTGCTGAGTCGATTTACTCAATGTTTCTTGATGAAAGAGAATATCACGTTATTTTTTTGATGAAATAAATCGGAGAAATGTAGAAATTTTTTATGAGAGGCGCAATATGTTCATCAACGCATCAACCATCTTTGTTCCTAAGATAGAACGAAAAATTATGAATATGTTAATTTTGGAAACAAGCTATAGTTTCATCAAACTGCCAACTATGAGTACATTGTCACCAAACATAATCAAGTTGTAATGGTCTATTTACAATGTAATTCTTGCACCCATAGAGTCTTTGATCTTGAAAATATATCATGTCCACATGCTATGAAAGTGCTCTGATGTCAATATGGTGATGATTATAGAGGGCGAATTTATGAGTACCCATCTCCATATTACAAGGTAAAGACATACCTTTTTGCATACTTGGAGAAATTAAATCTGTGCCACCCGAATATACTTGGGAAATTCGTATGGAATTTTTAGAGAGGAAAATACATCCTTCGCATGTTGAGCTAGGAAAGGTGAGAAGAAGGACCAAGAAGATATGAAAAGGAATATGAGAATCATTTCTAACATAGAAAAATAAATATACATATGTAAAAGGGCTGGGCATAAAAGAATAATATGCTGGGACTGAAATACTTCATATGAATAGATTTGATATCTTAACTACCATTTGTTGTAAGTGAACTTTTTTTAATTAATCTATAATGTTGGTGTTAAACAATTTTCTTATTGAATGCTTCAGTTCTCCAAAAATTGCATGTGAGATTGTTGAATCCTTAACATGTAGGTAGTCTACTTCAGCAACTACTGTATTTGTTGCGGATTTTCTCAGTAAGTAGGAAGTATGGTTCAACAATTTCTACACTTGCTGAAACAAATCTCAACAAGTAAGATATTATGCCTAAGAAATTATTGTACTTGCTATGTATTTTCTCAGCAATTGTTGCACTTGCTGAAACAAATCTTAGCAAGAAGACAGTATGCTTCAGCAATTGCTGCATTTGATTAGACAAATCTCAGCAAGTAGCATATCTGCTTCAACAATTGCTGAACTTATGACATCTGCTTTAGTAACTACTGAACTCGCTGAGAAAAAGCTTAGCGAGTAGGACAGACTGATTCAGTAACTGTTGTTACTGTTGAGAAAAATCTCAGTAAGTAGGCAGTCTGCGTAAGTAACTGCTTTACTTTTTGATAAAATTCTAAGCAAGTAGGCAGTATACTTCAACAACTGTTGTACTTTCGTAGAGAATTCTTAGCAAGTTATTGAATTTACCACCACAATATAGATGTTTGCTATCATTTTTATGAATAAATTACTATGTAATTATATAATATCACCACTAAAATCAAGTCTAAGTATTATAATATATCAAAACCACTTTATTTATCATTTAATATGATTGATATAACTAATTCATAGTCAAATTACTCAATTAAGGTTGACTACATATGTAATTACTCGATTTATCATCTGTTAATTAAATCACTATGTAATTGTATAATATTACTAATAAAATCAAGTCTAAGTATTATAATATATCAAAATTAATTTATCTATCATTTAATATGATTGATATAATCAATTAACAATCAAATTACTCAATTAAGATTGACTATGCATGCAATTGTTCAATGTATCATCTGTTATGAATAAATTACTATGTAATTATATATAAGATCACCACTAAAATCAAGTCTAAGTATTATAATATATCAAAATTACTTTATTTATTATTTAATATTATTAATATAACTAATTCATAATCAAATTACTCAATTAAGGTTGATTACACATGTAATTACTCAATTTATCGTCTGTTATGAATAAATTACTATGTAATTGTATAATATTACTAATAAAATCAAGTATAAGTACTATAATATATCAAAATAACTTTATCTATCATTTAATATGATTGATATAATCAATTAAAAATTAAATTACTCAATTAAAATTGACTACGCGTGCAACTACTCGATTTATCATTTATTATGAATAAATTACTATGTAATTGTATAAGATCACTAGAAAAATCAAGTCTTAGTATTATAATATATCAAAATTACTTTATTTATTATTTAATATGATTGATATAACGAATTCATAATCATATTAATCAATTAAGGTTGACTACACATGTAATTACTCAAGTCTTAGTATTATAATATATCAAAATTACTTTATTTATTATTTAATATGATTGATATAACGAATTCATAATCATATTAATCAATTAAGGTTGACTACACATGTAATTACTCGATTTATCATCTGTTATGAATAAGTTACTATGTAATTGTATAATATTACTAATAAAATCAAGTCTAAGTACTATAATATATCAAAATCAGTTTATCTATCATTTAATATGATTGATATAATCAATTAACAATCACATTACTCAATTAAGATTAACTAAGCGTGAAATGACTTGATTTATCGTCTATTATGAATAAATTACTCTATAATTATATAAGATAATTTGTAAAATCAAGTCTTAGTATTATAATATATCAAAATCACTTTATTTATCATTTAATATGATTGATATAATCAATTGAGAATCAAATTATTTAATTAAGGTTGACTACGCATGCAATTACTCAATTTATCATCTGTTGTCAATAAATTACTGTGAAATTTTATAACATCACCACTAAAATCAAGTGTAAGTACTATAATATATTTAAATAAATTCATTTATCATATAACATGATTGATATAATCAATTCACAATCAAATTATTCAATAACTTGCTAAGAATTTGCTCAACAAGTACACCAGTTATTCAATGAGATAACCTACTTGCTAAGAATTATTTCAGCAATTACATCAATTGTTGAATCAAAGAACCTACTTGCTAAGAGTTGTTTTTAACAAATGCAACAGTTGCTGAAGAAGACATTCTACTTTGCTAAGAACTTTTTCAGCAGGTGCATCAGTTGCTGAAGAAGACCACCTTACATTGCCTACTTGCTGAAATTTTTTCCAGCAAGTGGGAGCACTTGCTGAAGCAGACTGTCTTACATTGTCTACTTGCTGAGATTTTTCTCAGCAAGTATAGCAGCTGCTGAAGTAGTCTGCCTTACGTTTTGAGATTTTTGTAGAGGAATTTTCATCCATTTCTTCTCCATTGATTAAGTTGATCCAGAAGAAAACTAAGTTTCAATGGTTTGAAGCTTGTGAGAGAAGCTTTCAAGAATTGAAAGCCAGATTGATCACTACTCCAATGTTGTCCCTACCCAAGAGAACATAAGGTTTTATTGTTTATTTTGATGCATTTAGAGTTGTACTTGGTTGTGTATTGGTGCAGAAAGATAAAGTCATAGCATATGCCTCCAGGCATCTTAAAATCCATGAGAGGAATTATCAGACTCATGACCTCGATTTGGAAGAAATGGTTTTTTGCTTTAAAGATATGACATATCTATCTCTATGGAGTGCATCTGGATGTATTTATTGATTATAAGAGTCTTTAGTGTGTCTTCAATCAAAAAAAGTTGAACCTGAGGTAGAGGAGACGACTTGAGTTGCTCAAAGACTATGATATGAGCATTCTCTACCACCCATGTATAGCTAATGTTGTTGCTGATACTCTTAGAAGGTTAGCCATGGGGAGTTCCTCTCATGTTAAGAAAGGAAAAAAGGAGTTAGCTAAGGAAGTGTATAAACTTGAACGTTTAGGAGTTCTCTTTATGGATTTAGATAAAGGCGATGCCATTTTTCAGAACACAGACCACCTTACATTGCCTACTTGCTGAAAACATTTCCAGCAAGTGGAGCACGTGCTGAAGCAGACTGCTATACATTGTCTACTTACTGATATTTTTCTCAACAAGTGTAGCAACCGCTGAAGCAGTCTGTCTTACTTTTTGAGATTTTTGTAGAGGAATTTTCATCCATTTCTTCTCCATTGACTAAGTTTATCTAGAAGAAAACTAAGTTTTAATGGTTTGAAGCTTGTGAGAGAAGCTTTCAGGAATTGAAAACCAGATTGACCTTGCTCCAATATTGTCCCTACCCAAGGGAACATAATGTTTTATTGTTTACTTTAATGCATTTAGAGTTGGACTTGGTTGTGTATTGATGAAGAAAGATAAAGTCATAGCGTATGCCTCCAGGAGCTTAAAATCCATGGAAGAAATAATCAAACTCATGACCTTGAGTTGGTAACAATGGTTTTTTGCTTTAAAGATATGACATTACTATCTATATGGAGGGCATGTGATGTATTTATTGATTATAAGAGTCTTTAGTATGTCTTCAATCAAAAAGAGTTGAACATGAGGAAGAGGAGACTTGAGTTTCTCAAAGACTATGATCTGAGCATTCTCTACCACCCACGTATAGCTAATGTTATTACTGATACTCTTAGCAGGTTAGCCTTGGGGAGTACCATTTATGTTGAGGAAGGAAAAACGGAGCTGGCTAAGGAAGTGCATAGACTTGCATGTTTGAGAGTTCACTTGGTGGACTCTGATGAAGGCGGTGCTACTTTTCAAAATAGGGAGAAATCATCACTGATGGTAGAAGTGAAGGAAAAGTAAGACCAAGACCATATCATGCTTCAATTAAATGAGGTTCTTCACAAGTAGAAGGTGATGGTTCTTGTATAAGGGGAGATGACGTATTAAGATATCAAAGTAGATTGTATGTTCCAAATAGTGATAGTCTCCAAAATAGGATCATAGAAGAGGCCCATAATTCTAGATATTCTATTCATCCAGATTCAATCAAGATGTAGCATGACTTGAGAGAATTCTATTGGTGGAATGATTTGAAGACAGATATTACAAACTTTGTTTCTAAATGCTTGAATTTTACCAAACACCATGTGGTGTGGCTCAGAATATAGAGCTATTAAATGGGAGATGATTAATGTGGATTTTATTACAGGCTTACAATGATCTTGAGGACAACATGATTTCATGTGGATGATTGTATATCAATGACTAAATTAGCCCGATTAAGACTATATATTCAGCAGAGGACTATGCCAAATTGTACATCTGCGAGATAGTCAGAATTAATGGACTTCCCTTAGCTATCATTTCAGATAGAGGTTCTTCATTCACTGCCCAATTTTAAAAGTCATTTTAGAAGGATCTAGGTTCAAAGGTGAATCTCAATACCGCATTCCATCCTCAGATAGATGGTCAGGCAGTATGTACGGTTCAAACTCTAGAGGACCTATTGAGAGCTTGTGTTATTCATTTTAAAGGTAATTAGAATGATCACTTACCTCTTATAGAGTTTGCATACAATAATATATATCACTCAGTTATTCATATGGCTCCTTATGAATCTCTTTATAGGAGAAGATGTAGATCACCTATTATTCGGTTCAAAGTTGGTGAAGCTGAGTTGATAGATCCAAACTTGGTTCATCAAGCCATGAGAAAGTAAAGATAATCCAAGAGAGATTAAAGACCACACAAAGTCATCAAAAGTCCTACACTGATGTTAGGTGAAGATATTTAGAGTTTGAGGTAAATAATTGTGTGTATTTGAAGGTCTCACCCATGAAGGGTGTTATGCGATTGGGAAAGAAGGGGAAGCTAAATCCCCTTTACATTGGTCCCTATAAAATTAGAAAGAGGATTGGTAATGTAGCTTATGAGTTAGAGATACCATCAGAGTTAGCGACTGTTCATTTCACATTTCTGTGCTCAAGAAGTGCTTAGGAGATCCTTCGCTATTGTTCCTGCAGAAAGCATTGGTGTGAAGATAGTTTATCTTATGAGGAGATTCTGATTCATATTTTATATCGTCAAGTTCACAAAATAAGGAGCAAAGAGGCCGTATCATGCAAAGTTTTATAGAGGAATCAGTTTGTTGAAGAGGCTACATGGGATGCCGAAGAAGACATGAAAGAAAGATACCCCCATCTATTCATTCTTTTTAGTGTGGATGATGAAGGTAATATTCCTTTTCCAATCTCAAATTCAGTGTCTATTCGTATGTTTAAATGTTTTAATTCTTGCATTGCATCCATGCCTTGTGTAAATTTGTAGCTTGGTCATCATTCAATGATGAATGATTCCAAGGGAGAGATATTGTAGCACCCCATAAAATCCTAACTCAGTTTATTATAGAAAGCCCATGAAAACGTTAGAAAGGTTTACTGAAGTATGATAGTGTGGGCACCATCTATGGCCTGTAGAAGTTTCCACGAATCGTAGATGGTCTCATGGGGTTGAACTTCAGCCACTGGAACTTAGACTAGGAACTACAGACCAAGTCTATTAACTGTAGAAGCTTATACAAGCCGTAGACCAAGTCCTGAGACTTGTAATTTTCAAGGGTGCAAGACAGCTACTCTTATGACCAGTAAAAGGTCTCGTAGACCCAACTTCAGAGAACCCTCTCTTAGTACTTTTCCTACAAATCGGAAGGATGGTCCATTGAAGAGTTTTACGATTCGTAGAGGGGTCGGTAGACCCCAAATCCAATCCCCCCTAAATTTTAAAGTCCCTTCTATGAGAGGTCTTTATATCCCATAGAAGTTCTATGTTCCATATGTCGACCTATAGATGGCCGCAATTAGTTTTAGTGAAGGGTAAATGGGTCTTTTCCCATCCTTTCCATGTCCAAGCCTTGACATATTGGGACCAAATTTATTCCCTTAATAGTAACATTCGACCCATTCCTTTTCATAATTTCTTCCAAGACTTAGAGAAATGTTCCAAGAGGAGAAAAAACCAGGGTTCCAATAGTGTTTATCAAGTTTTTCAAGTTTTGCCAAGAAAACTGTTCTTCCAGGTATATAAGGCTAATCAAAGTATTTGACTAAGTTCATCCTCACTTCGTACATATAAACTCAGTTAGTAAGAGTTCAAGTTAGGGTTTCAACCCAATTCATATTAAGTTTTTTCGAATGAGTTCTAGTTCTTCCCATTGAGTTTTATTTACTTTCATTGGGAGTGTGCTTAATTATATAATTCTGATCCTTAAATTTTAATTCGTGATTATTTCCACATGAAATTTGATTGAGTTGTTTCATTGCTTGTTATTCTGCATTGATTTTCAGATTAAAAGAATAAAAACTTCAGAGTAAAAGAAGAGTTTTTGAGGGAACACGACTGTTCTAAGTGGATTTTTTAATTCATGAAGTTTGCATTACAGATTTTGTAAATAATATTTGGAGTTGGTTAGGTTAATGTATTATGTAATACTTCTATTTAGAGAATGAGTTTGAAAATGATGTTTGAGTCAGTCTGAGCTAAGTTTCAAAGAAAGCTAAGAGAAGCATTTTGAGTGCTCTACTCACAATTATAGTATGAGTATTTAATTGCATATTTTGGGAATAGTATTGAGCACTAATTTGGGTAAGAGTTTAGAAAAATCAAGTTCCATAAACTACATAGATAACATAGGATAGGGTCGTACCAAAATTTGGGTGACTCCTATTGCCTCCGTGAAGGCCCATTAGATGGATCCATAAGTTAAAGTTTTATCCTATATCCCAACAAGGTTTAGGTTGGATTTGGTAATGTGGGCAAGACATTATATCATCACGAGGCTCATAGTGATGGTTGTCAGTTTGAGAAACTCCCCAAGAAAGTAAAGTTAGCTTATTTTAAAAGTTTCTTCTATTGCATATTTTATTGTGTAAGCTTAAATGGCTTTTACTACATGTTTATGTCTCATTTTAGTCAAGTTATGTTCAATTTTTCTGTTCAGTTATTTATTTCATTCAGCCATATTACATATTGCACATTTCATGTACTGATGTCATTCGACGCTGCATCTTTTTATGATGCAGACACAACTATTAGGGATCATCAATATGCTCTTCGTTGAGGATCACTTTTTATCAGATTTTGGTGAGACCTCTTTGATTTTGGAGGAGCTCATTTACAATTTATATCTTTCATTATTAGTAGTTCCTTTGAGGTAGTTGTTAGTTTGTCCTAGTACCTATTCATAGTTATAGAGGTTTCATAGATATAGTTGAGTCAGTCCAGGTTTCCAGAATATGTTTTGACATTATTTTCATTATATTTTAGAGATTATTTCAGCTAGTAGACGAGTTAATATTAAAGTATTTTAAATGCTCACTATTTTTAATGCTTTTTTTATTGAGTTAAGTCTTCTGCTAAGTAGTCAATCAGACCAAGAATTTGCTTGGAACCAACAATAGTTTCTGAGTATTGGCAATGCCTAGGGTATAGAATCGAAGCGTGACAGTACGTCATGTAAAGTGGTTGAATGAAACAACAACTAAACTAAAAGCAAAGTAATGATAATAACTTGATTGAAATATGAATGTAAAGTAAAACATGTAAATATCCATAACTGAGATGATGCTAAAAGTCTTTATCAGGGACTGAAGTGAGAAGTCTCCTAAACCAATGACACAATCATATCCTATGCTAGCTACGTGGTTTATGGAGTTTGAGTTGTCTGAACTCTTTCCCAATTTGGTGCTTAATACTACTCCCAAAATATGCAATGATTCTCATATATTAACTTGTAAGTACAGTACTCAAAATGCTTCTTTTTAGTCTCATTGAACTTTACTCTAACTAGATCAAACCTCTTTCTCAAACCCTTTATGCTTTCTTTAAAATAAACATGCCTTTGAAACTACTCATGTCCCCTCAAACTTATTTTCAAAATAGGAGTAATGCCTAATACTTTACCTTACTCAACTTTGAAAAATCATGTATAATAATTAGTAATGGAAAGTTTTATAATTCAAATAATGCACTTAGGACGTTTGAGCTCCCTCAAACTCTTATTTTGTTCATAACTTGAAATACTCTTTCTTTCACCGAAAATAATGCATAATATGTAGCAATGTAATAACTCAATCAGGGTTCATGTGGAAATAGCATGAACAACAATTCAATGATCAAAATTACTTAATTAAACACAATCCCAATAATTGTACATAAAATTTAATGAAAAGAATAATTACTCATTCGAAAACTCAATACGAATTAGGTTAAAACTCTTACTTAACTTTTACTGAATGACTTTAGATGTAGGGCGTGAGGACGAACTTAGTCCAACACTCTGTGTAGCCTTACATACCTGAAGATTTTGATTCTTGAAGAACTCGAATATAACACACTCAAAGCCCTAGTTTTTCTCCCCTTGAATCCTAGCTCTACGTCTTGGAATTGATTATGGAAAGAAAAGGGTTGATGATACTGATAAGAGACTTAATTTGGTCGTAAAACATTAAGGTTTGGTCGTGAAAAAAGGTAAAAGAATGATCGAAATACCCTTTATTAAAAGGTGATTGGTACATCTACAGGTTGACCTACAAAGCATAGAACCTTCCACAGTTTGTAGAAGACTGGTCGTAGGATGATGACTGAAGTACTGGGTCTCTAAAGTTTTAGGTCTATAGGCCCTTCTATGGATCGTGGACCCTGATGCTGGAGAGGGGTCTGAGGATCAGTCTTAGGACTTTGGTTTATTGGACCTTCTACAGTTCATAGACCCTTCTATGAACCCTAAAAGACTTTCACCGTGCACACTTGAAGTTCTGCGTCTCTTAACTTTACCTATGGGTAGGTCCTATGGTTCGTAGGAACTAATACGGGATGTAGAAGACATCCATAAAAAAGTTGGGAGATAAGCCAAATTTTCCTAAGTTAGGGAGTAAGCTATGAGCCCCATCTACAAGCCCTAGCTCCATCTATGATCCGTAGGTACTATCGTGGTTCATAATTTTGAGAGATCATTTTCACTTTCTTCTGGACTTTTCTTAGTTGGTGTGAGTTAGGATTCTTGGGGTGTTATAATATCTCCTCCTTGGGATCATTCATCCTTGAATGATGGCCAAGATAGGAAATTATACGAGGTACGAATATAATCCAAGAATTGAAACACTCAAACTCATGTATAGGCACTGAATCTGAAATAGGGAAAATAAGTATTACCTTTAACATCGACACTAGGAGGAATGAATAAATGAGGGTATCTAACTTTCATATCTTCTTCGATGTCCCATGTAGCCTTTAACAAACTGACTCCTCCATAAAACTTTGATTGATACAACCTCTTTGGTTCTTAACTTGTGAACCTGACAGTCAAGGATTGGACTAGAATCTCCTCATAGGACAAACTATATTTTTCACCAATGCTTTCTGTAGGAACAATAAGAGAAGGATATAATAAGCACTTCTTAAGCATCAAAATGTGAAATACTAGATGGATAACCGCTAATTTTGATGGTAGCTTTAACTCATAAGCTATATTAACAACTCTCTTCGAAATTTGATAGGGACCAATGTAAGAGGGGGATAATATTTACTTTCTTCCTAAACCTCATGACACCTTTCATGGGTGACACCTTCAAATATATTCAATCATCCACTTCAAGCTCTAAATCATAGTGTAGGACTTTTGATGACTTTGTAGGGTTTCCAACCTTTCTTGTATGACCTTCACCTTTTTCATAGCCTGATGAACAAGTCTAGCCCTATCAACTTGGCTTCACCAACCTTTAACCAACCAATAGGAGATTTATACCTTCGCCCATAAAGATTCTAGTATGAATCCTTGTGAATACTCAAATAGTAGCTATTATTGTATGCAAACTCGATGATGAGAAAATGTTCATCCCAATTACCTTTAAAATCAATAACACATTCCCTCAACATATCCTCTAGGGTCTGAATTGTATGCTCTTCCTGACCATTTATCTGCGAAGGGAATGCAGTACTAAGATTAATCTTCGAACATAAACCTTTTAAAAATGATTTTCAAACCTGGGCGGTGAACTGAACACCTCTATTTGAAAGAAACTTCATAAAGTCTGACTATCTCACAGATGTACAATCTAGCATAGGCCTCTACTGAATCTGTAGTCTTAACTGGCAAGACATAGGCTGATTTAGTCATCCGATCTATAATTACCCAAATTGAATCATGCTGTCAGTGAGATCATGGTAAGCTTGTGATAAAATCCATATTGATCATCTGCCATTTCTATTTGGGAAGCCCTATATTTTGAGCCACACCATATGGTCTTTGGTGCTCAACTTTGACTTGTTGATGATTTTGGCATTTAGAAATGAAGTCTGGAATATCTCTCTTCATAGCATTCCATCAGTAGACCTCTCTCTAGTCATGGTACATCTTTGTAAACCCTAGGTGAATAGAATATCTAGAACTATGGTCCTCTTCCATGTTCTTATCTCAGAGACCATCAACATTCAGAACACAATCTTCTTTGATATCTCAACACACCATCTCCCCCTTAAGAAAAATACATCACCTTCTACTTATGAACATCTTCCTTTAACTGAAGTAGGATAGGATTTTTTTCTTGCTTTTTCTTCACTTCTACCACTAGTGATGATTCAGCCCCATTTCGATCAGTAATACCTTCTTCATATGAGTCTACTAGGTGAACTCCCAAATGTGCAAGCCTATGCACTTTTTTAGCCAACTTCTTCCTGTCTTTTCTCAACGTGAGCAAAGATACCCATGATTAACTTGCTAAGAGCATTAACAACAATATTAGCTTTACCTGAATGGTAAAGAATGCTTATATCATAGTCCTTGAGAAACTCTAGCACCTCCTATGCCTCAGGCTTAGCACTTTCTAACTGAAGACATACTGATGACTCTCGTGGTCAATAAATACATCCACATGCACACCATAGAGATAGTGACGCCATATATTTAGAGCAAATACCACTATCGCCAACCTTAAGTCATGAGTCGAGTAATTCCTCTCATGAATCTTAATCTATCTAGGGGCATAAACTATAACATTAAATTTTTGCATCAGTACACACAACTAAGTCCAACTCTGGATGTGTTGCTATAAACAACAAAGCCATCTGTTCCCTTTGATTGGGACAACACAAGAATAGTAGTCAATTTAGTTTTCAATTCTTGAAAATGTTTCTCACAAGCTTCGGACCATTGGAACTTAGTCTTCTTTGGGGTCAACTTAGTCAATGGAGATAAAATAGATGAGAATCCTTCCACAAACCTTTTGTGGTAACCAACCAAACCCAAGAAACTCCTTATGTCAGTTGGGGATGTTGGTCTTGACTAATTCTTTACTGCCTTAATTTATTTAATCAACTTGGATCCCTTCTTCAGATACAATGTGACCCAAGAATGCCATGTATTTTTACCAAAACTCACACTTCAAAAACTTATCATATAACTCCTGATCCTTGTGAGTCTAGATAATAATTTTGAGAAGGTTTGCATGCTCTTCCTTATTACTAGAATAGATTAAAATGTCTTCGATGAACATGAAACAAACATGTCCAGATGTTGCTTAAATACTTGGTTAATGAGATCTATGAATGCAGCTGGAGCATTATTCAAACCAACAAACATGATAAGGAGCTCATAGTGACCATAATGTCTTTTGAAAGCTATCTTCAGGATGTCGCTATCTCTCACTTTTAACTAGTGATAGCCAGATCTAAGGTTTATCTCAGAGAGACAAGTGGCACCCTAAAGTTGGTCGAACAGGTCATTAATTATAGGAAGATGTTACTTATTCTTTATAGTGACATTGTTCAACTGATGATATTCAATATGCATTCTAAGGGAACCATTTGTTTTGAACAAATAGGACATGATCGCCCTAAGGTGAGATACTCGACCTAATAAAATGCTTATCTTAAAGATCTTTCAACTACTCTTTCAACTCGACTAGAGCCATTCTATATGGAGAAATAGAGATAGGTTGTGTATTAGGAAGGATATCTATCCCAAAGTCTATCTCCCTATCCAGAGGGACTGTAGGTAGATCTTCGAGAAAAACTTCTAAAAAATTATTCACAACTGGAACTGACTGAAGAAATGTTATCTCAACACTAGAGTCTCTAACTCGGATAATGTGATAGATACATCTCTTAGAAACTAACTTTTTGGCCTTAAGGTATGAAAAGAAATGACCCATAGTCACATCTAGACTACCCTTCCATTAAGACTGAATCATTAGGAAACCTAAACATGACTACTCGGGTTCTATAATTAATTGAGGAATAATAAGAATGAAGTCAATCCATGCCTAGAATGACATTAAAATCCACCATGTTTGAATCGACTAAGTCAGCTATGATGTCTTTATGATAAAATGAGATGGTGTAATCTCAATATATTCTCTTAGAAAGAACAGAATCACCAACTGGAGTAGATACACTGAAAGATTCCAGAAGACTTTCACGATCAATCCCAAACTTCATGGCTATATATAAAGTCACAAAAGACAAGTTTGCATCTGGATCAAGTAATGCATAAAAATCAAGGGAAAAGACTTTGAGCATACCAGAAAACATCTGGCGAGTTCTCCTGGTCTTGGCGACTAGCCATAGCATACAGATGATTTGAACCTCTGCTTATTCCTGATGTAGTACCCCTTTGGATGCTTTACCTAATGGTGCTGCTGATGAAGATTGGGCCTTGTTACCCCCATTACTCTGCTTCAACATTGGAAAATTCTTCAAGAAATGACCCATCTGACCCCACTTGTAGTAACCATTTATGCCAATAAGACACCCCCCGAATGGGGCCTATCACACTCACCATAAGGTGGGTGTCCAAAATCCCCTGTGCCACACTACCATGGGACTGATAACCCTGAGCTATGAAGTTTTAACTATTCAAGTACCTCTAACCATTTATGTTATTTAGTGACAGTGCACTTGATGACAATGGCGTATGACTAGAAGACCACTTCTAGAAGAATGACCAATTGTTGTTTCTATTTTTTTGGGTGATCAGGCTCATGTCCTTCCAACTTTGCCTACTTGTTCTGATGTTCCTCCCTATCCTTATTTTTATCCTCATCAACCTGTTGTGTATAAACCATAAGCTTGGAGATATCCATGTCATAAATTAGGAAAGTGGCCTTGCACTCTTTCTTCACATGTTTACCCAGACTAGAGATAAACTTTCTTATTTGACACCTCACATCTAGAACCATATCTGGATAACTGAATAAACTTAAGGATGTACTCTTTCATTGTCAACCTTCCTGTTTCAGATTCACAAACTCTTCTACCTTCGCCTCCCTTAGCTCTCGAGGGAATAAATGGTCCAAAAAATACTTTCTCAAAGTCATCCCAAATATTTGATTCAACATATTTACCATGACTCTCCTCCCACTGATTATAACAAACATTAGCGATATCCTTGAGATGGTAAGAAACAAGTTCAACTCCTGCAACCTCAATAGCATACATAGCCTTAAGAACTTTTAATATCTCATCAATGAAGTTTTGGGGATCCTTCTTCACCTTGGACCCTGTGAACACTGATGTAGTCATCTTCAAGAAATTTCTAATCCTCGTAGCAGCTGAAGATTCTTGGGGACCAGAGTGAGGGTCTGGAGTGCTCTGACAGCCTGACTGAGTAGCCATCAACTGAGCAAACATAGAAATAGCTCCTCTAAATTCTTCTCCAGAGGTGAGAGAAGGCTGAGTAGCAGGAGTCTATGGAACCCTTATAGTCTTAACAAGCACCTCTCGTGTTCCAATATCATTTCCTTGATCGACTAATTAAGCTCTATTCCTAGTCTCCATCCTCAAAAGTGGAGGCATAGTAGTAGATGGCACCTCGGTACTAGAAATGTTCCTCTAACTGATTGTACTCTTTGAAGGCATGATCTTAAAATGTGTAAACACACAAGTTAAAAGAAATTTTTACAGAGTTAAACTCTATCAAACAAATCTGGAGTATGAAAGAAGTGATATAATTCCTAATGTACTATAGCATCCTTATTGTAGATGTGGTGTGCTTCACACCGATAAGAAAGACTCTACTAGACACGAATTCATAGACAACCTAGGAGACTTAAACTCCATTCTCTAATACCAAGTTTGTCATTCTTGAGTCTACAGCCTAGGCATGAACGGCACTCGAAAACCATTAGTGGACCTAAGCAAACCCTTGGCTTGACTGACTACTTAGCGGAAGACTAAACTCAATAGCAAACACATTTAAAAAGGGCGAGCATTTCAAATACTTAAATGTAAACTCATGCATGTCTGAAATAATCCTTGAATATAATAAAATTAAAGTTTAAAACATAATCTAAAAAAAGTTTAGAAAATCTCAACTCTATCTATGAAGCCTATATAACTAGGAATAGGTGCTGGGATAGACCCAGGACCACCTCAGAAGAACTACTGATACTAAAATAAATAACTGTGAAAGAGTCCTTCAAAAGTAACGAGGCCTCACAAAAGGATGATGAAGATGTGATCTTAACAAAGCGCCTATTGATGATCTCGAACATCTGTATCTTCATCATAAAATGATAAAGCATCAAAAATGCCAGAACATGGAATGTATGGTATGTAAAATAACTTAATGAAACAACAACTAAACTGAAAGGAAAATACTGATAATAACTTGATTAAAATGTGAAACATGAATGTAAAGTAAAACACGTAAAACTCCACAAGTGATATATATATAGAATCTGAAATTAAATAGTTTACTTCTTGGGGAGTTTCTCCAATTGACAACCATCTCTATGAGCCTCGTGAGGATACAATGTCTTGCCCATGTTCCAGAGCCATCCTATACCTTTCCAGAGTATAGGACAAAAACCCAACTTATGGATCCATCTAAAAGTCCTTATCAAGGACTGAAGTGAGGAGTTGCTCGAACTAATGATACGATCCTATCAAATACCGGCTACGTGGTTTATGGGGTTTGAGTTATATGAACTCTTACCCAAATCAGTGCTCAATACTACTCTCAAAATTAAAAATATGCCATTATGCTCATAGATTAGCTTATGAGTAAAATACTCAAAATGCTTCTTTTAAGTCTCGTTGAACTTTACTCTGATTATCTCAAACCTCTTACTCAAACACTTTATAGTTTCTTCAAAATAAACATGCATTTGGAACTACTAATGTCTCCTCAAACTCATTTTCAAAATATAAGTAATGCATAATACCTTAACTTACTCAACTCTGAAAATCATGCATAATAATTAGTAATGCAAAGTTTCACAATTCAAATAATGCACTTGGGACACTCGAGTTTCCTCAAAAATCTTCCTTTATTCATAAATTGAAATACTCTTTCTTTAACAAAAAATAATACATAATATGTAGCAATGTAATGACTCAATCAGGGTTCATGCAAAAATAGCATGAACGGCAATTTAAGGATCAGAATTACATAATTAAACACAATCCCAATAATTGTACATAGAACTCAATGAAAAAAATCATTACTCATTCAAAAAATCAATACGAATCAGGTTTAAAACCCTACTTAACTCTTAGTGACTGACTTTAGATGTAAGTAAATAGGACGAACCAAGTCTAACATTCTGAGTAGACTTACAGACCTTGATAAATTTTATTCTTGAAGAACCGAAGAATATGCTCAAAACCCTAGATTTTCTCTCCTAAATCCTTGTGCTAAGTCTTGAAAGTGATTATGGCAAGAAAATGGTTGAATGATACTGATAAGCGACTTAATTTGGTCCCAAACATCAAGGCTTAGACTTGGAAAGGGTGAGAAAAGACGACAATATACCTTATTAAAAGTTGATTTGGTCATCTACGGGTCGACCTATGGATCGTAGAACCTTCAAAAGTCCGTAAAAGACCCATCGTAGGAATCTGACTAAACTACTCGGGTCTTTGCAGTATTGGGTCTACTGTCCATTCTATGGATCATAGTCCCTGATCGTGGAAAGGGGTCTGAGGGTGGGTCTATGGGACCTTTTACGATCCTTATTCCTTTCTACGGGTCGTAGAAGTCCTTTGTCCTGCACACTTAAAGTTTTGAGTCTTTGAACTTTTACTACAGGCACCTCCTACAGTTTGTAGGAACTCATATAGGTCATAGAAGCAATCCATAGAAAAGTTTGGGAGATAATCCAAATTTTCCTAAGTTAAGGAGTGAGCTACGATCCCCACCTATGACCCATAGCTCCATTTACGATCCGTAGGTGCTACTCGTGGTTCACAGTTCTAAGGGAATTTTCTCACTTTCTTATAGGTTTTTCTTAGTTGCTCTGAGTGGGGATTTTTTTGGGTGTTATAGATATGAAACTAACCTCTGGTAGAGAACAACAAGAATAGAAACTAAATAATTATACTGAAAGGCTATGATATAGACTTTCATTCTATAATCAAAATATAGTGGTTCATCTAACAAATCAAAAAACATTTATTCTTTCTTGATTTAGTCATACGACCTTTGACACACACTAGCTAAAACTACTACCATGAGCATAATCAAGATAAACCTTAAGTGAATCATCAAGTGACTTTCCTTATCGATCTAGGTGTCTCTCGAATTTCCAACACCTATGTTGGGACAATCTGTCAAGATCTATATCACTCTCTTCTAATTGAACTTCAACTCCTATATTCTGCTCATCTAAATTTTAGTTTTTCATTAATCGTGCAAAATACAATTATGACTATTAGATAGCTTATAAAGTCTATATTTTTTTGGTAAGTAAATTTTATTTACAAAAGAGCATTACAACCATAAACTAGCAAATGTGGATAGACAACACCAAGCCTTGCTCAAGCACCTTAACCACCATTAGCACCCTAGCTAAATTTTATCTATCATATTTAGGGATATATATTAAGTTCTTGTAATTTACTGAATAATCTAGGTTGACATGATTCTCTTTCATGTACCTCTTGAATTACTTGTCTAACAATACTCTCATTTATCTTTTGTCTATTCTGAATTTTCTGCAATTTCTCTCTATTCATATGCAGTAGATTATTCTAGCAAGTGTCATTTTATAAATCTGGACTTTGCTACTCTTCCTTTCATATGCCTCAATGCCTATTTGACTTACTCGTGCCAATTCATACTTTGCCTTTGAATTCCTTGCCATAACAATAGCTTTGTCCACAAACTAGCAGCATATGAGCATTGAAAGAACACATGATTTATATCTTCATCCATCATTTGATATAATGGACATGTTAAAGTTTTTGTTAATTCTCATTTTGCTAATCTCTCCTTAGTCAATGACCTCCTATTCAAACCAATATAGAGGAGCTCCATGATTAGATCACACTAGTTTTCACCATTTCAATTGAGTTATATATTCCCTCATATTTTTATATATATCCTTGATAGATAACCTCTTTATATTCATTACATCTTATTCATAATAACTAGCTTCTTAGAGATATTTATGGTCCTTCAAGATCCTCAGAACCATCCAGGCTTGTTGAGCCTGCATGCCCTCCCACAAAATTTTGTCTCCCATAATAACTATGTACCCATATCACCTACAGCTTGTCTCTTTTTTCTTGCATAAGTTCTACAGTAGCTTTCCAAGAGAAGCTTTGTTCCAAATGTATACATCTAGGAAGTTGACCTCTAGTGGATTTAGGGCAACATAATTTTTCTCAAGCAATCAGTGTTTTCTTTAGAGGCATCAACATTTTCTGTCCATAAAAACCTCTTGTATATAAATTCAGTGGTTTGGATGATCTTCATAGGCAGTGCAAAGATTTGTGAGTAGAATATTTGTATAGCAAAAAGGCCAGCATATGACAAAAATCTAGTTATCCAACTTGTAATTCTTTCCAATATTTTATCAATAAAAGGTGTAAATTGGACTATATTTTGATGATCTTCATAGGCAGTGCAAAGATTTGTGAGTAAAATATTTGTATAGCAAAAAGGCCAGCATATGACAAAAATCTAGTTATCCAACTTGTAATTCTTTCCAATATTTTATCAATAAAAGGTGTAAATTGGACTATATACATTCTTTTAGTACTTAAAGGTACTCCAAGATACCTCAAAGGGAGTTCTACCTTAGCAAACTTTAGCTGCTGAATTATGTGGTTTGGGACATTCATCTCTACCCGTCCAAATATATGCTACTTTTGTCAACATTAGCCAACAACCTTGAATCTTAAGATAACATATGAAAGTATTCATAAAGATATTTAACTAACTTCACATCACCCTTGCAAAAATGTAGTAAATAATCAACAAAAATCAGTTGGATTATTCTCTATTTTTTGTATTTGGGATGATAATGGAATTTTAAATTTGTATGTAAAGTCTTCAGGATTCTTGTGAGGTATTACATGGTCAGAACCCCTTTCTTTACCAGAAAAAGAGCAGAAGCTTTCCAATTGATTATGATTGAATAAGTGATAGCGGTAACACCATGCATTATCCAATTTACTACTAATGTTGAAAACTTAAGTTCACATAAGATTCCATCTAAAAACTCTATTTCAAGGAGACATAAATTTTCTTCATGTCAACCTTCACCATATGCCTTGATAATATAACTTTTCTACGATATTCCTTAACCAATTCATGTCTCAAGATGCTATAATTGATTGTTTTTCATGGATCAAAAGTTGATTGATTAGCATCTACTATTGAACTCATCACCTTCTTCAACTTAGTAGTGATCACTTTTGATATGAATTTATACACTATTTTGCAATATGAGATGATTTATATTTCCAATTCTAGTGGGATGGTCAACTTTTGGAATGAGAGTAACAAAAGTGTAATTGATGGGAGTGTACAATTTCCAATCTAAAAAAACTGCAGTACTGTATTGGTGATCTCCTCTCCCACTATTGTTCAAGCCTTTTTGGAACAATAGGCATTAAACCCATCACATTCAGGAGCCTTTCGATCTTGTTCTACTTCCTGTTTAGTTACTCCTACTGGTAATTGCATCTATTGCTCTCCATTAAAGTCTAACCACTCATAAGTCTTATATTAACGCTAGTAAGGTGCTGACTCTCCAAGCAGTTCTTTATTGAATGATTTAACTTCTTTTTTTATATCCTAACATATGTATACTTTGGTGCCTATTGAATTTGTGGGACTTGTTATAGTATTTTGATCCATCCTATTTTCATATTTGCAAAAAACGTAAGCAGTGTTAGTATCTCCCAACTTCAACCATTATATTCTAGACTTCTATTCCATTACATTCTCTTCAATCATGCTCCATTTTTCCAACTGTACCTGAAACTCCTTTTCATTCTGCCTACTTGGTGCTACCCTTGTTGGATTTCTCATAATCTCTAGTATATTCTATAACTTGGTTTTAATATCCTTTCACTTTCTCAGTTACCACTTTGAATTTAATATTATTCTATCATTTTAGTTATGTTTTAACCACTTTGAGTTTCTGCCATATTTCATGGGAGTCCATCTCATGTAACATAATTCCTCATTTGCTGCTAGAACAAGTTCACATTTATTGTTGGAACAAGTCTTCATTTGTTGCTAGAACAAAAGTTCTCATTTACTACTAAGTTGTAAATGAACACTTTCACAATGAATACATTAAATTTTGTTTCTCATTGGTGTCATCAGTTACATTAAAAGGGGAAGATTTTTTCCTAATAAATTGAGAGCTTTTGCTTATTTGTAAACACACCAAAATAGAAAGATAAATATTAGAGAACAAAATGAGGTATATCATAGACTATACAAGAAAATAGTTTATGAAGGAAAAATAAAGTGTGAGCGATATTTTAGTAAGGTAAAAAATCAAAAAAGGGTTATTTATTTTTCGTGTGTAGTATTCAATTTGAGTATTGTACTCGTGACTATACAATGTAAAATTCTTTACTATAGTGCTATAGTTGCTCCTCTTTATCCGTGTTTTTTCCCTTATTTAAAAGAATTTCCACGTACAATTCTTGGTGTTATCATTCTCTTTTTATTTCCATTATTTTGACTTTGAATATTTTTGTGTTAGTTTGCATATTTCCAACAAGGTGGTGTTAAAGCTTTGATTTGCAATATCTATATTTTTGGGGGAAACGATGGAAGCCAACACAGGTGGAATGATTAATTTGAATGACATTAATTATGCCATCTGAAAAGGCAACAAATGAAGATATGCTCTATGTTAAAAAAATTTATCAACCAATTTTTACCACTATAAAACCTGAAAATAAAATAGATAAAAAGTGAAATATGTTGCATAGTTAGATTTATGGATTTATAAGACTACATTGATGACAATGTGTTGAATCATATTTTTGGAGAGACACATGCATGGACCCCATGTGTAATGACCCTGAAGGTCATTTCTGAATTCTTTTGTAAAATAACCATTTTACCCTCCCCATTAGTTGCCTCAAGTTATTTTTTATCAGTGTTGGGTGTTATTTTAGGGAAATTCTTTGAAAAGTTGAGTGTTTAGAAGTTTTGAGATTTTTAAAGGCTTAAAGTGTTCAAAAGTGGTTTTTGGTACCAACAAAAACTACGAGTCTCGAAATGGAATTTTGTTGATTCCATCAACTCTGAAATGTAGAATTTGGTCTAGGAGATTTGATGGAATTAGATTTGGAGTTATAATGTAAATTTGAGGTCCTAAGGTAAATTTGACGTGCTAAGTTGGAAATTCTTGAAATTTTGATCATAGAGTTGACTTGTGTCAACATTCAGAGTTCTGATACTCGGAATAATATTTTGAGGACTCTGTTGGATTCGGAGAATGATTTTAGGCCTAGGAGTAGTCTTGGTTGAATTTTTAGAGGTTTCGAGCTCGTTTTGATATTTTGAGGCTTGAAATTAGTTTAGTTGCGACTTTTTAGGTTTCGGGTCAAGGAGACATTGAGTTAAAATTCTGATGATTCTATTGAGTCCAAAATATTTAATTTAGTAGGGTGGCATATAAGGTTTGTGTGCACAAGATTACGAACAAATCTCGAGGGTCTGATATTCTTCGCTTTTGTAGCACCCTTCCCGCGTTCTCGAAGGTCCAACTCTTTGGCAATCATGTTTGCGGAGGTGGTATCGCATTCGTGGAGAGGATACTGAATGATCCTCCGTGTTCGCGAAGGGTTAGGGCTTACGCCTTCATGTTCGCAGAGTAAGTTTTATGCGTTCACGAAGGGTATTTTACCCCCAAACAATGACCTCTTTCCAAAAGTTGGGTTTTAGCCATTTTCTCTATTTTTGAGTTCTTGAGCTCAAGTTAGGTGATTTCAAGGGGATTTCTTGCGTGAGATCAGTTGGGTACGTGATTTTAACTTGAAGTCATTATTATCCATTGATTAATTGTTGATTTTAACTTGAATTTGAGGTTTTACAATTGAAGAAATTGGGATTTTTCAAGAACATTGAAAATTTGATTATTTATGATTCCAAACTGATTTGAATTCCTTTTTCAAAATGGTTTTTGCTAATAGATTTCCAATGCTTCAAGGAACATTTTCATGTGAAAATTTTATAGATTTACCCTTCATTTGCAGAATCGGTTGTTGGGTTGATTTCAGTCTAATTTTTAAAAATTATGATTTGGGTATCGTTAGACCCATATTCTTATTGGAAATTCATATTTGATTAGATTTTGTTGATTTAGAGCATCGATGTGAGAGCAAGACTCCAATTTTAGACTAGTTTTGATCAAATTCGAGGCAAGTGTATTTCTAAACCTTCGTTTAAGTTTGTAGAATTCTATACTTACTATGTGTATTGGTGAGTAATGTTGAATCGGATTTAGGAATAACTTGTTAACTTTTGATGATTTAAGGATAACGAATGGGGTAATAAAAGGAAATTTGATGAATTCTAGCATTATGTGTGATATGATTGATGATATTGACTTATCTGAGATAATGTGCCTTGACTATATTGATATGACTCATGAGTTTCTATGATTATCATTGTATATTTCTATATCTGTGATCATGCCTATATTGTACTGGTTGTATGGCATAACTAAAATGAGACACATGTGATAACAATGAGAAATATGGGATGGGCCATATGTTTCGTGGCAGTTATTATGAGAAATAAGGGTTGGGTCACATGCTCCATGGCAGGTATTATATGAGGGATCGAGCCATAGGCTTTGAGGTAGGTTATATGGACATATATGTCCCTCATGAGTTTCAGACTGAGATTTAGCGAATGTGTACCAGTAGGACAGACATGCATCATATTATTTGACACATTATTGCATTGTATTGCATTTCATTTCTTGTCTGTGGATTCATATTTATCCCTTTGATATCATTGTGACTGATAAACCTTGACACTTGACTGGGTTAATTGAAGGATTGAGAACTATTGTAATCTTTGTGCTACTGGTAATAGTTATGGAGGTTCAATTTGTGTGGCAGGAATGTTTGAGTTCTATATAGCTTTTCTTATGTTTAATTGTGCACTTTTTGGGTACCGTGTTGTTGGTACTAACCCCTTGCTTCTATATTTGTGTAGGTTGTGAGCCTGGATCTGTGTGACATCTACTTATTTCCATCCATCTTTGAGGCTAATATCTAGAGTGATTGAGGCAGCTATTATATCACTTCGGCGGACACCTTTACTCTTAATATAAGTTTTAGTCCTATTTTGAGACAAAGACATTGAGACTTTTTTTTCCGCATTCTATGTATTGTCTAGAGACTTGCACACGTGACGACCAATCTTGAGGAATTTTTGAGATTAATTAACTCTTTTTGATTAAGTTAGATTTCATTTTATTTACTTTCGTATTTACTTTCCATTGGGTTCTAAGCTGACTTGTCTTAGTGGGTTAAGACGAGTGCCATCACAAGCAAATTTGGGTCGTGACACTATGAGAGAATTTTGAAAATTTATATGCTAGAAAGACTGAAAACAATAAAATATTCTTGCTAAAGCAGATGCTAAGCTTAAAATTCCATGATAATTCTCCATTGACAGATCTTGAATAATTTCAAGGGATCATGAACCAGTTATTTCCTATGAAGATTAAATTTGATAAAGAAATTCAAGGTTTGCTTTTACTTGGTTCCCTACCAGACTCTTGAAAAATATTTAGAAATTCATTGTCAAATTTTTCTTCAGATGGTGTGATTACAATGAATTTCGCCAATAGCAGTGTCTTGAACAATGAAATGAGAAGAAAATCTCAAGGTTCCTGTTCATTGGATGTCTCGGTGACTGGCTCTAGGAGAAGAAGCAAGAATCATAGTTCTTAAAATAGAGAACATAATATTAGCAAATCGGAGGCATACTTAAGGATATTGAGTGCTATCATTGTGACATTAAATGGCACACAAAGAAGTTTTGTCGGAATTTAAAGAAGGAGAACAAATACAAAGAGAAAAGTTTAGAAGATGGCAATATAAATTGCCAAGCCACCATCACCACTGAAGATATTATTACCATCCTTGATGCAGAGTTGATAAATATTACTTGTGATGAGTCAAGTTGGGTTGTGAAAACTGGTGCCGTATCTTATGTGATATCGATGAAGGATTTTTTTCTCTTCCTATACTCTTGGTGACTTTGGAACCATAAGTACGAGTAATGAAATTTTATCTAGGGTAGTTAATTTGTTTGAAAACTATGTTGGAACTAAAATAGTTTTGAATAATGTAAAACACAACCCTGATGTTTGTTTGCACCTAATTTCTATCGGTGTTCTAAATAATGAAGGATATATTAGTACCAATGATGATGGAAAATGTAAACTCATTAAGGCTTCCTTGATTGTGGCTTATGGTAACAAACGTTGTGGTCTATACTGGACTACAACTTCTACTTGTACTGATATGGTAAATGCAGTTGAAATCTATAACTCTTGAGTATTATGACACAAGAGGCTAGTGGTGGGCATAGTATGGTATAGTGCGGTATTTAAAATTTTGGTATGGTAATTTCAATATTGAGTTTTTAAAACTATTATACCATTACCATACAAATTTGATTCTGTGATGACCTAAAAAATTCTATGTGTGGATCACATTTTTAAAGAAATTGGCAAGGCTTCAACTCATACACTTATTCGGCGACTCGTCGAAGTGCACATAAGCTCGCCCAAATATTCTAAAAGTTTGGCTTAGGGAGCAAATGATTTTGGAGAGAAGAAAGGAGTTTGGCATTTCAACGAGCTACAAAACCTCGTTGTAAATATCTAAGAATTTCACTCAGGACTGAATCTGAGTTGGCGAGGAAGGATGGAAATGGCACTAGTCGGCGAGCTAAGGATTTATCGACAAAATATTCAGAGAAAATTTCTCCTATGATTTATGAACTTTGGTAAGGAGAAGGAGGGATCGGCGTCTCGCCGAGGACGACTGGCATGATCGACCTCACCGAGTAAGCCCCGTCAGTTATGTTAACATGGTTATTTTAGTAGTTTCTAATCATTTAATCCCTAAGCTATGTCTTTTTGGACCTACTCCTAAAGTCCTATAACTACCTAAATCCTTCAAATTCCCCTCATACCCTCTCAAGCTATTACAATAAAAAATCTTCTCTTTACCATCTTCCCTCAAGCTCAAGGAAGAAAAGGCTAGGGTTTCAATATCAAGTTTAAGTCTCTATTAATTAGAGCTTTCTTTTAGGCTTTGATAGCTAAGGTATGTGACAATTCACCAATAGATTTCTTTCATCCATTGTGTCCCAAAAGATATTAATTCTCCAAGTTTAATTATGCCCAATTCAAGAGGTTTCATGTCAATTCTTCATGGGCCTTTTCTATATTGATTCAATTCATATTGTTTCACTTGATTATGCATGAATTTACATTATTACATGATTTTAAATTGATTTCATATGGACCTCTGCATTATGTCTATGATTTTTTATGAGAAGCTATGATTTATGAACATGAATTTTATGAAGGTTTTACACATGTCTTATGAAATATATGAACTACGTTTCAAGTATGTTTTCAAGTACAAATGAATGAATTGTGAAAGGTTTTCTCACAATATAAAGGAATCTTGATTTTAGATGCTTAGAAAGATAAGTGTCTACATGAATTATGTTATAATCATGATTTTCAAGAAGCTATTCTTATGATATATTTTATGATATGGATTGATACTGATTATTGGCTTTCCTAATAATATGAATGATAAATTTAATTATTTTTTTAGGATTAACTTAGCACCGAAAACACTTTATGGTGGAGACATGGTAAGGTAGTATCTATTATCAACCCCTAGTCCTAAATAATGTGCCCCCGTGGATTTTTCTTAATTGTCCTAGATAGAGGATCCACATATAGCACATGCTGATGATTATGATACAGATTCTACCTTGGAAATAAGCCTCTCTCTTCTCAGTGTGGGAGTTACATCGGATTTCATATTATAGCTCGCATGGTCTTAAATGTCAGTTAAGGTTAACACCCTACAAAAATGCACTATGTCTACTATAAGCTCTCTTGTGTCGTTTAAATGATGCATTGACTTTATTTCATATTTATGATTTACTTTCAAGTTTTAAAGGATTGTTGCTTTTGCATTTCATGTTTTATGTTCATTCCGATATTATGTTAAGCTTACGCATGTTCTCACATACTTACTGCATTCCATGTACTAATACATATTTTTGCCTACATTGTCTCATTATGTAAGGTCTGACTCTCATCCTCCCACATGTGGCTTGTTATGGATATCTCTTGAGTATATTATTAGTGAGTCCTCATGTTTCGAGGATACAACCCTTATGAGTTTACTGTTTTCTCTCATGACTTTTAGTTTCTTGTGTTTGTGTGATCTAGCACTTGTCCTAAGCCCCCGTCCAATATAGTAGAGGTATCGTTAGACTATAGTCTTGTAGTTCCATCTATTCAGACATTGTGTTTGAATTTTCTCTTCTACCAAGATTTTTATGTAAGACTTATCTTCCGCATTTATGATTTTGTTTCAATATTTGTTACTTACCTTATGTTTGTTATGCTAAGAGGCTTGTTTTGGGACCCTCGAGATCCTAAGCATCATGTCACATCTAGGGCCTACATTGAGTTGTAAAAAGCTTGCTATCAAAGCAAAAAGTTCAAGAGTCCTAGGTTTTCTGAAATGCTGCATCGAGTAGAGTCTTGTTCATGAGTGTGAAGCGCGCCACATCTATGGATATGAGGGCACTTAGGAAAATTCACTTCTTTCTTCATTCTTGAGTCGTTCAATAGAGTTAAACTCTAAGATTTTTCTCCTAATACTTGTTCTTTTCATTTATAGAATCATGCCCTTATAATGAGCTCCCATAAGAGGGAATATTAAAGAGTAGAAACAAGATCCAAATGATCCCTTAGCCGAGCAAGTCTCTCATATGGAGTTCCGAGAGGCTTTCCAAGTGCTTGCCCATTCTATGGTGGCATAAGACAACTGAGATGTGGTTGCTCCCATGAATTCGAATGTGGGTATAGTGACTAGTAGAGTTTTTGACTTCACTCGGATGAACCTTCCAGATTTCCATGGTTCAAAAGCAGACGAAGATCCGAAAGAGTTTATAGAGGGCATTCACAAAATTGTGGACACTATAGGAACTAGTCTGGTGGAATAGGTGGACTTAGATGCTTAGTAACTAAAAGGTGTGGCTCAAATATAGTTCAACTAATAGAAAGGTGAAAGACCTAGAGATGCGGGTCCTCTTGATTGGGAGGAGTTCAAAGATACCTTTCTTGACCATTTTTTCCCGCTTCAGGTTTTGGTGGTACTCAACGTCAGAACAGGTTCTATGCTCTACAGAATCGACAAAATTTGGTGGATTTTCCTGATGTGGTGACCGGTATGCTAAGATTCTTTGAGTTTGATATTTATGCATTCTTATATCCAGGTGCTAATCTATTTTTTGTTACTCTTTATGTTCCATAAAATTTGATGTTTGTCCCGAGATTTTATTAGATCCTTTTTTGATTTATACTCCTATTGGTGATTCATTCTTGGCTAAAGGTGTCTATAGATTTTTTCCAGTCACATTTTTCAGTAAAATCACCTTAGTTAATCTTGTAGAGATTGATAAGACAAATTATGATGTTATTATTGATGTGGATTGTCTTCATTCATATTATGCTTCCATTGATTGTAGAACTCGTGTGGTTAAGTTACAGTTTCTGAATGATCCAATTCTAGAATGGAAATGTAGTAATTTCATGTTTTATGAAATTCATCTCATGCCTTAAATTTTGGAAAATAAGTTTTAAAGGTTGCATTTATCATCTTGTATGGGTTAGGGAGATAAATTCTGAAGCCCCTATTCTTGAGTTAGTATCGGTGATTAATGAGTTTTCAGAAGTGTTTTTCGATGATCTTACAGGTATTTCTCCCAAAAGGGAAATAGACTTCGGTATTGATTTTTTTCTGGATACTCAGCCTATTTCTATCTCTCCTTAAAGAATGACCCCAATATAACTTGAAGAGTTAAAAGATCAGTTAAAGGATTTATTGGATGAGGGCTTCTTTAGACTGAGTATCTCTCCATAGGGTTCTCCGATTCTCTTTGTTATGATGAAGAATAGTTCTCTTCATATGTGTATTGACTATCGGCAATTGAACAATGTCACAATTAATAATAAGTATCCCATCCCAAGGATTGATGACTTATTCGATCAACTTTAAGAAGCAAGTTATTTCTCAAAGATCGATCTTTGATTAGGTTATCATTACCTTCGAGTAACAGAACATGACATTCTAAAGAAGGCCTTGAGGACTCGATATGGTCGCTTTAAATTTTTGGTTATCTTTTGGACTAAAAATTGCTCCTACAGATTTTATGGATCCGATGAATAAAAGTGTTCAAGCAATATTTGGATATGTTTGTTATTGTGTTCATCGATGATATATTGATTTATTCTCGATGTGAGGATGATCATGTCGATCATTTGAGGATTATCTTGCAAGTTCTCCAGGATCAACAATTGTTTGCTAAGTTTAGCAAATGTGAGTTTTGGTTGAGGTTAGTTGCATTCCTTGGCCATATTGTCTCTAATGATGGTATTCAAGTTGATCCTAAGAAGACCGAGGCAGCTAAGAATTAGCCTAGACCTTTATCTCCTTTTGATATTCAAAGTTTCTTAGGCTTAGCCTATTATTATAGACAATTTGTGGAAGGATTTTCTTCTATTGCATCGCCCTTGACTACTTTGACTCAAAAGAAGGTGAAATTTCAATGATCTTAAGGCATGTGAAAGAAGCTTCCAAGGGTTGAAAGACAACTCACTTCCGCTCCGGTGATGACTTTACCAGAAGGGTCCAATGATTTTATTGTGTCTCAAGATGCTTCTAGGATTGGTTTTGATTTTGTTTTGATGTAAAATGGTAAGGTGATAGCCTATGCTTTTAGGAAACTTAAGGTACATGAAAAGAACTATTCAACTCATGATTTGGAGTTAGGGAGGGTTTTTCTTACTTTGAAGGTATAGAGGCATTATATCTATGGTGTACATGTTGATGTATTCACCAACCATAAGAGTTTGCAACATGTATTTAACCAAAAGGACTTGAACCTTCACCAAAGAAGATGGATTGAGTTGTTGAAGGACTATGATATGAGTGTTCTCTACCGTCCGAGAAAGGCAAATGTGGTTGCCGATGCTCTTAGTAGGTTTTACATGAATAGTGTTGCCCATATTGAGGATGCAAAGAAGGAGTTAGTTCATGATGTTCATAGACTAGCTTATTTGGGTGTCCTCTTGGTTGATTTTGAGGATGGTGATATTATTGGGAAGAATGGTTCTAAATTGTCCCTTGTGTCGAATGTGAATGCAAATCAAGAGAATGATCCAACTTTAGTTGAGTTGAAGAAAGAGTTTGCCAAAATATCCATGAAGCTTTCTCCCTGGGGATATGGTGTGCTTAGATATCGAGGTCGACTATGTGTTCCCAACGTTGATGGCTTGAGGGAAATGATATTGTTCGAAGCTCATAGTTCACGGTATTCTTTTCATCTGAGATCCACAAAGATGTATCATGATTTGAGAAAAATGTGTTGGTGGAATGGCATAAAGAAGGATATTGCAGAGTTTGTGGTTAAGTGTCTGAATTGTAACCAAGTGAAGGTTGAGTATCAAAGACCGGGAGGTTTAGCTCAAGACATTTAGATTCCTACTTGGAAATGGGAAGATTTAAATATGAACTTCATTTCAGGTTCTCCTCGTACTCGTGGGAAACATGGGCAACATGGTCCTATTAAGCCAAGAATTACGCTAGACTTTACATTTGTGAGTTGGTTAATCTTCATAGGGTTCCTTTATCTATCATTTTGGACCAAAGTACTCAGTGTACATCTCAGTTTTGGAGGTCTTTCCAAAAGAATCTTGGTACTCAAGTTAAGCTTAGTACAACTTTTCACCCTCAGACCGACAACAAGCCAAATAGACTATTTATACTTTGGAGGATATGTTAAGGGATTATATGATAGATTTCAAAGGTAATTGGGAAGACCATTTTCCATTGTTTAGTTTGCTTATAACAACAATTATCATTCTAGTGTCCAAATGGCTCCATTCGAGGATTTTTATGGTAGGAGGTGTAGGTCTCCTATTGGATGGTTCAAGGTTGGTGAAGTCACCTGATATGACATGAGTTGGTTCATGAGACTATGGAGAAAGTTAGACTCATTTGAGAGGTTGAAAACTGCACATATCTGACAAAAGTCTTATTCAAATGTAAGGAGAAGAGAGCTTGAATTTGAGATTAATAACTGGGTTTATTTGAAAATCTCACCTATGAAGGGTGTGATGTATTTTGGTAATAAAGGGAACCTTAGTCCCCAATATATATGCCCATATAATATTTTGAGGTGTGGTTGAAAGGTAGCATATGAGTTAGATGTGCTTTCAAAATTGGCATCGGTGTATCTGGTGTTTCATGTCTCTTTGTTGAAAAAGTGTATTACACATCTTAAGACTATTGTGGTTTTGGAGAGTGTGGGTGTGATGGAGAACCTATCTTATGGGGATGTTCTGGTCAAAATCCTAGATCGTCAAATCTGGAAATTGAGGAATAAGAAAGTCACATCTGTTAAAGTATTGTGGAGGAACCAAGAAGTTGAGGGTACTACATGGGAGGTCGAGGATGATATAATGTCACGTTATCCCTATCTCTTTCCCTCTGTTTCATCTTGAGGTACTTATTTTCATCATGATTCACTATTACGAATTCCTACATTTTAGCTTTTTCCATGTCTTTTGTATGCATGCCTATTCATGAAATTGATTTTAAGTTATGTTTTAGCTTGGGGTTGAATACTCCTTGGTTTATGCATTTTAAATGTGTCACTGCATTCATGTTGGGTTGATGGTCCCTTTCCCTACTTTATTTATGCTAGCTTGAGTCTCATTCGAGGAAGAATGTTCACAAGGGGGAGATATTGTGACGCCCTAGAAATTTCTAAGCTTGGGTCACGTTTTTAAAGGAATTGGCAAGGATGCGACTCGCTGACTCATTTGGAGACTCAACGAAGTGCACATGAGCTTGCCCAAATGTTATGAAAGTGTGGCTCAGGGAACAAAGAATTTTGGCGAGAAGAAAGGACCTTGGCGACTTGCCGAACAAGTTCGGCGAGCTAAGGAACTCGCCAAAAAGATCTTAGAATTTCACTCAAGATTGAAGCCATGTTGGAGAGAAAGTATGGAAATGGCAACTCTCCAATCTAGTCGGCGAGCTGATGATTTATTGCCAAAAATATTCAAAAAAAATTTCTACCAGGATTCATCAACTTTGGCGAGGAGAAGGAGAGATCGCACGAGTCATAAATTTGGACAACGAGCACGGTCGACCTTGCTGAATAAGCCCCGACAGTTATGTTATCAAGGGTATTTCATTCATTTGTGATTCATTTAATTACTAAGCTATGTTGTTTTGGACCTACTCCTAAAGACCTATAACTACCTACCCTTCAAATTCTCCTCATTTCCTCACAACCTATTACAATAAAAAATATTCTCTTTACCATCTTATCTCAAGCTCAAGGAAGAAAATGCTTGGGTTTCAAGATCAAGTCTAAGTCTACTTTAATTAGAGCTTGGTTTTAGTTGGGTCCCTAAAGATCTTAATTCTCCAAGTTAATTTATACCCAATTCAAGAGGGCTCCATGTCAATTTTTCATGGGACTTTTCTATATTGATTTAATTGATATTGTTTTACTTGATTATGCATGATTTCACATGAACAATGCATTATGTCTATGATTTTCAATGAGAAGCTATGATTGATGAACATGAATTTTATGAAGGTTTTACAAAAATTTTATGAAAGCTATGAACTATGTTTCAAGCATGTTTTCAAATATGAAGGAATCATGATTTTAGATGCTTAGAAAGGTATGTGTATATATGAATTATGTTATGATCATGATTTTCAAGGAGCTATTCTTATGATATATTTTATGATGTGGATTTGATTATTGCCTTCCTAATGATATGAATGATATATGATTTACTTATTGTCACAACTCGAATCTGGTTGTGATGACACTTGTCCTTGTCCACTGGACAAGTTAGCCTAAAACCCAACAATAAAAGAAAATAAAGCAGAAAACAATCTAAATAGGCAAGTAAAAAACAAAAGAGGAAGTTTCTCAACTAAAATACCCCAAATATTGGTTGTCACATGTACAAGCTGCTAAAATAAGATCAAAATGAAAGTACAAGTCTTAATATGTCTTCAACTCTCAAATAGAATAAAGCATAAAAGTACAGGAAATCTGAGAGTCCACTAGATGACAATAGCTACCTCTCATAATCCCCTGAAAGCCTCGGATAATCAGAAGGAATGGGTGATCAAAGTCCAGGCTTAGAACCTACACAAGAGAAAAAGCAAAGGTGTGTACCAAACAAAAAGGTACCCAACAAACTAACTAGAAAAACTTATGTAAATCTATTAGGATACACGAACTCCTTTACAACCCAACCGAACCTCCGTCACTACAACCTACACAGAAATCATCTCAACCTAACATTTCAGACTAAATAGTTCATTAAAGTTCAGATCACAGCTCAATATCACAAGATATAACGTACAAGTAGTCACATATAAGCATCAATTCTGTCACACATATAGAAAGGAAATATATATGCACACTCAATGATCATGCATGTGTGCAATCGACGGAAAAGACCTCAGCATCATAATCTCAGACTGGAAATGACCTCGGTCTCACAATCTCTGACTGAAAATGACCTCGGTCACACAATCATGTACCTCTCATCATAATAGATCAGAACCAATGCAATCATCATGCTCACACAAGTAATGAGGAATAATTAATTCAAATAATCCGTAATTATAATTAGACTACCAAGTATTTTATCAAATACACATAGATATCTAAATCACGGTATATATTATTCAAATCTCTATAATAACACACATCATCTTTTATTAACCCCGTCAATCAATTTAGACTATTTCATATCATAATTCAACCCATAATGTCATCTCCATTACTCCTCAACAAATATACAAAAGAAAAATTTGGGATTCTAATAGATTCACAGAGTTTTAAGAGTCCACTTGCCTTAGCCAAATAGTGATCAATCAACCACGTGAGCCTTTTCCTTCCAAATATACTCCAAATTACCATAATCTATTTAAATAAGAATGCCCAATCAAATTATGAAGCTAACGACACCAAAAACATAATTTTTGAAATTTGGGTTAAAATTGAAGAAGAATATGATATTGAGATTTTTTAACGGAATGTGATTTTCTAACACCCAAAAACCCAATTCCAAAAAGGAAGACCAAATCTAGAAATATTTGTATGGAAACATTCCTCTATGTATTAGGAACTTATTGGCAAAAATCAATCCAAAAACGGGGTTAAAACCAATTTGGAATCACCATTTTACATAATCTCAAACTCTCGAACCAACCCCCCAATTTTCGGAATTAAAAACATTGATTTTGATGTTAAACTGTGATATAATCAATGGGTAATCAAGATTAAGGCATGAAATCACTTACCCAATAGTTTTCCATAAAAACCCTTGCTCAAAATTGTCTCCCCAAGCTCCAAAAATCTCAAAAATGGTGAAAACGACCCAATTCCCATCTTTTGGGAGAAGTTATTGTTCAGGGGTAAATTTAACTATCGCGAACGCGGCCAACTAACTTTGCGAACGTGGAGGCTAACAAAAAGGCCCTCTATGAACGCGGCATAAGCTCCGCAAACGCAGAAAAAGGACTTGGTCCTTCCGTGAACACGACCTTTGCTCCGCGAATATTGAGATGAAATTCCATTATCTTCATGAATGCGGCCAAGGCTCCGCAAACGCGAAGAAGAACCCTTCAGCTACCAAAAACCAGAAAATACCAAACGTCAAAAGTTCTCGAATTGACCCTTGAGATTCATTTAGAATTTCATGCACACAAACCTTATATGCATTCCTACTAACTTTGATATTTCAGACTCAACGGAACCATCGAAATACAAATTTGAGGTCTCCTTGACTCGAAATTTAAAAAGTTATAACTAGACCAACTTTATGCCTCAAAAGACCAAAATGAGCTCGGGACCTCCAAAAATTCAACCAAAGTCACCCTTGTACTCAAAATCATCCGACGAATCCAACAGATTTTTCAAAATTTGATTCCGAGTATCGGATCTCCAAATATTGACCAAAGTCAACTCTAAGATCAAAATTTTAAGAATTTCCAACTCAAAGCCTAATTTCTTCGTTACAACTCCAAAATTGATTTCATCAACTCTCTTTGACCAATTTTAACATTCTTAAAACTAGTGGAATCGATAAAATTCTATTCCGAGACTTGAAACTCCGAATGACCTCAAAAATATCACTTTTGAGCCATTCAAACCTCTAAAATTTAAGATTTACCAAAAATCTCAACTTTTCATGAAAAATCACGAAATCGACATCGAATATCAATCAAGTATGACTCAAGGAAACTATTAGGAATGGTGAAATGGTCATTTTTTAAAAGTTACCAAAAATGACCTTCACGTTCATTACTTCATACACCACTAAATACCATATTCATCCTCAAACATTAAAAAAAATACCTGAAGTCTCAAAAAGTTGGGGATATCGGGAATGCATGTCATCCTCTAACTCCCAAATCACCTCTACAACTGTATGGTGCCTCTATTGTACTTTTACCGTAGCTATATCCTTGGTCCTAAGCTTACGGACATGTATGTCAAGAATGGCTATGTGCTCCTCCTCAAAGGTCAAGTCCGGAACCAACTCAACTGAATCAAGAGATAATACATGAGACTCATTCAAGATGTACTTCTGTTGCATAGAAACATGAAACACTAGATGCACCATTGATAAGCTAGCTGGAAAATCCAACCTATAAGCCACCTCTCCCACTCACCCCAAAATCTCAAATGGGCCAATCAATCAAGGGCTAAGTTTGCCCTTCTTTCCGAACTGTATAATGCCCTTCATGGGCGATACTTGGAGCCAAACATAGTCACCCTCCATGAACTCCAATAGTCGAACTCTCCTATCTGCATAGCTCGCTTGCCTACTCTGGGCTGGCAAGAGCCTTTCCTAAATCATCTGAACCTGATCCATGGCATTTCTAAGCAAGTCCATGTCTAAAAATTCCATCTTATCTGAATTGAACCACCCAATAAAAGATCGATACCGCCTACCATACAATGCCTTGAATGGGGCCATCTGAATACTAAATGATAATTATTGTTGTAGGCAAACTCTACTAAGGGAAAATACTGATCCACCTAGCACCAAAATCAATAACACAAGCTCAAAGCATATCCTCCAACACCTAAATTGTCCGCTCAAACTAGCCATCTGTCTATGGGTGAATAGTTGTACTCATATCAAGCATAGTACCCAGTCCATGTTGTAATGCCTGCCAAAAGTGTGAGGTGAACAACAGACCCCGATCTGAAATGATAGACACAAATACACCATGAAGCCGAACGATCTAGCTGATATATAACTAGGTAAGCTTCTCCACTGTGTATTTCACCCAAATTGGAATGAAATGGGTAGACTTAGTTAGTCTATCACAACCACCCATATAGTATCATAACCACCCACAGTGGGAGGCAAACCCACAATGAATTCCATGGTGATCCTCTCCTACTTTCAAGTAAGAATCGGTATCCTCTGAGAATACCTCCGGGCCGCTGGTGCTCACATTTGACCTTGACAAGTCAAACACTTGGACACAAACTTTATGATGTCCCTCTTTATCCCATACCATCAATGAATCTAAGGTTATGATACATCTTTGCCGCACCCGGATGAATGGAATATTGAGAACAATGAGCCTCCTCTAGTATCAATCTAGTCACATCACCCACCTTGGGCATATAAATCCTGCCCTCAATCCTCAAAACATCCTCTGAGTTGAGTCTAGCCTCCTTGGCTTTGCCCCTCAACACCATTTGTAGAATGATACATAATTTCTCATCATCAAACTATCGCTCCCGAATCTACTCAGCTAATAAGGAACGATCCTCAAAGAAAGCTATAAATCATACTCCCCTCAGAAAATCTCTAGCCAAGGGCCTCTCATCCACATTAATCACTGTAAGACTCCCCATACTAAGAGTCTTCCTACTCAAAGCATCGACTACCACATTGGCCTTTCCCAGATGATACAAGATAGTTATGTCATAGTCTTTCAGTATCTCAGGCCATATGCACTGTCTCAAGTTCAGATCTCTCTGACTGAAGATGTACTAAAGACTCTGATAATTAGTGAATACCTCAAAATGCACACCATATAAGTAATGACGCTATAGCTCAACACAAACACCACCGTTGCTAACTCTAAGTCATGGGTAAGGTAGTTCTTCTCATGGACCTTCAACTGTCTAGACGTATAGGCAACTACCTTTTCTTTCTGCATCAAAACTCCACCTAAGCCAACACCAAAAGCATCACAATACACGGTGAAGTCTTCATCCTTCTCAGTCAAGGTCAAAATAAGAGTAGAACTGAATAAGGTCTTAAGATTTTGAAAGCTTGCCTCACACTCATCGAACCAAGGAAAATCTACTACTTTCTAAGTCAGTCTAGTCAATGGAGCTTTAATAGTAGAGAATCTTGCATGAAGCATCGATAATAACCATCCAAACCCATAAAACTTCAAATGTCAATGGGGGAAGTAGGCCTGGTCCAGCCTCTGACTGCCTCAATCTTAGCTGAATCCACCCTTATACCCTCCTTGGACACCACATGTCCTAGATATTTCATAGAATCAAGCCAAAACTCGCATTTGGAGAACTTTGCATATAATTTTTATTCCCTTAACTTCTGAAGCACGACCTCAAATGACAAGCATGATCCTCCTCTGTATTGGAGTACACCAAGATATCATCAGTGAAAACAATTACAAAGAAGTCTAAATAAGGCCTAAAACACTCCATTCATCAACTCCGTGAACGCCGCTGGGGCATTAGTCAGCCTAAAAGACATAATCAAAAACACATAATGGACATAATAGGTTCGGAAAGCAGTCTTAGGAATAACTGACGGTCTAATCCTCAACTAATAATACCCAGATCTCAAATCAATCATAGAGAATAAGGTCGCTCCTTGAAGCTGATCAAAAAACTCATCAATAAGAGGAAGAGAATATTTTAGCTGTCACCTTGTTCAACTGTCTATAATTAATGCACATCCTCACAGATCCATCCTTCTTCTTCATAAACAAAACTGGTGCATCCCAAGGTGACACACTAGGGCGAATAAACCTCTTACTCAATGGATCCTGTAATTAGATCTAGGATCAAATAATAGATGCAGCTCGATGGCAAACTGGGACAATACCTGTAACAACTACATTGGAAGACTCAGCCTCGAGTCTTCTTAAAAAAGCATAGTACTGAGCTCCTCTACCACCACCCGCCTCAATTTTACCTCTACCTTGCAGAACCACCGCACCACTACCAGAGGCCCTACCACTTCTACTTGTCTGAGATCTACCCCATCCTCTAGCCAGAGGCTTCGAATCTCTCTTTAGAGCCACTGAATAAGTGCGTTGGGGTCCTAAATGAGTCTGTAGTGTGCACTGGTGCATCAAGTGACCCAGATCTCCACAACTAAAACAGGACCTCAAGACAAAATACTACTACAATGGCCTTGATAGAATACCATAACCATCTCATCCTGAACTCTGAGACCCTCGAACTACCTATCCACTCTAGGCTGCTGGCATAGAAGCATGAACAAGCCTCTGGCGCTGAAATTGATTGTCGCCTTTGTGTGAAACCCTACCTCCAAACGAGGTACCTAAAAGCTAACCACTAGCACGAACCATCTTGGGGTCCCCAAACTCCTCTCTGCCCATCAATTCAGCTTCCTTGGCAGTGCTCATAATGGACTAAAAGGAAGCCCCCTCACGGGTCGATCTGAATACATAAGACCGAATAGAGAAAGTTAAACCCTTCATAAATCTACGGACTCTCTATGCCTCATCTAGGATCAATGTTGTAGAATGCCTCAACAACTGATAGAAACATGCCTCATACTCCACAACTGACATACCCCTGATTCAAACTCTTGAATCTCAATCTGCTCTCTTTTCGTATGCTCCATGGGATGAAGCGATCCACAAAAGCACTAGCAAAAACTTCACACTCAACTAGAGTGTAAACAATCGAACACCTTAGACATCAACCATAGTCACTGCCTCCAACATCTCATAAAAAAGTTTTAAGAACTCGTGAGCATCCTTGCTCCTACCACTCTAGAACTGGGGTGGTTTCATATTCTGAAACCTTTCATAACACTATTGATCTGTTATAGTCATAACTATGTCTGGAGCAATCTGCGCACCGATAGCTGGTGTGGGACCCAATAGTGGCTTGTCCACCTGATCCTGAACCACTGGGACATGATACTCCTCTAAAGTCTGTGCACCAACCTTAGTCTGTGAACCCTATGGTGTGCTTGCAGCACCCTATGTGAAACTCTCCAACATACCCAGCATCCTCAATAAGGTCTCCTGAAGTAAAGGTATTGCGGACTCTAGAGGAACCTAGTCCTCAGCAACCTCAACATATGGCTCTGGGGAGGCCTCTATAGCGTGACCTCGGGAAGGTGCCGCTTCTCCTCGGGCATGACTTCTACCAGCAACTGCTCTATCGCCTCAGCCTCTAAATCAGCCCCTACCTCTACCATTAGCCGGGGTCTCAACAACAGCTTCAGGGACTGCCTCCCCTCTACTAATATATGTAGCTCTGGTCCTCGGCATCTGCCAAAAACAACATGCAACACATAACACTAGCGATAACAACTCAGCACAATAAGGAAGAATGAACAAAGAAAGTTTCTTAACAGTCTTCATAGCCTCTCAAAGATAAGTACAGATGCCTCTGTACCGATCCTCAAGACTTTACTTAGACTTGGATTGTACATATGAGACCTATGAACCTACGGCATTAATACCATTTTGTTATAAACCAAATCCGGCTGTGATGGCACTTGTCCTTTTTCACCAGACAAGTCAGTCAAAAACCCAACAATGAAGGAAAATAAAATGGAAAATAGTCTAAATAGGCAAGTAAGAAACAAAAGCGGAAGTCTTTCAACTTAAATACCCCCAAAAAATGATTGTCACATCTACAAACTGCTAAAATAAGATCGAAATGAAATGTACAAGTCTCAATATGTCTTCTATTCTCAAATAAAGTAAAGCATAAAAGTACAGAAAATCTGAGAGTCTAGTGGATGATAATAGCTACCTTTCATAATCCCCTGAAATCCTTGGATAATCAGAAGGAGTGGGTGATTAAAGTCCAGGCTCAGAACTACACAAGTGTAGAAGGAAGGGTGAGTTCTAAACAACACGGTACCCAGAAAGCTAACTAGCAAAAATAAGTAAATCTAATAGGATGCATCAACTCCTTTCCAACTCAACCGAACCTCCGTAACTACAACCTACACAAAAATCAGCTCAACCTAAAAGTTTATACTAAACAGTTCAGTAAAGTTCAAATCACAGTATAAGATATAACGACAACTTGTCACAAGTCATATATAAGCATCAAGTCTGTCATACACAGATATGCAGCAAATGTATATGCACACTCAATAATCATGCATGTGTGCAATCGCCGACAAAGACCTCAGCATCATAATCTCTGACCAAAAATGACCTCGGTCTCACAAAATCTGATCGAAAATGACCTCGGTCATAAAATCTTGTACCTCTCATCACAGTAGATCAGAACTAATGCAATCAGCATGCTCACACAAGTAATGAGGAATAATCAATTCAAACAATCCACAATTATAATTAGACTATCAAGTATTTCATCAAATACACATAGATATCTAGATCACAGTATATACTATTCAAATCTCTATAATAACACATATCTTCTTTTATTAACCCCGTCAATCAACTTAGATTATTTTATATCATAATTCAACACATATACAAAAGGAAAATTTGGGATTCTAATAGATTCACAGAGTTTTAAGATCCACTTGCCTTAGCCAAATCGCGATCAATCAACCCATTCAAACCTTTCCCTTTCGAATATACTCCAAATAGCCACAATCTATTCAAATAAGAATTTCCAATAAAAATATAAAGCAAATGACACCAGAAACATATTTTTTGAAATTCAGGCCAAAACCAACCCAAAAATCTGACTTTGAAATAACGAAGACCAAATCTGACAATTTTTGCATGGAAATGTTCCTCTAAGCATTAGGAACGTATTGACAAAATCCAATATAAAAATGGGGTTAAAATCAATTTGGAATCATCATTTTACATAATCTCAAACTCTTGAACAAAACCCCCAATTTTTGGAATTGAAAACACTAATTTTGTTGTTAAAAATGGGATATATTAAAAATGGGATATAATCAATGGGTAATCAAGATTAAGGAATGAAACCACTTACCCAATAGTTTTTCACAAAAACCCTCGCTCAAAATCATCTCCCCGAGCTATAAATATGGTGAAAAAGACCAATTCCTGTCTTTTGGGAGAAATTACTATTCAGGGGTAAATTTTCTCTCCATGAACACAGTGGCTAACCAAAAGACCCACCGTAAATGAGGCATAAGCTCAGTGAACGCAGAGAAGGGACATTGGTCCTTCCGTGAATGCAACCATTCCTCTGCGAACACGAAGAAGAAACTCCATACGCTCCACCAATGCGGTCAAGGCTCCGCAAATGCGAAGAAGAACCCTTTAGGCACCAGAAACCCAAAAACATCAAACATCAAAAGTTTTAGAATTGACCCTCAAAATTCGTTTGGAATTCCGTGCATACAAATCTTATATGCATCCCTACTAACTTTGATATTTCAGACTCAACGGAACCATCGAAATTTGATTTTGAGGTCTTCTTGACCTAGAATTCAAAAAGTTGCAATGGAGTCGTCGAAATTCAATTCCAAGCATCGGATCTCCAAATATTGACCAAAGTCAACTCTAGGATCAAAATTTCAAGAATCTCCAACTCAAAGCCTAATTTCTTCATTACAACTCTAAAACTGATTCCATCAACTCTCCTAGACCAATTTTAACATTTTTGAACTAGTGAAATCGATATAATTTCGTTCCTAGACTCGAAACTCCAAATGACCTCAAATACCACTTTTGAGCCATTCAAACCTCTAAAACTCATGGTTTACTAAAACTATCAACTTTTCATGAAAAACCACAAAACCAACATTAGATATCAATCAAATGTGACTTGAAAAAACTACTAAAAAGGGCGAAATGGTCATTTTTTGAAATTTATCAAAAATGTCCTTCAGGTTCATTACACTTACTCCATTGGGATTAACTTTGCACCGAGAAAAAATTGTGGTAGAGACTTGGTAGGGGAGTCTCTAATAGCAACCTCTAGTCTCAAACTATGTGCCCTATAAATTTGTCTTAATTGGCCTAGTTAGTGAATCCGCATATAGCAGATGATGATGATTATGATATGGAGTCTACCTTGATAAATATCATCTCTCTTCTTGGTGTGGAATTTATATCAGATTCCATATTATAGTTCGCATGATCTTAAATGTCAGTTAAGGTTAATATCCCACAAAAATAAACTATGTCTCTTACAAGCTCTTTTATGTCATTTAAATAAAACATTGACTATATTTCATTTCTTATGATTTAGTTTTAGGTTTAAAGGATTCTTGGTCTTGCATCTCATGTTTTTTGTTCATTTCGTTATCATGTTTACCTTACAAATGTTCTCACATACTTAGTGCATTCTATGTACTAACATATACTTTTTTCTAGATTGTCTCATAATGTAGTGTCCGAATCTCATCCTCCCGCAGGTGGCTAGTTACGAATTGCTCTTGGGTACATTGTTGGTGAGTCCTCATGTTTCAAGGACACAACCCTTAAGAGTTTTATGCTTTCTTTCATGACTTTTAGTTTCTTGTGTTTGGGGAGCTAGGACATGTCCTAAGCCCCCGTCGAAGTTAGTAGAGGCATTGTTAGACTATGTTCATGTAGTTTGGTCTATTCGGACATTATATTTAAGTTTTGTCTTCTACCGAGATTGTTATGTAAGACCTATCTTTTGCATTTATGATTTTCTTTCGATATTTCTTACTTACCTTATGTATGATATGCTAAGAGGCTTGTTTGGGGTCCCTTTGGTTCGTAAGAGCCGTGTCACGTCTAGGGCCTCGCTTGAATCGTGACAAATTTGATGTCGTTCAGTATTTTGAAGTTTGATTTCAGTATTTTGTGGTATGATAAATTAATAATCATAGTTTGTTCAACTTCGACAATTCAAAAAAGGTCAATTTTATCATACTAACATATTACATATGTAAAAATATATATTCGAAAGGAAGTATAAAAAACTCCTTTGTTAATCAATTATATTTAAAATACATTATAATCAAAATAGAGTAGTCAAAGTTTCAACTTCTAAACATGTAGTTTATACTAATACTAGGTTGCATATTTGTTAGTATTTTAATAATAATAATAATAATAATATATATATATATGTTATTTATGTAACTATATATCTCGGTATTGTATTCAATATTTCGGTATGTTATTTCTAAATACCAAATAACATACTGAATATCCAAAAAATTAAAATGCATATTATATATCATACCAAATACCATAATATCAAAACCACGATATCAATTTTTTTATATGGTATGATAATTAGGTATATACCATATCATGATCACCCCTACAAGAGGCTTAGCCACATCAATGATAAAGGACTAAAAATTATAGCCAAGAAGAAATTGTTGTCAGTTTTCCAAAGTGCTAAATTAGAAAAGTGTGAGCACTTTTTGGCTGGAAGACTAGGTCTAACTCTCCTTAAAAAATTGTTTTAGTTGGTGTATGTTGATTTATACAAATACCCCGCCCGTAAGTTCCTTTTTCGTTGGGGAAAAAAAAGAAAGAGATTCCAATGAAGATAAGGACTTTGAATGATGCACTCTACTTTGTTACTTTTATTGATGACTGTTCAAGAAAACTTTGGGTCTAAATCTTGAAGATTTAAGACCTAAGTGTTAGGTATATTTAAGTAGTTTCAAGCTTTAGTTGAAAGGAAAATGAGAAATAAGTTGAAATGTATTCTTACTGATAATGGTGGTTAATATTGTGGACCATTTGATGAATACTACAAGCATTAAGCTATTAGACACCAGAAGACTCCTCAACTTAATGGTTTGGAAAAGAGGATGAACGGGACCTTGATGGAAAGAGTTAGATGTTTATTTTTTGAATGAAAGTTGCCAAACTTCTTTTGGGGTGAAGCTTTATTGACCATTGCACATGTTATTAACATATCTTCTGTTGTTTCTTTGCAAAGTTATGTTTCAAACATAATTTGTTATGGTAAGGATTTTTTTTGTGACCATTTGAGAGTATTTAATTGCAAAACTTTTATACATGTGTCGAAAGATTGGATCTCAAAGTTAGATATCAAGACAAGACAGTGCATCTTCATTGGTTATGACATTGATGAATATGGTTACAGGCTATATGATTCAATTGAGAACAAGCTTGTGAGAAGCTGTGATATCATCTTCATGGAGAATCAAACCATTGAAGATATAGTCAAAGCAGAGAAGGTAGAATTTATAATTTATGATGGTATAGTTCATCTTGATCAAGTTCCTCATACGAGTGTGCATGATGTTGGTGGACCTGATGATTATAGTGAAGAAAAGAATTATATCCCAAATCAATATGTTGATATTGATAATGAAAATGATGTTGTTATTGATAAGGCTCCTTCTCATTAAGTTGTGTACGAATCAAATATTTTTTTAGGAGGTCCACAAGACAACATGTTCCTTCCTCTCATTACTCACCCAATGAATATGTGTTACTCACTGACGGGAGAGAACCTAAATGTTATGAGGAGGCCATAGAATATGAGCACAAGACAATGGATTAAAGTCATGCAAGATGGGATGAAATCTCTGCATGAGAATCACATTCATGAGTTGCTGAAATTGCCTAAGGGCATGAGTGCTTTGAAGAACAAATGGATGTTCAAAGTTAAAATTGAAGAACACAACTTAAAGTTTAGGTACAAAGCTAGATTGGTTGTGAAGAGATTTGGTCAAAAGAAGGTTATTGACCTTGACAAAATATTTTTCCTGTCGTAAAAATATCTTCCATTCGTACAATTCTTGGTTTGGTTGCTAATCTTAATATAGAGATTGAGAAGATGGATGTGAAGATGGTTTTTCTTCATGTTGACCTAGATGAAGAAATTTATATGAAACAGCCTGAGAATTTCAAAGTAAATGGTAAAAGAATTGTATGCAAACTCAAAAAGAATTTCTATGGTCTAAAGCAAGCTCCTAGAAAATGCTACAAGAAGTTTGAATCTGTTATCGGGAAGCAAAGCTACAAGAAGACTTCCTCATATCATTGTGTGTTTGTATTTTTAAAGGTAATTTTATCATCCTCTTGTTATATGTGAATAATATGTTGATTGTAGGCAAGAATACTTCCAAGACTGACGAGTTCAAGAAAGAGTTGTGCAATTCTTTTATTATGAAAGACTTGGGTCATGCTAAATAAAATTTAGGCGCGAGGATTACTCATCTTAGAGATGAAAGAAAGATTTATTTGTCACAAAATAAGTATATTGAACGTGTACTGGAGTGCTTCAACATGAAGAATGTTAATCCTGTTAACACACCTCTCGCTGGTCATATAAACTTGAGCAAGAAGATGTATTCTACAACTAGGAAGGAAAAATAGAGTATGGCCAAAGTTTCATATTCCTCTGTCATTGAAAGCTTAATGTATGCAAGGGTATGCACTAGACCTGATATTACTCAAGTAATTGATATTGTTAGCTGGTTTTTCGACAATTTTGGAAAAGAGCATTAGGAAGTTGTGAAGTGTAAGATCAAATATCTAAAAGAAAGCTCATATGAATGCTTATTTTTTGGAGGATCAATTCCAATTTTGAAGGTTTATATAGATGTTGATATGGCAGGTGACCTTGATAACAAAAAAATCACTATTGGATGCTTGTTTACTTTTTCAGGGGGATCTATATCTGACAATTAAAATTGCAGAAGTGTGTTGCACTATCTACAACTGAAGTAGAGTATATTGTGGCTACTGAAGCTGGCAATGAGATGATATAACTCAAGCAATACCTTCAAGAACTTGAATTGCAGCAATAGAGTATGATGTTTCTTGTGACAATCAGAGTGCAATAGACTTGAGAAAGAACTTTATATATCATACAAAGGAAAAATACATCGACATGAGATATCAATGAATTTTTGAGCAAGTAGAGAGTGAATCATTTCACATCAAAAAGATTTACAAAAGTGAAAATCCTACGGATATGTTGATCGAGGCAATATCAAAAGACAAATTCGATCTGTATAGCGAATTTGTTGGCATGAAATCTCTCTGAGGAGATAGAGAGACCTCCTTCAGGTGCATGAGATTAGAGGGAGAGATTTGTGGGGGTCCATCCCATGTAACATAATTCCTTCTGTGCTGCTAGAACAAGTCTACATTTGTTGTGGGAACAAGTCTTCATTTGTTGCTAGAACAAAAGTCCTCATTTGCTACTAAGTTGCAAATAAACACTTTGAATTTTGTTTCTCATTGATGTCATTAGTGATATCAAAAGGGATAAAAAAAATTGATAAAGTGAGAGCTTTTGCTCATTTGTATACCAAAATAGAGAGAAAAATATTACAGAGTAAAGTGAGGTATACCATAGACTATACAAAAAATAGTATGTGAAGGAAAACTAGAGTATGAGTGATATTTAGAAGGTGAGAAATCAAAAGAGGGTTATTTCTTTTGAGTGTATAGTAGTCACTTTCAGCACTGTATTCATGACTACACAGTGTAAAATTTTTTACTATAGTGATATTAGTTGCTCCTTTCGACCTGTGAAATTTTTCTTATTTAAAAGAATTTTCACGTACAATTCTTGGCGTTATTATTTTCTCATTTATTTTCATTATTTTGATTGTGAACATTTTTCTATCTTACCTCTTCTAAATATTGATTCAAAATTAAAGTGGCGAACTTTACGCACTTATTCAAAATTGATATATTTATTCAACATTGTCCATTGTAAAATATATATTTAATAGTAGTAAAAGTTCAATTAGTAAAATTCCTTCCCATCAACTAGGGGTGTACATGGACCAGATTGGTTCAGATTTTTTACAAACCAAACCATTTGTGTCGGGTTATTAAATCTATAAACCAAACCAAACCAATAAAAATCGAGTTTTTCGATATTAATTTTTCTCGAGTTTTTCGGGTTTTTTGGATTTCTCGGATTTTTCATAGTATCTAATAAAAAGCACAGAGCAGTGCTTCTTAAAAAGAGTTCTAGTACAAAATATCAACATATAAAATGGAGGCAGAACACTGTTTGAAATTTTAACTTTATAATATAACTTTATAAGATGAGCTTTTTTGTATATTATTTAGATGGGCTTCTAAAGTCCAAATCAAATGTAAGAAAGAAAACAAAAATTATGAAAAATTTTAAAAAAATATTTATAAATTACATTTTAATAAATATTTTTATGTATAACATAATTTAAAAGTAGTATATCTATAATCGGGTCGGTTTGGGTTCGGTTTGACTTTTTTTAGTTAAAATCAAACCAACCCTATAATGGTCGGGGGTTTTTTCCAAACACCAAACCAAGTCAAACCAAACCACTAGTCGGGTTTTTTTTCCGATTTGATTCGATTTGTCGATTTAGTGTGGTTTATCGGTTTGCCCTGTACAGCCCTACCATCAACCTATGAGCAGAGCGAAAGAACCGGGGACAATATGACGACACTTACAATATTCACCTCTCTCTTGAGATTATATTCACCTATTTTTTAGTGCATTGAGAATTATTTGCTAATGAAGATGTATCCAAAAGCGCCTTTTTATGCTTGTAAACGAGAATTGTTTTTGAAATTTATTCGAAATGTATGATGACATACCGCTAAGTAGAAGAAGCTTGTCAAATTCCTAGACATTTGAAGCTTGAAAAATTATTTCTTACAAGGTTCACAATGTTTGATGTTTTGAGGAATTACTTTGAGTGATGATCTTGAGGAAAACCTACTATAAACATCATAATTGTAATTAAGATTGGTTATGGAAATAATTTGGGATAGTATCCAAGTGGACGATTCAACATGCTGTTGATATTCTTTTTTATGCTACATTATTGATATTCTTTTTATATAAATTATAGTTGTATTATAGTAAGTTACTTTGGTTAAATATCAATAAAATTATCCGATGGTGAAGAAAGTTTTGTACATTGACGGCACGGAAAAATTAAACTCTACTCTTTAACGTACATTGACGGCACGGAAAAATTAAACTCTACTCTTTAATGTACATTGATGGCACGGAAAAATTAAACTCTACTCTTTAATGTTGTATGAGAATTTCATTGTAAGTGCGAGCGACGTATTCTTTGTTTTCTTGCACATAATTATCTGGCGAATTATATTGTTCGTTGGTGACATTTTATTAATCACGAAGGTACATTGAAATTCAAAGGTTACATGGTTTTTCATTTTTTATTATACGTGAATATAACCAAAAGAAAGAATATTTGATTTTTATTGTTGATCAAAATTGATTGACAAGAAATTCAAGGCCATTTATTCAATTTCGGATAAAATGTTGATAGAACAAAATGAATAAATACATCAATTAAATCTCCCTTTGAACTTGACAACAAAATTTATTTTAATATTTTAACTACACAGTGTTGAAATTCCTTCCTTAACATCTTTCAAGTGAATAAATATTTTCTTAAAGAGTGACGTGGCAGAGAGATTGAGTTTAGTCTCCTCAAAGCGTGTGAAGAAAAAAAATAGAAAAACTAAATTATAAAATTATATATATGGCATTTTTTATTGGCCAACATATAATTAATATTTTGAATATTTTTTTATAAATTAACTTTTAAAAAAATATGCAAATTTTCTTATGCAGAGGTAATGAAATTTGTGGGTCCCATTATTTAAAAAAAATATTTAATTTTTTTCTTCTCTTTATCTGTTATCTTCCCAAATTACCTTCTTCTCCATTGAAGCACTTCTTCTACTTTTCTTCTTCCATATTAGTCATTTCTTCATTTATCCTCATCCTCCACCTTTGTCTACTACTTCCATTCCACCAACTTCGTCGATTTCGCAAATATAAATCTTCTTGAATTTTGAGTGACGCATTTTAATTTCTATTAATTGTGACGCAAAAAGTGTGTGTCCATCAACTTTTTTATACAATCTCTCTTTTTTCATTTACGTTGTCAAGAAAAAAGTGACTTTCAAAAATATCCTTGTTCTAAAGGGTAGATTTGTGGGGTTGGGGCAGAGGAGGGAGAGGGTTCGAATATGGTGAATGTCAAAGAAAAAAAATCATTGAAGATTGGAAATGGTCGGAAAAAAAATCAATGAAGGCTGGAAATGGTGAAAATCAAGGAAGAAGAAACGAGGAGGGGGGGGGGGGGATTAAAGAGAAAGAATTTAAGAAGGTGGGTTCACTTGTTAAAAATATTTAAAATTAATGAAAATGAGTCTATATTGAAAATTTTGATTTTAGAAAATGTATTTTTTAAATAATTAATTAATAATTAGTGTAATGAATTTTAATAAATGTTCAAGGAAAAAGGTGAATAAGCCAAAAAATAATAATTAATGATGTGATGTTTTACATGCTATGATGTGGCGGATGAAATTGGTATTATGCTCTCAAGGTGATACTTAATTTATTTGAAAGTTATTAAGGAGGTATTTAAATGTTGTATAGTTAAAATACTAAAATAAATTTTGCTGTCAAGTTTAGGGAGATTTGATGTATCTATTCGAACAAAATACGCAACTTATCTTTCATTTTTCATTTTTATGTGTGTATCAATAAGGCTATCTACTTTTTCTGGGCATCTATGGCAAATTTTCAGCTTAACAAGAAGTTAAGTTTGTCCCAATCATCCCATCCCAAGTGGAATAAAAGGGGGTATTGAGTAGAAAAGGAAAAGAGACGGCTTAAGTTCTGTGTATTATTAGCGTATAAAATATTTAAATAATTAGATTATTGATAAATTAATTATAAATAAATTTTTATAATAACTAATTAGTGATAATTTAGTAAAATTATTATTAACATTTTATTCCAGGTTAAACTATATTAGCAGTATAATTATTATTTTTCACTATCCGTATACATAATTTAAATCAAACAGCAAAACAGAAAGTATTATCATTAGCGTGATGAATTAAAAGTCAGATCACGAACTCAATTCAGCTGTAAAGGTAACAGGGGAAAAGTATTGAGTTAGCAATTATTGAGATATTGGCACATCCAAATACATGCATGTGCACCCCTCCATGCTATTTTGTGCCTGCCTCATGCTCATGTGCATATTTATTTTCTTTTATTTTATTTTTTACCTGAACTTTTTCCCATTAGTTATACAATATATATATATATATATATATATATATATATATATATATATATATATATATATGTGTGTGTGTGTGTGTTTGTGTTCACCATCTAACATCTTAGCACATGGAATCACATTTTATTCCTACTTTTTGTTCTTTCATTTTGATTTAGAAAATAAAAAAGTAGCTAGTTAGTCCATCCTTGGAAAATAAAAAATAGTACTCCTTCCCGGTCGCTTTTTATGTGACATCGTTTGACTCCATATAACATTTAAGAAAAAAAAACTTTTGAAACTAATGGCTTAAAATAATATTTAGATATTTTTGTTGTTGTAAGTCATTTTATTAAAAGTAAAAGAAGAATTTTAAAGTTAAATTATTTCTAATTATAATAAAGTTATACTCTTTTTAAGAAGAGTTGAAAAAAAGGGTGTCACGAGACGGAAAGATTAACGAATCAGGATAAGATAAAAACACTCCATCCTTGGGCAACAAACTGAATAATCTAAGTACATTTAAAAAGTAAAAATTGTTATAAAATACACTAGCTTAACAAAATAAGGAGGAGAGAGTAAGAAAAAAGAAAGGAGAAAAGAGGAGAATTTCTATGTCTCACATTTTACATTTGAGAAGAGAAGGCATTTTTATAGCCATCAAAGTAGAGAAGACCAAGTGGGTAACTTGTCCATCTTGCCCACTTTTAAGTGGGCCCCACATGATAAGAATAATTCACTTACTCCATAACACTTTCTCTTGGATGTCCACGTGAAATGTGTCTCATTAAGAACTTTACAAGAAATATTTTACATAGTTATCGTGAACATCCATAAATGTTGTGCCCCGTTAAAATCTTACTAGAAAAAATCCAGTGGAAAAAAGCTTAGTGAAGGAAAAAGAGTATATACATCTGGTAATATGCTTTGAGTGCTGCCTCATTAAAAACCTTACCAGGAAAATCCAGTGGGACAAAACTTTGGCTAAGAGAAAAAGAGTACAACGTGTATTTTACTTCCCCTAATGAAAACAACACTTAATATATCAAAGATGATGCATTTCAATTTTGTATCTCATTTTCTCAAAGGTTGAAGTCAGCAATGCCTTGGTAAACATATCTGCTAAATTGTCACTTGAACGAATTTGTTGGACATCTATTTCACCCTTCTTTTGAAGATCATAAGTAAAAAAGAATTTTGGTGAAATATATTTTGTTCTATCTCCTTTGATGTATCATCCCTTCAGTTGAGCTATACATGCAACATTGTCTTCATAAAATATTGTTGGAACGTCTCTTTTCAAAGAAATGTCACATGTTTCTTGAATGTGTTGAGTTATTGATCTTAACCAAACGCATTCTCGACTTGCTTCATGGATAACTATTATCTATGCATGATTTGAGGAAGTGGCAATCATAGTTTGCTTTGTTGAACGTCATGATATAGTTGTACCACCACATGTAAATAAATAGCCTGTTTGCGATCGACCTTTATGGGGATCAGACAAATATCCTGCATTTGTATAACCAATCAATTGTGACGTGGATTTATTTGAGTAAAACAATCCCATATCAATGGTCCCTCGAAGGTATCTGAATATATGCTTAATTCCATTCCAGTGTCTTCGTGTTGGAGAAGAACTAAATTTTGATAACAAGCTTACAGAGAAATCTATATCTGATCTAGAATTATTGGCAAGATACATTAATGCACCAATTGCACTAAGATATGATATTTCAGCACCAATAAGCTCTTCATCATTTTCATAAGGTCGAAACGGATCTTTATTAATATCAAGAGATGTTATAACTATTGGTATACTCAATGAATGTGCTTTATCCATATAAAACCTCTTTAAAATGTTTTATGTATATGTTGATTGATGCACAAATATCCCATTTGCAAAATGTTTAATTTGTAGACCAAGATAAAATTTTATCTTTCCGAGGTCTTTCATTTCGAATTCCTTTTTTTAGATATTTTACTGCCTTTGAAAGTTTTTTGGGAGTTTCGATAATATTTAAATCATCAACATATACGGCTATTATAAAAAATTCAAATCCAAACCTTTTCATAAAGATACAAGGGCAAATTGGATCATTTTTATATCCTTCTTTTAGCAAATATTTGCTAAGATGATTGTATCACATTCGTCCTGGTTGTTTTAGCCCATATAAACTTTTTTGAAATTTTATCGAACAAGTTTCCCGGAAATCTTTATATATTTTAGGCATTTTAAATTCTTCAAAAATTTTCATAAAAAAATATCGTTATCTAGAGAACCATATAAATAGGCTGTAACGACATCCATCAAATGCATGCCAAGTTTTTCATGAACTGCTAGATTTATAAGTTACCTAAAAGTGATTGCATCCACCACAGGAGAAGATGTTTTCATATAATCAATGTCGAGTCTTTGCGAAAATTCTTATGCCACAAGTTATATTTTATATCTTACAACTTCATTTTTCTCATTTTTTTTCGCACAAAGACCCGTTTGTACCCCACTGATTTTATACCTACAGGTGTTCGGACTATCGGTCTGAAAACTTAGCGTTTTTCAAGCGCAGTTAATTCAACTTGAATTGCATCTTTCTATTTTGGCCAATCATTCCTCTGTCTACATTTATCGACATATTTTGGTTCAAGATCCCCATTTTGTTGTATTATTTCAATAGCAACATTATAAGCAAAACGATTGTCGACAATTACATTATTTTGGTTCCATATTTTTTCTGATGAGACATAATTTATTGAAATTTCTTTATCATTTTCAGGTGCCTTATCCTCTTCCAAGGTCTTATCAATTGTTATGTCTCCTCGCTCTTCTTAAGTAGGTTCTTTCATTGATTGTTTTCTTCTTTTCTTTTTTGAGAATTTTTATCTTTGGAATCGATTGGTCTACCACGTTTTAAATGTGGTTTAGACTCATTTGCATTAATTAATTGTCCTACTGGAACATCAACTCGAATTGGAGCATTAGTAGCTGAAATATGAGATTTAGTAACTCTTGATAGGTCAGTGAATGTATCTGGCAGTTGATTTGCAATATTTTGCAAATGAATTATCTTTTGAACTTCCAATTCACATTTATTTGTATGAGGATCTAAATGAGATAATGATAATGCATTCCAATCTATTTATCTTTTCAGCTGTTTATTTTCTCCCCCTAATGTTGGATATACTGATTCATCAAAATGACAATCAACAAATCTTGTAGTAAATAAATCTCTAGTCATATGCTCCAAATATTTTATGATAGAAGGAGATTTGTACCAAACATATATCCACAATCTTCTTTGGGTCCCATTTTTGTGCGTTGTGGTGAAGCAATTGGAACATATACTGCACATTCAAATATTCTAAGATGGAAAATATTCGGCTCCTGACCAAAAGTCAATTGTAATGAGGAGACTTTATGATAACTTGTGGGTGTAATTCGCACAAGGCTTGTTGCATGCAAAATAACATGACCCCATAATGAAATGAGAAGTTCTATTTTCATAAGCATTGGTCTAGTAATTAATTGGAGACGTTTAATCAATAATTCTGCTAGACCATTTTAAGTATGAACATGAGCAACCGAATGCTCAACTGTTATCCTAGTGGACAAACAATAATTATTAAATGCTTGAGATGTGAACTCGCTAGCATTAAACGAATTGTCTTTATCTCATAATTTGAAAATTGTGCTCTTAACTTGATTATTTGAGCAAGTAATCTCGCAAATGCCATATTACGAGTTAAGCACACATGTGACCATCTTGTAGATGCATCTATTAAAATTATATAATATTTAAATAGTTCACATGATGGGTGAATAGGCCCACATATATCACCTTGTATACGTTCCAGAAATGCTGGGGATTCATTTCTCATTTTGATTACTGATGGTCTAGTAATCAATTTGCCTTGAGAACATGCAGCACAAGAGAATTCTTTAAATTAAAGAATCTTTTGGTTCTTCAAAGAGTGTCCATGTGAGCTCTCAATTATTTTACGCATCATATTAGAGCCGGGATGACCCAACCGGCCATGCCAAATAATAAAATCATTTGAGTTAGTAAATCTTTGATTTACTATGGCATGTGTTTCAATCATGCTAATACTTGTGAAGTATAAGCTGGATGAAAGAGCGAGTAACTTTTCAAGAATAAATCTTTTGCCCGACATTATTGTAGTAATGTAAAAATATTCATTTTTTTCTTCATTTGTTGTCTCAATATGATAGCCATTTTGATGAATGTCTTTGAAACTTAATAAGTTTCTTTGAGACTTACTACAATATAATGCTTCATTAATTGTTAAATTTGTTCCTCCGATAAGTACAACTTTAGCTTTTTCGGATCCTTTAATTAATCTTGTACTATCAGATATTATATTAACATTAGCTTCTTTCATAATCAAATAAGAGAAATATTTCTTATCTCTTAAAATAGTGTGTGTTGTGACACTATCAATAAGATACATATTATCATAATTGATGTTAGATCCAACTGATGATTGAGGAATTTCCATATTCTTCATAAACAAAAAGATACATTATAAGAACGTGAAAAACTAACAACATAAGAAACTTTTAAGAAATTGAACTGCTTTAAAAAAATATTTTACGAAGGACAACATAATATCAAATATAATAAAAAAATAATAACTATTTTTATCCCCAATTAGATAATCAATTCTTTAGTCAACATTCATAAAATCTTCAGCTTCCAAATAAGTAATATTTGGTAGATCTTCAAAAGTATCATTTTTATAAGCAAGATTCACCTCAATATCTTCATATTTACTTGAGGGAGTTGCTTCATTATCATCATTCCAAAAATTTAAGTGTGCCTCTACATTATTATATCTTCTTTTGAGAGAGACTTGATAAAGTTTCACAAAATGATCAGACGTACAACATTCACGTGCCCAATGACCCTTCATACCGCACCTGTGACAAATATTGAATTTACCTCTCAAAGGATTATTTTGAGGAACTTTATTGTTCTCATGTTTATTTCCATCATGATGACAATAATTGTTTCATTCTCTACCACGTTCTCTCCCACGTCCACGGCCACGGCCACGGTCGGGGCCGCAATAATTATTTTATCTTGATTCAGACTGGTTATACGCTGCTACAACATTCGCTTCAGGGAATGGAGCAGAACCAGTGGGATGAGCTTCATGATTCTTTATCAGTAAAGTATTATTTTCCTCAGCCACAAGTAGGCATGTAATTAATTCAGAATACTTCTTAAATCCTTTTTTCACGATATTGTTGTTGTAGCAACACATTTGAAGTGTGAAATGTGGAAAGTGTTTTCTCAAGTAAGTCATCTTCAGTGATAGAATCTCCACATAATTTTAACATGAAACTTACCTTGTGGATAGCAGAATTATACTCTGTCACAATTTTAAAATCTTAAAATCGAAGGTGTATACAATCATATCGGGCTTTTGGTAATACCGTAAATTTTAGGTGGTGATATCGGTCTTTTAAATTAGTCCATAATTCAAAGGGGTCTTTCATAGTTAAATATTCACTTTTTAATCCTTCATGAATATGATGACGGAGAAAAATTATGGCATTTGCTTTATCCTGGCTTGATGCTTTATTTTCTTGATCACCAAGACATTTAACGTTAGGGTGAATTTCAGCATCAATGATCCATGATAAATAATTTTTTTCGAAAATATCAAGTGCCACAAACTCAAGTTTTGATAAATTTGACATGATGACAAATGATATAGAAATTAATTTAGAAATAACAAAGACAACTAAAAAAAAATTTCTTCAGTAATTATACCTGATATAAAAGTTAATTTATTTAGAGAAAATTAGAGATTCGTGCTGATAACGTATTATAAAATACACTAGCTTAACAAAATAAGGAGGAGAGAGTAAGAGAAAAGAAAGGAGAATAAAAGAGAATTTTGTATGTCTCGCATTTTACATTTGAGAAGAGAAGGCATTTTTATAGCCATCAAAGTAGAGAAGACCAAGTGGGCAACTTGCCCATCTTGCCCACTTTTAAGTGGGCCCCACATGATAAGAATAATCCACTTGCTCCATAACAAAAACATGTTAAGTGCTAATTATATTATGTAAAATTTATGCAACTTCTTTTATCCCCGTTTTATGATCCAATATAATTCATTGAGGGAATAATGCATAAGTGTCATATTCAATTATGATCGAAATTCCAGCGACACATCATAACTTTATTAGGATCCTATTACTCTCTTGAATTATTTTAAAATATAATAAATACATTCTAAAAGCTGACGTGGAATTGTGCACGCTCTCTTGAAAGCAAGTAATGTGTGAAACAATTAGACACATGTCATTCTTTAATTGGTAACTTTATAATTAGTTAATATACATAATTATTGATATTAAAACTTACATATATATATGTCACGACCCAACCCCGTAGGCCGCAACTGGGGTCCGACTTGGACCCCCCATACATATATCTATTAGCTGAGGTCACATTGAATCATAAATAAGACAATATCATGTAACAGAGCCCCACTGGGCGATAACATTTTCATAAACCTGTAGCCCTTTTCATTTGTACCACAACCCGATAGGGCACGCAAGCCGACAAGGCTGCCATAACATAATAACATATATCATATATCATGTAGACTCAGCTTAATCAAACTGACATACACAACCCACATATACATGTCTGCAGACCTCTAAACATATAAATGACAACATATGGCGGGACAGGGCCCCCGCCGTACCCCTGAATGGATAAAACAATTTCTATACATCCGTGGACAGTATCAAAAACTAGGCTCCGATACAATGGAGCCTCTTCCAGCTGAGCTGCATGGAATCCTAAGCTGACGGACTCCCAAAATCTGTATCTGTACCTGCGGGCATGAACGTAGCCCCCCGAGAAAGGGGGTCAGTACGATATGTGTACTGAGTATGTAAAACATAATATAATACAACTGGAAGCGTATCTGAGATATAGAAATAGGGGATAAGATATCAATTCAGAAACCTGTACCTGTACTTTGTGAATTACAAAAACATGCATGTTCGAGTCATATCATATAGCCGGCCCTTTCGGGAGTCCGGTGAATCATCTCTGTAAAATCATCTCTGTAAAACCATCATGGCCCCAGTGCCATCACCCCCTTATTACCACATATCATCATATATTTATACACGTATCCTGGCCCTCTATTGAGGGACTCAGTGAATAATGCAGTGTATTGTGCACGAGAACATATCCTGGCCTGGGACTCAGGGAAAGAAGTGTTACAATATACACGAGTAGAGTAGTGAGTAACTATATGCAATTTAAATCATTATCAGAGACTCGACAAAATAAGAAAGTTAAGCTTTTATTTGAGAACCCGAGTAGCGGTGTAGTCATCTCGAGTGTCCTCTAAATGCCATTATGGGCTGTCTCAATTATAATCTCGGGGCTCCTAGACATGTACTAAAGTAAAGCCAAATCGCTTATGGAACCAGAACATTTGTTAACATATAGTCTGTAAGACTTGGAGCCTGTACATTTGTTACCTTTTTAACATATAAAAGTTTCCAGGGAAATAGTTCGATTATTATAAAAGTTCGATATTCAGACGTAAATAAGAGATGCTAAGAATGGAGTTACGCCGGAACTCATATCATGTTTAACCTACAACTAAGACATGCCAGAAGAAGAAAGAGAATAAACTATATATGGTCTGTACTTTTCTTTATGGGATCTGCATACACATATTTCATACCCGGCCCATCATGGGGCTCGGTGAATCATTATGGCATCATAATCTCACTTTCGTACCAAACACGTATCAAAGGAAATGAGAGATAGCTTTCCAAATACTAGTGTTTAATACATAGAAGCCTTACTAGACAATACTCAATTCTTGCATAAATTCCAATACTAAGCAGTGGATATGGGTTATGAGGCATACTTGGAGTTTTGGGAATGGAATTATCCCCACATTCCACACACACTTTATTTAAGGCTAAAACTTGCCAAAAGGAAAGAAAGATAGTTGTATGAACTTATACCAAAACATGCCAAGAGAAAGCTTTACATACCTCTTGGGAGTTACCCTTTATCCTGCTCGCCTCATCGTCTTTTGAACCTATTCAATATAAATTAATATGAATATCAACTACTCTTAACTTTTCAGCATCTGAGGTTACGCCTTAATGTTAATGGAATCTATTTCCTTAGTCGTTTCCTCGGCTAGTCCTTTAGTTTGTTAAGGCGTTAACGAAAATTGGGAAGCACCTCCCCTATAATGTGCCCTATCCGAATTTCCAATTAGGTCCCTAAGACCTACAGCCAACCAACAACAACAACCTGCAGCAATTCATACCAACAATATACAACATAAATCCCAAACGACTTATTCAAAAATACGATATCAAAATAGGGCGTCTAGCCTTTATTTTTGTGACGCCTTTAATTATACGTAACGAGGGGTCATGGGGTCTCAACCAGCAACAACCTAACCCACATTAGATCATATTTAGACCCTGCAACAACCAGCCAATACCCCTGCAGCAGTACTTCACAAAGCAATACTTTATTTCGACAACAATTCAACTATAACGACTACAAATTAGTTTATTCCGAACGCCAAGTATTTCTAAGCCATTTTCATATTTCCAGCCACCAATAGGGCGTGTAAAATGATCCATAAGAACTCATAAAGCTCAAATTTAAAGAAGAAACCTTACCTTACGTTAAACTTGTCAAACTCGCCAAAACTATCCAAAATGTGAAATCTGGACAGCTTACTGTTTTACCTTGTCGCTTCATTTCGAAGGGGTAATGGAGGGAAACAGGATTTACGCCCTTCATGAAAGTTATAGACATATGTCTTAGGGTCGCAAACAATTTAGAATCATCCCTACATCAATTTTGTACAAAACGATATGACCAAAATACTTACAGCTGTCCGTGTGGAATTTCCAAAACCAAATTTGAGCAGTACCTCCTCTACACTGCATCACCACTTTTCAAGCTGATACAAGTAGAAATGGATTTTGGAGTCTGAATGAAAGTTATAGACCCATTAAATACCTTTCCAAAACATATTCAATCACTCGAAACGAATCTGTACACAAGAAGTTATACTAATATTACTAACGACAGTCTCTTCCAAAAACGGGTTTGTTAACTAGCGTTTTCTCTTATTTTCTCTTCCAAATTCCAATTGCAAAGCTGGAGTTTTACTTCCATGAAGGTCTTAAAATACATATATACGTATCCACGTACTTAAGGTACACCGTATATAATTAATTCACGGAAGAAAAGTGGAAAACTAACCTTTAAACTTCAAGAACCATGGCTGCCTCTCTATTTCTCTCCCTCACGTTTTTTTTCTCTATGTTGGCTGATGTTTTGATGTATAAGTGAAGTATATGATATATATCCACATATATATGTGGCTTTAGGGTGTGACACGTGTCAACCCCCAAGAGGTTACACGTGTCCAGCCCCTATTGGGCCACCGTATCATGCTGCCAACTATGGGCTGCCACGTGGCAGTGGGATCCACCCCCCTCCAAGCAGGTGGGTCACCTACTTGACCCCAAGCAGGTGGGTCACCTGCTTGCTTGAGGTGCTGCCACGTGTCGCTTCTTCATTGGCTACCACGTGTCGTCTTTTTTTCCCTTCCTCGTGGGCTCGTAATCTCGTCTTATTTTATGTACCTATGTAATCCGTGCTACGTAAGTTTGATATATGCTTAAGTAGCTCAAGTGCATATGACTTTTAACTTAGTAGCTTACATAGGTAAATCGAGTCCTACGACTCATTACTTGACCTCCAATTCCTTTCGGACTCTTATGATTTCATTTCCAACCTTCTCTAGTATGGGGTATCACATTCTCCCTTCCTTAGAGCCGTTTGATAGTGTCGCAACTTAAGTGGCTCACATGCTAACTTCTAAGTAACTTAAGGGACATTCCGAGTTTAAAAAGGGTGGGGTGTAATAATATATATTTAATTATTATCATATCTTTCTATGTAAAATATTTATTTTAATTTCTTCCCACTTTAAATTTTTTATTTTTTTCTTTCCCTATTTTATTTTCACTTTTAATTATTTTTAAAAAATTATGTGGATTCTTTTAAAAAAATAATTTAAAAAGTGTTCTTGAATTTTAACATTTTATTTTTTATGTTTTATTTATTTTTTTTTAATTATTTTTGATATCCATTCCAAATTAAATAATTTTAAATAAAATCAGTTGGAATTAAATTTGAAATTAGATCAAAAAGAAAAGACAAGGAAAATAGAAAGAGTAAATATAATCAATAGAAAAACAAATGAGAAAATATAATGAATGAAGGTTAAATTTTTTTAAAAAAGTTTAAATACAAGATTAATTTTTTTAAAATAAAGCATAATGCATAAGTACCATCCTCAACTATGACCGAAATTCCAATGACATATCATAACTTTAATAGGATCCTATTACACCCTGAACTATTTTAAAATAAAATAAATACACCCTAAAAGTTGAGGTGGTACAGAGAGTATGCACACACTCTTGTGTATTAACTTAATAAAGAAAATAAAAAGATTTAAAAAGAATTTAAAACTTAAAAAATACATATTTTTTTTAAAAATAATTCTTTTTAAAAAATTAAAAAATTAATTACTGACGTGGCGGCGAGTGTATACAAACACGACCAACTTACTTGATTGAAGGTGTCACGCCAGCACAAAAGGTGCACGAAAATGCAAAAAAAAAAGAGTTTGGGTAGGGGTAAAAGAATCCTAGTTAAGTTAAGGTGTGTTGTTGAAATTTCGATCATAGTTAAGGGTAGTTATGCATTGTCCCTTTATTGAGTTCAAAGTTGAAAAAATAATAATGACCTTTTAGTATTATCATAAATATGTTTTTAAATAACTTTTCTTGCAAATTTCATAAGAAAACTAGCTAAAAAGTTCAATTTAAAGGGTAAACTTAATATAAAAAAATAAATTTTAAATAGTTCCTGTAAGAACTTTTGGTTGAATGTGAATTAATGATCAAAAGCAACAGAATAAAATTGGAATGACAGTAATTCCAGATGTACTTGGTAAATATATAAAGAGTGCGCCACAAATTAAAGATATGTTCTTCGTTCATATTTCCATCATTGATTTATTTACGATTAAGAACAAGATCCCACCCCCCACCCCACACCAAAAAAACAAAAATTAAAACAAAACAGAGTGATAATGCATGAAAATTTCACTATTGTTTCAGAAATGGATGAGTACCATTTTCACTCAACATGGTGTAATCTGGACCTAATGTAATGACAGAAAAAAATAAGGTAACATAAAATTAAAAAATAAACATAAATGGATGAGTACCCTTTTTCTAGCTAGGGAGTTGTTGATGCTCTGAATACACACTTAATTGTCCAGTTTTTCCTACTAGGAGCAGTTGTTATAGACAGAAATAATATACATACTTTACAAGAAGAAAAAAGAGAGAAAATAATATCAATATTTCCTCATATATAAGAGAAAAACTACAAAATTATCAGAAAGAGCATTAATCATTAAAGCCTCTCCCTTTTACTTACCTCAAAAATTGTAGAGAAACAAAAAACTAGAAAAAAAAAAGGATAAGGCACATTCAACCTAAGAAAAGAAAAAAAAAACATGTACATTCCCTGATCACTAATTCAAATGGCAAATTTTAGAGAGATTGTTCACTGTCTTAACGATGGTAATCACTGATGAAAGAGCGAGCAACAGACACCAAATCCGAAGATTTTGCAAGGAAGAATAGCCATTCGACTTGAATATCATTCCGAATGATCCCCAATTAAACTGGCGCGCTATGAATGTACAGATCTTTACAACAACTCTATGGCAGTTTTTGTTCAACAGGAAACTCTACTTGTGGAATCACACCACAAAAAGTCCCAAGAATTTAACGACCCACCGTTGGGTCGCCTCTCCCTTGCTACGTACTTTTTGTACGGACTCTTCACGTATGTAAACACTTACACAAAATGTAATCAACCATCTTCTTGGACCAAAAAGAAGAAAGAAGTACGTCTTGGTTTTAACCTTGACTTTGATGTCCTTCATGGATGCAAATTATTCTGGATTGGATTCCAAGAACTTGGAGGTTTGCTCCTTAAACTATTTCTCACAGCTTTCTCAGGCGCTACCATAATTGATTCATTCACTTTACTAGGATTAAGAGCAAGTGATGTGAAAGAACCAATTAATCTTCTTGAGTCTCTAGGAAGTTGTGTGTCTATATTAGGAGGGAATGATCTACCAAAAACCATAAACATTTGGGATAAAAACAAGAACAATAGAAGAAAGATGGTTCTATAATTGCTTACCATTCTTAGTACTTTCACTTTGAGAGAGATGATGGATCATTAATGATGAGAGAATAAGTTTGAAAGTGTGTGTAGTTTGCTTTACTAGGAAAAAAGTAACTACTATATGGCTTTTAAAAATGGGAATTAATAGAAAAATTCATTTTGTTAGTTAAGCTTGCTAGGTTAGTTTGTGCTTAAATCTGACTAGACAGGTGTGTGTGTGTGACTGTGAATCTTCAATAATTATTACTACTAATTAAAGAAAGGGCAATCCACAGTTTTAGGTTGATAAAAGTATTCCGATCTGGGACAACCCAGACTAAAAGTTATTACCCTTTTATAACCAGGCGTTTTCGCATAGGGTTTGGCATCCTATTTACAAGTTTTGATTTAAAACCAGCTTTGTTTATAAAATTTGTATAAAATTTCAACATCAATTTTAGGATTTCAAATTCTTAATTAAAATGTAAAAGATTCATAAGTTAATATTTTATATTAAAAAATCATTATTTTAAATTTTGTAAAGAAAAATTCATGTTCGACCTGAATAAATTGTCCGTAGCATGTGACAAAATTGTGTTAAGAAATAACTAATGACTACTATTATTGTTGATTTTTGAACTACTGAATCTTTGTAAAAGTATGTGTCTTTGAAAGCTGGTAATAACATGTAATCATAAATACTTATTTATAAAAGAAAAATGAAGATATGTAATTTATTAATGCGTGGCCGTAGAATATTTTGATAATTTATTTATAAACTATAATTTAATTATTTGGTAATAAGATTATATAAGAGTGAAAGAAGTTTTGATAATTTCCACAAATTATGAGTTTTTCCCGTTTATGAGAAAAATATAACTTAAGAAATTTAAATTGCAAGTCCAAATAAAAGTTCGACTATGTGAAATATACAAGTTCGGGAGATATTATTTTTTAGTTCGTTACAATCTTTTTTTATGATTTTCTTTATTGAAGATATTTTTTTTACATAATTTTTTTTATTGTTACACATAAAAAAAATTTAAAAATATTTTCTTCTATTAAAATTATAAGAGAAAATTATAAAAGGCCAAATGATTTTTTTTAATACGGATGTATACTTAATTAGAAGAAGTACTAATCAATTGAGACGCTTGACTGAAAACAAAGGAAATTTCTTGGCTTAATACATTACTAGTTTTAAAATTTATCAATAAATTTTATTAAATTATAATTGAATACTTGAACACATGATAAAGTGTTTCTAAATATTAGATATTTTTAATTCAAATTTTTGATTTTTTTTTCACGCATGTTCTCAATGTCCATTGCGTAAATAAGTTAACTACATAAAATATGTTACATTTTTTAATTATACACACCTACCTCAATAAATCATAGAAAACCCAAATATTTTCTAATATAATTGAGATTGATGTGTATAATTAAAAGATATGTCATATCTTATATTATATAATAGATATTTGATAACAAGCATAATTACTTTTTAAAAAATTTAAATAATAAATATCTAATAAAAACATTTTGTCACATAAATATGTGTTTAATAGAAAACAGTCACATTTTAAATATCTAAAAATAAAATTATTTGTCGACAAATTCAAAAAATTGTAAATGAATTAAGCCAAATTTGTTTGTTGTTTTTCAATTTGTTGTTAATTGGTTGTGGGATGTGAAGCATGTGAGGTGGTTTGACTAATGTTGATTAGATCTCTTTAATTCCAAGCAATTTTTAAAGTTGAAAAAGATTAAAAGGACATGTCTAATCATGTGACTTTTCAGAAGACACCCCATTGCTCACCTTCTCTTTGTCCTTTTCTTTGTATTATTAATCAACTTTTATCAAATGTAGTACGAAACAAATACAGCTAAGGATAGCTGGGGAAGAAGTATGTTGGTCTTTAATCTGGTGTGACACTCTCCTGAATCAGAGAACGCCAATATGTTCATGGGAACTAATAACCTTTCGTTCAAACCTTACACATGCATTTAAATATTTATTAAATATTAGCTTGTAAAATTTGTTGGGTTTGTATAAGATGTGAATTTAAAAATGTGAATTGAAAAATATGTGAGAAGTAAATAAAAAAAATAAAATAGAAAAGTCATTTCTCTCTTATTGTTATAATAAATGAAAATTATTATCCTTAAATTAAAAATTACTTCTTTTTGCTCTTAAATGGTTAAGAAAAGAGTGCTCCTTGTGCCGTTGTCATCGCTCCGCTTTGACCATGACAAATTTATTTATCATTCTCATTAATTAATTTTATTTTCCCTTAATTTGTGGATTATTAATTAATTAATTCACAAATTATTAAATCATTCTATGAATTATATAAATTCGCGAAATATTTTTTAAAAGGATCTGTTCCTTCCGAACATGCATCTCCTTTTCTAAAAGAAACCACGCCTGTTCTGAACAGATGGATCTGTTTTGAACATGTGAATTCGCACTTATTCAACCCATATTGTTGGTTATAAATAAAGAGGATTATCTCACTTTTCAAACATCGATTTTCTTCTTTTTCTGCATATATTTTCTTACAAAAAAATCGAATCTTTGTGTGATTTCGTTATTGGCTTTTGAGTTCACTGAAGTTAGTGAAGTTTAAGGTATACTATTTTTGAGCATGATCCCTATAAAGTCTAACTAGTTAGAGAGATGCATTTATTTTGATACTGAGTTGAGAAATCAAAAGCTATGCTTTAATACATTTACTGAGTTTGACAAGTATTACTATTTTCAAAGACAATGTAATGAGTTGAACTGAGTTGAGTTAACTTGAGTAAAGTCCAATGAGACTAAATGAGATATTATTTTAAGTGCTTACACTCATTTCAGCATCTGAGCATAATAAAATAATTTTAGGAGAAGTATTGAGCAACGATTTCGGTAAGAGTTTAGAACAACTCAAACTCCATAAACTATGTAGCCAGCGTAAGATAGGACCATGTCGTTGATTCGGGCTGCTACTCACTTTAGTCCATGATATGGACTTTTATTAGATCAATGAGATAAGTTTGCGTCCCTTACCCTTGAAAGAAATTGGACGATTGTGGCAACGACAACAGTTCGTTGTATCATCATTGGTCTCATAGTAATGGTTGTTGGTTAGAAAAACTCCCCAAAGAGTAAATATTATTTTATACATAGTTGCATCTACTTATTATATTTTGTAAGCATTGTCTTAATCTTATGATTGCATGCTTTATTGAGTTGAGTTATTTCAGTATTCACCCCATTGCGTTATTTGAGTATTCATTGAGAGTGTTTTCTTTAAGCTATTGTGCATACCATATATTTCATATACTGATGTCTTTGAACAGTGCATTATTTCATGTTGCAGATACAGGTGTTAGAGATCCTCAAAAGGTGCATCGTTGAAGATCACATCCATCTAGCCTTTGATGAGACCTCCTTGCATGTGAGTTGTATTGCATCTTTGTTAGACTCCAAAAGTTGAAAAGTCGACAAATGGAGTTTAAGATGGAAATCACTGAAAAGTTGCACTAGATAAGGATTACGAGACCCTTCACGGGCTGTTCAGCTTTCACGGCCCATGGAAAGAGACCATATAAGTGGAGGAAACAAAGGAAGTAAGGGGAAGGTTCTACGGAGGGCTCTACGGCCCGTGGTGCATATCACGGATCGTGAAGCCATGCAGGAACTTGACCCCAAGACTCCTTAAGTTAGGAGATGACCACGACAGGCTCTATGGACCGTAGAGGACTTCACGGACCGTGATGACCTCTGTGAAGTCAACCCCTCTTGACCCAGTCCAACCTTCAGGACCAAGACCCTCACCACGATCCATGGTGAGCTTAATGGGCTGTGGTGGCCTTTCGTGCTTCCTTGTTCAGATTAAGTTAGTTGTGTTTTGGTCTTTTTCCTATTATTTCATTAATGTATTTGGACAGTTTTGGGTTAAATTCTATTCTATTAACTACCTTAAACCCTCCTAACTCTCTCATTCACTCTCTAACACCTAAATCAGATAATCTTCTCTCTGAAGTTCTCTCCCAAGGTTCATCTTCTTCTGCAAAGAAAATTTCAAGGGTTTCAAGCTCAACTCTCCAATTCAAGTTCAATTTAGGGATTCAAAACTATAAGGTATGTGAGAATTCATCTATGGATCCTTTCGTCCATGGAGTCACAAGGTTTTCTTCAAATCTATTTTATGAATTCTTTTTCTAAGCCCTAGTTTTCATGAAATTGCATTGGGTTTCCTTAATTATGATATATTTCAGTGTTATTGATCTAATTATGAAGTATTCATATTACATTACATGATTTCAAGTTGTTTTTCATTGACCCATGCCATATGCTATTTTAAAGTATTTATGATCATAATTTATAAAAGATTTCAATGAATGAACTATGAATGATTGTCAAGACTTATGAATGACTCATGAAAAGTATCGAATGATGATGACCTATGAACTATATGATGTTTCAAGCAAAGTATTAAGATTGTGATGGGTTTTCCTCACACACTCATGTTAAAAAGGTGAAAGGCTTATCTCATCAACTCATGGATTCTTATGAATCAATTATATTAATGAGCTACTGATGATTATTTTATGATGAGGATTGATATCTATTATTTTCTTTTCTAATGATGTTAATGATTATGATTTATGACTTTTCATTGGGATAATGACTAAGCACCGAAAGGACTTTAAGGTGGAGTTCAGTCTGGTAGCCAAGTAGCTATCCAAGGAAATCCTAGTAGCAACCTTTAGTTCCTAACTACGTTGTCGTATAGGTTTCTTATGCCAATATGGCCTATCTAGTGGATCCACATATAGTTCATGATCTTATTATATCCTCATGGAGTCTACCTTGGCAACGTAGCCTCTCCGTTCTCGATGTGGGAGTTACATTGAATTTCATGTTATAGCTCGCATGGTCTTATATGTCAGTTAAAAGTCCTATCCCATACCAAGGTATCTGAAAAGATATAAGTTCTCACGATGTTGTTTTGATATATTGTCCCCATGATTATGCTGTTTAAATGTTTTCAAGGTTTTACTCATGTTTTAGGATATTGATCATGTATCCCATGTTCATATTATTTATGCCCTACTATCATCGTTGATGCATACATATCATATACTTGGTGCATTTTATGTACTAACACATACTTTTGTATACATTGTATCATAATGTAGGGTTCGACGATCACGCTCATTCTTCCGTTCGTGGCTAGAGCTTATTACTATTCTCTTTTTGTGGTGAGTGCTCATGTTTCAATGACATGATATTTTACTCTTTCCTAATGTTCGTATGACTTTTATCTTCTATATTTGGTGATCTAGGAGCTTATCTTATGCCCCACTAGATTAGTAGAGGCGTGTTGGATGTCATGGAGTCTATGTTGTCTTTCCATTTAGAGTTTGAGACCTATTCTTTTTTATTGAGATTATTCTTGTTGAGACTTTATTTCCTCTTCTATGTTGAAGTCTTATTGTTTTATCTACCTTAAGTATGCTCATGAATTATATGCTAAGAGGCTTGGTTGGGGTCCTTCTAGATTCCGATCGCAGTGTCACAACTATGGTGTAGCTTGGGTCTTGACAATGTTGATTGTTAGTTTAACATAGTTTGTATTGGTTTACAATTGAGATAATGATTGCTTGTATGAATAAGCATGCAAACTTTTAAACTTCTTATTTCATTAATGTTATGAATTATGAAGTTGTGATTATCCTATACTTATTGTTGTATCCTATGAGGTTATTGGAGAGGCTAGCATACTAAAATATGTGGATACCATGAGAATACATTTATGAGTTATCCTAATAAGAGGTTCGAGTCTGATATAAGTTTATGAATGAGCTATTATATGTGTGGTTGGATAGGGTACCATGATGGTAAGGTAAATAGAAACCTAGGTCCCATGCAAGTCATGACTAGATGGGAAAGATTAAGACATTTTAGTATAAGTGTACAAATGAGAGTGAAACTTATGGTTTCTGAGAGAATGTTAGATATTCTGGACAAATGTAAAGAGAATACAACAGTAAGGCCAAGATGGATATAATTTCAATAATATATTGAATTGTTTGTATCCATATAATTATGTTTATAATTTATATCGATCGGTGATTATATGCTCACTTCCTCATGATTGACATGATAGTTGAGGGCTAGTTTTGATAGAAGATATGATAAAGGAGGTTACATACTTATGCTAATATATATTATTACACTTATATTTATAGAATATTGATTTGATCGCTGTGTACTTGTTTGTTCAGTTGGTGATGGATTGTGGTATGTCAAAAGATGATGATGTGTAACTATATCTATTTACACACAAATAAGTTAGAGCTTTGTCGTTAGTTTTAATGACTCTGATGACTTGTGACTTATTTTGTTGACTATGTAGAATGAACTTGTCTACTTTCTTATGTTATTGACCATGTTGAATAAATATATGATGACAACGAGTATATAGTGTTTGTACTAATGCTACTCCTGCATTTTCTTTTGACTGCAGACTATGATCCATGCGACCTTGTATTTAGTAATGCTACTTCCCAGATCTAAGGGTGAGCTACTTTAGTGTAGGCTATCATAGATCTGCTCATGGTTAGATGTCTTTTTTTCAGAAATTGATATATTTATTTTTTATTGTTGCTACTCTCAAATAGTCACTAGTTACAATTCCAGTACGATGATTTCCATATTTTATGCTATGTAATAATTAGACTTCCACTTATTTTTATTAACTCTAATTTTGGATACGCGAGTTGTTGGTGGAATACGAGTAAGGACTTTGTTTGCCCAAGTCATTCATGCGCAAATGTAAGTAAAACCCAAATGGACCCCTATAAGCCCGACAAGTACATAGAAGAGTTAAGAATCACGGGGATGATCTTAGTGTAATACTCTGAAATAATCTAACATAGATAAGTCCCAAAGATCCCATAGAAAGTGAGTGCAAGTACGCTACCAATGAGCCACGAGTGACACTTATGACCCATAGAAGATTCTATGAGCCGTAGGTAGGACCCCATAGACTTAGTTAAATCTGAGCTTAGTAAGGTTCCTTCTACGGATGGTTTCTACGGCCTGTAGAAGTTTCTACGTACTATAGGAAGGGTCCATCTAAGCCTAGTCTTCAGACCCTTTTTCCACGAGCCTTTATATAACCCATTAAAGGATCTACGACTAGTAGAAGGGACTTATAGACCCAATGACATAATTCCCATAGTTATTGGAAATTGTACCAAGACCTTACAACTAGGGTCTACGACCCATAACAATTTCAGCGATCCATTGACCCAAAGCCCAAGTTCCTCAGTTTAATCCTACGAGTGGCTTCCACAAGTTGTCAAAGGGTCTACGACCCACAGAAAGGGTTTGTAGACCCAATGTGAAAAAATACATTGAGGTCCAATTTTGGACCCCAGTTCCTACTAGAGGGCCCTTACGGCCCGTAAAAGTTCCTACGAGCCGTAGAAAGTGCCTGGCCAAGATAATTTTTCATGAGGGGTAAAACTAAATTTTTTCACCTTTTCCAAATCAAAACCTTGACGTTTTGGGGCTAAAATAATTCCCATAACAGTACCCCATGATGCTTTTCTCTAATTAACACTTAGAATAGTTTGACAATATTTTTTTTTATGGGAACAAACCCTACACGAGGCTCCCACCTCTCATGCACAGGCAGGGGTTGAGCAGCACCCCCAAGCCTTATCATAAATAAAATTTAAGAAAAATACACGAAGGGGGACATAAACCTTACCTCCAAACTTAGGATGGTTCATGAGTCAGCCGACCTACTCAGGTCGGCCTACTCATCCCCATTACTAGATGGAAAGCGATAAACCTATGGGAGGACTCCTCCCGGTACAAGTCGACTAAGAAAGCATAAATGAGGGAGACTCTCCCCTTCCATGAGAAAACAAGAAAGTAACCTACACTAGTCCTATTCAACTACGCTACATATCATACATAGCTAAATTGAAGAAGAACAAGTATATGAACCTTCTATCTCGCATGGGGTGAGGAAGTTATGTTCATCTTTGCCCTTTTTAGTCTTGTCATACCAAGTAAGTCCAAATGGAAGGGTGCATCCACATCAAGATCATGTATATATCAGTTAGGGAGGATGATATGAGAGGAAATATATTGAGCTGTAGCAACCAGCAGCCTTGGAGTTGTTGTTGATAAAATATTGGCACTGACTTGTTGCATGCTGCATTTTGAAGGTGTTGCAGCTCTGACGTGTGCAGCTGCTTGGAAGCTCATCTGATGGTGCCTTGCATATTGGAGTGTTCCAGCCAGTAGTGTAGCCTGCACTCAAACAAGTAACCCACCAAGGATTCCAAGTAGCTTGGCTGCCATAGGACTGCTGCAAACAATGAAGCATAGTAGCTGGCATGTATGGATTGTTGGAGAGTGTTGGGGAGGCTTTAGCATGCCAGTCTTTAGTCCCCCTTCGTTTGAAGCTCTGTAAACCTATACCTACAAGAGGCCAAAGAAACAGACAAATGTAGGATATGTAAAGACTGCTGCAAATATGTAACCCATTCCTTATGGCCTCTCTTGCTGAAGTGGTAGGCTGCTTGTTGTTGCATGTTATACTCAGAAATATATCCTTCATTGTGATGAGGATCAGCTCCTTGGGATACCTGCACAGAAAAACAAACTCAGAGCAACACACAAATAAACAATTCTACAAGCTGCTGTAACTAGTATTATTGACTTGTAGTTGCTCCTTGTGTGCTACATATTAGTGGGGAAGATGATGGATGATGTTGGCAGCTGATGAATTGAGAAGCAATGTTTTCTCAAATTTGGATCTATAGCTGGGGTGCAAGAGTGTTGCTGCAGGTGTTGAAGTATGGAAATTGGTATGGATGGATTGTTGATGTGTTGATGAGTTCCCAGCATACCAGACTGTTGTCTCCCTTTGTTTGAGACTCTGAGAACCTGCATAAGCAGTTAGTAAAGAAATAAACAAATGTGGGGGATATATAGGCTGGTGCAGGTCTGTGTGTAGTTCCTTGTTGCTTCCATAGTAGGAGTGGCTTAGATGCTTGTTGGTTCAAGTTTCACAAAAAAGGAGACCCTTCTTGGTGATCAGGTTCAGCTCCTTAGAATACCTGCACAAACAATCAAAAACAAAACAGCACACTACCAAATAAATCTGCAAGCTGCTGTAACTTGTACTATTAACTTGTAGTTGTTCCTTGTGTGCTGCAGGTTGGAATGCTTGTTCTTGGCTTGTCTTCCTTGAAGATGTTTCTACTTATTGGTGCAGCTGCTTAGTGGTTGTGTCTCTCCACAGTTGAATCCTGCACAAATAAAGAAACCAGAAGCAAGCAAATGACCACCCAACCATGGCTCATGCAGTACCCTGTCCATGGTTGCTGCACTTGGTTTGGTTGTTGATGACCCTGTTGTTATTTGCATAGTTGTTGTAGTTAAGATGTTTGATGTTGTATAGTACACCTATTGTTGCTGCACAAATACTCCCACACACACCAACACTTATGTTTGATCTCCAAAGTTATTGCTCTGCAGCTGCACCCTGGCCATGATGAGTACTTTGTTGGATTGTTCAGCTGAGGTATGTTTTTCCTGTTGGCTTTCCACAAATGCTGTATATGTCTTTGTTGCTAACTGACACCTTCACAACTAAGGCAACAAGAAACAACAAAGCAAACATCCAAAAAAGGCTCCTGAGTTTCTGAAGTTTCTGCAATTCTGAGAGTTAAGCCGGCTAACTTTTTCAAGGTCACTCGATTAAAGTCTCCAATTATACGTTTGAGCTGAAACTTATTGGGGTTTGCAATTACTATATTTGTTGTAGTCCTGCAATATTTGGAGGCCTTTTCCACAAGCTGGAAGCTCCAAATTGCAAATTGCTCCCTCATTATGCTTAAGTCGTCTAACTTTTTCAAGGTCGCTCGACTAATGTCTCCAATTATCCGTTTGAGCTGAAACTTTTTGGGCTTTGCAATTACTATATTTTCTGTATTCCTTCAACATTTGGAGGCCTGGAAACTCCAAATTGCAAATTGCTCCCTCATTAGGGTTGAGAGGCGAAAAGCTAGGGTTCAAGTATTTCAACCAAGTTATTGAGTTTCGTTAAGAACAATGATCTTACAATATGTAAGGTCTATTCATAGCATTGGACTGAGTTCTGTCACACTCCCTACATATTAATTCAGTAATTAAAGATTTCAAACTTGAGTTTCAATCTCATTAAATTGAGGTTTTTGAGTTAGTTATGTAATCTCTTATTGAGTTCTTTGTGTATTTAATTCTATTGTGACTATTACCATACTTTGAGTTTTTAAATTAATGTTGATCATGTTTACATTAATATGAACCCTAATTAAGTATTTATAACTACTTCTTATTATGCATTATTTGAATTAAAGTATTGATACGTTTTCATGTATTAATTGAGAAAGGAGTTTTGAGAATGTTACATCACTTGAGTTTTTAAAGTCTTTTACAACTATTTTGAGCATCATCCTTATCAAGTCTAATGAGTTAGAGAGTCATGCATTTATTTTGATATTGAGTTGAAGAATCAAAATCCATATTTTAATGCATTTATTGAGTTTGAGAAGTATTACTATTTTCAAAGAGAATGTAATGAGTTGAGTAGAGTTGAGTTAACTTGATTAAAGTTCAATGAGACTAAATGAGATATTATTTTGAGTATTTACACTCACTTGAGTATATGAGCATAATAAAATATTTTTGGAAGTAGTATTGAGCAACAATTAGGGTAAGAGTTTAGAACATCTCAAACCCCATAAACTACGTAGCTAGCGTAAGATATGATCGTGTCGTTGATTCAACAGACTCCTCACTTCAGTCCTTGATATGGATATTTATTAGATTCATGAGATGATTTTGTGTCCCTTACACTGAAAAGGTATTGGACGGATGTGGAAAGGACATTAATTCGTTGTATCATGACAAGACTCATAGTAATGGTTTTCGATTAGGGAAACTCCCTAAAGAGTGAATATTATTTTATACTCAGTTACATCTACTTATTATATGTTGTAAGCAATGTGTTATTCTTATGATTTCATTCTTTTTTGAGTTGAGTTATTTCAGAATTCACCCCATTAAGTTATTTGAGTGCTGGTTAAGTATGTTTCCTTTAAGCTATTACCCAAATTATGTTTAACGTAGTTTGTTTTGGTTTATAATTGAGATAATGATTGCTTGTATGAATAAGCATGCAAACTTTTGAACTACCTATTTCATTAATTTTATGAATTATGAAGTTGTAATTATCCTATACTTATTGTTGTATCCTATGAGGTAATTGGAGAGGCTATCATACTAAAATATGTGGATACCATGAGAATACATTTATGATTCTCATAATAAGTTCTTCGAGTCCGATGTGAGTTTACGAATGAGAGATTATATGTGTAGTTAGATAGGGTACCACGATGGTAGGGTAAATGGAAATCTAGGTCTCCTAAAAGTAATGACTTGATGGGAAAGATTAAAATATTTTAGCATGTGTACAGAAATTGATATATTTATTTTTAATTGTTGCTACTCTTAAATAGTCATTATTTAGAGTTCTAGTACGATGATTTTCAGATTTCTTGATATGTAATAGTAGAATTCCGCTTATTTTTATTAATTAAATTTGGAGACCGCTATTTATGTTGCTACGCGTCTATATTTATGTCAAGATGCTTAGATATTGCATGTGTAAGACATTAAGGTTTGGTTATCCTATTATGGGATTTGTGTGGGTGTTCGGCAAGGCGGTTTGAGTCATGATAAACCTATAGTGTATATTCTACTTAATTTGAAGTATTAAATTGAATAGTCTTCTATAACTATTTAACTTGATTTGAAATATATTTATAATTTTTCCTAAATTGTTTAAGTAATTTTTAGTTTATTAATATAGACTATATTTATAATTTTCCTAAATTGTTAAAGTCATATTTACTTTACTTGATTTGGAGTTTATTTATAATTTTTCCTAAAATAATTAGGTCATGTTTTATTTTTCTCCTTATTCTTTTCCATTGCCATAATATAATTAGTAAGAATCTAAATACGAGTGATACTTTGTTGACCATTTTTCTCAGTTGAAGCTTTTGTAGTCATATAAATATATATGTATTATAGGTGGAATGAACATATAATGTCTATTAATATATAGTGTTTGTTCAGGTTCCAACAACACACTTAAAATAAGAGACTCTCGATAGATGAAAGAGAATTTTTGTTCATGGGTCACACCTGAAATTATTATTTTTTTGTGGAGAAAGGAGACTACAAGAGATGTTATTAGGGTGTGTTCTTCCTATGCTGCTTTCAAGGAGATTTACTTGATTGCTCTTCTGATGAAAATGTTTTTCTATGAAATTTGTACTTTTGATGAAAGAATACACGTGTTGCACACACATTTGTGCAAGAACAATTATTCTCTCATAAAATGCCCGAGTTTCATACGGTAGCATTTGCATCACCAGAACAATCATGATTGCCTCCTCGTTTGCAAGTTAAAAGCAGCAGAGGAAGAACACACCCTCTTAACGTATGTTGTATTCTCCATGTTCTCTGTAAAAATAATTCCATGTATGACTCTTAAACAAAAAAAATTCTACTTCACCTTCCAAGGGTCTCTGATTCAGATGTGGTGCTAGCCCAATTGATGGCGTAATCTTAATTCTATGAGATAAGCCATGGAGCATCCTCTATCCAAAAATAAAGTGTAACACCCCCTAAAAACGTTGAATATGATGTTCCAATTCTCGATGAAAATGATACCGCTTCTGTATTTTGGGCATAACTTTTAATAGGATGGTCCAAATTAGGTGATTCAAATTTATAAATAACCCAAACATCATTACCTACAACTTTTGCGAAGACCATATTTTATGTTTCAGAGTTAAGTAGGTCAAATAAATTAATTGTTGCAAGACATGGTGCTGTGACGAAATAGAGTGTTTATAGAAGAAATATCATATCTCACTGTAGGTTTCTCCAAATCAGTTGATTCTTGATTGAAATGAAAGTAGACTTCTAGAGAAACAATTCATATGAAGGCACCAAATCTGAATGAGGAAGCTATCTTTTTCAAATGCAACTCCGAAAAAGGGTATTCCGTTAAAAGAATGTTCATCTCACCTACCATGGAAAGATCTAGATCCATTTGACATCACCCATGACATCAATAGTCCTCCATTTGACATCACCCATGACATCACAATCTTTCATTAAATTGTCATATTTTTCTTTATAATTATTTTAATTATTGTTAGGTCTCTCCTTCACACCTATAAATACCACCTTATTTCATCATTTTGTTTATCAAGCTTTCTCAAGCAACTCTTCTCTCTATACACTCATATACTCATTCTCAAAATATAGGTTTAGTTCTTAGTAGTGTATAAATATTATTTCGGTGATTCATATACTCCAGGTAGTACACAAAATGCTCCGGCGAGGAAAAAATGTTAGGATTCAAGAGTGTTTATTAAGTCCTTCCATTCTGCGTAACGCTTCGGATTCCAGGTATGTAAGGCTTCAATGAGAGTATTCCCTCTACTCACACAAAATGCTCCGGCGAGGAGAAAATGCTAGGATTCAATTGTGTTTATTAAGTCCTTCCATTATGAGTAACGCTTCGGATTCCAGGTATGTAAGGCTTCAATGAGAGTATTCCTTCCACTCTCATGCCTAAAGTATTTTGATTAAATGATAAATTATGTTTATTTTCTTTAAGATTTACTCTAAGTTATGTGGGTGTTTATCCATGGATTCTTCCACCCATGTAGTTCAAAACTCTTTCAACTAAATCTCTTAATTTCAAGTAAGATTTTCTTATGGGTAATTCTTATTTATACTTAATAGCATGAATCATGGCTAAACTAATGATATTGGTCTATTTTGATGCAAAATAATTTCATATGTATGAATTGATGGTTTGCAAGCATTTTCTCTATTTAGCCCTTTAAAAGTTCTTGAAATTCATGGTGAGTTATTTAAAATATGATTTTTAATTCATGAATTTCAAAGTATTTATGTATGATTTCATTTACATTCATGTTTGAAAGTTGAAGTGATTTGAACCCATCTAGTTTTACTATGTTTTCAGTGAAGTTTGACTTGAAAGCTTTGACTCCAAATGAATGTTTATGAAAGAAATATATATGATCAAAAGAGAGTCTTATGAAATGAAAGAATGATGAAATGATATGAATGATGGATTCTTTATGCAATAAGGATAATTCTTGCATATTTGAATTACCAAAGGTTTTAATGAGCTATTCTACCGAATATGATGTTTTGAATTCTCAAACTATATGCTATGACTATTTTGAAGTATTAAACTATTCCGTAGGGTTGACTTAGCACCGAATGATCATTGAGGTGGGATTCGGTAAGGGAATCCTAGTAGCAATCCTTTGTCTCATTAACTATGTGCCAACATAGGAGACTTTGTAGGCTTAGGCTAATGAATCCACAAATAGCCCTTAAAGTTAAAGTTAAAGAAAAGAATGAAGTTGACGGAGTTCTACCCGGCAAGTAGTCTCTCTGACCAACGTAGGGAATTATGTTGGATTCCATGTAATAGCTCGTATGGTCTTAAATGTCGATTATGATCATTTTCCCACAAAATAAATGTTTTAAAGGATATCTATATGATTGATTATGCATGCATTACATTATGTTTCATATTACATAAATGTTTTAATGTTTCTTCAATGTTCATTCTTGCTTACATACTTAGTACATTCAAAGTTCTAACGCATACTCTTTTGCCTACATAATATCACCATGTAGGGACCGGTGCTCCTCCTCGTTCTACTCCACGTGGCTAGTTGAGATTTCGTTTGAAGAATACTTTTGGTGAATTCCCATGTTCCGGGAACAATACTCCTTTATCTTTCTAGCTTATGATACATTGAGATCTTTGGACACTTACTATGACATTTCTTTATATTATGATAGAGGGTGAGCTAGGAACTTGTTTTAGCCCCATTAAATCTAAAAGTTAGAGGTATTGTTGGACATATGTAAGTTGAAGATTTACTATTATGATTTCTTCTTGTTTATTTATTGTCATTATCCATGAAAGGCTAAAAGAATGCTAAGAGGCTTGTTTGAGGTACTTTCGGGTTCCTCATTCGCCATGTCACGTCTAGGCCCTAGGTTAGGTCGTGACATAAAGAGGATGGCTCAGAGAGTGATAAATCTGTGGGTCTCTCAGATGCTCTAGATGTACTTCCTTTGTCGTGATTCCTTGTAGTTACTTTTGCAAGATATTCGGTGCTTTCAAGCCCCTCTAATCATTTTCTACTTTACCCTTTGAGGCTTTCTTGCTCCTTGAATCCCATTCTTTATTCATTGTGACTGAATGTTTAACCCTCAGAACTATTTTTAATGGGTACAAGTGGAAAAATCTTAAATATTGAAGCCATTTTAAATGAGCTGATGTTTATTTAACTCCATTTCCTTCTCTGAATATATATTTTTTGCTCATTCAATTATGTTGAAAGTAAGTTTCATGTTTAAATAACATTTGTTTCTTTTGGTCCTACTAGAAGATGAAATAATCCTTTAATATGTCATTAGCCTCTGTTAAAGATAACCAAGTAAATAAATCAGTGTTTCTATTTGACTAAGATTGTGAGAAACCAAAATAACATAGTATGGTAGTGTGTTGCACCTTGGTATCTCCAATTGAGATGATTTCTTCCCATATTTCTATGATTTTGTATGTACAGTTATGGCTATCGGTACCTGTACATAGTTGAGTACTTTAGGTGTGACCAAGCCTTCCCGAACATCATTATTAGCCACAAAAGAGTAAAGTGAGTGCAGATTATGAATTTCAGACATTTTAAAGAGTATTCACGCACCTCTCTTGTCATTTTTTAAGATGAAAAGTCAAGCATTTGTTAGTGATAATATTTGATCTATTCTTCCTCAGATGAGTATTCATGTATTTTTATAATCACAGAACCACGGTCTCAAAAGTAAGGTCTACCCTGCTATGTATATTGAGAATGTTACTAATGTTGTCATTGATGCTAGTGAGGTAGGTTTAAATTAACAATTTTCTTCGTTCAAATAATTGACTTTGGAGCTGTAGTATTTTGAATAACAAAAAAATTCTTAGATCTTATTAGTCATTTAAGTTGTTGATCAATGTTCTCTTGATGTACTTGCGATGAAATAATGATATCAATTATTTTATTTAATCAGATATCAATATTAACTTGCACAACTATATGTAACAAAGTTATAAAGAACTTCTTATCTTATTTATTCTTTAACAATTTTAACTTTAATTAGTTGTTCTTCGATTTAAACACTTAATTATAATCTAGCAAGGATCCCAAAAATGTAAACACATTTGTATATTGATTGTCACGACCTAATTTTTCGAGTAATGATAGTATCTATTATAACCCAATAGTTGGTAAGCCACCCGACAATCCGAAACGAGAAATAATGGGTATAATGCTCGAAACAAAGATGGAGCAACAATTTAAATGTAAAAACAGGAGATAAGCTAAAGCAAACCAAATATATTTATACAATACAAGATATCTCCAAGAACCTCAAAGTCACAAGTATAAAGCTACCAAAATAATCAAGTACAAGTCCCAAAAGTGGATAAAAAATTTAAAAGGCTTATCCCAAACCAAAAGACTAGCCAACAAAATACATATGGAGACAAGTAAAGTTCAGAACACCATGTGCTTTCCCTCGACAATGAATTCGGCAACTATAGGCTAGATATCAACGCTGGTAGATGTTGCTCAGACCTGCATTATGAAAATAGATGCAGATTTAGTACTAGTACAAAAACAACAGATACATAGTAGGCATTATTGGCCGACTAAGCAAGAAAAATAAAGGTAATATGAAATTTTAGAATCTAAACACAACAGAAGTCAAAGAGAAGAAAGAAAAATGGAATCCACATGAGTGTACTAAGAATAGGAAGGAATAAAGTAACGGCTAAGTAAATATAACTAGACCCCCACAAGCCCAGAAGTTACGCTCGTGCGCAAATTCAAGTAAAACCCGAACGGACCCCTATAAGCCTGACAGGTACACATAAGATTAAGAATCACGAGTAGGATCTTAGTGTGACATCCCAAAATAATCTAACTTAGATATGTCCCAAATATCCTAGAGAAAGTGAGTCAAGTATGTTGCCAATGAAAAACGAGTGACTCTTAATCCCTTAGAAGGTTCTACGAGTCCTAGGTAGGAGTCGTAGGACCCCATAGACTTAGTGAAATATGAGTTTAGTTAGGTTATTTCTAAGGATGGTTTCTACGAGCCGTAGAAGTTTGTACGTACCGTAGGAAGGGTCCGTAGAAGTGACCCTAAGCACAGTCTTCGGACCCTTTTTCCGCGAACCTTTATACTACCCGTCAAAGGATCTAGACCCGTAAAAAGGACTTGTAGACCCTATGACACAATTCCAGTAACTATTGGAAATTGTACCAAGATCTTCCAACTAGGGTCAACAGCCCCTAGCCATTTCTGTGATCCGTAGACCCAAAGCCCAAGTTCCTCAGTTCAATCCTACGAGTGGGTTCCATAAGTTGTCAAATGATCTACGACCCATAAAAAGGGCCCATAGACACAATATGAAAAAATATAGTGAGGTCCAATTTCGAACCCCAGTTCCTACAAGAGGTTCCTACAGCCTGTAGAAGTTCCTACAGACTGTAGAAAGGGCCAGTAGACGATCAAAACAATTTTTCTTAAGGAGTAAAACTGTCTTTTTCCACCTTTAAAAACAAAAACCTTGGTGTTTCGGGACTAAAAATAATTTGCATATGAGTACCCCATGATGCTTTCCTCTTATTAACACAACACATTTTAAAAAGAAAGGTTGGAGAGAAAAAAGCTAGGGTTCGAGCGTTTCAACCAAGTTCTTTGAGTTTTATTTTGAACAATTATCTTCCTTGTATGTAAGGCTATTTATAGCATTGGACTGAGTTCATCTACGCACCCTAAATATCAGTTCTACAATTAGAGATTTCAAGTTTATGTTTCAATCCCGTTGACTTAAGGTTTTTGAGTTAGTGATGTAATCCCTTATTGAGTTCCTTGTGTATTTAATTCTGTATTGATTATTCTTACACTTTGAGTTCTTAAATTGTATTTCATGTTTACATTCACATTAACCCTAATTGATTACTTATAACTACTTCTTGCTATGAATTGTTTGAATTGAAGTATTTATACATTTTCATGTATTAATTGACAAAGGAGTTTTGAGCATGTTACATCTCTTGAGTTTTAAAGTATTTTACTACTGATTTTGAGAATGATCCTTATCAATTCTAATGAGTTAGAGAGTCATTCATTTATTTTGATACTGATTTGAGAAATCAAAAGCCATGTTTTAATATACTTACTTAGTTTGAGAAGTATTACTATTTTCAAAGAGAATGCAATGAGTTGAGAAAAGTTAATTTAACTTGAATAAAATTCAATGACACTAAATGAGATGTTATTTTTAGTACTTACACTCTCTTGAGTATATGAGCATAATAAAATATTTTTGAGAGTAGTATTGAGCAACTATTTCGGTAAGAGTTTAGAACAACTCAAACCTCATAAATTACGTAGCAAGCGTAAGATAGGATCGTGTCATTGATTCGGGCGACACCTCATTTCTTCCCCTGACATTGACTTTTATTAGATCCATGAGATTAGTTTGTGTCCCTTATCCTGAAAAGTTATTGGATGGTTGTGGCAAAGACATCAGTTCGTTGTATCATCACGAGGTTCATAGTAATAGTTGTCAGTTAGAGAAACTCCCCAAAGAAGGAATATTATTTTATACTCAGTTGTATCTACTTATTATATTTTGTAAGCATTGTCTTAATCTTATAATTGCATACTTTATTGAGTTGAGTTATGGAGTATTCACAACATTAAGTTATTTGAGTATTCATTGAGCATGTTTCCTTTAAGTTATTATACATACCATAAATTTTATGTACCATTGTCTATCAACGCTGCATCATTTTGATGATGCAGATATATGTGTTAGAGATCGTCAATTGGCATACCATTGAAGATCATATCCATCCAACCTTTGGTGAACCTCCTTGCATATGAGTTGCATTACATGTTGATTGATCTTTTAACATAGTTTGTTTTGGTGTATAAATGAGATAATGATTGCTTGTATGAATAAGCATGCAATCTTTTGAACTGCTCATTTCATTAATGTTATAAATTATGAAGTTGTGATTATCCTATACTTATTCTTGTATCCTATGAGGGAATTGGAGAGGCTAGCATACTAAAATATGTGGATACCATGAGAATGCATTTACGAGTATCATAATAAGTGGTTCAAGTCCGATGTGAGTTTACGAATGAGCGATTATATGTGTGGTTGGATAGGGTACCATGATGGTAGGGTAAATGGAAACATAGGTCCTCGGAAAGTCATGAATAGATGGGAAAGATTAATACATTTTAGCATAAGTGTACAAATGAGAGTAAGACTTATGGATTCTAAGAGAGTGTTAGATATTCTGGACAAACGTAGAGAGAATATAACAACAAGGCAAGGATTGATATGATTTCCATAATTTATTGACAGGTTTGTATCTATACAATTGTGTTTACAATTTATATAGATTGATGATTGTGTGCTCACTTCTTTATGATTGTCACGATCCAAAAACTGAGGTCATGATGTCACACATCCCAATACCCAACATTGATGTGTAAGCCTAAAAGTAAAATGCATACGAGACTCCTAAAAAGGATGTCAGGCCACAAAATAAACAAAAGATGGACACAAATAAAATATCTCAAAACCTGTTGTCATAAGTGTAAAGAGAATCTAACACAATGATCGAATCTGATATACATCATAAGACTTCGACTAATAGTAAAAACTGAAAATAAAAGATAGAACTAATGGTGGTCCGAATCCCAAGACCTCACTACTAATCTGAAAAGTAAGAAATCCATAAAAGAGGGAGATCAGGTTCCACGCGGAATACCCACACTAGGATATGCATCAAAAAGGGACACAAAATTTGGGGTGTGTGTGTGAGTACCATCCACATATACTCAGTAGGTTAAGCCGACTGATTATAAGGAATTAATAAATCCTATGAAATTAAATAAGGAATGCTTCCACCTATATACAAAAAAGTCCCACTCCGGCTATGGTGCCGCCAATTTATATAGAACATCGCGAGTAAAGTAAACACATAAGGAAAGTTCAATATAACCTAATATCAGATAAGAAAAATAATCCAAGATGCAATTAAATGAGATACAATGTGACACTGCAATGATGTGATGGTATGATAGAATCAAGACTGTCGTACAACTTTTCATATAAACCTGCCTAGCTGTGCTATCAAGCAGGATCTATGAGGTTCTCATAAATAATATTCCTCATCACAATATCAATGTATCAACTACCTCACCACCCAGTTTGTGGCCAAGGACTGATGATACTAATGTCATATCCGCTTTCCACCCAACTCGTGGTCAAGGATACAAAGGGTGTCATATTTTCTTTCTCAAAAAGAATTTCCACAATTCTCAACTTCTCCATGATCAATGATATGATGAATGAGGATGAATGCATTCACAACATATAAGGCATAGAGGTAATATTTAACTTGATATATAATACAAGATTCAAAGTTCTCAAAACTTAACCTAAACATGATATTCACCCTCAATAGACAGTAATGGGAAGGAAATACCTCAAATTAAGTGTTCACCCTTTTTCAAAAATATTTTAGTACTCAGGTATGCTCAAAACCCCCAACCCAACCCCTCATATAGGCATTATAAGTCAAATAGTCTCCTCACGCCTCTGTCACATGTAAATCATGAAGCACATTTTCTCAAAGCAGATAAGATAGCAAATAAGACCCCCACACAGGCAATACAACACAAATAATCCCTCACACGGGCATTGCAATATAAATAAGCCCCACACAGGGATCTCAAAGTAAATTAATAGTCCCAATTTATACCACAATCCTCACCCTCAATTCTATAACATATGATTAACTAACTACCCCAACTAAGTCCCAAGAAGCATAGCCAAACCTACCTTAATTGTCGAACCGCACTCGAACACTTCTATCAGATAAACGAACCTCGAATTCAACATTCGAATTGCAAAATCCACTTTCAACAATGAAACATACATATCACAAGGAGTCTAAAGACACCCATATTGATAAGTTTCAAAATTGAGGGTAAAATAGTCCAAAAATTAATTAATTTTGAAAAAGGTCAAATATGAAATTTTATTGCAAAATTACGTTCTACTACTAATAAGGAACTCTTAGTTGAAAAACCCATAAAAATAGAGTAGAAATCGAATTAAAAATCACCATTTTCCTTCAAATTCAAGTTAAGGAAGAAACTAAGAAATTTGGGATTTAAAACTAAAGATTAGGAGTTGAAATCACCATAGAATTAATGAAAATAAAAGGTTTTAGGTCAAAATTCACTTACCCAACACTTTCCTCGAAAATCTCTTCTCAAATCGTCTCCCCAAGCTCCAAGAACTCAAAAATGGAGGGAATGGGGTGTTTCCCGAATTAACATTGTTTAGACACTAATTATTCATCGCAATCACGTCCACTTACCTCCGCAATCGCATAGTACGCGGAAGTTCTACATCGAGAATGCGGTCCTGACCACCGCCATTGTGAAGAAGAGCCAGACCTACACCAGAACCAACAATTTCCCCAAACTCAAATTCTCCGATCCGACCATCGGAATTCGTTCAGAATCCTGTACACACAAACCATATATGCATCACTACTAAATTCGACGTTCTGGACTCAATGGAACCATCAGAATTTGAATTTGAGATCTTTTTGACCCAAAACTCGATAAGTCGCAACTAAACTAATTTGAACCTTAAAAGACCAAAATGCCCTAGAGCTTTCAAAAATATGGTAAAGCTTCTCTTAGGCATAAAATTACCCACTAAAACCAACAGAATTGTCATAAATCCAATTCGAGTCTCCAAACTCGAATTGTTGACCAAAGTCAAACTTGACTCATTTAAACCAAACTTTCCAACTTAAGACCTCAAATCCCCATATCAACCCCAAATCTGATTCTGACAACTCTCCTAGATCAATTTTCATATTTTGGAGCTGATGGAACTTATAGAATCCTGTTTCGATACCTGTAGCTCCTATTGGTATTGAAAATCACTTTTGAGCAACTTAAACCTCTAAAACTCAAAAACTCATACAAATCACAACCTTTTAAGAACTTAACCAAACCAACTACACAAACTGGTCAAATACACTCGGGGACACTAACGAGAAGGGTAAAATGGTAATTTCTCAAGAATTTCCAAAAATGACCCTCAAGGTCATTACATCATCCACCACTAAAATACACGTTTATACTCGAACGAAAAGTAAAGTTAAGTACCTATAGGGGCAAAAACCTGAGGGTATCTACGAAGTATGTTGGACTCCACCTCCCATGTGGCCTCCTCAACAGGCCGGTTCCTTCACTACACCTTTACTGAATCAATATGCTTTGATATATAGAACATCATGCCAGTACCACTTAAGCATCAATATATAGAACACAGGATTAACAAATGGAGGATTCGGAGGCAAAGTCAATCTATAGGCCATCTCCCCATACTTCTCCAAAACCTCAAAAGGGTAAATAAACTCAGACTGAGCTTCCCTTTGTTCCCAAACCTCTTTACACCCTTAATGGGTGACACTTTGAGAAACACTCACTCACAAATAGCAAAAGACGCATCACGAACAAACCTATCCACATAACTCTCTTGCCTATAATGGAAAGTCACAAGGTGCTGCTGAATCAACTCCACCCTATTCATGATATCTCTCAACAAATCTATACCATAAGGCCAAGACCTAAAAGAATCCACCCAGCCCACGAGAGATCCACACCTCCTCCCACACCAGGCCTCAAATGGCGCTATCTGAATGATAGAATGGTAACTGTGGTTATATGTAAACTCCGCAAAAGGAAGATATTGATCCCAATGACCACCAAATTCCATGACACAAACTTGGAGCATGTCCTCAAGCACCTGAATAGTTTGATCTGACTGACCATCGGTCTGAGGATGAAAAGTTGTGCTCAACTCAAGCTTGGTAAGCATTTGCTCCTGCATAGGACTCTAGAAATGAGAGATAATCTACGTACCCTTCTTAGGCATAGTAAAAACGGGCACTCCATGCAACCAAACTATCTCACGGATGTAGATCTTAGCCAACTGCTGTGCATTATAGCTAGTCTTCACTGAAATGACATGAGCTGATTTGATCAACCGATCCACGATCACCCAAACTGAATCATGCTTACTTAAAAATCAAGGGTAACCCCGTCATAAAGTCTATGGTAATGCACTTTCACTTCCACTCGGGAATGAGCATCTTTTACCTAGGACCACCAAATTTCTAATGTTTATACTTTACATATTGGCAATTCAAACACTTAGCCACAAACTCCACAATATCCCTCTTCATACCACACCAACAATGGTATTGTTTCAAGTCATGAAACATCTTTGTCTCTCCCGGATGGATAGAATACTTCGAACAATTAGCCTTCTCTAATATCTTACGCACCCAATCACCCACCTTAGGCATACAAATATGACTACCAATCATCAAAACTCTTTGGGATCAAGAGAAGCCGACTTAGCCTCACCTTTCAACATTGTCTCAAATTGTTCTTAACTTTTCATCATTAAACTAGTAGGCATGAATCTGATCCATCAAAGTAGACCTAGCCTCAACGAAGGACAAAACACTGTGACGTGTCGAAATATCAATGCGAACCAACTACCTAGCCCATGACTGAAATTCCAATGACAAAGGTCTCTCCACCACCTTAAGGAAGGCTAAGCTACCTATACTAGGTGCTTTCCAACTCAAAGCATCATCTACCATATTAGCCTTGCCCTGATGATGAAGAATGGTGATGTCATAGTCTATCAATAGCTCCAACCACCTACATTGCCTCATGTTCAGATCCAGCTGATAAAATGCATACTTGAGGCTATGATGGTCAATAAAGACCTCACATTTCACCCCATAGAGATAGTGCCTCATAACTTTAAAACAAAAACTACCATCGCTAACTCCAAATTATGAGTCAGGTAGTTTTTCTCATGTACCTTCAACTATCGAGAAGCATAGGCAATGATTCTCCCTTTTTGTATTAACACCACCCAAAATAATTCTCGATGCATCATAGAATACTACGAGTGTCATACCCTCCTTGGGTAATGCTAGAATAGGTGCCAAATTTAATAACTCCTTGACCTTTTGAATGTTTGCCTCACACTTATCGTCCTATTGAAATGCTACAGTATTCTGATTCATCTTAGTAAATAGAGATGCGATAGGGAGAACTCTGAATAAATTGACGATAGTAGTCTACTAACCCAATAAAACTCTGAATCATAATCAATGAAGTAGGCCTGACAAAATCATGAACTGCTACAACCTTGACTGAATCAACCATAATACCATCCTTGGTCAGCACCTGACCTAAGAAAGCCACAAACTTAAGCCAAAACTCACACCTCCTTGTAACTGACCAACACATCCTGGAGTTGGTCAAATGGATTATCCATGCCAGAAAGAAGATACTTGCTCTTGATTGTAACTTTATTCAATTGTCGATAGTCACTACACCTCTTTATAGTATGACGTTTATTTTTCACAAACAATACTGGTGCACCCCATGATAAAACACTAGGTCGACTAAACTCTTTCTTCAATAAATCTTTCAATTTTCCTTTAATTCCTTCAACTCAGTTAGAGCCATCCGATAAGGAGAAATAGAAATGGGCTTGATGCCCGACTCCAAGTCAATCACAAAGTCAGTATCACGGTCCGGAGGAACACCCAACAAGTTTGTAGGAATTATACTCATGAACTTTCTCACCACTCTCCTGGTCTCCAAAGGAGATGACTCCATAGTAATATCACGAACATGGGACAAATAAGACAATCAACCTTTCTCCAACATACAACGAGCACAAATATAATACATCACTCCCATTGAATAAGAACTCAGATTACCCATCCGTACTAACAGAGGCAAACTAGGATGAGCTAAGGTCACAATCTTGGAATAGCAATCTAGAATCGCATGATAGGGAGACAACCAATCCATACCCAATATTACATCAAAATCAAGCATATCTAGTAAGATCAAGTCTGCCCGAGTCTCTATACCCGTAAATGTCACTACTCATCCCCGGTACACCTAATCCACCACTAAAGACTCACCTACCGGGGTAGATACATAATAGGTACTGCAAGGGGCTCATACACATAATCGATATTCGCGAAAAAATAAATCGACATATAAGAGTAAGTAGACCCAGGATCCAATAACACTATAATAGAGGGATGGCAAACTAGGATGATACATGTGATCACCGCATTAGAGGCCTCTGCCCAGATCTACCCAGTATAGCATAGCATAGTATCCAATCACCACTACTACTTTAAAAACCACCGCGACCCTATCTCGAGCTCCATAAGCTCCACCTTTTATATCCTATGAATCATCTCAACAGTTGAAATTGGTGTATCATGGACAGACTATGACCGTGGCTGAATGGAAGAGGAATCACACTAGGGGCAATTCTTTGCTTAATGCTCAACCACATCAAAATAAAACATCCTCGAGGACTGAAACCTCACTGAGGATAACCAAAAGATCCACCAATACTATATGTACCCTGAATCGCTGCATGCACTGGCCTACCTTAATATCCTTGGGTACCCGGATACAAATAATCTGTACCTCTGGATGAATGACCATTGAACTAACCTTGGAGATAAAACCTCTTGGCTCCACCCTGTTTAGAAAGTCTGATACTCTCGATTATCTTGGCATGATCAATAATACTATGAAAGGAACCACCCAATAACATAAGAGAGGTTGTAGCCTCCTGAACATAACCGGCGAATCCCTTCACTAACTTGTGGATCCGCTCGAACTCAGTAGGTATACTCAACATAGCATAACGAGGAAACTCATAAAAGTGATCCTCGTACTCCGATACTAATAGGGTGCCTTTCTCTAATCTGTCGAACTCATTTCTACACTAATCATGAAGACTATATGGAATAAACCTCTCGAGAAAACTTCAGTAAGAGGTACAGCACACTCCAGGTGCCTCTAAAATACCCAAATTGAACAACTTGCCCTGGCACTTGATCAAAAAGTCAAAAGCCTCATTACCAGTTATACCATCAAACTTGAGAGGCAAAGATCTGATGAATCTCTCAAAACTCTTCTACTTCGATGCAGACATAGCAAAACCAGTAGAAAAATAAGTAAAGCCACAGATCTTGGAGGGATAAAAAGTGGGGATGAATAGATACCCAAAATCTAGAATCCAAACACTCAAGGTCTAACCGATCACTTCTCCACTTCTTCAGCCTGATGCTCTATATTCTCATACTCATAAATAGGCTTGAGTGGGGCCTCACTAGTTTATCCTTGAGCAGGATCTTCCCTCTCAAGACCGACCATTACCTTTAATGTGAAATGAATAGAATAGAGGTTTACAACACTTGATATGAATAACTCGCAAGAAAGGAATCAATGGAAGGAATTTATCCTATTAGGTATCTTGTAGCCTCTCGAAGATAAGTACGTATGTCTACAAATCAATATGCCAGACTGTAATAAAAACCCTGCTCTTTAACTTATGAGACCGGTGAACCTAACACTCTAATACCAATTTGTCACGACACAAAAATTAAGATCATAATAACAAATATCCCAATACCCAACCTGATGTGTAAGACAAAAGTAAAACTCATACGAGACTCCCAAAGCAGAAGTTAGGCCATAAAATATACAAAATCTGGACACAAATAAAATATCCAAAACTTGGTCTCATAAGTGTAAAGAACATCTAACACAATGACTGAATCTGATATACATCATAAGTCTTATAATAATAGTAAAGAATGAAAATAAAAGCTAGAGCTAATGACGGTCCAAATCCCAAGACCTTACCCTTAATCTAAGTAGTATGATTTTCATAAAAGAGAGAGATCAGCTGCCGCACAAAATACTTTGACTAGGATCAGCATGAAAAAGGGACATAGAAGTAGGGGGTGAGTATAATACACATATATTCAGTAGGTTAAGCCGACTAAGTATAAGGAATTAATCAAGCCTATAAAATAAACTAAGGAATACTTCTACATGCATACAAAAAAGTGCCACTCCGGCTACGGTGCCACAAATTAATATAGAATGGCGTGAGTAAAGTAAAAACATAAGTAAAGTTCAATATCACATAATATCAGATAAGGCAAATAATTCAAGATGCAATGCAATGAGATGCAATGAGATGTTGCAATGGTGTGGTGGTACGGTGGAATTATGACTGTCGTATACACTTGCCGAGCTGTTCTACCAAGCAAGACCCATGGGGGTCTCGCAAACCATATACCTCATCAATATCTTAATGTATCAAATACCTCACAACCCAGCTTGTGGCCGAGGACCCATGACACTAATGTCTTATTCGCTTGCCACCTAACTCGTGGTGAAGGATACTAAAAGGTGTCACATTATCTTTCTAAAAAAGAATTTCCACAGTTCTCAAATTTCCAATGATCAATGATATGATAAATGAGGATGAATGCATTCAAAACATGTAATACATGGAGGTAATATTCAACTCGACATGTAATACAAGGTTCAAAGCTCTTAAAACTTAACCTAAACATGATATTCACCCTCAATAGAAAGTAATGAGAAGGAAATACCTCAAATTAAGTGTTCACCCTTTTTTGAAAATGTTTCAATACTCAGGTATGCTCAAAACCCACAACTCAACTCCTCAGGCTGGCATTATAAGTCAAATAGTCTCCTCACACCTCTCTCACAGGAAAACCATGAAACACATATTCTCAAAAGAGATAAGATAGCAAATAGGGCCCCCCAAATAGGCTACACATCATAAATAATCCCCCACACATGGGCATCACATTATAAATAAGCCTCCAAACGGGCATTTAAAAATAAATTAACAATCCCAATTTATACCAAATCACTCACCCCAAAGTCTATGACATAGGATTAACTAATTACCCCAACTCCGTCCCAAGAAGGATAGCCACACCTACCTCAATTATCGAAACCACACTCGAACACTTCTATCAGATGAATGACCCTCAAATTCAATGTCCGAATTGACAATCCACTATCAATAATGAAATATACATGTCACTAGGAGTCCAATGACACCAATATTGATAGATTTCGAAAGCAGGGGTAAAATGGTCCAAACATTGATAATAACATTCTACTAATAATAAGAAACTCGTGGTTGAAAAATCCATAAAAATAGAGTAGAAATCAAATTAAAAATCACAGTTTTCCTAAAAATCCGGGTTAGGAAAGAAATGAAGAAATGGTTCAAAACTAAAGATTAGGAGTTGAAATCACCATATAATTAATGAAAATAGAAGGTTTTAGGTGAAAAATTACTTAACCAACACTTTTCTAAAAAATCTCTTCTCAAATCGCCTCCCCAAGCACCAAGAACTCAAAAATGGAGGGTATGGGTTTTTTCCCCGAATTAACACTGTTCAGGCACTAATTACTCATCGTGATTGCGTCTACTTACCTCTGCGATTGCTGAGTACATGGAATTTCTACATCACGAATGCGATCTACCTATCGCGAATGCAAAGTACCCGAGGAAGACTTATCACAAACGCATGCCTCATGGTCGCGATCACGAAGAACAAGGAAGTTCTACATCGTGAACGCGGGCCTCGCCACCACGATCGTGAAGAATAACCAGACCTGCACTAGAACCAGTAATTTCCCCAAACTCAAATTCTTCGATCGAACCCTCAAAATTCATTCAGAATCCCGTACACATAAACCATATATGCACGCCTACTAAATTCGATGCTCCATACTTAATAGAATCATCAAAATTCAAATTGGAAATCTCCTTGACCCAAAACTCGATAAGTCGCAACTAAACTAACTTGAACCTCAAAAAGACCAAAATATCCCCGTATAAACCCCAAATCTGATTCCAATAACTCTCCTAGATCAATTTTCACATTCTGAAGTTGATGGAACTGACAAAATCCCATTCCGATACATGTAGCTCTAATTGGTACCGAAAATCACTTTTGAGCCACTAAAAACTCAAAAACTCAAAAACTAACTCAAATCACAACCTTTTAAGAACTTAACCAAACCAACTACACAAACCGGTCAAATAACACTCAGGAACACTAACGAGAGGAGAAAATTATAATTTCTCAAGAATCTCCGAAAATGACCCTCAAGGTCATTACAATGATTGACATGCTAGTTTAGGGATAGTATTGATAGAACATATGATAAAGGAGGTTACACACTCATACTAATATATATTTTATTACACTTATATTTATGGAGTGTTGATTTGGTCGTTGTGTACTTCTTTGCTCAGTGGGTGATGGATTGTGATATGTTAAAAAGATGATGATGTTTAACTATGTGTATTTACACACAGATAAGTTAGTGATTTTTCATTATTTGTGAAGACTCTGATGACTTGTGAATTATCTTTTTGACTACATGGAATGAACATGTCTACTTTCTTATGTTATTGACTATGTTGAATGAACCTAAAATTCCAACAAGTATATAGTGTTTGTACTAATGCTACTCTTGCACTTTTTTTTGGCTGCATAGTATGATTCGGAGACGTCCACACGACCTTGCATTTAGCATTGCTACTTCCCAGATCCGAGGGCGACCTACTTTAGTGTACGCTATCATAGATATTGTCATGGTTAGATGTCTTTCTTTAAGAAATTCATATATTTGTTTTTTATTATTGCTAACTTAGATAGTCACTAGTTAGAGTTCCAGTACGATGAATTCGAGATTTCTTGCTATGCAATATTAGACTTCCGCTTATTTTTATTAATTCTAATTTGGCGACAACTATTTATGTTGCCACGCATCTATATTTCTGTCAAGATGCTTAGGTATTGCATGTGTAAGACATTAAGTTTTTGTTATGTTTTAGCAGGTTTAGTATGGGTGTTAGTCAAGTCGGTTTGAGTCGTGACAATCTTATAGAGTATATTCTACTTAGTTTGAAATATTAAATTGAATAGTCTTCTATAACTATTTAACTTCATTTGGAATATGCTTATATTTTTTTCAAATTGTTAAAGTAGTTTTTCATTTACTTAATATAGACTATATTAATAATTTTCCAAAATTGTTAAGGTCATATACGTTACTTGATTTGGAGTATAATAATAATTTTTCCTAAATTAATAAGGTCATTTTTATTCATTTTTTAGTTCATACTATTTAAGAAGTGGCTAAAAAAGAAAAATCCTGAGTCTTTTTAATTGATAACTTTTCTTCTTATTCTTTTCCCTTTACCATAATATAATTAGTAAGAAACTAAATACGGGTGATACTTTGTTGACCATTTTTCTCAGTTGAAGGTTTTGTAGTCCTATAAATATATATGTATTATAGGTGGAATGAACATATAATGTCTATTAATATATAGTGTTTGTTCAGGTGCCAACAACACACTTAAAATAAGAGACTCTCGGTAGATGAAGGAAAATTTTTGGTCAGGGGTCACACTTGAATTTGTTTTTTGTGGAGAAAGGAGACTACAAGAGATGTTATTAGGGTGTGTTCTTCCTATGCTGCTTTCAAGTTTCAAATGAGGAGATTTACTTGATTTTTCTTCTGATGAAAATGTTTTTCTATGAAATTCGTACTTTTGATGTGAGAAGCATGTGCTTGCACACACATTTGTGCAAGAACAAGTGTTATCTCATCAAAAGCCCGAGTTTCATAGGGTAGCATTTTCATCACAAGAACAATCATGATTGCCTCCTTGTTTGCAAGTTAAAAGTAGCAGAGGAAGAACACACCCTCTTTATGTGTGTTGTATTCTCCATGTTCTCTGTGCAAATAGTTCCATGCGTGAGCCTTAGACAAAAAAAATTCTACGTCACCTTCTGAGGGTCTCTGATTCAGGTGTGGTGCTAGCCCAGTTGATGGTTTAATCTTAATGCTACGACAGAAGCCCTGGAGCAGCCTCTTTCTGAAAATAAAGAGGATGACTCAGAGAGTGATCACGTGTGGGTTTCTTAGATGCTCTATATGCACTTCCATTGTTGTGATTCCTTGTAGTTATGTTTTCAAGAACTTTTGTGCTTTCAAGACCCTCTAACCATTTTCTATTTTATTTTTTAAGACTTTCTTGCTCCCTGAAGTCCTTCCATTATTCATCGTGACTGAATGTTTAACCCTCTGAATGATTTTTAATGGGTACAAGTGGAAAAATATTTAATATTGAATCCATTTTAAATGAACTGATGTTTTATTTAACTCCATTTACTTCTTCTAATATATTTTTTTGATCATTCAATTATGGTGAAAGTAGGTTCATGTTTAACTAACGTTTGTTTCTTTTGGTCCTGCGAGATGGCTAAATAATTCTTTAATATGTCATTAGCCTTTGCTAAAGATGGCTAAGTAAAAGAATCGGCGTATCTAGTTGAATTAGGCCTTGGGAAACCAAAATTGCATATTATGGTAGTGTATAGCACCTTTGTTGGATTTCTAGGTATCTTCTATTGAGATGATTTCTTCCAATATTTCTATGATTTGGTGTGTAGCGTTATGGCTATCGATATTTGTACATAGTTGTGTATTTTAGGTGTGACCAAGCCTTCCCGAATACCACTTTTAGCCCCAAAAGAGAAAGTGAGTGCATATTATGAATCCCAAACATTAAAAAGAGTATTCACGCACCCCTCTTGTCATGTTTTAAGATGGAAAGTCAAGCAGTTGTTAGTGAAAATATTTGATCAATTCTTCTTCAGATGAGTATTCATGTGTTGTTATAACCACAGAACCACTGTCTCTAAAGTAAGGTCTACCTTGCTAGATATATTTAGAATTTTACTAATGCTGTCATCGAAGTTAGTGAGGTAGGTTTAAATCAACAATTTTCTTCGTTCAAATAAATGACTTAGGAGCTGTAATAATTTGAATAAATAAAATCTCTTAGATCTTATTATTCAGTTTAGTTTTTGATCTATGTTCTTGAAACAACCCGACTCGTCGTTAATTGATAAAAGGAATCACAAGAATTTTATTCGATTGGGTCCCACTATCCCGCTAGAGCGGGATAGTCTCACCTCAGCAACGCTTCCAGAGTGGAAATATGGCCACCAGAGCGGGAGGTCGTGGGTCTGAACTTATGTCGCGAATTTACTATTTCTCCCTCTTTTTTCTAAGTGTAAGTTAGAGGCGAGGGTTTCTAGAAAATCCTCCAAAAAGGCTACTCTTGACTTGAGAAAAGGAGGGGAGGGAATCTCAGCTTTTGGAGGCTTCAACCCATGGAATCCAATGCGGTCTTGTACGTAGAACGTTGGAAATCAATGATTTCAGAAGCATTATCTCTCCACGTTTGCATGGAGCCTAGGTAGGCTAGGCTTCTCTTTTCTGAGGTGTAAATCTCACCTATTGTTTAGTATTGAAGGAAATTTAATGAAAAATCGTATAACTAAGCTGTGGTCATTAGTCTCGGGCAGAAATTTAGTTGTGTTAGGGTCTAATTTGAAAAAGAATTGAGCAAAAAGTATTGTAATGATTGAGAAAGTGTATTGATTTTGATATTATTGCATACATACAGTAATTTTACAATGGCATAGTATTGTGTATAGGAATATAAAACTAAGTAAATATTGATGATAAACCTTAAAGGTTTGGCAGTGTATGTGATGTTTTATTTCCTATATGTGTTATATATATTTGTTAAATTGCTTCATGATAGGCATGGGTCGGTATAATTGAGGGAAATAGGTTAGACTTGATGCAATAATTAATTGTTGGCTTGTTTTGTGATGAATCTGTTTTGGTGTTATAAGTGGTATATTGTTAATAGTGGTGGTTGGTCTGCATAATTAGATGGGTGTCATGTTCCGACACATATTTGGATGGGGTGTCACATTCCAACACATATTTGGATCTGGTGTCACATTTCGATACATTCTTGGATCGGATGTCACGTTTCGACACATATATGTCTGGATTGGGTCCCTTGAGAGGGCCAAGTATGTGTGTGTGGATGGTTCCATGAGAGGACCTGATGATATCGATATTTACATATAATAATAAGGTTAAAGTGGATGAGCCATGAATAAAAGACCTAAAAAGAAACCCTTGGGTTGAGGTGTGTTAGTTATAAATAGTTGCGAGCATGTATAACATTATTCGTGGGTAAGAGTATGGAACGTATTAGGCTTGATGTGACATATGTGTTATATGAAGTATTCTATATTCATGGACTTAAAGGTGGATATTGCTTGTTGACAGTTAGTTTTATCATTAAAGTTCCCACAAGTAATTGTGTGAGTATCAGCAGTGGTCAAAACTGCATTTAGTTAGGTAATGCAGTTGTGAGATGGATAGGCCCTTATGTTGTGAGAGAATTGGACCAAACCAGTGAAGGCTGGGTGAAATCATTGAGCGGTTAAGTTTGTTAGGTATAGGTGATTGGGGTGAAAGAACAGTAGTAAGGTGGGTCCATAACCCATAGGTCTTAAATTATAACTAGAGTGGGTAGTGAATCTTTGGAGCGTAGAGTGGTAATGAACTTAAGGGTGAGGGTAAGGAGTGTACCTATTGGCTGGCATGGACAAGTTAATAAAGTTCATATACTATGCGGTATCTATCAGATTGAATGATGATGTCTACTGATACGTGTTTTTGTACTGATACTACTCTTTCTATGTCATTTGGCATAATCTAGTTGCAAGGTCAGTGGAGTTTTCTAGGTAAAGGCGAAGATGATCTTTTGACAACTCCTACTTTTCCTTTCCTGTGGTTGGAGCTGTGTCTTCTATTATATTATATTTGGTTCCTATTGAGCTTTAATACCTGTTTTAGACTAGTATCCATGGGTTATTTTTTTTGTCGTTTTGTTTTTGTATAAGTGTATCATTACAATTTTATGTAAACATCTAGGTTATTTACTCAAGTTTTGATTTAAGTCCGCAATGATTTTTATATAAGGTGTTAAGGGTTATCCTACGTAAGTCATAGAGTGGATGCGTACAAGGCCTGTTGTGTTGAGTCGTGACAATTTGGTATCAGAGCCGAGGTTATCGGTCTCCCAATACAAGAGCAAGTGTGGAATAGGCTCCAGCAGATTGGTGTGTTGACATCCACACCTAATCTTTAGGAAGCTATGAAGCATTTTATGAAGTATTTCATTATTTGTCTTTTATTTGTGCGGTCTGTCGCTTGTGGTATGGGTTGAGTCTAATTGAAAGTATGTGCATTACACTTTGTAAGACCCAAGGTGATTAAATGATGTGTTTTCATATGTTAAATGATATAATCATGTAAGGAAATGCGGCCTGTAAATGGTGCATGGACTTAACATTGGTAAAAAATAGTTAGGGAAAATAACAAATTGCGACTGTAGAGAAACTCTGGTTTCGGGGCAGTCGGGATTTGGTTGGAAATCAGTTGAGAAAAAGAGCTAGTGTTGTATATTGGCGTAAGGGTAGTTATAAATATTTCCTTAACATATTTCATAACTTGGCTAAAATAGTGTGTTGTCAAATTTTGTTTATTTGTCATAATAGGTTGAACTGTTAGCTTGAGTTAATAAGAACTCAATTTTATGAGTTATTCTAATTTGTGCCTTTTTATCTTGATGCCATTGGTCTCATGGGGATCGGTAATCTCCTATGCATAGTGCTGGGTTTGACTCTAGGACAGTCCATGTTAAATTTCTTGTGAAAAAAGGAGTTAGATGGGCTAAGTTTAACTCTGAAAGTCTAAGGGGGATATGGGAAAGGAAATACCTCAGGATGAAAATTCCTGAGGGTTCTGTCTCGGCGAATCCCGCCAGAGCGGGTCCGCGAGACAGAAGCCACAAAAAGAGGTTCCCTATTTTTCCAATGGACTTCTAAGCACTTTTGGCCATCCCTAATGTCAATATAGTGATAAAAAAGGACTAAATAGCCTTAAAAATAATGGTATTTATATATACGATGATGTGAAGAGATTAAAAAGTATCCGGTATTTACAAAAATAGGGGAGAATGGTAAAGAAAACAGTAAATTGTTTGTTTCTTTCCCAAACGGGGCAAACCAATCCCATAAAAAATCCCAACGGGGGCGAGGGGGAGTGTCAATATCTGAATCTAGGTCCTTCAGGGGGTACTCTCCTGCCAAGCCTCGTTCAGGAAGGGAAACTCGCAAAAATCGTCGAGTTCCAATCTGGGCAGTTCCCTCTGGGGAGCGACAGGAGAAGATGGTCTTGATAGTCTTCTACATTCGAATCATGATGCGTTCCCTCTCTATGCTCTTCCTCATCTCCCACCACAACTGATGATGAAGCATCGCTACCTCTATAGCAGTAGCTGGTGGCACTGGAGAAGAGGTCTGGGCAAAGTGGCCTCCTAGTCACCTCTGAACCACAGCAAGGTCCTTCTCCAAGCAAGGGTCGATTGGTGCTGTGACTGAGTGGGAAGGGTAGCATCCTTGTCCTCATTTCCTGCTGCTACTACTTCCCGGCTACTCTCAGCCTCATCTATCTTTCATTTCTTTTATCCCCGAGAAGAGGTCCGCCTGATAAGCAAGGGGTGAAAAGAAAGATTTCATAGGGAGTACCTCATCGGAGTCCAACAATGGCACCTTAGTTGTCTTGCAGATGGCGTTGATTAGGCCCGGCAGAAAGAATGCCTTCTTGTTACCTTAGTAGAACATCTTCCACTCCGACACAATCTAGAACCCCACATTCAGGCCTGTCCCTTGAATGGAACAATCCACCACTAGAGCCCGTGGAAAAATCACATCTATACTGTTACTGGAGGGGCGGATCCTACTAGACACCAAGTGTATCCACCTCTTGGCATTGTCAGATCAGTCAATACTAGTGATGCCCTCTGTATTAGGCCAGTAGACCGTGTTCTGATGCTCTGGGACCACTAGAGTGTCCTGTAACCACTCTAGGTCCATTTCCCTCAGCTTGGCCTCATAGTTAATGTTGGACACCTTAGGTACTGCTAGCACAACATTGATGTAAGAGGAACTTAGTGGGATGTCCACTCCTCTGATGCGAATGGTGGGGTCAGGGTTATCCTAGAAAACCGTAGGGAGCATGCATTGAACTCCTTCACCCAACTAGTGTGTATAGAGGGAGGAGATTTGGTGAAAGGGCCCCACCCAAACTCCTCTAGTTGGGCATAGAAGGAGGGTATCTTATCCACCACTCCCAACATGTAGAACACTTTCTCAGGTAGGAACTTGTTATACTGGTAGTCATGATGCCTCTCAGCATCAGGGAATCAGACAAATGGGAGGTTGACATCATCATTGTAAGCCATAATAATGTATCTACAAGCTTCACAAATATTTGATTAGAACTCAATAGTATAAGTGTGCAAGAAAAAGTTAGGGGGGCGGGAAGGGCCTCAAAGTACAAGGCCACTATCTAGTGAAATCCCTCCAGAGTGGTAGGATCCTGCTAGAGCGGCCTCGGTAGAGCAAGATTAAGGCCACCAAATTGGGATTTATGTAGGATGAACACCATCCGCGCTTATGGCGTCTCCCCACCCCAAATCACTTATTTCTTCAAAATTTTTGTAGATCCATACTCCTAAATGTCCTAGAAATATTATTAACAAAAAGAATTGGTTCACAAACTCCAAATAGCTAGCATAATCGAGGGTTGGGCCAAGAAAAACCTTTCAACTTTCACCTCTACATTCTAGTCCTATTTGGTGAAATTTGTTGCTAAACTTATGCCCAAAACGTTAGGAAGACATTGTGGACATAAGGGGAAGGCCCATGCTACGTTAATCTAATAATACAAGCAATGTATTTCAAAAAGCTTTGAAAACTACCCTATTGGCCTTTGATTCTACGGATTTTTAGCATGTTAAGCGTTAGAGTGTAAGTATTACCATTAATTTAAAGTTAAGAGCAAGATTATTATCGTAGAGTAGAATATTGGAGTGAGAGTTTGAGTGAGGAAATATGAAGAATGGGGAGGAACCATTCTTCTCCCACTCTTACTTATCGCGTAATCCCGCCAGTGCAGCAGGATCCCTGCTCTAGAGGGAAGAATCCCACCAGAGCGGGATGGGGTGGGGCTGTGTAGTTTGAAAAGTAGGTTAGCTTAATTTAGGTAATCCCTGTCAGGCGTGCATTCATGGTATTTATGTTCGCATCATAATTTGGATGTACACAATATTTCCTTATATTCTGGACAGTGGTCCTTCTTCTAGTGAGCCATAAATCGGCTCGTGTCTTTCCTAATGTATCACTCATTGATGAACAAGGGGTAAAGTGGTATCTATTGTAATGACCCGACTCGTCATTAATTAATATTAAAAGGAATCACTAGAATTTTACTCGACTGGGTCCTACTATCCCACCAAAGCGGGATAGTCCCGCCTCAGCGGCGCCGCCAGAACAGGAATATGGCCGTTAGAGCAGAAGGTCGTGGGTTAGAACTTAAGTCGCAAATTTTTTATTTCCTCCACTTTTACCAAGTTTAAGTTAGAGCCGGGGTTTTTTGAAAAATCCTCCAAATAGACTGCTCTTAACTTGAGAAGAGGAGGGGAGGGAATCTCAGCTTTTGGATGGCTTCAACCCATGGAATCCAATCCGTTCTTGCCCGTAGAACATTGGGAATCAATGATTTCATAAGCATTATCTCTCCATGTTTGCGTGGCGCCTAGGTAGGCTAGGCTTCTATTTTCAGGAGGTGTAAATCTACACCTATTGTGTAGTATAGAAGGAAATTTAATGAAAAATCGTATAACTAAGCTATGGTCATGGGTCTCGGGCGGAAATTTAGTTCTGTTAGGGTCTAATTTGAATAAGACTTGGGAAAAAAGTGTTTTAATGATTGGGGAAGTTTATTGGTTGTGATATTATTGCATACGAATGGTTATTTTATAACGGGCATAGTATTGTGTATAGAAATATAAAACTATTGATGATAAACCTTAAAGGTTTGGTAGTGTATGTGATGGTTTGTTTCCCATATGTGTTTCATATATTTGTTAAATTGCTTCATGATAGGCATGGGTGGGTATAATTGAGGGAAACAGGTTAGACTTGATGCAATGATTGATTATTGGCTTGTTTTGTGATGAATCTATTTTGGTGTTATAAGTGGTATATTGTTAATAGTTGTGGTTGGTTTGCATAATTGGATCGGATGTCACGTTCCAATATATATTTGAATGGGGTGTTTATTCCAACACATATTTTGATCTAGTGTCACATTCCGACACATTCTTGGATAGGGTATCACGTCCCGACACATATATGTCTGGATTAGGTCCCCTGAGAGGGCCAAATATGTGTGTGTGGATGGTTCCGTAAAAGGACCTGATGATATCGGTATTTACATGCAATAATAAGGTTAGCAGTGGATGATCCATGAACAAAGGACCTACAAAGAAACCCTTGAGTTAAGGTGTGTTAGTTATAAATAGTTGCGAGCATGTATAACTTTATTCGTGGGTAAGAGTATGAACCGTATTAGGCTTGATGTGACATATGTGTTATATGAAGCATTCTATATTCATGGACTTAGAGGGGATGTTTCTTGTTGACATGTAGTTTTATCATTAAAGTTCCCACGAGTAATTGTGTGAGTATCAGCAGTGGTCGAAACCGCGTATAGTTAAGAAGTGAAGTTGTGAGATGGATAGGCCCTTATGTTGTGAGACAATTGGACTAAACTACTGAAGGATGGGTGAAATCATTGAGTGGTTAATGTTGTTAGGTGGGGACGGTTGGAGTGAAAGTCTATAACCCATAGGTCTTAAATTATAACTAGAGTGGGTAGTGAATATTTGGAGTGTAGAGTGGTAATGAACTTAAGGATGAGGGTAAGGAGTGCACCTATTGGTTAGGATGGACAAGTTAATAAAGTTTAATTACTATGATCTCTCTTATTTTTCTGTTCATATACTATGCGGTAGGTTTTAGATTGAACGATGATGCCTACCAGTACATGTTGTTTGTACTGATACTACAATTGCTATGCCACTTGGCATAGTCTGATTGCAGGGTCAATGGAGTTTCCTAGGTGAAGGCGAAAATAATCTTCTGACACCTCCTACTTTTCCTTTCCTTTGGTTGGAGCTGTGTCTTCCATTGTATTATATTTTGTTCCTGTAGAGCTCTTGTACCTATTTTAGATTAGTATCAATGGGGGTTTTATGCTTCATTTTTTTTGTATAAGTATATCATTACAGATTTTTATAAATGTCTTGGTTATTTACTCAAGTTTTGATTTAAGTTCCGCAACGATTTTTATATAAGGAGTTAAGGATTCTTCTACTTAAGTCATACAGTGGATGCCCACACGGCCCAGTATGTTGGGTCGTGACAGTTCCCCTGATGTACTTGCGATGAAAGAATGACATTAATTACCTTATTTAATCAGATATAAATATTAACTTGCATAACTGAATATAATAAAGTTAAAAAAACTTCTTATTTTACTTAACCTTATCAATTTTAACTTTGATTAGGTGTTTTTTTAAGTTAACTACTTAATTATAATCTGGGAAGGATCCTAAAAATGGTAAATGTATTTATACATAAATTGTCATAAACCAATTTTTTGAGTCATGATGACACCTATTATGACCCAATAGTAGGTAAGCCAGCCCGTAACCCGAAATGAGAAGTAATGGATATAAGGCTAGAAACAAAGAGGGAACAATAATTTAAATGTAAGAACAGGAGATACCAAATCCTAATGAGAAAGTTATGTTGTTCAAACGCTGCTCCGAAAAAATGTATTCCATTAAAAGAAGGTTCATCTCACCAACCATGGAAAGATCTAGATCCATTTGACATCACTCATGACATCAATAGTCCTCCATTTGACATCACCCATGACATCACAATCTTCCATTAATTTTTCATATTTTTCTTTATAATTATTTTAATTATTGTTAGGTCCCTCCTTACAACAACAACAACAACAACCCAGTGAAATCCCACAACATGGGGTCTGGGGAGGGTAGAATGTACGCAGACCTTACTCCTACCAAGGTAGGACGGCTGTTTCCTGGAGACCCTCGGCTCAGTAAAAGCATAAATGCATAAAAAAAATGTTAGAGAAGAATAGGAACTTAAAAGCTTTATTAGAAAAATAACAAACAAATAACGAATAGATAACACCTATAAATACCCACCTTATTTCATCATTTTGTTCATCAAGTTTATTCAAGCAACTCTTCTCTCTATACACTCTTTTACTCATTCTCAAAATATAGTTTTAGTTCTTAGTAGTATAGATATACTATTTCGATAATTCATATACTCCGGGTAGTAAACAAAACGCTTCGGCAAGGAGAATATACTAGGATTTAAGAGTGTTTATTAAATCCTTCAATTTTGAGAAATGCTTCAGATTCCAGGTATGTAAGGCTTCAATGAGAGTATTCTTTCCACTCTCATGTCTAAAGTATTTATATTATATGATAAATTATGTTTATTTTCTTTAAGCTTTATTCTAAGGTGTGTGAGTGTTGATTCATGGATCCTTTCATCCATGAAGCCAAAATAAATTATCAAAGTCTTCTATTTAATTCAAGTTTGAAACTTTATGGGTTTTCATATCATGGTTCCAAATTCATAGATTACTAAGTATTTGAAGTTTAATTACCTATCTTATATTAGCTTATGTAAGGCTTAAATGAGAGTATTCCTTCCACTCTCATGCCTAATGTATTTTTATTATATGATAAATTATGTGTATTTTATTTAAGCTTTACTCTAAATTATGTGGGTGTTTATCCATGGATTCTTCCATCCATGTAGTCCAAAACTCTTTCAACTAAATTTCTTGATTTTATGTAATAATTTCTTATGGGTAAGTCTTATTTCTACTTAATAACATGAATCATAGTTAAACTAATGATTATTGGTCTATTTTGATGCAACATGATTTCATATGCATGAATTGATGGTTTGCAAGTAATTTCTTTATTTATCTCTTTCAAGATTCTTGAAATTCATGGTGAGTTGTTTAAAGCATGATTTTTAATTAATGGATTTTAAAGTATTTATGCATAATTTCAGTTACATACATGTTTGAAAGTTCAAGAGATTTGAACTCACCTAGTTTTACTATGTTTTCAATGAAGTTTGACTTGAAAGCTTTGACTTCAAATGAATGTTTATGAAATCAATATCTATGATCAAAAGGGAGTCTTATGAAATGAAAGAAAGATGAAATGATATGAATAATGAATTGTTTATGCAATAAAGACAATTCTTGCATATTTGAATTACCAAAGGTTTTAATGAGCTATTCTATCGAATATGATGTTTTGAATTCTCAAGCCATATGCTATGACTATTTTGAAGTATTAAACTTTTCTGTGAGATTGACTTAGCTCCGAATGGGTCATTGAGATGGGATTCGGTAAGGAAATCCTAGTACCAACCTTTTGTCTCATTAACTATGTGCCAACATAGGAACCCTTGTAGGCTTAGGCTATTGGACCCACAAATAGCTCTTAAAGTTCAAGCTAAAGAAATGAATGAAGTTGACAGAGTTTTACCCGGAAAGTAGTCTCCCCGACCAACGTAGGGAGTTATGTTAGATTTCATGTAATAGCTGGCATGGTCTTAAATGTCGGTTATAGTCATTTTTCCACGAAATGAATATTTTAAAAGATATCTATATGATTGATTATGCATGCATTTCATTATGTTTCATATTACATAAATGTTTTAATATTTCCTCAATGTTCATGCATTCTTACAAACTTAGTACATTCAAAGTACTAACATATACTCTTTTGCCTATATGATATCACCTTGTACGGACTGATGCTCCTCCTCGTTCTTCTCCACATGGCTAGTTGAGATTTCGTTTGAAGACTACTTTTGGTGAGTTCTCATGTTCCGGTAACAATACTCCTTTGTCTTTCTAGCTTATGATATGTGGATACCTATAAACACTTACTATGGAAATTCATTCTATTTTGATTGAGGGTGAGGTAGGGATTTGTCTTAGTCCCCGATAAATTTAAATGTTAGAGGTCTTGTTGGACATATGTAAGTTAAAGATTTACTATTATGGTTTCCGCTTATTTTTTTATCATTACCTATGAAAGGCTAAATGAATGCTAAGAGGTTTGTTTTAGGTACTTTCGGGTTCCTCATTCGTCGTGTCACATCTAGGCCCTAGGCTTGGGCCGTGACAAATATGTAAATTATTAACATTAGAAAAGACAAACAAGCACCAATCCACATCCATAAAATACATCTTAAGAATAGCTCCTTGAAAGTCGTGATCATAACATATTCATATAGATACTTACCTTTCTAAGTATCTAAATCATGGTTCCTTCATATTGTGAGAAAATCCTTCACAATTCATTCATTCTTACTTGAAATATACTTGAAAACATAGTTCATACCTTTACATAAATCATTCGTAAATCCTTGATCATAAATTCATGTTTCATAATTGGAAATCATAACATTATGCATAGGTCTATGTAAAATCATGTAATAATGTAAATTCATGCATAATCAAGTGAAAGAATATCAATTGAGTCAATATAGGAAGGATCTATGAAGAATTGACATGAAACCCTCTTCAATTGGGTTCTTTTAGAACCCAATGGATGAATGGAGTCCATTGGTGAATTTCCACATACCTAAAAATCAAAGCCTTAGAAACAATGGAGAATAGACTTGAAGCTCGACCGTAGCTTGAACTTGAAGAAAACTTTGGGAGAATTCATTTATAGAGAGGATTTATGCTGGAAGAGTAAATGAGAGAATGAGGGTTAATGGAGGGTTTTGGGCAGTTATTAGTGTAGAAAATACTCCACAAGGTCCAAGTCTAATAATAAAAGAGTGGGAAAAATTCCAAGTTACCTCTTTGAAAACATTGTTGGGAAGGTTCCAGGGTGGGTTCTACGGCCCGTGGAACCCTTTATGATTCGTACAAATAACTCCTGAAAGGAATCCTAAAAAAAGGTCCTTAGGTCGTTCCATTACAGTTGGGTTTTATGGCTCGTGAATCCTATCATGGGCCGTATACTCATCTTTCTTTGCCGTCAAATCGATGTCATTATCACCTACAAGATAAGGCCAAAGTTCCCCATAGCCTAGATTTTGCCCAACTTCTAGTGATTTGGTCTACGGATCCTCCTACCGTCTGTAGAACAGACCACGGCTCGTAACCCCTTTCATCAAGTCCACCCTCTCCCAGATCCTCAACCTTCCTTCTTCACGGGATGGTCTACTATTTGTAAACTGTCACGGGACGTAAAACCATTGATAGTCCTTAACCATAAATTCCCTTTTTCAGAAAACCTCCTACGATCACTCCAACCAACCGTATACCATTGTCCGTACAACCTCATTTCAAGTCTTGCACCATTAACTTTTTTTCAGTTTTCTCTTTTATTTGGATTTCCAACTTTTGGGGTCTTACAACTACTAGGTGTAGGTAGAGACGTTGTTTTTAGAGATATTCAGCTCATATTAGTTCCATGGTACTAAACATACTTGTCCCAAATTACATGTCAATTTATAAAACGGAGATAAAATTAATTACATTTTTCTAATTTTACTTTTATAATTAATTCTTTTAGAAAGTGTAAATGAGTTTGTGAAGTTTCAAAAAATATTTTGGGGTAAACTTATAATGACCCTCAAGGTCATTTTTTGAAATTATTAGAAAATTACTATTTTACCCCTCTCGATAGTTGCTACAAGTCATGTTGATCAGTTTGCGAAGTTAGTTTAGAAGTTTTATTGAAAATTTATGATTTTTGCAAGTTTTTGAGTTTTGAAGACTTTAAGTTGTTAAAAGTTATTTTCACGTCATCCGAATCTACAAGTCTCAAAATGGAATTCCATCAATCTCATCAGAAATACAAAAATTGGTCTAAAAGTATTGCTGTCTTCAATTTCGGAGTCTTTATGCGGAATCGAGCCCTTGAGTTAGAAGTTTAAATGAAAGTAGGCCAAGAGTTGACTGTGGTCAATAGTTGAAATTTGGACGCCTCGGATTAGATTTCCATTGATCCTGTTGGATTAAGGTCATTTTAGGCCTAGGGAAGATATTGGTTGACTTTTTAGAGGTTTTGAGGGCAGTTTGGTATTTCTTTAGCGAAAGTTAGTTGATTGCGACCTTTAACAGGTTTCATGTCAAGGAGACTTCGAATCTTTATTCTGATGGTTCCACTGGGTTTGAAATGTTGACTTTAGTAGAGTAGAATATTTGGTTTGTGTGCTTGGAATCCCAAATGAATCTCGAGGGTCCATTTGATGATTAATATTGAGCCATGGTGAGCTTTTGTACTACTACCAAGTTTCCTACTCTAAGATCGCCGAGCTTTGGCCGAAGCATACATGGCAGACATGGAAACACTAGCATAAATAGGTGGAGCCACAAATCTCGGAGAAATGACAAAGGGGTCTAATTAGATACCCAAAATTTGAAATAACACTTGGAGTCTAACCGACCATTTTTCCCACTTCTTCTCAGTCTGATGCTCTACATCCTCATACTCACAATTGGGCTCGAGTGCCTCATTAGATCAACCTCGAGCAGGAGTTGACCTTTCAAACCCGACTATTATCTCTAACGCAAAAAAAAATAGATTAGAGGTTTACGACACTTGATACGAACAACTCACATGATAGGAATCAATGAAAGGAATTTTCCTATTAATTATCTCATAGCCTCTTAAAGATAGGTATGGACGTCTACATACTGATCTGCAAGACTCTACTAGACGACACCCTACACCTTAAGTTATGAAATTGATGAACATACCGATATAAAATTTTCACGTTCAAAAAATCAAGGCCATTATGGCGCACACCCCAAACCCAACCTAGTGTGTATGCTGAAGAATCTAACTTAAAAATTATCTTAAATTTTGCGGAAAAGAAGGAAACACTATTATATGAGACTTCTAGAATAAAGCACCATGACCTAAAATGTCACGACCCAACCCCGTGGGCCGCGACTGGGGTTCGACCTAGACCCCCGTATACTTAACTATCAGATATAACAATCAATATAAGAATTATACATAAGAACCCCAGTGGGTCATAACATTTCCATATGTCTGTAGCCTCTTTCATTTGTGTCTTGTCATGAAAGGGCGTGCAAGCCGACAAGGCTGCCATAGTATCTTGATATTTACAATACATTACGTAGACATAACTGAACAAAACTTACACGTATAACCCACACACGTGTCTACAGACCTCGAAAAATATTAACAGTAACATATGGTGGGATAGGACCTCCGCCGTACCCCTAAATAAATAAATATATACATTAAAAGGTCAGCACCAAAAGCTAGGCTCCAGAACAGTGGAGCTCTTCCAACATACTTGAGTGGAAATCCTAAGCTGGCGGATCCCTGAAATGAACATCTGTATCTGCCGGCATGAAACGCAGCCCTCCGAGAAAAGTAGGGTCAGTATGATATATGTATTGAGTATATAAAGCATAAAACATCATAACTGAGACAACAACTAAAATAGGGATGCAGGGGGCAAGTATAACATTTAGCCATCTACCGTACCTGCATCTTATAAAATAAAGGCATACATGCAATCATCACGTACTATATTCGTCCCATTAGGGGACTTGTGTAATAACTTCATCCTTTGGTCTTCTTAAGAACATATATACCATTAGCGCTGTGGAACGTACAGCCCGATCTATGTATATATAAAGTACACGCCGAGGAACAATAGCCCGATCCACATATCTTATAAAAATGTCGAGGAACGACGGCCCAATCCGTATATTATATAATAATGCCGAGGAATAATGGCCCGATCGATATATCGTGTAACAATGCCGAGGTACAATGGCCTGATCCGTAAATAGCATAGCATGTCGTGGAACGTACGGCCTGATCCTTACAAAGCAAGATATGCTGAGGTATGTTTGGCCCGATCCATATATATCATAATGCATATACGTGTACGTAAAACTCTGTAATATATCAAACATCCCTTAGATATCACCATAAAGCATGTTCAAGAGCCCCTAGGTATAAGATCTTACACATCTCAATACTATTCAACCTATAATAGGCTCAAGGGTCGTAATTCAACTACTTCAAGGCCCTTATCATTCAAAAGTGGGTACAAGTCATGAGCTACATTCAGAATCTATAAATGGAGATATCTCCAAAACTATGTTCTATAGTACCTATAGTCCAGTCTTCCTAGAAGTAGGAAAAAACCATCTTTACATGTACCACTTTCTATCACATGGAAGACTTGAAAAGTAATGACTCAACTTGTTGCAGGAGTTTTAATAAGTAGGTAGTGAACAAGAGCCTTAACTAATACTCAGAGTTTTAAGAGTGGAATAACTTCCAATTTCATATACATAATACTTACATCTAAGTCATGCAAAAAGAGAAGAAAGGGTAGCTTCACATACTCAGCCCCTTTTAACGTATGAAAGGCTTGAGAAGCCCTAGTTCGATTACTGTAAGAGTGCTTTCATTAAGAAGTAAATAAGGATCATGAATTAAGCTTGAAATTTATGAGTATATTTACTCTCAAGCTCATACCATTCATTACTTAACTCGAAGACATGCCAAAAGAAGGAAACGTTAGCTTTACATACAGTACTTTTCAGCATATAGAGTCTTAACATTCAGAAGTGAGCACGAATTATGAATCATGAATCATGTTCAGAGCTAATGAATAGAATTACCCCAAGCTTCATACACATATCATTTGTCACTTAAATCTAAGACATGCCCAAAAGAAAAGAGAGACAGGCTTTACATACCTCTTACGGGTTACTCTTTATCCCGTTCGCCTCGTCGTTCCTTGAACCTAGGTAACATTAAAGTAATGCAAGTATCAACAACCCTTATCTTTCCAGCATCTTAGGTTACATATGAGTATTCATAGAACTCAACCCCTCGCTCATCTTCTCGACTAGTTCCTTAACTAGTTAAGGAGTTAACGGAAATCGGGCAGCACCTCCCCTATAATATGCCCTATCCAAATTTCCAATTACACTCCTAATAAATACATCCAACCAACAGAAACAACCTGCAGCACATGTATAAGCAGTTCACAACAACATAATACAACAAAACTACAAATGACTTGCTCGAAACCACGACACCAAAATAGGGTTTCTAGTTTCCATTTTTCAAAACCTTTAACTATACGAAACGGAGGGTCGGGTGGATGCAAACAGAAGATCCCACACCCATTTTAGAATACTTTTAGTCCCTGCAACACAACACCACACACCTGCAGAAGCACCCCACACGCACAACACCTTATTTCAACGACAATTCAACTATAGCAACTCCAATTTAGTTTGTTTCTAACGTCGAGCATTTATACAAATTTCTTATGCTTACAACACCATAAAAGATGTGTAATACACCCTATAACAACACCATAAACTTAAAATTGAAAGGAAGGACCTTACCTTATCCGGAATTGGCCAAAGCCTAGCCTCAAAAGTTCCTTAGCATGCTGAAAAGTAGTGGACTGTTTGTATCAATTCTCCGCTGCCCCAAATCAAAATTTTCCATTATTAAACACCATCATATAACCGTGGTATACATTAAATAATTAATTCATAGAACGAAACTGGGCCTTACCTTTTCCTTCTCCTCAACCCGTAGCTTCCCTCTCTCTTTCTCTAAGTTTTTCTAGTTTTTTTTTTTGGCTAAGTATAGATGCTGAAAATGAGCAATTAGTCATCAATACATACTTATATACACCTCCTTAGAAGGTGCCACGTGGAATCCCCTAAGGGTTACACATGGAAGCCCCCTAGGGTGCCACCTCAATCATGCACCCAATCAAAAACCACAATGTGGCAGCGTGGGACCCATCTCAAGTAGGTGTGTCACCTACTTGGTCCAAGTAGGTGCATAACCTACTTGCTTCCAATTAGGTGCATCACCTACTTGATTCCAAGTAGGTGAATCACCTACTTGCTTCCAAATAGGTGCTATGCCTCCTTTCGCCTCTTCTGTGGGTTCATAACCTCATCTCACTTTAAGAACCTATGTAATCTTTGCTACGTAATCTCAACACGCACTCAAGTAGCTTAAGTACGTAAGACATCCAAGTTGGTGGCGTACGCAAGTAAGTTGAGTACCACAACTCATTATTCGGCCTCCAACTCCTTCCAAATCCTTATAACCCTATTTTCAACCATTACTACTTGGGTAGAACTTCATAACCAACATGGATCCTGGGAAATCTTTTAGAAAAAAAATAACATAAAAGTGGATGTGATGGCACTTGCCTTAACCGACCAAGAAAAGTAACCTAAAACCTGATTAAATAGATAAAAACAGAAGTAAAGCGAAAATGAAATCTCAATATAACGAAATATGTTGAAAACCTAATCAAACTCTTACTTGCCCTCAAATATGGTTCTCACATGTATAAGCTACTAATGTACTACAAAAGAACTTCAAGAAAATGCAAGTCTTCATGTCATTGTTTCTCGACTAGAACAAGAACATAATATAGGAACATAATGTCACATTGAGATACAAGTAGCTACCTCTCAATTCTTTACATAAAAGCCTTGGACCAAGTACAGAACAAAGGAAATCAAGAAGATCTAGGCTGGTGACCTACACAAGTATAGAAGCAAAGAGTAAGTACCCGATAACATGGTATTTAGCAAGAAAACTACTAAACATGAAGTAAAGTAATATAGAATATGAGTAATCCTATCACTCAAACCAAACCTACACAACTACAACCTGTAAAGATATCAGCCCAACCTAACAGTTCACAATTTAAGGCACATAGTACATTTCTCAACACTTTGCCATATATAGATCAATAATGTGTTACAACCCAAGAAGGCCCTAAACGTGACACTGCGAAACCCTAAACAAGCCTCTTAGCATGAGCATGACTTAAACAACATAGAATCAAATTAAACAAAAGTCAGAAGATAAGTCTTCAAAGGAATCTTATCATAGCCAGCCCAAGATAAAAAATTTGAGAATAACATTTGGAAAGCGAAAATAAACCAATAAACCATATTAGTTTAACATAGCCTCTAATGACATAGATGGGGAATATGACAAGCCCTAGCTCACCAATAATGTAAAAGAAATACTATTTGAATGGAAGTATCACATGAATATCCCCCAAACATGAGGACTCACCAAACTATAAAGATGAGTGTGAGTGAGAGCGCCGTGACCTATATTATAAAACAATATATGCAAAAAAATTATGTAGTCAATACTATGGAAATTACTGAGTATGGAGAATATGCAATGCATGACATAAAACATGATAATACAATGACCAAGCTAAAACTCAATATCATTCCTTATAAGGTCTTTAGAAACATAAACATGGTCAATAGAACATTCGTAGGAAAATCATAATGGGACAATAACATAGTGAGAGAAACTATTAACCGACATAAACTATGTGAGCTATAACATGGAGACTGGTGTCATACCTCCCACAATGAAAAGACATTGTCCTACTTGTCAAGGTAAGGACCATTTATATAAGCTAATTTTGGATCCACTAGCTTAATCTTTGATTGTCCAACATGGAAAATCTTATGAAGGCACGTAGTTATGGGACCTAGGTGATTTATCCTAGTCCACTCGATGCTAGATAAACTCTAAACAAGAATATTATAAATAAATAAATCATAGTCTTTAAGAAGAAAGGTAAAAATTTAGTAATACCAAGTTATTCATAGAATGCACAAAACCATAAGAATATCTCCTTTAAACATATTATGAACCTCAACCCAATCAAAATCATTGGAGATACATCATCAAAAGAATCTATATCATGATAAGCTTTGTATAGGAGATCACACTGAAATTAAAGTGGCTAAATCATGGAAAACCTTCATGATGAGATTACTTCCTTTTTGAAGACAACCTTAATTTCATAAAATTCATGTTGTTACTTCATCTAAAGCATCCTTAAAATCATCGTTCATAAACTCATGATGCATGCATAGTTATTCAAATGTAGTTCAAAAATATAAAATAGGTATAATGCATGGATTCATATAAATTTCATTAAAAAATATGTAATTTAGACCAATTCATGCATAAAAATATCAATTAAAGTAAAATAGATCATAATTGATTAAACCCAATACAAGATCATCAAAATCTAGGGTTTAGAAAGGAATCCTAAAATGGAATTTGGAAACACTTTAGGACTCCATGGATGGAAATGATTCCATGGATGAATTTCCCACATACCATGATGAATCCTAGTCTTAATCCTTGAAGAGGAGACTTGAATCCTTGAACCCTAGCTTGACTTGTAGAAGAAGACATTGGGAGAGTTCCTTGAGAGACTTAGAGATTTTTAGGTGAATGAGAGGGAATGGGAGAAATTTGGAGGGTTTGGATATTTATAGTTTGTGGAAAATATCTCAAAAAAATGTGGCTTTGATATCAAAAGAATAGAAAATGTCCAAAATAATCCTAAAAATTAATTGCTGAAGGTGACCTACGGGACCCACCTACGGGTCGTAGGTCCTTAGATGGGTTATCAAAAGGGTTTGTGGAATAGGAGTAAAATTTAAGGCTTCTAATGTTCACCCTACGACTCCAACCTAAGGGTTGTAAGAGAGTCTACTGTCTGTAGACCTCGTTCTTTTTGTACCACTCCAAAAGTCTAACTATTTGAATATCTATGTACGAACCACCCTACAACCCATAAAACTTTCTACTATCCATAAGACCATTAGTCTTATTGGAAACCTAAAAAATCATTCTCTAAATCTCCACCTATGGGACCACCCACGGTCTGTAGATCTTCCTACAGCCTGTAGGAACCCCTCATCCTGCAAACTCTGAAAAACAGTGTCTCTGAACCTATCAATGATTGACTCCTATAGTCTGTAGGTCCTTGTACAGACCGTAAGTAGGCTTTGTCCAAACTTCTGAAACTTATAAAAATTTCCCTAGTGTTAGGGCTACCTACGACTGCTCCCCTACGGTCCGTAGGGCTTTGTACGACCCGTAGGTCAATTTGTTTGATCTGGTACAAAAACTTTTTTTGTAACATTTCCTTTCAATCTCACTTTCCGACTTCTGAGGTGTTACACAATGGCACAAATCAAATCATTTAGCATAAACTTCACAAGATACACAAAAGTTTCAGATATGGTAATGATGTGCAAATGCAATTGAATGAAATGTCATATAAGGTGATGCATGTTTAACGATACACATCCACTGAATATATTAGGCTGGAACCCATGGGGAACGCACTAGGTCCATATACCCATCGGAAGAGAGCTTGGCATCAATATCACATGCCGAAAGACACCTTGGCATCAATACCATCTGCTAGAAGAGACCCCAATATCAATACCATCTACCGAAAGAGATCTCGACATTAATACCATCAGCCGGAAGGGACCTCAGCATCACCACTATAGATCCCATCACGGTGCTTCAATTGTAATGAAAATAAGCATGTTCACACAAAAATAAGGAGATGACAACTTTCATATTAATTCACAATGACACAATCATAGTATTTCATCAATAACGTATAGATATTATCAGGCAATTCTTTCACAACATTGCACACATTAAATTACCATCACATTACCTCTTTCAATGCCCTTTTTTATCATTAAGATACACATTCGAACAATTCACCCCATAGCCATTTCCTCATTACTCCCCAATGCACATAGCTAGGAAATACAAAATTCTACATGCTCAACTAAGGTTTAGAAATTCACTTGCCTCAATTCAAGCACATAATCATTGCATAACTTGGGTCTTGCCTCTTTGATGATTCTCCAAATTAATACAACAATTTCAAATAGGGAAGCACAATAAGAACACAAGAAGAACAACAGTCATATCAAGACTTTTGGGAAATAGGGTCAAAGTGACCAAAAACCCAATTTTGAAAACAAAGGGTTAATATGAAAATTAATATATAAATATCACCCAAAGCATTTGGAAGCCAATGGTAAAAATTATTTTAAATGGAGTTGAAAGCAACCCTTAATCACCATTTAACAAAAAGGTTTGAGTTCCTGAAAAAACCCCAACTGTGAAGTTCAAAACCAAGAATTAAATGTTAAAATCATGATATAATTAATGAGTAATGGAGGTTTCATGTTAAAATCACTTACCCAGTTAAATATTCTCAAAAACCTTTTTCAAAATCATCTCTACCGAGCTTTCAGGGTTCAAAACTGGTGAAAATGGGTGAAGTCTTGACATGTGGTAGAAAAAACTTTTCAGGTATCAATTGCTCATCGCGATTGGGACCTAAGGCCTCGTGATTGGATGATTAAGTTGTGTCACCTCATTAACTTGACCATCTCAATCGTGGTCAAGTCCCATGCTATTATGATGCATGACCCTTGATTCCCTTCACGATCATGGAATCCACTGAGCCATTGTGGAACCTACCTCGTGATGGAGATTCACACCATTACGCTTCTACACGATCGTGGAGGTCATGTCGTGATCGCAATGAGGAGTTTATCAAGCACCAGACTTCAGCAAAATCAGCAAATACTTAAAATTTCTGAATGGAACCTTTGAATTCATTTGAAACCCCATACACACAAATTATATATGTTATCCTACTAAATTAAATGTTCTGGACTAAATCTAACCATCAAAACATGAATTTGGGATCTCCTTTACCCTAAACCCATTAAACTTGAAACAAACTATCATAAAACCTAAAAATACTAAACCAAGCTCTGGATCTCTAAAAATTAAACCAAGACCTCACCTAGGCCTAGAATAATACCTTGAATCCCATAGAATCGTCGAGAAACCATTCCGATTATATGAAGTCCAAATATTGACCAAAATCAACTCAAGGGCTAAAATTGTATAATCTTTCCAACTTAATACCTCAAATTCATGAAATAACTCCGAATCTGAAATCGACAACTCTTCTCGACCAAAGTTTGCATTCCAGAACTAATGGAACTGACAGAATTCCATTCCAAGACTCGTAGCTATGGTTTGTACCAAAAGCCAATTTTTTTAACAACTTAAGCCTTGAAAAACTCAAAAGTTCCAAAAATCATAACTTTTCCAAGAATTTCCAAAATATCTTCATAAACTGATCAAATATGACTCAGGGAAACTAATGAGAGGGGTAAAATGGTAATTTTTTGAGAATTTTCAAAAATGACCTTCAGGGTCATCACATCATCCACTTCTAAAAACTATGTTCGTCCTCGAACATAAAGTAAGAGAAATTACTTAAAGCTTCAAAAAGCTAAGCATATCTAGCACGCATGTCGAACTCTATCTCCTAAGTAGCCTCTCTAACAGTATGGTGCTTTCACTGAACCTCCACCAAAGCGACCTCCTTTATCGTTATCTTTTGAACCTACCCATCCAAAATAGCGATGGGCTCCTACTCAAATGATATGTTTGGACCAAACTCTACTGAATCAAGAGAAATCAAATGGGACTCATCCAGCCCATACTTCTGAAGCATCGAAATCTAAAAATCCGGGTGCACAACTTGCAAACTAGGTGGAAAGGCTAACTTATAGGCCACTCTCCAATCCGAATCAAAATCTCAAAAAGGCCAATAAAGCTAGGGCTACGCTTTTTCTTCTTCCCAAATCTCATCGCACCCTTCATGGTGATACCATAAGCCAAACGTGATAATTAGCCATAAAGTCCATGCCTTGAACCCCCCCAATCATCATGACTCTGGCTATTAATAACGGAATCTAAATCAAGATAACCTTCTATATAGAATCTATAAGCAAGTCGGTGTCCAATGCATCTACTTCAACATCATCGAGCCAACCAATCAAAGATCTACACCTCCTATAATACAATGCCTTAAATAGAGCCATCTGAATGCTGGAGTAATAACTGTTGTTGTAGGAAAACTTCACTATGGGGAAATTCTGATCCCAATGGGCAGAAAAATCAATCACACATGCCTGAAGCATGTCCTATAATATCTTAAGAGTCCTCTCTGACCGTCTATCTGTCTGAGGGTGAAATGTTGTACTCTTGTCCCACTAAGTACCCAAACCATATTGCAGAAGTGAAGAGTAAACCTTGGTCAGAAATAATAGAAACTAGCAATCCATGCACCCAAACTATTTGACTAATGTAGATCTGAGCCAACTTTTAGCCGTGTACTACACCTTGACCTGAATGAAATGGGTAGAATTGGTCCATTTATCAACTACCACCAACATAGAGTCATAAATAACTACAATATTTGATAAGATTACCATAAAATCCATGGTGATGTGCTCCTACTTCCCAGTAGGAATGGGCATCCTCTGAGACACACCAGCAAGTCAACAACATAGCCACAAACTCAACAATGTCTTTCTTCCTTTCAAACTATCAATAACTTTGACTCAAGTCATGGTACATCTTAGTCGCTAATGGCTGGATAGAGTAAATTGAACAATAAGCCTCCTCCAAATTCAATCTAGTCAAATCTCTCACCTTAGGCACACAAATCCTACCTCCAATCGTCAATCGACCCTCCAAATCAAGTACCAATTCCTTAGTTTCACCCCTCAACACTTTGTCACGATGAATACACAACTTCTCATCCTCAAATTGCCTTCCTCTAATTTGGTTAACTAAGGAAGAACGTGCCTCCACAAATGCCAGAACACTACCATCCTCTGAAATATGCAACCAAACAAGGCTATTAGCTAGCTTCCTAACATCTCTAGCCAATGGTCACTTTTCAGCTCAAATAACGGCAAAACTCCCCATGCTAACGGTCTTTCTACTCAAAGCTTCTGCCACCACGATGGTCTTTCTAGGGTGATACATAATGGTCATGTCATAGTCCTTTAACAGATCATGCCATCTACACTACCTCAAGTTGAGATCCTTGTGATTGAGTATATACTGAAGATTCTTATGATCAGTGAAAAACTTACAATACACACCATACAAGTAGTGACTCCATAGCTTCAACACAAATACCATCACTGCTAACTCTAAATCATGAGGTGGCTAGTATTTTTCATAAGCCTTCAACTGTCTAGAAGCATAGGCAATTAGTTTTCTTTTTTGCATCAAAACACCACCTAAACCAACTCCTGAAGCATCATAATACACAGTAAAGCCCTTACCCTCCTCGGGTAGAGTTAAAACAGGAGCCGAAGTCAACAAAGTCTTAATCTTCTAAAAGATCAGCTCACAATCATCAGACCAATGGAAATCTACACTTTTCTAAGTCAATATAGTCAAAGAAGCCGCAATATATGAGAAACCCTGCCTGAACCTCCTATAATAAATGGCCAAACACACAAAACTATGGATCATAGTAGGGGATAAAAATGTTAGCCCCTAAAATAAATGATAACCGGATGTCAAGTCTATCTTAGATAACAATGCCGCTCCTTGAAATTGATCAAACAAATGATTAATACGGGGAGGATGATACATGTTCTTAATAGTCATATTGTTCCAATATCTGTAATTGATATACATCCTCATAGACCCATCTTTATTCTTCACAAACAATATTGGAGCACCCCCAAGGTAACACACTAGGGCGAATGAACCCTTTGCTCAATAATTCTTGTAAATGCTCCTTTAATTTTGTCAAAGCCATATAAAATAGAGCAATGGAAATGCGCTTAGTGCTTGACTTATAAATCATTAGCAAAATCAATATCACTATTCAGAGGAATACCTAGAAGGTCAATACGGAATAGATTGGAAAACTCCTGACACTAGTGTCTCGAATGAAAGCTAAATACGACAAACACCCTCTATCAATCAATCTCTAAGCATGGATGATGGAAATAACTACTAGTACCCTTCCACTCAATCATCGTAACACCTAGCATATCTTAGCATAACAATCCAGAATAGCATGATAAGGAGAGAGACAATCCATACCCAAAATAACATCAAAATCTACCATTCTTAATATAATCATATCTACCTAAGTGTCATACCTGGACAAATAAACAATACAGTATCGATACACTTTATTCTCCACTAAGGGCTCACCCATAAGTATAAAAACATAAATAAGAACTGGAATACAATCACATATCAAATCAAACCCAGAAGCAAAATAGGTATACACATAGGAAAATGTAGATCCAGGGTCAAACAACACAGACGTAGATCAATGGTAAACTGGGACGATACATGTAATAACCACATCAGAAGCCTCTACCTTAAGTATCCCTCATAAAGAATAAAACTGATCCCCTCTACCACTACAAGTCTGAACAATTCCTCTACCTCTTCCCTGCTGAGCCATAGTGCCACTTGCACCACTGCTCAGAGTAGGACCACCTCTATCTATCTGAGCTCTGCCCCAACCCCTAGCCGGAAGCGCTCGTCTGCCTCGCTGGAGTAGAATAAGTATATTGGGGTCTTGAATAATTCTCATAAGACACCATTGAATCATATAACCTAGATCCCACAACCAAAACAATACTTAAGTGTGGAGGACTATTGCATTAGACTGAACGAACTGCTATAACTGCCTAGGCTCGTAGAGCCCTTTTATGAACTAGATGAACCCTTATCGGTATTGTATGATCCATGAGGTGCTTGAGCACCTTCAGTTGCTTGCATAGATATATGAACTGATCCTCCACACTGAAAAAAACCACTCTCTTTATAGAATCTTGTACCTTAGATGAGTTACCAAAAAATAGATCAGATGAATGACCTATCTTAGGGTCCCCAAACTCCTCTTTCTCCATCAACTTCGCCTTCTTAGCGGAACCCACAATAGATTGGAAGGAAACCCCTCATGAGAGGAACTGAATCTCGGGAATTTATTGAGGTAATAAAATATTCTATTTCAGAAGGATCATAAAATAGAAATAAAGATTCTCGATTGGGAGGCCTTGCCGCATCTTCATTTCCATTATCACAATTCTAGTCATAATTTCTTTCTTCACCATCAAAAAGATGGATAGATATGAGAGAAGAGGAAATAGAGGCCAAATCTATTACTTATTTAGCCATAAGGATAGAATACGTCAACCCTCTCACAGACCTCTGGACACTCTTAGCCTCATCGGGAAGGATGGCTAAGGCATGCCTTGATAACTGGTAGAAGCAAGTCTTGTACTTTGAAACTATATAGCCTTCCTATCTCGACCTCTCAAGCCTCAACTGACTCTCTTCCCTCAAAATACATAAGGCACTAGAAAACTAGTCCCAAGTCACTTATGGAGATTCAATCATCCTAGATCCCATGTAAACTCTCAACCACTCCCTATCCGGCCCATGAAACTAGAGTGTAGCATAACGAATACTGTGAGACTTAGCTAGCCCAACTATTTCCAATAACTCCCACCATATAGTCAGGAACTCATATGCATCCTTAGTCTTTCCACCTTAAAATTAAGGTGGATCCATCTTTTTTAACTCTCATATTGCAATGCTCATAATCAGTCCATACTAGTGAAAGCGCACCCTGAAATCCATCTCTCTATAAACCAAAACCATCAGCTCTAGGACTTACTCATAGTTGTCTTACCTGACCCTGAACACCTAGAGCATGATGCTGCTTTGGGGTTTGAGCCCCCGCTCAAGTCTGAGAACCTTCTAATGTGACTGTCACACCACCACCCTGAGTAAAGCTTTTGAGTACACCTAACACCCTCAATAAGGTGACCTAAAGTAATTGTGCAACAACAAACTTTAGATAAACCCAGTTCTCTCTAACATCAATCTATAGCTTTGGAGAATCACTCTACCACGGCCTCTCACTTGTGGTACTGCATGAGCTTGGCCTTTCCCCTAGCTCGAGATCTACCCCTAACTCTCGTTAGGTCTCAATAGCTGTCTTAGGGACTGCCTCCCCTCCTCTACCAGTAGCTATCTCTCTTGTCCTAGCTATCTATCTATCAAACAGAACATATGATAACTCAGTACTAGTGAAAGTAACTATACACAATAAGAATTGAAAGTACAAAAAGAAAATTTTCTAACAGTCTTTATAGACTCTCGAAGATAAGCAACAAAATTCTCTGCACATATCCTTAAGACTCTATTAGACTGGGCTTGTACACATGTGAAATTATAAACCTGAATCTGATACCATTTTTTCACTACCCAAAAAAGACGTGATAGAACTTGCCTTAATCTATAAAGATAAGTCAGCCCAAAACTTGATTAAAAATATAAAAGTGCAAGTAAAGCAAAAAAGAAATCTAAATATAACAAAATATTTGGATAACTTAATAGAACTCTTAATACCCACAAAATTGTGCTTTCACATGTACAAGCCACTAATGTGTGTCAATTCTTTGTTTCTCGAATAGAATAAGACCATAATAAAGGCACATAAGGGCCTACTAAGATGACAAGTAGCTACCTCTCAACACTTTATCATGTACAGATTACCAATGTCACAAATCAAATCATCTAGCATAAACTTCAAAAGACACACACACAAGTTTCATAGATGGTAATGATGTGCAAATGCAATGGAATGAAATGCCTAGAAAGGTGATGCATGTCTATTCTAACGATGCACATCCATTGAATATAAGGAAGGAACCTATGGAGGAAGCACTAGGTCCATATACCCGTTGGAAGAGACCTCGACATCAATACCAATGGCTTGAAGAGACCTCCACATCAATACCATCCATCGGAAGATACCTATGGAGGAAGCACTAGGTCCATATACCCGTTGGAAGAGACCTCGACATCAATACCAATGGCTTGAAGAGACCTCCACATCAATACCATCCATCGGAAGATACCTCGGCATCAATACCATTCATCGAAAGAGACCTAAACATCAATACCATCCACCAAATGAGACCTCAGCATCACCATAATTGATCCCATCACAGTGTTTTAGAATTGATGCAAATAAATAAGTTCACACAATAATGAGAAGATGACAAGTTTCATATCAATTCACTATTCACAATGACAATCATAGTATTGCATCCATAACGTATAGATGTTATCACACAATTTGTTCACAAAATTGTGCACATTAAATTACCATTATATTACCTTTTCATTACCCATTTATATCATTAAGATCAACATTTGAACAATTTACCCCATAGCCAACCATTACTCCCTAACACATATAGTAAGGAAATACAAGATTTTAGATACTTAACTAAGGTTTAGAAATTCACTTACCTCAATTCAAGCATATAATCACTCTGTAACTTAGCTCTTCCCTTTTTGATGAGTCTCCAAATCAATACAATCTATTCAAATAGGGAATCACAATAAGAACACAAGAAAAACAATAATTATACACTCTTACGTGATTTCAGGGGTCACGTCGTAATCAAAGTGAGGAGTTCATTAGGCATTAGACTTCAGCTAAATCAGCGAACACTCAAAAATTCTTAATAGACCCTCAGGATTTTTATCAGAACCCCGTACACACAAACAATGTATTCTACCTTACTAAATTTGATGTCTTAGACTCAATGGAACCATCAAAATACGAATTCGAGGTTTCTTTGACCTGAAACTCATGAAAGTCGCATCAAACTAACATAACACTAAAAAAGACCAAACCAAACTCGGGACCTTTGAAAATTCAACCAAGACATCACCTAGGCCTAATATCATCCCCCGAATCTCATGGAATCGTCGTAAAAATATTCCGAGCGCCCTAACTTCAATTTTTTACCAAAGTATTCAAGGGATAAAATTCCATAAACTTTGCAACTTAAGACCTCAGAGCTATGAAACAACTCCGAATCTGAAACCAATAAGTAAACTAAACTAAATTATGTATTCCATTCCAAGACTTGTAGCTCTGGTTGATACAAAAAACCACTTTTTAGAAACAACTTAAGCCTTTAAAAACTCAAAGATTTCAAAAATCACAACCTTTAAAAGAATTTCCAAATCTAACTTTGTAAACTGATCAACTATGACTCGAGGCAACTATCGGGAGGAGTAAAATGGTAATTTTTAAGAATTTCCAAAAATTACCTTAAGGGTCATTACACGAAGTCAGGTCATAAATAAAGAAAAACTGAGATATAATAACGAATTTCCAAAACCTGGTATCGTAACAATTAACAAGCATTCTTATACAATATCTAAATTTGAAATTCAACACTTGTCTTTGAAAGATAGATAAATAAAGATATGAAAGATGAATCTTGAATGATGACCCGAACAAGGATCTCACCACGACTTCGAAGTTCAAACTTTACACGATCAATTCACCCCTCTCTAGTACCACTCATACTAAGAGATGCAATAAAAGGTTACAAAAGTACGGGTTAGTACGATCCACGTCGACCGAGTAAGGTAGAATGCCAAAACTTATAAAATAAACTATGAAATACTGCCACCTACATACAGAAAAGTCTCACAATGTCATTAGCTCCTCAATTGTATATATATATATATATATATATATATGTGAAGGACACGAGTAAACTAAATAAGTAATCCTACACATGAAATACCAAATAAGGTATCTAATTACACCGACAAATAAGGAAATCAAATACAATAGTGACGAAATGGTGATGTTGTGGGACAAGGTCGTTGCACAACCGCCATATAGACCTTGTCAAGATAAATCTCTAAACACAAGCACCCATGGGGGACTAGTAGTCCATATACTTAATAGCTCATAATCTCAATATCTCATCCGCTTTCCACCTAGTTCGTGGATAATGGTGTTATAATTTTTTCTATTTTTTCTCAAAAGTAGTACTTTCACATTTCACAAATTTTGATGAACAATAATATATGATTAATGAGGATGAATGCTCACAATAAATCCAACATGAAGATACAATCCATTCAATGGATGCATAATTAGAGCTAAAATCCCTAAATCTTAATGAATCAAGGTATACACCCTTGCGCGACAAAAATAGTGGAAGAAAATTATTTGAAAGATGTATATATCATTGAAATTATGTCTAAATCAGTTGAAAGATGCTTAAATCATTTGAAAAAGTGATAAAATCAGCTCAAGCCTCTAACTTAGGCATTTCAAGCAATACATGCTAAAACAATAATTATCATCAAAGTGCTCTCAAAGAAATAGATATCATCAAAGTTATCTCGAAGCAATAATATCACCAAAATTCTCTAAAAGCAATAATATTATATAAGAGACCTCCTCAAGGTCAAAAAATACAAATAGTCCCCCACATAGGCGAAACAAAATAAATAAGCCCCACATGGGCAAACTAGCATAAATAATCCCCCACAAAAGAAAAATTATAAACTCAACATTTCTAATATTTCAATCTCATACTACGATTCAATCCCATAGTCTAGTTTATAAGCATGGAAAACTACTCAACCCAGTTTGAAAGAAGGATAAGTCAAACCAACCTCATAGGTCAAAACTTCAGTTAAAATGACACAACCAATTCTCTTCCTTTATCTACAACCTCGGAATAACTCCCAACAATCAAGATTAGAAAGTACTCATTAAAACGGTTCCAATGAAACCCATGTTGCTAAGGTTTAAAAATCAAGCTAGAATTGACCAAAAATCACTTTAAATTTTGAAAAGGGGTAAAAATGAAATTTTATCTGAAAATCAAATCTTCAAGTGAAAAAGAGTTTTTGGGTGAAAACCCAACAAAAATTGAGTAATAATTGAGTCTCAAATCAAAGAAACACTAAATTTTCAATTTGGGGGGAAACCCCAAAACCCTCTTTAAAATTGTTAATTTTTGAAGAATTTAGAAGATAAAGTTGGTACTACCCGCATGAATTCCCTCAGGAAGTCTCTCCCAAAATCTCCCTCGCAAGCTCTCAAGGTGTTGAAAATGGTGAAATAATCAAAATAGGGAAGAACTCCTAAAACAGCCAAAAAATGGTCTACTGACCGGAGTCAACTTGCACCAGCACCTTCTAAAACATCTTTTCAACCCTCGAAACTCATTTGAAACCCTATAAACACGTACCAATAAAGTAAATTGATCATACAACATGTTTTAGAGCCAATGAAATTGTTGGATTTTTGAATAAAAGATTGTTATGATAGAAATAACCCCTCAAGACCCCTTTTAGGCCAAAACTCAGCCTCTCACTAAACAGTCATCGCAACCTAAGGTGTCCAAACTCTAACCAACCATCCTACTAACAAAACTCGATGTTCTGAACTCAATGGATGGAATCACCATTCGATGCTCAGATGAAGCAATGTTGGTCAAAATCAACTAAATTCTCACCCGCTTGCATCGGGAACCATGGTAATCATCCCCGAAATATATTATAAGTATGAAAATACAAGGGGAAGGGAAATGGTCATTTCACATATAAAAGTAATTTCTCATGAAATAGGACATTAAACTATCCACCTCTAAAATGCGTGTTCATCTTCGAATGAAAAGCAAATAACGTACCTGAAGAGATGAAAAGTGAGGGTATCTACAATGCATATCAGACTCGACCTCCCACATAGTCTCTTCAACAGGCCGGTGTCTCCACTCAACTTTCACAGAATCAATATGATTGGATCTCAGTTGTCTAGTCTACCTATCCAAGATAGTAATAGGCTCTTCCTTAAAGGACAAATCATGATCCAAAGCAACTAAGTCAGACTAAATCACATGGAATCATCATGACGATATCGCTTAAGTATATAAATATGAAACACGGGATGAACTGCTCCATACTTCCCCGAAATCTCAAAAGGGGTAATAAACCTCAGACTAACATTCTCTTTCTTTTCAAAACTCATCACATCCTTAGTGAGAGATATATTAAGGAAAACCCAGTCACCAATAGCAAAGGAAACATCACAAACACGATATCCACATAGTCTTTTTTACCTACTCTAGGTAGTCACAAGACATTGCTGAATCGATCTCACTCCATCCATGGAGTCTCTCAATAAATATTTACCCCAAGGTCATACGTCTAATAAATCAAACCATCTAATGGGAGATCTACACCTCCTCCCATATAAAGCCTCAAACGTTCCATCTAAATATTGAAATGGTAACTCTTATTGTAGGCAAACTCCATCTTGGGTAAGAATTGGTCCCAATGACCACAAAAATCCATAACTGACCAATGATCTAAGGGTGAAAAAAGGTACTCAAATCAGTTTTGGTACCCATTTTCTCCTGTATAGAGCTCCATAAATATAAGGTAAATTATATACCTCTATAAGATACAATAGAGATAGGTACTTTATACAATCGAACAATCTCACGACTTTAGATCTTTGTCAATTGTTCTGCATTATAACTAGTGTTTATCAAAATGAAATGCAATTCTTTGGTCAGTCGATCCACAACCATCCAAACAAAATCATACATACCCAAAGTCAAAGGTAATCCATCCATGAAGTCCATAATAATGTACTCCCACTTCTACTCGAAAATAGGCATCATATGCATCATCTAATCGATATTTAATGCAAATACTTCAGTTGCTAGAAATTCAAACACCTGGCTACAAAGATTATGATGTCTCTCTTCATACCACACCACCAATAGTTTTGATCAAAGACATATCTTTGGTTACCATGCATGAATAGAATACTTCGAACAGTGAGCCTTCTCTAATATTATACGCACCTAACCACCAACTCTAGGCACACAAATATGACCACCAATCCTCTAAATTCCCTCAGGATCAATAAAAGTCAACTTCACTTCACCTCTCCACACTCTATTCAAATCAATCTCAACTTTTCATCATCAAACTGATGAGCATGAATATGATCCATCATTGTAGACCTAGCCTCAACGAAGGCCAAACTATAATAAGGTGTTGAAATATCAAGTCAAACAAATTATCTGGCCAAAGATTGAAACACCAATGCCAAAGGTCTCTCATCCACCTTAAGAAAGTCTTAACTACCCAAATGGGTTCCTTCTGACTAAAAACGTCCATTTCCACATTTGCCTTGCCCAAATGATAAAGAATAATATTATCATAATCCTTTAACAATTCCAACCACCTACTCTACCTCATGTTCAAATTCGACTGAGAAAAGAGATATTTAACGTATGATAATCAAAAAAAGACCTCACCATACACACCATAAAGGTAATGTCGCCATCACTTCAAATAAGGACCACTGCCGCTAACTCCAAATCATGGGTAAGGTCGTTCTTCTCTTGTACCTTCAACAGTTGAGAAGCATAGGCCATAACTATCTTATTTTTCATTAATACACAACCCAAACCAATGCCTAAAGCATCGCTACACCCTCATTGGTTAATGCCAAAAATAGGTGAAGATGTCAACAATTCCTTTGAGCTTTTGAAAGCTCACCTCACACTTATCTGTTCATTGAAACACAATGGTCTTTCAAGTCATCTTAGCCAATGGGATTCCTCTCTCAACCTCTAAAGTAAAGTCCTCAAGTGACCCAAGAAAGACACAGACTAAAGCTAAAACTAGTACTTAGAGAATTTATCACACAACTTGTCCTCTCTCAACCTCTAAAGTACGGTGCTCAAGTGAAAAACATGATCAGAATCATTATTGGAGTATACTAAGATACCATCCATAAATACTATCATAAAGAAATTGAAATAAAGTCGAAACACCTAGTTCATCAACTCTTAAAAGTAGTTGGCATTAGTCCACCTAAAGAACATGATATAATCCCATAATGCCATAACCAGTCCTAAAAGTTATCTGTTGCTACCAATAGAAAACACAAGTGTACACGGTCAACCAAGTAATACAGTGACTCTTTCGAGATGAATATCAAAGCCAAAGGACTTTAGTCTAGAAAATACTTTATTCTCGAAGTTATTGTAATTAAATGAAAGTGAGGTAAATAGTTTTCATTAATTTATTATTATAATAACTGAAAACAATCAACTAAGTTAAATCTACTAATTAATAATCCAATTTCACGTGGAGAAGTCAAAGATTAAAGGAATTCTAGGGTTGTAGCTTAACATGAGTTCAGGTATGATACTCCTTCCTTTAGAATTCGATGCATTATCAAACTATTGATTTACAAGGTTAATTATACAATCATGGTATCCCGACCTCTAATATCCTACCATAGTTGACAGTCTAACTACACCATTGAGTGGGAAAAGACATGGACCAACATTGAAGCATTAAGTTATCTTCCTGTTTCATAACCATACGTGGTATAGTAAGTATATCCCAATCCTAGATATAAAACACTCTAAGTTTTAACCTAGAAAGAACATGTTCCTTGCATTCCTCGTTCTATCCCTCTATTCATCTCCCGTGTTCAAGAAGGGATAAGAAATGTATTCTAATGATGATCAAGCATTAAAATAATAAGAGAAAGAATACAAGTATAACTTAAAGTGAAAACCCATCTTCATCCAAAGAAATCATACTAAACCATCACTCATAGCCACAACCCTAGAATTAGGAAGTTTAGCTACTCATGCTTTGATTCATGACAATAGTTTGATTACAAAGAATTAAGAATTCAAAAGATAAGAAAATAGAGATGAATCCTAGTGTTCTTGAGAAAATAGCTCATCCAAATCATTGTCCACAAAGTTATAAAAAGAATAATTAAACAAATAATACAACTTGGCTATTTATAGAGTTTTGAAGAAAACGCGGGCAAATTTAAACTTCCACGTCCACAATACGGACATGTTCCCTCACTTCAGGTGCAAACATTACTTTCTCTTCTCCTTGATGCAGCACCATCACATACTCCACTGCCTACCAATCTCGCGAGGTCAAATTTAATTTCTCAGGTCTACGACACGGATATGGTTCTATTTCCTTTTTCGCCTCAACTTTGCTCCATCGCTAGCCTTTAACTTCTGTTTTCAGCATGGCTTCCATTCCCATCCTTTTTCGTCTCCTTTTTCTCATTTTCCACCATACAAACACCTAACCATACTAGTTAGCACAAACACAAGAAAACTTAAGTAAACTACCATGACCCACATAGCATTTTCTCTCAAAACTAACTAAAAGCATGGGTTCATTTGGCTATGTTGTGTATAAATACTCTTAATATCACTATCTTCGAGATATCCAAATTCTGAACCTTCAACTAATGGTAACCCAACCTCAATTCAAGCCTCTAACACAAAGTATCACCCGAAAGAGAAACAATAGGCCGAATGAACCCTTTTTTCAATAATCTCCCAATTGATCCCTTAATTCTTTCAACTTGGCTAGAGTTATTTGATAAGGAGATATAGAAATAGGCTTGGTGCCCAGCTCCAAATCAATCATGAATTCGATATCACGGTCTGGAAGAACACCAGTAAGTCTGTCTGTAAGAAGCACATCTAAATTCTCTCTAAGCACTCTCATGAATTTCACACAAGGTTATTCAAGCAAGGTTTTTATGAATATATGCTAAATATAGCAAACGCCTCTCTCAAACATAGACTAGGAGCACCCTCTCACTCTAATCGATGTAAAGTTGGGTAAGCTAAAGTCACAGTATCAGCATAACACTCAAGAATTGCTTGATAAAGAAATAACTAGTACATACTCAAAAGTAACACCAAAATCAATCATCTCATGAGTAATAAAGTATATCTGAATCTCGCTTACCGAAAGTAACAACACCCCCTTGATACGCTTGATTCTCCATATATGAATCATCTACTAGGGTAAAAACATAAATATATATAGCAAGAGACTCATGCCCAGAATTAATCAACACACCCTCAGTACACCCGATCCACCACTAAAGAATCGCCTATTACCGAGGTAGAAACACTAATAAAATCCATGAGAGACTCCAACACAGAATCTATACCAATGGAAAAATAAGTAGACACATAAGAATAGGTAGATACGAGATCAAATAACACTATTGCAAATCATTGGAAAACTAGGATGATACCTATGATCACCATACATGAGGCCTCTACCTCAAATCTACCCAAAATAAAATAGCATAGTCTATGATCACCTCTAACCTGAGAAACACCATAAATACTGCTACAACTCCTTGAGCTCCACCATTGGTACCCTTGGAACCATCTCTAACACTCTTAGTATCGTATCTAACTATTGAAATAGGAGCTTCACTCAAAACATGTGATCATGGCTGAACAGTAGAAGGAGCACATATAGGCAGTCTTTTGCCTAGTGCATAAACTTCTCACAACCATAACAACCATGAGAATCAGAACCTCGCTAAGAATAATCAAAATAATCTGAATTTCCTTCCTGGCATAGTCATTAATACTCTAAAATATACCACCTGATAATATAAGAGAAGTAGGGGCTTTATAAACATAACTAGTGAATCTCTTCGCCAACTTATGGATACACTCAAACTCTGTAGGAATGCTCTATAAAGCATACTGAGATAGCTTGTGAAAATGAGCCTTGTACTCAAAAACTGATAGAGAGCCCTGCTCCAACCTATCAAACTCATCCATGTGTTGATCACAAAGTCCATAAGGCACAAACCTCTCCCAAAATACCTCTATAAACTGCTCCTAATTTATCATAGGATAACCAACAGTGGTATGACCAAGTATTGATCTCCACCACTCGTTAGCCACTTCCGCAACCTAAAAAGAGGTATAAGACACTCCTTATATCTTTAAGATGCCCATCTTGAACAACATGTCCTGGTAATCGATTAAGAAATTATAAGCCTTCTATAAATTCACTCTATCAAACTCAGAATTTTTATATCTAACGAATCTCTCCAAACTTTTCTTCTCCAAACCAGACAAGGCAACAATAGCAAAAATAGGTAGAGCCATAAATCTCAGCAGAATGACAAGTGGCGATACTTGGATACTTAAATTTAAAATTCCAACACGCAAGGTCTAAATGACCTTTTTTTTACTTCTTGAATTTGATGCCCCACATCGTTATACTCATTATCATCCTCAAGTAGGACCTTTCCTCTTAAACCTGACCATTACCTCTAATGCAAAAAGAATATCTTAGAAGATTACAATACTGGATATGAAAAACTCATATGATAAGAATCACTAAAAGGAATTTCCCTATTAAGTATCTCGTAGCTTCTTAAAGATAGGTATTGACGTAAACATACCGATCCGAAAGATGCTACTAGAAATCCTGCTCTTTAACTTGTGACAACGATGAACCTAGTTCTCTAAAACCAATTTAACTTGTGACAAAGGGCATTTTAGTCACAAAAACGAAATGGGGTGGGACCCACCTCCGGACCTCGAAAAATTTCGTTCGAAAGATGGAATCGTAGATTCCGTCGATACGAACACAACGAAAGTTATCTCACTCTCAGATTCCATCTATAGCTCCTCAAATTTGCAAAAGACTGAAGTGAACACTGTTCATTGTTCGAGTGAGGAGCTGCTGCAAGCTGAAAAAATCATATCCTTGAGAAATCGGGGATTGCTAAAGATTATAAACAATATTGGAGATGATTCTTCATCCCATATGCCAAGCACAGTACAAAGTTCACAAAAAAATTTAGTCCCAATTGAGAAAAATGCAGAGGCGCATCAGCTCAGCATCGCCGCCAATGCGCCACCACTGCGCCTTCAATTTCCAGCCACCTCCGGCGATATTCTAGCCCTCGCACCATCTGGACTTTGTTCGCAAGGACAAGGCGCCCCGATAGGAACAAAAACCTCTGGCGAAATCAACTCCGGCGAACAAATTGTAGTCGACGCCGGAGCTACGGCAAGCCAAAACGCACAAGATGAATGCCAAAATGTTCCTCAAGCTGTTTTCAATCTCCTCAGTCATGAGCGCCATCTCGAATCACTGCCACACTCTTCGAATTTATCCTTGAGCTCTGACAACAATGGAGTCGCCGGAGCTCCGGCCAGCCGATTCAGCCAAGACCAATACCAAAAGGTGAGTAACAGTGTGGAGAAGGTTTCTAACTATAACACATGTCTCAAATCTATACAAACAAGTTCAAATTCAAAAAGTCGTCAAGACGACTTTGGTGGTGCCGGAGCTCCGGCGAACCAATTGGCAAGAGACCAATACCAAAAGACTCATCAAGGTGTCATGAAGCTTCCAAGCTATATAGAGTGTCTCGAATCACCATCAACAAGCTCAAATTCAAAAAGTCGTCAAGACTTGCATCTCCCTGAAGAACACTGTAACAGTGTTGTTCGAGCTAAAGCTGTGGCTGTTGTATTGGATCATGTTCAAAATGACCAACAAGGAAATAGAATGCTAATATTGGAAGGCATTGAAGAAAATGGTCATGCCCCAAAGGAAATTTCGAAGGGGAACTTCACTGATAAGCAATGGAACAGTGCTCTTGCTGTGGCTCATCCAGGTAAGTCTTCTAACTATTTCAACCAATATCTAGTAAAAAGTGCTGACCATATTAACAATGTTGTTCAAATGCATAGTGACACTGTCGAACCTCATGAACTTAGCTTACTTGATAATAATGTACAAAAAGGAAATTTAGCTAATGTTGCTATTGTTAAGCCTACTAATTTGCATCTAGCTCTGACCAAGAATAATGAGGAAATTCAGAATGCTACTCACAATGGTGATACTGATCTTGTTGTTAAGCACAAGGAGCAGGGGAACATAATACTTGGTAATGTTGAAAAAAACAAACAACCTGACCAGTTGAACAGGGGGCTCAATGTGAAAACTCAACCTGTCCATAGACCTTATGTTCCTAATAGCAATCCTATGAAAGTGTCTAATAATTTTGATGCTATTAAATCTACTAACAAACCTGCTGCTCTGAATACTGGAAGCAACCTAGGTTCCAGAAACTCAAACCAACTTAGAGCTCCAAGTTTTAATATTCCAACTCCTAATAATCATGTGGTGCTTCCCAATACTAATTTACCTGCAAAACAAACCCAGCACCCCAATACTAATACTCCAACCCCTCCTAATCCTGTCATCCACCAAACTCTGGCTACTAAGTTGAGAGCCCAAGAAGCTATGAAAACAGACACTATTGATATTACACCTCCCAAAATTACCACAAAGCAAGGCTATCCAGCTGTAGTATTTACAGAAGAAGACTTCCTGGTGAAATTGGCTAGTGATTGTAAGTATACTCTAATAGGAAAATTCACAAATACTATGCCTAAGATGGAAACCATTAGAAAGGAATTCATCTTGCAAACAGAACTCAGAGGAGGAGTGAAACTTACCCATTTTAACTCTAGGCATCTGTACATAGACTTGGACAATGAGTATGATCACTCTACTGTTTGGTCCAAAGGAAGAATGTACATAAATGGCCAACTTATGAGACTCCAACTTTGGACCCCCACCTTCAAGCCTGAAGAAGAAACATCTCTAGTTCCTATATGGGCTATATTACCTGAATTACCTTGGCACTGTTATCGTCTTGCAGTGGTAACTCCATTACTATCCCCAATTGGAATGGTGTTGTTCTTGGATTTGGCAACCTACAAGAAAACAAGGGGTAGTGTAGCAAAAGTCAAAGTACAAATTGACCTTACAAAACAAAGACCACAACATGTATGGATGGGGTATGGTGAGGATGAAAATGGAGCAGGAAGGTGGCAGTCTATCCAATATGAGGGGGTGCCAGATTACTGTCAACACTGCAAACATCAAGGTCACACCATTCATGTTTGTACTGTGAAAAGAAGGGATGAAGATAATAAGAAAAAACAAGTTCAAGAAGAAGAAGCAAGAAACAAAGATAAATCCAGCAATGAAAAGAACAAGGAACAACAGAACAAGGAGCTAAAACACCAAGAAGACAAACAAAATAAGGAACAACAAAACACTAGCAAAGCTGGAACTGAAAAAAGAGACCAAGAACATGCAGGTTGGCAAATTCAAAGGAGGAAAGGCAAAAAAGATGGACAACATAACCAACAACAACCACAACAGCATAAAACACAAGTATCCATGACAAAAGGGGAAAGTTCAGTACCATCCCAGCATATTATCAGCAGCAGCAAAGAAGGAAAATCTCAACAGCAGGCAGGTATGCTTAATAACTCTAACTTTAATACTTGTAATATCCAAACTTGTAATGTAGACTCTGGAGTCCAGAGCCTACTCCCCATTCCCCATACAGTATTGGATCCCAGCCCCCATAATCCCATACAGCAGGTATTACATGTTAATGAAGAGAGCAGACCTGCAGACAAACAAATAGAGCAAAATATTACTGCCAGGTGTGCACCAAATACTGGTTTGAATAATGTGGAAAGCAACAAAGCCAATGGAAAAATCCCAGGTATTGACTTAATGCTCCCACAACCCCATGGCTCCCCCAATTACTTTAATATCTTAAATAGTATTAATGTTGTGGCTGAAGAAGTCTGTGGAGGTCAGGTTGGAGGAATACAGGAGCAAATCACTAATCTGCAGGAAGGGGAAACCAAGGGGAGGGAAAATCTATTGGTTGACCATAGGAAAGACCCTAGAGCCCCTGCCACCACTATTCCAGCAGAGATAAGGTCCAACATGCAATTGCAACAAGATGATGTTCAACAGCTTTCAGAGGACAGTGATAAGGGAGGTGTTGAATTTCCAAAAAATAGTGAACAAAATACAGGTGCAGTGATTCAGCTACTGAACAATAAATATACTCTTTCTTTGAGTAAAAAGAAGAGAGAGGCACTGAAGAAAAAGATAGGAAAAAAAAGTAAAAAATCTCTGTCTGAAAAGACACAACACAGAGCAGGGATTTATGCTTCTCCTCTTCAAATTCAATCCAGCTCTACTGAATTGTATGTGCTTAATAAGAGAGCCATATCAGATGACTTGGAGGATGAATATAGACCTATTCAATCTGAAGATGAAGAGGACCTAGATCAAAAGGAACAAACTCATGATGAGGATGAGGAAACTAGTGCCTCTCCCATTAGAGCACTGGATGATATCACAGATTCTACAACTCAGGATGAAGTGTTGCAAGTCACTGAGAAGCAGGGTTTATCACCCAGGGGTCAGCAAGCAAAGAAGAAGAAGAAAAAACAGAAACAAGACATCTCCACCAGTTCAGATAATGCTACTTGTAAGAGTGGCATCAACACAAGGTCCAAATCCCTGAAACTTTGATGATGAATACAATATGCTGGAACGCAAGGAGTATTGATACTCAAGGTGCCTTGGATAGACTCCAAAAACTCAAGGATTATCACAATTTAACTATGTTGGCAATCCTGGAACCATTTGCTAATCAATCACATCTTAACCACTACAGAATTCAGCTGAGAATGGACAGTGCCATTCATAATCCCAATAACAAGATTTGGTTGTTTTGGACTAAGGATGTGGACTGCACTATTGTAGACCAAGATGAACAACAGTGTACTTGTGAAATCAAACATGTGGCTAATCCTAATTCTCATATTATTACATTTGTTTATGCCAAGTGTAAGGATTACCTGAGAAGAACTCTTTGGGATAAAATGCTGCAGTATGCTGACACAGACAAGCCATGGTGCATTATGGGAGACTTTAATGTGATCACTGATGTTGATGAAAAACTAGGAGGACAACCACACAACATGAACAAAAGCTTAGAGTTCATAAGTGTAATTGAGGCATGTGGTCTCACTGATCTGGGATTCCATGGGCAGAAATTTACATGGTGCAACAACAGGGACATGGAAGTTAGAATTTGGAAGAGACTGGACAGGGCCATGGTGAATGATAGGTGGTTAGAGATGATGCCCATGACTACTGTGGCTCATCTTGCTTCAACAGGTTCAGATCACTCCCCCCTATTACTTGAATGTAAGGAGACTCACAGTAATCCTTGATTTGCATACCAATAATAGTAGTACAGAACTCCCTATGTATAAATTCATAGGTAGGAGTTTTGTAAAGGGGACAATCTCCCTTACTTATTGCATTCCTAGAGCAATCAACCTACCCCTAGAGGTAAGGATTAGAATAGATAGCTTCTTTTTTCTTTTCATTCTTGCTTGTGTAGGTATCAGTAGATTTGGAAAATGGGAACCAACAATTGCAAGCCAGGCAAGGAAAGCTGTAGTGATGCAGCACAGGAACCAGCAATGGGAATCAGCAATCAGGAACCAACTACAAGTAATTAGAATTAATTACTATAACTTGCAGAATTGCTTGTATGTGTGTTTTTCTGTTGGTGGGTGCAGGTACCATAGGGAGCTGGTTCTGAGTACAACTAAGGGTCCTCTCTTGGGAGAAGCCTGCAACAACATGCAATTTAACCTCATTTACTATGGAAGTCACATGGAGCTACAAAAGAGTCTACAGCAGCCTGTACACCTATCCTTCTTGTTTGGCTTCTTGTCACTTGTCTTTACAGGTTCAAAGTATCTCAACAAAAGAGAAGCAACAACCTGGCATGCTAGGACTTCACCAAATATTCAGCCTCTCACTAATGCTAACACCTTCCCTGCAACACCTGTAACTGAGATTCAGCAGGGTAAGATGTGCAGGGTGAGTTGCAGCAGGTGGACTTGTCCAATGCCCCCCAAACTTTGCAGGATGTTAGAATATATTATTTTGACAAGCCCCAAGAAGTTTCAGCCCAAACGGATAATTGGAGGCGTTAGGCGAGCGACATGGAAACATTCAGCTGCCTTAGGCCTAAAGAGAGGGTCTTTAGTAATTTGGACCCTCCAACTTGGGAAACAAGTCTTCAAACTTTTCAGGACTAAAGGAGAGGATACATATGCTAAATCCATAAAGTTTCAACCCAAATGGACAATTGGAGACGTTAGTCGAGCGACTTGGAAAATGATAACACTCTCCAAAGCTCTTACTGAGGTCCCTTCTTTATTGCTAGTCTGTGTACATTATTTTTTGTTTGGGCTTGTTTGTTGTATTATTGCAGGTGTCTGGAGTAATATATTAGCATTCTTCAACAACAAATACATAGACAAGAGCACAAAAACAACTTCCAAACACCCTGCAACCTCTAAGCTTCAGCAGGGCAGCAGGTGCAGGGTGTGGAGTAGCATGTGGACTTGTCCAATGCCCCCCAAACTTTGCAGGAAGTTAGAATATATTATTTTGACAAGCCCCAAGAAGTTTCAGCCCAAACGGATAAATGGAGGCGTTAGGCGAGCGACATGGAAACATTCAGCTGCCTTAAGCCTAAAGAGAGGGTCTTTAGTAATTTGGACCCTCCAACTTGGGAAACAAGTCTTCAAACTTTGCAGGACTAAAGGAGAGGATATACATGCTAACTCCATAAAGTTTCAATTCAAATGGATAATTGGAGACGTTAGTCGAGCGGCTTGGAAAATGATAACACTCTCCAAAGCTCTTACTGAGGTCCCCTCTCTATTGATAGTCTGTGTATATTATGTTTTGTTTGGGCTTGTTTGTTGTATTATTGCAGGTGTCTGGAGCAATATATTAGAATTCTTCAACAACAAATACATAGACAAGAGCACAACAACATCTTCCAAACCCCCTGCAACCTCTAAGCCTCAGCAGGGCAGTAGGTGCAGGGTAGGGAGTAACTTGTGGACTTGTCCAAAGTCTCCCAAACTTTGCAGGATGGTAGCATATATATTTTTGATAAGGCCCAAGAAATTTCAGCCAAAACGGATAATTTTAGACGTTAGGCGAGCGAGCTTGAACTTAAGCTTAAAAAGGAAGAAATTTGCTAAATGGAAGCTCCAACTTGGGAATCAAGCCTTCAAACTTTGCAAGGCTAAAGTAAAGAATATATATGCAAACCTCATGAAATTTCAGCTCAAACGGATAAGTGGAGACGTTAGTCGAGCGACATGGAAAATGCTAACAGGCTCCAAAATCCTATTTGAGATCCATTCCTCTCTACTAACCTGTATATGTCTATGCTTGTCTTTGGTTACTTGCTGTGTATTTGCAGGTTGTTGGAGACTTACACCAACATGCTTTAACATCAAAATCATAGAGGACAACATCTGCAGCAGCTCAACACCTGCAGCAGCCCAACACCTGCAACACCTGCAGCAGCTCAACACTTGTTTGCTTTGTTGCTTGTCTTTGGTTGACTTTCTTTGCTTAGAACCTATTTGGCACTGCTATGAGGGCTGCAGTAACCTTGGGCTTATATGGAGTAGCACACTCAGCTGGCCAACCACACTCTCTATTATCAACACACCCCAGCACCAACCTGCAGCAGACAAGGAACAAATCCAATCCACCTATGCCTTCTCTAATAACTCTAATAACACAACACTTGCAGCAGCTCCTTTCTTGCTGGTTCTTGTTTGTGGTGTAGATGCAGATGTCAGGATGAACTCATCAACATGTGTTTCCAACACCTACATAGAGCACAGCACAGATACAACCACCAAAACAAATACCTTCACTAAGAGGCCTACACAAGGACTATGCAGAGCAGCAACTTCCTTCTGGATTTTGTGGTTGTTTGGTTGCTTGTATTTGGCTGTTTGTCTTGTTGGTTGTGTTTGTCTATGCAGGTACCCCAGCTTCACCCCCCTCCAGGAGAATGCATTGATCTCCATGACCAGTCATTCTCAGCTTCACCAATGCAGCTGGCAGACTGCTAAAAGGACTGCAGTATCTTGGGGCTGCTTTGAGACCAACAAGCAGCCTAGGGAACCTGCAGCCACCTGCAGATTGGCAGCCTTGGATGCATTCCATCAACAGCTGCAACAGCTCCACCAACTTGCAGCAGCCAAGGAACAAATACAAGCTAATGCTACAGCAGCTTGCACACCTCTTTGGTTGAATGTATTGTTGGTCTTGTTTGGCTGTGCAGGTACAGGTCTGCAGCAACCATACATTTGGACCACCATGCAGCTACTTCCTTCCTTTCAACCTCCATAGCTGGTAATCATGATGCTGATACAAAGGCACACTTCACCTGGATTTACTTGGTACGACAAGACTAAAAGGAGCAAAGATGAAAGGAATTTCCCATCCCATGCGAGATAGAAGTTTCGTATGCTTGTTCTTCTTCAATGTAGCTATGTCTGGTACGTAGCATAGTTGAATAGGACTAGTGTAGGTTACTTTTCTTTTTTCTCATGGAAGGGGAGAGTCTCCCTCATTTATGCTTTCATAGTTGAATTGTACCGGGAGGAGTCCTCTCACAGGTTTAATGCTTTCTAGTTATAGTTAGTTTCTTTTTTGTATCGGGGATGAGTTAGCCGACCTTAATAGGTTAGCCGACTTATGAACCACCATAGGATCGGAGGTAAGGTTTATGTCCCCCTCCTTGTATTTTTATTTTGATTATTTATGTTAAGGCTTGGGGGTGTTGCTTAACCCCTGACTGTGCACGAGAGGTGGGAGCCTCGTGTAGGGTCTGTTCCCGTAAAAAAAAAAAAAAAAAAAAAAAAAAAAAAAAAAAAGTAAAACATGCTAAAACAATAATTATCATCAAGGAACTCTAAAAGCAATAAATATCATCAATGCGCTCTCGAAGCAATAATATCAACAAAATACTCTTAAAGAAATAATATCATATAAGAGACCTCTTTATGCAAAAACAACACATATAGGCCCCCAAACAAGTGACACAACATAAATAAGCCTTCACAGGGGCAAAACAACATAAATACTCCCCAAAACTGGCAAAATAGCATAAATAAGCCCCCACACGAGAAAAAATGCATAAATAAACCCCCCACATGAGCAAAATTATAAACTCAAAATTTCTAATATTTTGATCTCATACTATGATCCCATCTATAGTCTAGTTTATAATCATGGTAAATTACTCAACCAAGTCTCAAGTAAGGATAAGACAAACATACCTCGAAGGACAAACTTCACTTGAAATAATTCAACTAATGGATTTCCTTTATCTACGACCTCGAAACAACTTCAAATTTTCTATAATAGAACGTACTCATCAAAAAGGTTCCAAAAATATCCCTATTGCTAAGGTTTAAAGATGGGGTTAAAATTGATCAAAAATCTCTTCAAAATTGAAAATGGATATAAATAGAATTTTATTTGAAAATCATAATCCTCAAGTGAAAAGGAGTTTGTGGGTGAAACTCCAACTAAAATCGAGCAAGGATTAAGTATCAAATCAAAAAAATACTAAATTTTCAATTTGGGAAAAACCCCAAAACCATCTTTTGAAATCTCTGATTTTTAAAGAATAGAGAAGATAAAGTTGGTGGGAAATAATTTAAAATTGAGTTAGGAACTTATCTGCAGGAATTTCCTTAAGAAATATTTTCCAAAGACTCCCTCCCAAACGCTCAAGGTGTTGAAAATGGTGAAATATTGAAGATGGGGAAGAAAACCCAGAATATGGGCTTTTTCAGCCAAAAATGGTCAGTTGACCGCACGTTGACCACGGTCAGCTTGCACCAGCACCCTTGAAAACATCCTTTTGACCCTCAAAATTCATTTGGAACTGTATAAACATGAACCACTAGTGTAAATTGATCATAAGATATTTTTTGAATTCAATCAAATCATTGAATTTCTGAAAAAAAAATATTTTTATGATAGAAATACCCACTCGAGACCCCATTTAGGCCAAAACTCAACATCTCGCCTAAACACCTATCACAACCTAAAGGATCAAAACTCTAACCAACCACCCTACTAGATCAAATTAAACATTTCGGATTCAATGGAATTAATAAAATCACCATTCGGCGCTCGGATCATGCAATAATGACTAAAATCAACTATTTCAATATAACTTAATTCAAAGGCTCAAAATCACTAAAATCTCACCCGATCACATCAGGAACCATGCCAACCATCCTTGAAATATATAATAAGCATGATAACACTAAAGGGAAGGGGGAAATCTCCATTTCACATATAAAAGTAATTCCTCATGTAATGGGACATTACACATTTGGGAACCAATTTTCAAAATTTATGATATGGGTATTGTTGTTCTCAAATTCCTGTTGTGATTCCATATTTGGAGACTTATGAAATAGGAAAGCTCAAGTGTAGGTTTGATTCATTAATTTCTTGAGGCAAGTGTATTGAACCTTGTATGTCATTGTGTGATTGAGAGTAATGGGTTTGGCTAAGGGTTTCCTATAATTTGTGTATTGTTAAATATTGAATGAGTTTTTTTATGATAACTTGAGGGTAAAAGAAGAATCTTTTTAGTATGGATATGTATAATGTGCCCCGAATACCTGAATGATCATCTTAATCCACCTTGATAAAGTGTCTTGATTATACTGTGATTGGTTGTTGGCATAGTAAATTCATCCTCTCATTATGCATATGAACAAGCTTATTTGCATTTTTCAGTGACAGTGTTATGATGTGCATTTTGTGAATTGATGAGAAAGAGATACAAAGAGGATGTACCATTATCGAGGGACATTCCATAGTAATGACCCTCCAGGTCATTTTAGAATTAATTCATTCGTTTAATCATTTAGAGCATTCTTTTAGTGACCTCATGTCATTTATGACTATTTGGCACTAATTGTTCATTCTCTTGGTTGTTCGTTTGGGTTTTAGGTGCGTTTCTCTATTTTGGAGCTTTTATAACTTGAAAAGTAGATTTCGTTCAGTACTTCTGGTAAATGACCTCAATTTTTTTTTACAATTCCATCAGCTCCGAAATGGCCAAATTAGACTAGTAGCATGGTCGGCATGAGTATCGTGGCAATTGGTATGAGTCTGGGGCCATTTGTCGCTTTAACCTTTGAAATTTAGCCTAAGGCTGACTTTGGTAAATATTTTTGAAAAATGCGCTCGGATGAAAATTCTATCAGTGCGGTTAGTTTTGTAATGTTGAATTTGTTCTAGAACAACCCTTCATTTGCTTCCCGAGGCTTCCAGTCAAATTCCAAGGCCCATTATAGAAATTGACTAAAATAACATTTCGGTGTGGGACAAACTTTTCATTAAAATTACCTCATATTAGAATTTTGAATGCTCCAGTGAGTCCTGAACATCAAACTTAGTGGGGTAGCATATTTCATTTATGCGCACAGGATTCCAAAAGAATCCCGAGCACCCAGTCACAGACTTGGATGATGCCAAAGTTGAAAGTTGTAGCAGCTTCTGGTGCAATGGTGATTTACCCTTCACGTTTGTAGACCTCAGGCCAGATTGTGGAAGTCAGTGACCTGACTCTTCATAATCGCAGGGCCTTGGCCACATTCGAGGTGAGTTGACCTTTTTGTCTCCGCATTTACGTGAAGGCCTTCGTGTTCGCAGAGGTTGGCCAAGTTTTTCTCCACTTTTACGGGCTAGTGGCTGCATTCGCAGAAGCTTAGCTTTCCTTTCTCCTCATTCGTGGGATACTTTTGCCGTGTTAACGAAGAAGGAATCCTTGGTCTTTTAATTAAGACCAAAGATGGGAATCAACCATTCTTCAATATTTCAAACTTTGATTTCTCCCTAGTTTCTAAACCAAATTTTGTGATTCCAAGTTATATGGTTCTGTAATTGTCGAGGCTTTATGGGTTGGTGATTAGACAGTGTCGAAAACACTTTTTTGGAGGTAAAATCTTGTTTTTAGATGTCGTCCATAGCTTTAATGGGGGTTAAAATGTGATTTTTATGCATACTGTTGTTTGGGTTGATTCGAGCCCCGAATTGTGTTCCATTTGGATCAAAAATTTATGGTAGTGTTTAGGACCTCTTTTTTAAGTTGATTCCAAGATTATCGAAGAGGGTCCCACATTTCCATTTTTGACTCCGAAATTGGTGTCTCTAAATTTGATAATTTTTGTACTATACCACCGTATTGACGTTGTGATTCTATATTTGATAGCGTGGTAGTGTTTTGAGTCCTTATAGAAGGAAAAAGCTATGGGTACTTGAGTTAGAGCATGCACAGTTGGCCTACGAGTAAGCTACGACTTTTCCCTCTTTAGACTAAGCATGTTCTAGCATTTGTATGATGATTTGCCTGAAATTGTTGGGTATTTGGGAGTTGATCTTGATAAATACTTAGAAACCATGCCTTAGGCTCCATTTTTGGGAAATTCGGGTTATTGAAATATGTCTCCCATTATTGTGGATCATTCATACCTTGTGGTGTATTTTGTGTGATTGGTTCATGTCGTTTGAAGAATGTTTGGCCTTAGTCTAGGCTTAAACTAGTGATTTCCATAGACTTACATATTTTTCCAACAGTTAGGCCTTGGAACTTCTTCTATGTCTATTCAGACGACTTAGCACCGTGTAGATTGATATAGCAGACTTGAGTCTAATAGTCTGGGCCTTAGCTAGGCAGTGACATAGCTTGGAACTATATATCTGTAATTCCCTACTTTCGTCAGTCTCCTACTACTTGATTCTTGGTTTTAGAAGTCTATTCGTCGATTCCAGTTGGATATGGTTTGGGCTGGAGTGATTAATTGATTGCACTCAAATTGGGGGTACTCCCTATGATGCTCTATTGGCCACTTATCCTAATTCAGCCCGATTCACCTCTATTCATGGTTTAAGTCCCCAAATCACTCAATCGGGCGCAGTTCAAGTTTTTGCCTTTTTTATTATAGCCTTGGTTCAAGTCTCTGGCTTTATTTAGCCTTAGTTTAAGTCCATAGCTACTTTTCAGCCTTGATTCAAGTCCATAGCTACTTTTAGCCTTGGTTCAAGTCCATAACTACCTTTTAGCCTTGATTTAAGTCCATCACTACTATTATCTTGATTCATGTCCTTGGTTACATTTGCACATGGTTCAAGTCCATGATTATCCTTATCCAAATCACGGTTCAAATCCTTGATATATTTATATTCATTTGGTTTAACTCTTTAAATCTTTCACGCTTTATGTTAAAAGCTTCAGGCTCTCGGAATGATTTTGCAAGTCCGCGGGAAATTATGACACGGTTGGTACATGTTGGATTCTTTCATTTCATTTCAACTATATTCACTCTCATCGAGGTTTATGAGAGTTCGTGTGGGTTGTTTCTTTTAAACTAGTATACGAGCGTACTATCATGCCAGGAGAGGATATCCTAGGCATGATCGGCACTCGAAGACCATTGTTGGTCCCCAAGAAAATTACTTGGTCCAATCACACATTCATTCATTCATTCATTTATTCATGCACTCAGCGGAAGACTCAATGTAATTTAAAAGGCATTCGGATAGGCTATCCAAGTCAATATTTCAAAGAAGTATAAAGCAATTTAAATTCAATATCAACTTAACTTCAACTCAAGGAAAACATTTGAAAACCATAACAAAAACTCAATATCATCACTATCCATCTATGAAGCCTCTATCACTATTCAGATGGTGCCAATGACAAAATCATGGCTACCCAAAAGAAATTACTAAAAAAATATGAAATAATTATGATCCATCCGAAAAGCAAGGAGGTTTCACCACTCTCATGAAATAAGTAGATCTTCAATGGAGTGCCTATTGATGATCTCTAGCACCTGTATCTGCATCATGAAACAATTTAGGCCAAAAGGCATCAGTACATGAAATGTATAATTATGTAAAATGGCAAGAAGTAGAAACAATCCACAATACTTACTTCAATGTCATCAATCAACTCAAAAGATATGCAAATTTCTAATATAGTGAAGGTTTTCAAAATTGACCCAATCACTCAAAATTTCAATCAAACAATCCTATAAGGCAAGATCATATCCTAAGTAGGAATTTTTCTAACCGACAACCATCACCTATGAGCCTGTGATGTACAATGAAGTAGTGTCATTGCCACACCCATCCAATACTTTGCCAGGATAAGAGACAAATCACTATTATTGGATCCACAATCTATCAAAGTCCATCATTTTGAGACTTAAGAGGTTTAACCCTCCATCCTACGCTGGCTACATAGTTCATGGGATTTGAGTAGTGACTATACTCTTACACAATTCAGTGGTCAATACTCCTCCCAAGACTCAATGCTCCTAAGAAAATTAATCCCAATCAAATCAATCAATAAGTGTCATATGGACTCATATCAGTTCATCAATCCTATCCAATCAAACCTTTCAACCAATCAATTGTACAATCATTCCCAATCATTTTTTTAAGAATAGTTTTTGACAATAATTTATGACAACATCCAGTTGAGACTATTCATTTGGTTTCAATTATGAAGATCTAAAGGACTATAAAGTTTCATCAAGAATTTCATCACGCTCACATCCTAATCACACTTGTGCATTCATAAGTTCAAGGCTCTAGAATTAATCCTTAGGCATATACATCCAATATTAGTCAAAATATTATGAGGGATTATGAATTAAATAATTTTAAATCATTTTTTTAAGAAACAAGTTCATAGATAAACATCACTTACGCATTATCATGTACAAAATATGTTAACTTTAGCGAACTTCTCAAGAAACACTATCATGGGGACTCAATTCATTGACAAATCAATATATAACAATCATGGGGCACATGGAAGAACCATGATTTAGTTTATCCTTACATACCTGGATGAAGACAAGATAATCAATCTGGCAAGAAATTGCTTGAATCTTTTAAACACTAGCCTCTTCTCCACTCCTTATCCCTAGATCTCTAGTTCGATTGCGTAGAATAGACTTAGGAATATTTAGAAACTCTTTCAAGATCAAAAATGACCCATATTAGTCGTGGCTTAAGTTTAGAAGGGGTGGGTAAAAGAACAGAATGTCCCTTCTTAAAGATAAAAATGACCAGAAAATTTGGCCCGTAGGAGAACAAGTGTGTGAGGCGGATTTCTTCTATCATAGTTCTTTTTTTCCAAAAATTTATTGGATCAAATTTTAACCCCATAGAAAATAAATAGTATAAAATTAAGTGCAAGTCCGCGGCAGGTCCACGCTGATTTCCGTCACTTCACTCCAAAACTTTATCTTTTGATTCGGTTGGCCTAAAATTCAATCAAGACCACTTTGTCACATGAGTTTTCCCTCTAATCGATATTCCAGCCTCAGATTGGCTGAAGAGGTTAAGGATGATGTGTTGTGTAAGCATTTTTTTAGTCTAGGGATATTTTGATAATTTTACTGGGTGTAACATTATCTCCCTCTTGGAATCATTCGTCTTTGAATGAAGAGTCATTAGAATGGACCCAAGGCATGAATAACAATCGAGAATCAATCAGATCAACCAATCCATTAAATCAAACAATCTAGACAATCAATTATTTAGACTCAGGAATAATAAATCAGTTCAATTCAAGAGTAGAGATATTACCTTCATCATTCTCATCATTAGGCAAGAATAGATGTGGGTATTTAGCTTTCATATCATCCTCAACTTCCCTTCTATCTTCCTCAACAAATTAATTTCTCCACAAGAGTTTGGCTGAGGAAACATCTTTGGTTCTCAATTTGCGAACCTGACGTTCAAGAATTTTAATCAAAATCTCTTCATAGGACAAGCTATCCTTAACTCCAATACTATCAATGAGGACTACCAATGAAGGATCTCCCAAGTATTTCTTCAACATCGAGATGTGAAATATTGGATGAATAGTGGCTAACTCAGAAGGTAACTCCAACTCATAAGCGATGCTCCCAATCCTTCTCACAATCTGGTAAGGACCAATGTATCGGGAACTAAGATTTTCCTTCTTCCTAAATATTATGACACCCTTCATAGGTGACACTTTCAGGTATACCCAATCATTCATCTCAAACTCTAATTCTCTTCTCCTCACATCAGTATGAGATTTTTGGCAACTTTGGGTTGTCTTCAGCATCTCTCAAATACCTTCACCTTCTTCATAGATTGGTGAATAAGACCAGGTCCAATCAACATGCTTTCACCAACTTCAATCCACCCAATTGGTGATCTGCATCTCCTCTCATACAAAGCTTCATAGTGAGCCATCTGAATACTTGCATGATTGATATTATTGTATGTAAACTCAATGAGAGGTAAGTGATCATCGAGTTACCTTTGAAGTCTATTGCACACGCATTCAATATAATCTCTAATGTATGAATGGTGTGCTCTGTCTGGCCATTTGTCTGGGATGAAAAGTTGTATTAATATTCCCCTTTAAACCAAGTCCTTTCTGAAAGGATCTCCAAATATGGGAAGTGAATTTAGCTCTTCTGTCTGAGATGATATATAAGGGAACCCCATGCAATTTGACAATCTCTCGAATGTACAATCTTGTATAGTCCTCTATGGTGTTAGTAGTATTAACTGCCAAAAGGTGGACTGATTTAGTCATCCTATCCACAATCACTCAAATCGAATCATCATACTTTTGGGACCTCGACAAACCTGTAATGCAGTCCATATTAATCATCTCCCACTTCCACTCTAAAATCTCTATATTCTGAGCAAACCCATATGGCCTTTAATGCTCAACTTTAACTTGTTGACAATTCGAGTACTTGGATACAAATTCAGCAATATCTCTCTTCATTCCACTCCACCAATAGACTTCTCTCAAATCATGGTACATCTTTATAGATCAGGATGAATAGAATATCTTGAACTATGAGCTTCAGCCATAATCCTTTCTAGGACATCATCAACATTTGGGATGCACAATCTATTTGTGTATCTAAACACACCATCACACCCTTTGGAGAAAATCATAACCTTCTATTTATGAACAGCTTTCTTTAACTGAAGAAGGATAGGATCTTGGTATTTCCTCTCTTTCACCTCTACTACAAGGGATGATACACATCCATTCTGAACAATAACCCCATATTTATTATTCTCCTCAAGTTAAACTCCCAATCGAGCTAATCTATGCCCTCTTTAGCCAATTTTTTCTTTCCCTCCTCTATATAGGCAGTGCTACCCATAGACAACCTGCTAAGACCATCCGAAACAACAGTAGCTTTACCTAGGTGGTAGAGAATGCTCATTTCATAATCCTTGAAAACCTATAGCCATCTTCTCAGCCTCATGTTGAGCTCTCTCTGACTGAAGACATACTGCAGGCTCTTGTGATCAGTCAAGAAATCAGCATGCGCACCATATAAATAATGGCACCAAATTTTAAGAGCAAACACCACGGCTTCTAGTTCAAGGTCATGAGTTGCCAAATTACTCTCATGTTTCTTAAGTTGTTTAGAAGCATAAGCTATCACTTTTCCCCTCTACATCAATACACAACCCAAACCAATTCTAGATGCATCATAATAGATCACAAAACCCTCTATTCCATTAGGCAAAGTCAAAATAGGAGCGGTGGTCAATTTGGTCTTCAATTTTTGGAAACTATCCTCGCAAGCATCGGACCATTGAAACTTGGTCTTCTTTTGGGTCAGCTTAGTTAATGGGGATGATATGGATAAGAATTTATATACAAACCTTTGGTAATAGCCAACCAAATCCAAGAATCTTCTTATATCAATTGGGGAGGTGAGTCTGGGCCAATTCTTCACTGGCTCAATTTTCTGGGTATCAACACAAATACCATGTTCGGATATAACGTGGCCTAGGAAAGCCACTGATGCAGCCCAGAATTCACATTTGGAGAACATTGCATACAACTCCTTTTCTTTCAAATAATCACGAACATATCAAAATATGGCTTGTACATCCAATTCATGAGATCCATAAAGGTTGCAGGTGCATTAGTCAACCCAAAAGACATAACCAAAAACTCTAAATAGCCATAATGGGTACAAAAGGCTATTTTTGGGATATCACATTCTCTCTCTTTCAGCTAATGGTAACCCTTTCTAAGGTCTATCTTTGAAAAATAGGAGGCTCCCTAAAATTGGTCAAACAAATCATCTATCCTGTGGAGAGGATACTTGTTCTTTACTGTGACCTTGTTCAGTTGTCGGTAATCAATGCACATTTTATGGGATCCATCTTTCTTTCGCACGAATAGGACAGAAGCGCCCCAGGGTGAGACACTCGGCCTAATGAAACACTTATCTATCAAACTTTCCATTTCTCTTTCAATTCTTTCAACTTAGCAGGAACCTTATATGCTACAGAGGATAACCAGCACCGTTAGGGTGGTTCTAGTATTGGCTCGAGTCAGGGCTGAGGTATTCTGCCACTTGTTGTGAGTAGACATCCACAGGGGTGCTATGACATTGGGGAACTAGATCATTGCTCCTATAAGTATCCTCTCTGTAGGTTAGCTGCACTAGCTCCACAGGTAGCTAAACTCGCACCAGCAGCAACACCTCCCGTTAGAGGCGAAGGCTGGGGCCAAGATTGTAGGGGTGGTCATCAGGGTGCACAGAGAGGTCTCTGGGAGAAAGGACAGGCAGCTGAGTAGATTCATAGGGTATAGTCTCCCAGGGCCACTTTTATGCAATTCCATCTAGAGGAGAGGTTGAGGCAACGGATGATGTGATCACATATACGATTCGTTTATGCCATTAGCCTACTCCAGCTTAATTTTCAAAGCTCTACCTATTCATATACACACACATATATACATATATATATATATATATATGTGTGTGTGTGCGCGCACGCACACGTGTGTATACGCACGTGTGTATATGTGTATTGTGTCACTCAATTATGTATTAGTCCAGAGCCCTTAGCTGAGTTGTTGTGTGTTTTAACCTCAGTAGGTGATTCTTTAGTAGTAGATCAAGTCTTCAGATCTTGTGTGGTGACTATTCAGGGGAAAGATACTAAGAGAGATCTTATTTTACTTGATATGCTTGATTTTCATATGATTTTGGGCATGGACTGGTTATCCTCTCACTTTGCGGTCTTGGATGGCTATGCTAAGACCGTTAACTTAATTATGTTTGGTTTTCCACCGGTGGTGTGGCAGGGCTCTTGTATTCACATCGATTGGGGTGATTTATTTCATTCGGGCTCAAAGGTTAGTAGATAGAGGATGTTTGGCTTACTTGGCATATGTTTGACATATTAGTAGGGAGTGCCCTATGATTGATTCAGTGCCTATAGTCTGAGAGTTTGCAGATGTGTTTCCTATCAACTTGCCTGGCCTTCCTCCAATTGTGATATTGACTTTGTCATTGATTTAGAGTTGGGTACTCATCCTATTTCTATCCCACTGTATCATATGGACCCTATAAAATGCAAGGAGCTCAGTATTCAGATTTAGGATCTATTAAGTAAGGGATTTATTTAGCCTAGTGTATCACCTTAGGGTACCCAGTCTGGTTTGTTAAGAAAAATGATGGTACTATATGGATGTATGTTTATTACAAGCAGCTAAACAAGGTGACGGTGAAGAACCATTACCCCATGCCCTCGATTAATGATCTATTTGACCAGCTTCAGGGTGTCATAGTGTTTTCTAAGATTGATCTGAGATCCTACTACCACCAATTTAGGATTAGGGAAGTAGATATCCCTAAGACCTCATTTAGAACTCGTTAAGACCATTATGACTTCCTAGTAATGTCTTTTGGATTGACTAATGCCCCTACCGCCTTTATGGACTTAATGACTCATGTATTCAGGCCGTATTTGGACTTCTTCTTCATAGTCTTCATCAATGATATATTTGTATACTCACGGAGACGGATTAAGCATGATCACCATTTGAGAATAATGCTCCAGACTTTGAGAGATCAGAGGATTTATGTCAATTTCTCAAAGTGTGAGTTTTGGCTTGAGTCTGTAGCATTCTGGAGGCACATGGTGTCTAAGGATAGAATTATGGTAGATTCGATGAAGACTGAGCCTATTCGTGATTGGGCCAGGACCACTTTTGTGCCTAGGATTCATAGCTTCCTCGAATTGGTAGTGTACTACAGGTGTTTTATTTAGGGATTTTCTACTATAGCGACACCTTTGACTCGGTTTACTCTCCAGGATATTCCCTTTGAGTGGTCTGAGGAGTATGAGAGGAGCTTTCTGAGGCTCAAGGAGTTGCTTACCACCACTCATATACTAACTCTTTTAGTTGAGGGTGAGGGCTTCACAATTTATTGTGACGCACCCGGCCTTATCTTGGGTTGTGTATTGATGTAGTGAGGTGGGGTTATTTCTCATAAATCTAGGCAGCTTAAGTTGCATGAGCGTAACTATCCCATTAGTGACTTAGAGTTAGTAGCGGTAGTCTTCACGCTTAATATTTGGAAGCACTACCTATATGGAGTTTGATGCAAGATATACATTGATCACAAGAGCCTTCAGTACATTATGAGTCAGCAAGATCTTAATTTGCGGTAGCGCCGCTGGATTGAGCTCCTAAAGGAAAACAATCTCTCTATTTTCTAACATCGAAGCATGGTGAATGTAGTAGCGGTCGCCTTGGGTCTGAAGGCAGTGAGTATGGGTAGTCTAGCCTTTCTTTCTACTGTAAAGCGACCCTTGGCTTTGGATATCTACTCCTTAGCTAACAGGATGATTTGGCTTGATATCTCTGATTCTTTGTGCGTTCTAGCTTATATGGGAGCTTAGTCATCCCTATTAGACAAGATTCACAATTGTCAATTTGAGGATCAGGATTTGGTTTCTCTTTAAGATCGAGTTTTGAGAGGTGATGACGGCTAGGCTACTTTAGATCTAGGTGGGGTATTGAGGTTTGGTGTTCATCTCTGTGTTTCAAGAGTTCGAGGTTTGATCTAGTTCATCCTTAGTAAGGCCCATGATTCTAGATATTCTATTCATCTGGGCACTACAAAGATGTATCGTTACTTAAGGTAGCTATACTAGTAGAGCGGCATGAGGAGAGATATTGCAAATTATGTGTCTCATTTGTTGAATTGTCAACAGGTAAAGGCCGAGCACTTGGGCGTGGTAGGGAGTTTACAGATTAACCATTCCTGAGTGGAAATAGGAGCATATCACCATGGATTTTGTTGTAGGGTTCCCTCTTTATTCTAGAGGTATTGACAGCATCTAGGTCATTGTTGATCTATTGACCAAGTCAACACACTTTCTTCTAGTTCATACTTCCTTCAATATTGAGAGATTTGCCCTTATCTACATTCAAGAGGTGGTTCGTCTTCATTATGTGTCAGTTTCTATCATTTTAGACCGGGGCTCATAGTTTACATCTAGCTTTTGAAGGACTTTTAAGGAAGAGTTGGGTACCCGTGTCGATCTAAGCACAAATTTTCACTCGAAAATTAATGGTCAGTTAGAGCATACTATTTAGGTTCTTGAATAGATTTTGGAGTTCAGTAGGATCAATTTTTTCCTTTGGCAGAGTTTGAGTACAACAACAGGTACCACTCTAGTATTCAGATGGCCCCATTCGAAGCCTTTTATGGTAGGCATTGCTGATCTTCGGTGAGTTGATTTGAGTCTAGAGAGCCTAGGCTAAGCGGTACAGACTTAATGTAAGAGGACTTATATCACGTGAGAGTGATTTAGTAAAGGCTCTGGACAGCTCAGAGTAGACACCAGAGTTATACGGATCATAGGTGTTGACTGTTGAGATTTTCTATTGGTGATTGAGTATTCTTTCGAGTGTCGTCCATAAAGGTCAGGATGCGATTTTGGAGGTGGGGGAAGCTTTGTTCTAGATATATTGGCCCTTTTGAGCTTATGAGGATAATTGGTGAGGTTGCATAAGACTTAGCCTTTCCCCGGTCCTTCTTATCTATCCATATGGTATTCTATGTTTCGATGTTGTATCGGTATGTTCTAGATAAGTCTCATGTGCTACAGTTTGATGAGATTTAGTTGGATGATCGTCTAAGTTATATTGAGGATCCAATTCTTATTTTGGACAGAGATGTCAGACAATTGCAATCTAGAGACACTCCATTAAGGTCTATTGAGGCACCGTCCAATCAAGGAGGCTACCTGGGAGACCAAGTAGGAGATGCGGGAGTTGTACCCCGACTTATTTGAGCCTTCAGGTACTTCTTGACTCTTAGTATCACGGATGAAAGTTCTTTTAGTAGTGGATGTTGTAATAACCCTCCAGGTCATTTTTAAACTAATGCTTTCATTTCATCGGTTAGAGCATTCCTACAGGGACCCCAAGTCATTTACACATTACTGGCATGGATTGTTCGGTCGCCTGGTCGTTCGTTTAGGTTTTAGGCCCATTTCCTAGTTTTGGAGCTTTTATAACTTTAAAAGTTGACTTTGATTAGTACTTTAGGTAAATGACCTCAAAATGGAATTCTAATGGTTCCATTAGGTCCGTAATGGCCAAATTAGGCTAGTAGCATGATCAGCATGAGTATCGAGTCAATTGGTATGAGTCTAGGGCTATTTAGCACTTTAGCCTTTTAAATTTGGCCAAAGGTTGATTTTGGTCAATATTCTTCAAAAACGCACTCCGATGAAAATTTTGTCATCATGTTTAGTTTCTTAATGTCGAGTTTTATCTAGAACGACCCTTCATTCATTTCCCAAGGCTTCCAGTCGAATCCCAAGGCTCATTTTGGAAATTGGTTAAAATAGCATTTGGGTGTCGGACCCACTTTTTGTTAAAATTAACTCATATGGAAATTTTGAATCCTCCATTGATTCCAGAGCGTCGAATTTTGTGGGGTAACATATTTCATTTGTGCGCACGAGACTTTGAAGGAATCCTGAGCACCCTTTCAGAGACTTAGACATGCCAAAGTTGAAAGTTGCAACAGTTGTTGGTGCAATGGTGATTTACCCATCGAGTTTGTAGAGCTCAGGCCGCGATCATAAAAACTCTGGTGTTTGCGAGGCCTGGGAAGCGTTCGTGGTGAGTTAACTTTTTGGTCTTCATATTCGCGTGGCAGACTCCATGTTTGCGGAGTTGGCTAAGTTCTTCTCCACATTCGTGGGCTAGTGGCTGCATTCACGAAGGCTTAGCTTCCCCTTCTCTGCATTCGTGGGCTATAGTAGTCGCGTTTGCGAAGAAGGAATCCCTGGTCTTTTAATTAAGACCAAGGATGGTAATCAACCACTCTTAAATATTTCAAACTTTCATTTCTCTCTCGTTTCTCAACAAAATTTTGTGATTCCAAGTCCTAGGGTTCCATAATTGTCGAGGGTTCATGTGTTGGTTTGTTGGAAAGTGTCAGAAGCGCTTTTTCAGAGGTAAAATCTTGTTTTTAGTTGTTTCCTATGGCTTTAATATGGGTTAAAATGTGATTTTAATATTTGGGATGATTCGAGCCCCACATTATGTTCTATTTTTTAACACAAGTTTGGGGTAGCGTTTAGGAGATTTTTTGGAGTTAATTCCAGGATTATCAGAGCAAGTCCCATATTCTCATTTTTTACTCCAAAATTAGTCCATCTCTGAATTTGATAAATTTTAGTGTTAAAACAACCGTATTGACATTGTGATTCTATTTTTGATAGTGTGACAACATTCTGAGGCCGTACAGAAGGGAAAAGCTCTAATTACTTAAGTTGGAGAGAGAGTAATCGACCTACAAGTAGGATACGACTTTCTCCTCCTTATACTGAGCATGTTCTTGCATTTTTATGATGATTTGTGTGAGATTGGGGGTATTTGGGTGTTGATCATGTTAAATTCTTAGAAACCATGCCTTAGGCTCCATTTTTGGGAAATTTAGGTTATTGAAGCATGTCTCCCATTATTGTTGATCATCCATATCTTGTGGTGTGTGTTGTGTGATTGAATTATGTCGTTGGAAGCATGTTTTGTCTTAGTCTAGGATTAGACTAGTGATTTCCATAGACTTGCATATTTTTAGAGCCGTTAGGACTTGGAACTTCTTCGACGTCGATTCAGATGGCTTAGCTCCTTCTAGATTAATATAGCATACTTGAGTCTGATAGTCTGGGCCTTAGCTAGACAGTGACATATCTTGGAATCGTATATCCATAATTCCCTGATTTTGCCGGTCCCGTACTACTTGATTCTTGGTTCTGGAAGTCTATTCATCAATTATGGTTAAATATTTTTTTGGATGGAGTGACTTATTGATGGCACTCAAATTAAGGGTACTCCCCATGACTCTCAGTTGGCCGCTGATCCTAATTTTGACTGATTCACCTCTATTCATGGTTCAAGTCCCCAAATCACCCCACTAGGCACAATTCAAGTCCTTGCCTTGGTATTATAGCCTCGATTCAAATCTTTGGCTTTACTTAGCCTTTGTTCAAGTCCATAACTACCTTTCAGCCTTGGTTCAAGTCCATAGCTACCTTTCAGTCTTGGTTCAAGTCCATAGCTACGTTTAGCCTTATTTCAAGTCCATAGCTACCTTTCATTCTTGGTTCAAGTCCATTGCTACTATTACCTCCGTTTAAGTCCTTGGTCATATTTGCACGTTGTTCAAGTCCACGATTATCCTTATCCTTGGTTTAATTCCTTGGTTATTCCAAATCTCAATTCAAGTCTTCAATACTTTCATATTTATTCAGTTCAAGTCCTTAACTCTTTCATGATTTGGGTTAAAATCTTCAAGCTCTCAGAATGGTTAGGTTCACATCCGCGGGAAATTATAACATGGTTGGCACTACATTGGATTCCTTCATTTCATTTCAACTGTCTTCACTCCCATCGGGTCTATGGGAGATCGGCGGATTTAGTTAGCTTCTATCTTTCTCTTGTGTATGGGTACACTCATGTACATAACTAATAATTTCCTTGTTCTTGTCTCTAGTTGTGTTTTTGTTTCTCGCATATCAGATTACCTTTACTTTTCTAGCTCAGCCGTCTTATGATGCCTATTGGGTACCTATTCTGATACTAATGCATACTCTGCATCTATTTTTGTGATGCAGGTCCAAGCACCAGCTATCATCGTTGATCTCGAGCCAGTTGAAGTCTTGATCGGACGTGAGGGTGAGCACACAGAGTTTTGGATTTACCCGTCTCCCTCTGTATATATATTTACAACTTGTATTTTACTTTTTGAGACATTCTTGTTTCTGTGGTCCACTTTTGGGACTTGTACTCATTTTTGTTTAGTAGCTTTATGTATGTGGATTTCTGTTTCTAGGAGGGATCTTTTATTTGTATATATTTTTTATTTACTTCCATCCGTTCATTACTCGTACTTTCGAGATATGGGTTGGCTTGCCTAATGGTGGGACATTGTAGGCGCCATCATGACTCGAGGATTCAGATCGTGATAGCCATGCGCCGTGATTAATACTATTTTCAAAGGACGTGTCAGGCACAGTGATAGATACTACATTTGAGGGACGTGTCACACACTATCCACGTGATAGTTACTTAGACTGATAAGTTCCCCATGGGTCCTGGACTATGATTCAGCGGTATATAGCATTAGGACAAATATGCATTATGCTATATGGCATTGGACTACATTGCATTGCACTTCATCCTTATTCTTACTATCCATGAGTGATGATATGTTATTGATTTAATGAATTATGAACTTTTGTTGTGATCTACTTGTTTGTGTTTAAGTGAAAGTTATGATATCCTATATGTGCTCATTCTTGTGAATGAGACATGTTAGGTTGGGCTGATTTATTTAGTGTAGGTTGTATTTTGTGGAGGTTCGGATGATGTATTATAGAGTACTTCTATTTAGTATGGCTTTACTTAGAGTCAGATGGGTCTGCTTGATGAGTACCATGTTGTTTGGTACTCACTCCCTTGCTTTCTACATTTGCATAGATTAAAGGCCCAGGACGTCTTGATTACCCCTTCTTATCTTCGTTCGAGGCTCGTTTTAGAGTCGTGAGTAGTTGTTTGTCACTTCTGCAGACTTCGCCTACTCTTTATTATGTTTTTGCTCTGTTCTAGATAGAAAGACATTCAGACTTGTATTTATTTTGAATTTCATGTAATACTCAGAGGTTTGTACATGTGACACCAAATTTTGGGGGTGCTTATGAGTTATGTTATTTATCCGCAATGCGTATGAAATGTTAGTCTTTTATTCTGATTTACTTCTGCATTTTTCTTCATATTTGGGTTTTAGGCTGACATGTCTTGATGGGATAGGAAATGTGTCATCATGCCCATTTCTGAGTCGCGACAAAATTAGTAAAACTATTATTCTTTTTAAGGTCGTGTAATAGGTAAATGGACAATTAATATGAGACAGAGAGAGTAATGTTTAGTTAAATTATGACTATACTTAATTTTGAATAATATAAAAATTACATGAATTTACAATAACTTTTTGTACCTCTATGTTGAGGATAAGTTCTATGTACGTTCTATTTTTCGCAGACCACACATTGTAAAGCTACACTGGATATTTTTTTTACTGTTTTGTATATGAATTGAAAATGATTTATGGATTAAAATGTCAAATTAAAAATAGAATATTTTAAAATAAAGTAAAACAATCAAAATCAGAAAATCTATCTAATATATCGATATAGCATCGGAGAAGCAAAACAATGTTGTGATGACAAGTTCAATTACCATAGAATTCAAGTTCGAAAATTATTTTAAGGTAGAATTTCAACAGAAAAAAGAAAGTTCATTCATTTTTTTATATAAACAATGTGAATTCAAATTCAAGTTAAATTGTCCAACTATAGTGGAACTATGGTTCCACAACATTTGATTATTTCCATTTGTAACAGGAATTGAATTTTGAATTTTAGGTTTTAGTTTGAATCGTAAATACAAAAAAATATATGGATTAAAATGTTAAGTTTCAAATAGAAAAATTAAAAAATAAAAATAAAACTTTCAAAAACAAAAGATTTCAAAAATGAAATGTCATTTTTTGTTTTTTATTATTAATGTATGTGTATTAATTATATTAGCTAAGCAATCGATTTATCTAATTTATATTCTAGACTAGTTCACAATATTTGAATAAAATATGACGATATTTAGTAAAAGGTAAATTGATTATACATATCTTTTATGGAAAAGTACAACTAACATTCTAAAATAACATGTTGCAACAAGAAAAAATATTGGCAATACGACTTACAAGTTGTAAAATTGAATTAAATCAAACGAATAACACCTCCAATCACATTAGATCGATAAAGATATTATTTTGACGAAATAAGTTTGAGTCAAACAACAATTTTTGAAGTATTTTTGCATGATGAAGCTTCAGTTAACTTAGTTAAGTTATATGAAGTTATATTTAAGTTTAATATAATTAGTTAATCAAAATTAATCAGAGATAGTCGCATATTTATTGAAATTATATTTGATATTCACAAGTAGATACGTAGTATTGAATTGAATTGAATAATTAACATTTCAAACTGCACGTGATTAATAGTGCTTTAAATAAAAGCAACTTGTGATAAAAATATAATTATAAGCTATAAAATTTAATCACAATAATAAATTTGTGGCTAAATCATTTGTCCTGACAAATAATTATAGCTATTATTAACCTAAGTATTGTAATGATTTTTTTAGTACTCAAAGAAATAATATTTATTTCGCTATATTTTAGATTAAATAGCATTTTTCATGGCTGAAAGGTCCCTATTGCTACAACAAGCTTCAACACATGACTAAAATTAATAATTCACAACAAAATTTAATTGTAGCACATATTATATGTGGAATGACCTCCATGCCATTTTCTCCATTTTTCAATCTTTTCAGCATTTGGAGCTTTCCTGTAGCAACCAAGTCATTTATGACTTGCTAGGACTAGCAGTTCGGTCGCTTGGTCGTTCGTTTGGGTATTATGCTCGTTTCCCTGCTTTGGAGCTCTTGGAGTTTGAACTTTGGTCGAAAATCCAAAAAAACAAACTCAGAATGGAATTCTGATGGTTTCATCAACTCCGAATGGTCATTTTAGGCTGGTAGCACGTTCGACTCGAGTCTTGAGGCTTTCAGTGAGAGTTTGAGCCATTAGGCATTTTAGCCTTTAAGTTTTGGCCTAAGTTTGACTTTGGTCAACATTATTAGAAAACGCGCTCGAATTGAAATTTTATTAGCGCGGTTAGCTCCAAAATATCGAGTTTGGTTTAGAATGATCAATCATGTGGTTCCCGAGGCTTCCGGACTTGATCGGGATTTGGCTCTGTCTCATTCAAAGCCTCCTAGTAGATTTTCGCTTAAAATGGCTCATGTGGGTGGGACTTACTTTTTGATGGGATGACCTCAGATGGAAATTTTGAATTCTCCTTTGAGTTCGGAATGTCGAGTTTAGTGGGATAGCAAAGTTCATTTGTATTCCCCCCGTCGAAACTTTTCCTCAAGTTGGAAGTGTGATGTGCAATGCTGCTGGTGCAGCAAATATTTGTTCTCTGCGTTCATGGTCATGGAAGCTCAGCATTGACGAAGGGTTAATGAGGTTGTTCTCCCTGTTCACGGGCATGGAAGCTCCGTGTTCGCAGAGGGTTAATTCCTGGCAACATAAAGTCCTTCAAAGACCCATTTTTCAGCTTATTCTCTCAACTTCAAAATGCGATACCTAGTGCTATGATACTCCATTTTTGGTCATTCAAAGTCCAGTGTGCTTTAGAAGTTCATGGATACGCATTGGAGTTCTTGGGGGATGTTGTGTAATTGTGGTTTGAGGTAATTTCCATTCTAATGGAACTGCTCTCTCTCTCTCTTCTTAAGCTTTAACTGTGAAAATAATTACATGGTCTAATTTCGTTACTTTCGAGTGTCGAATTGTGTCATAAATTAGGATAAGAGTCCAGTAAGCTTAAATGAACTTTTTCACGAAGTCAATTTTGAGATTTCCACTGCGAGTCCCACAATCCCATTTTAGACCCAATTTCTATAAAGAAAAGGCAATTTTGGGATGAGCACTTTGGGCCTTCAAGTATTGGAGCTCATCCTATTCTAGTTGGTTCCTTTTAGTGGGTTGATATTGGTGATGGTTTCTTTGATTGTGGCGAGGTAGGACACTTTATTAGATAGTCTTGCAAGAACCAGTACAGTTAGCCAAAGTGGTTCCCAGAGGGTTGAAGATGGTTCATAGTTTGTTAGGGGCTGCCAGAGGGGTTCGTCGTGTTCTTCACACCAGGCTTCAGACTATAGAGTTTGATCTAATTATAGGGAGATTGATCACTGGTCCCGAGAGTCCCCTAGGCAAGAGTTGATCGTTTGGACATTCCAAATTTCTCCTACTCGTCAGGCTAGAGTAGTTGGACCTTGTAGTATCTGTAGGGAGCTTGGCCACAGATTTAGAGAGTGTCCCTCGTGTGGGACCAGCATGTGGTTTCCTCAGCCAAATCAGTCTCATAGGTTCACATCGCCTCCAGTTAGAGGAAGTGCTCAGAGTGTTGACGGTGGTACTTCAGATGTTCAGTCCAAGAACGATCATGATTCAATATATGCTTCTACAGGCTGGTCAAAGGCTGAGGATCCAGCTATTAATTATATTATACAACTTTGTTATTTTTCCTTTCATCATCTACATTGTGTGTTTTTGGGGTTTTCATACCCATACATTCCTATTTGACTTGTTATTTATCTCATGGTTGTGGTGACATCATCTCTTAGACTTGTGTTTACATGTTTCAGTGTCCTAGTTGATTTCTCTTAGTAGTGGATCGACTACGTGAAGTTTATTTATTGATAAGTAGTGGTTGAGCAATTCGCCATGCCCTTGCCTTAGTAGTTGCATTATGAGTTTGCGGTTGGGCTAGTTAGTTGTTCCTTTTTTTCTCCCTTGCCTATTGTTGTTTTTGTGGTGTTGATCCTTTTTAGATAGGTGGCTAGACTAGCTTTGTTAGTTTTAGGTATGGTGGTGCTAGTGGATCTAGTTGACTCAGAAGACCGCCTTAGTTGCGTGCCTTCTGTTGGATTAGTGGTCAAACGGTACTTCTTACCATTGTGCATAGCTACCTTTGCTTTGATTAGTATTTCTCTTCCGCCATTTTGGTTTTCGTAGCTTAGAAGGTTATCTTCGTTGCTAGGTATTGTTTGCTTCGTAGTTGTGAGGTGGATTCCTTTATGTCAATCTTTGTGTTTGGGTTTAATAATGGTTGGAAGGTTTATGGCTGTTGGAGTTGTGAGAAAGGTAGTATAGCCTTCTGTGGTAATCCTAGTTGGTCGTCTCTTCCCTTTTTCCTTAGTTTTATTAGCAGTTGCAAAGTGGTGGTCCATTCATTCCATCTTTTAAAGTTGTCTCTTTTGAGGGTTTTGGAACTTAGCCATGGCTAGTTAGGAATTTGGGGTGTGTGATATCTTATTTCCCTTGTTATTATTATTGTTAGTTGTAGGCAGTTATGTTGGTAACTCTCGAGACTTTGTTTGGCATTTTGAGTTTGAGCAGTGGTATTCATTGTTGGTTTCATATGTAGCCTAAGCCGAAGGATGGGAAATCATTTAGAAGGTTCATCTCTAGGATAGGGTCAAAGTAATTCGTGAAATTTGTGATTTTGAATTTATTTAGGATGCGAAGTTCACTTTTGGCCTATTCGGTAGCTTTTGGTGTTTGTGAGTGGGAGTTGGTGCCCTTGGACCATTATCGATCAGTTGTCCCTATTTTTACGCCACCTATCGGTTTAGTTTTCCTTGGGGTAGGATGGTTGGCTCAAATTTGAGGTGGCACAGTGATTTGTGGGCACATAGTGTCGACCTTTCGGAAGTTCCTATGGTAGAAGTGAGTAACTAGAGTTGGGCTCAATGCAGTCTTATCGATCGCAGAAAAACCTTAGGGTATGGAGTGTTAGTTTTAGAAGGTTGAGCTTAGGCTTGGATTGTTGGTTTTTGAAGTTGAGATTGGAATTTTGGGCTTTGCTCTAGGTTGTTTTCCTTGTTTTGGTTGTTTTCACCCCTAGAGGTTTAGTTGAAGTATGTGACTCCTTCGAGGTTTGTGTTTCATAGTTCTATATGCAAGTTCCATATGGTGTTGGAGGTGTTTAGAATAGCTAAAGACCAATAGAACACCCTTGGTGGCTAGAAGAAGATGGATTTGGATCATAGGGCAAGTATTTTGAATTATAAGTTGAGTTACATCAATCATGGTCCTGTGATTCTCATCTTAGTGGTTTTGGTGTAGTTTTGGTTTTCCTCGGATGAATCTGGTATTTTCGGTCAAGTTTGGGTTAATTGAGTGAGAGTTTGCACCCAAAGGGGTATTGGAGGAGTTTTTGAAGTTTGAAGTGAATTTGAGGATTTTCCTCTCACCTGAGTTCTATGATGGCGTTGTTCGACATGAGAGGGTATCCGAGGTTCTAGCAAAGCATGCGGTCCACTAACCTCATCTTTTTATTCCTTTGGGTTGTAACTATCCATCTAATTTTATGGAAAAAAATCCTTTTAGTAATGGATGTTGTAATGACCCTCCAGGTCATTTCCACCATTTTTCAATCTATTCAGCATTTAGAAATTTCCTATAGAGATCCCAAGACGTTTGTGACTTACAGGGACTGACAGTTTGGTCGTTTGGTCATTCATTTGGGTTTTAAGCTCGTTTCACTATTTTGGAACTCATAGAGTTTAAACCATTGACTTTGATCAAAACTCTAGGAAAACAACCTCAAAATATAATTTGAATGGTCCAATCAGCTTTGAAATGGTCATTTTAGGCTAGTAGATTGTTCATCTCTAGTCCCAAGGCTTTCGGTGCTTGTTTGAGCCATTAGACATTTTAGCCTTTAAGCTTTTACCTAAGTTTGACTTTGGTCAACATTCTTGGAAAATGCCCTCAGACTGAAAATCCTTCAAAAGCTCTGACATGTCGTGTTTGGTCTAGAATGACCTTTCGTGCATTTCTCGAGGCTTCTAGTCTCATTTTGAGCCTTTTTGTGGATTTCACCTAAAATGGTGCTCGGGTGTAAGACCCACTTTTTGATGAGATGACCTGAAATGGAAATTTCGAATGCACTATTGAGTCTGAAACGTCGAATTTAGTGAGGTAGCATAGTTCATTTGCATCACACGGCTCCGAACAAGTATCAAGCCCCCCGTCGAAACTTTTTATCAACTTAGAAGTGTGATGGTGCAGCAAATATTTGTTCTTTGCATTTGTGAGCATGGAAGCTCCGCGTTCGCAGAGGGTTAGTGAAATTTTTCTCCACATTCACGGAGGGTTAATTCCTGGCAACTTAGAGTCCTTGAAAGAGCCATTTTTCATCTTATTCTCTCAATTTCAAAATTTTAAAACTAGAACTAGGAGACTCTGTTTTAGGTGATTCAAAGTCTAGCGTGTTCAGGAAGTTCATAATATATTGGCCTCTATGGGCCTCTCTGGCCATGAGTACCATTGTATCGAATGACTGAGCTACATAGATCCTACTTGGCAGGCTGAGGGCCAGGGTGGGTCTATACATTTTGTTATTGATAACTTTTGAGAACCACCAATGATGCTACTTGTTGTTCCTACAAACATAAATTCAGATACATCGCCTAGCACTAGTATACTTGCTTGTTGTTTGGTTTCCCAATTTATTGGGGTCGAGGTATGTTTCTTATTATTTGTATCTTACAGGGGTATGGGCATCCGATCGGTTATTGTATGATTATAATTGTTCTTACCTTATGTTGCATTTGTACTTGATTAATAGGCGGTCGTAGTTTGGATTTCTTGTTGGTAGTCCCTGTTAAGCTGAGTTGGATTAGTCCTTAGGTGACTATGGATTTAGTGGTGATCATCAGCATTCTGTTCTTTATTAGTTGACTCCAATAGTGCTTCCTTATTGTGAATAAGTTGCTGGCTTGCGCTTTTAGGTATGTTCCCTGACTCTATTTTTTTTCTCCATATACTATATCTCTTCACTCTTATTTCCTGTTCTACCATGTGTTAGCTCTTATTTAGTTACTTGTGTTGTACTTACCTTGTTTATATGTTATTTATAATTGCTTTATCTATGGAGCATAGTCAGCGTATGCCTACTGAGTACCATTCGTTTGGTACTCAAATTATACTTTTGTACCTAGCAGATCATAGTACGATTTAGCATCGGTGATTTGGATTTTGTGCGGAGCAACTTGGATTCAAATATTTGGTGAGCTTTTGGCGTCCAGAGTTGTCGATTTCTATCTATTTTTAAGCTAGGACTAGTCTTTATTTGCTCTTAAAGACTGTCTATATCGATACTGTGTATTTGTAAAACCCTTATACTCTTATTTTTATTAAATGCTAGAATATTGAATGATTTCAGATCTTGGGGATGGTTCTTTGTATATATTTATGTTGGCTCCTCATTTTTCTCATTATTATTATTTTATGCTTCATTTGTTTCTCTTTTGGTTAATAGTTATTACTTCTGATTTCAGGCTGTGGGTGAGGCTTACCTATTGGTGAGTTGTACTAGGTGTCATCATAACTTGAGAAATTGGGTCGTGAGAATTTGGTATCAGAGCTCTGGGTTGACCAGTATCGTTGTTATGAAGGTAATGCCTAGTAGAGTCCAGCAAATTGGTCTGAAATTTTGTATCCTATATTCTGGAGGCTACCAAGCATTTTTATTAAATTTTGTTCTTGACTCCTTATCATGTATCCTTGTTTTGAATAACCTCTAGAATTGATCTTTTGGAATCCTCCCTTTCTTAAATGGATAGCACGAGGTTCTCGGTAGACATGATCGGAGCATCAACCCATTCTATTAGAGTTTGGATAGTTGGTTCTCAAACTAGAGATAGGTTATGGTTCCCCAGCAGGGTTCTTCGTCAATATTTAAGTATGTATTGGGAGTTCTTGAGTTGTATCATAACCCCACATCATCCCTCATGGATCAGGATATGATTCAAGAAGTTGTTAGGGGATTGCATTTTTTACTCTGTTGGCATCAGAGCATTTGATTACAGCTGGGTATACCTTTCCCTAGGTTATGAGACATATGAGAGTTGTGAAGAAGGCATGTTTTGAGGCATCTAGATATAGTGGTAACAGGGCTCACCACCAGTACGGTGATGACATCATCTCACTTTAAGATGAGTATCAGTTCAGAGAGAGTTATTTTCCTTCTCGGCCTTTCAGACCTATGGCGGTAGCACCTTAGGTTCCAGGAAGCACTGAGATAAGTTATGGTTCCATTAGTAGACAGAGTTTAGGTTTATCTTCTCAAGGTTGGTAAAGTTTAGGTTTGCATTCAGAATATTCAGGTCATAAAGCTCATTCTAGTCTAGTTGGGTTATTTCAGTCGGGTGTGTTTGGTGATTCATATTTCAATTGCGGCAAGTTGGGACACTTTGTGAGGGATTGTAATAGGGCCCTAGTGTGGTCAGCTAGGGGTGGTCTCTATGGTGTAAGATATGGTCTTCAGCCTATCAAATATAGTCAGTATAAATCGTCACATCCTTCACATTGAACCTTAGGCAAGATGGGTTACTTTGATTGTGGTAAGCTTGGGCACTAGCTCAGGGATTGTCCCAGGTGGGAGTTGATCATTTAGACATTTCTAGTAGTTGTCACTCCCTAGGCTAGAGTTGTTGGATTATGTCGTATCTGTGAGGAGCTAGGGCATCGCTCTAAATTGTGTCCCCGATGTAGGAACATAGAGCGATTTGTTCAGCCAGGTCAGTCTCATGGGACTACAACACATCTAGTCAACAATGGTGCCTCAAGTGCAGCAGGTGGTAGTTTCAGTGCTCTTTTTGAGGTCAGTCACTATCTGTTGCATGCTTCTACAGGACGACCATAGGTTGATGGTCGAATTATCAATTGTATTTGGGTAAATTCATTGTTTTATCATCCATTATTTGTATTATGTTATTTTGGGGTTTTCATAACCATACGTGCCTATTTTCCTTGTTATTTATCTCATAACTGTAGTGGTAGCCTTATTTGGACTTATGTGTATGTGTTTTAATGTCATAATTTATTTATCTTAGTAATGGAGTGACTAGGTCGAGTTTTTATATCGAAAAGTGGTGGTTGAGCAACTCCCCATGCCTTTGCTTTGATAGCTGTGGTATGAGTTTACAGTCGGGCTAGTTAGCTTTCCCTTTTGTCTCCCTTACCATTTGCTATTATTGTGGTGTTGATCTTTGTTACATAGGTGGCTAGAACAACTTTGTTAATTCTAGAAGTTATGGTACTGGTGGATCTAGTTGGCATAGAATGTCACCTTAGTTGTGTGGCATCATATTGGATTAGTGGTTGTGTAACTCTTCTTACCATTGTGCATAGCTAGCTTTGCTTATAGTAGTCTTTATTTTTTGCTATTCTGATCTTCGGTGCTAGGCATCATTTAGTTCATAGGTAAAAGTTGTTTGTTGAAGCAGTGTGTGAATAAAAGTATAGCTTTTTGTGGTACTGTGGTAGCTGGGGTTATTGTTTCCCTCCCTTACCTTAGTTTTGTTCTTTACTCCAAAGATGGTGCATAGTGGTTTGCTCATCTAGTCTATACTTTTTGTCTCCTCATGGCAAAACTTGGTGATGGTTTTAAGTCGCTTATTCTGTATTTGTGAAACATCCCTTTTGAAGGTTTTGTTGCTGACCATGGCTAGTTGTGGATTTGGGAAGTGTAATCTCTTATTGTTCCTTATTGTTATAGTTTTTGGTTCTTTGTGGTTGTGTTGGTATCTCTCAAGGCTTTGTTTGGCATTTGGAGTTAGATCAGTGGTGTTTGTTGGGGACTTCAAATGCAGCTTAAGTTGGAGGACCAGAAGTTTCCTAGAAGGTTCATTTTAAGGATGTGGATCAAAGTAACTTGTGGAAGCTATGACTTGGTTCTTATTCAGAATGCGAGGTATGCCTTTGTCCTATTCGGTAACTTATGGTATCCGTTGATGAGAGTTGGTTTCCTTGCACCGTTACCAATCGGTTGTCTATGTTTGTATGCTTCCTATGAGCTTGGTTTCCCTTTACTTAGGAGGAGTGAGCTTTAGCTTAGATTGTTGGTTTTGAAGTTGAGATTGGAATTTTAGGCCTTACCTTAGGTTGAGTTCCTTATTTTGGCGGGTGTTGCTCCCCGATGTTTATATAGGGTATGTAAAACTTTCAAGGTGTGTGGTATAATTATGTAAGTGGGTTTTTGATCGTACCGGAGATATTCAGTCTAGCTAAAGACCGGCAGAACGCCCTTGGTGGCTAAAAGATGTTACATTTGGCAGGTATTTCTAATTGAGAGTTGAGTTGCATTTGCCATGGTCTTGTGTTTCCTATTTCGGTAGTTTCAATGTGGTTTTGGTTTTCCTCAAGTGAATCGAGTGTCTTCGGTCAAGTTCGGGTTTGTTGGGCGAGAGTGGGAGCCAAAAAATGTTATTGAGGGAGTTTTTGAGTTTTTAAGTGAACTTGAGGGTTTTTCTCTCATCCTGAGTTTGGTGATGCCATTGTTCATTCCAAGAGGGTATTTGAGGGTCTGACAGAATGTGAGTGCCAAGTACCCTCATCTTTTCATGCCTTCAGGCTGTAACTGTCCTTCTACTTTCACAGATAAAAGTGTTTTTAGTAGTGGATGTTGTAAGGACCCTTGAGATTATTTCCTCTGTTTTCCAATCTTTTTTGCGTTTAGAGTTTCTTGTAGTGACCCAAGCCATTTATGACTTCATGGGACTGACAATTCAGTTGTCTGGTCGTTCATTTTATTTTTATGCCAACTTCTGTGTTTTAGAGCTATTGGGGTTTCAACAGTTGACTTCGATCAAAACTCTAAGAAAATGGCCTCAAAATAGAATTTTGACGGTTCCATTAGCTCCAGATGGGTTATTTTGGGATAGTGGCACGGTTGGATTACTTCCTAAGGCTTTCAGTGCGAGTTTGAGCTATTAGGCCTTTTAGCCTTTAAGTTTTGGCATAAGTTTGACCTGGGTCACCATTCTTGGAAAATGCAGTGGTTAGCTCCAGAACGTCGAGTTTGGTCTAGAACGACCTTTTGTGTATGTCCAGACTCTTTTGGTCTTATTCTGAACCCCTTGTGGAATTTAACTTAAAATAACACTTGGGTGTGGGACCTATTTTTTGTCGAGATGACCTTGGATGGAAATATCGATTGCATCGTTGAGTTCGGAATGTCAAATTTTTTGGGATATCATAGTTCCTTTACATGCACAGGGGGGAGGGGGTGGTTCCAAATGAATCCCAAGCACCTCGTCAGAGAAATTGAAGCTGCCCAAACTGAGGTGTTGCAGCAATTGTAGGTTTGGCACCCTTACCCCTCGGGTTCGCGGTAGCTACTTATCTTGTCTGTTGCATTTGCGAGAGTGATGCTGCATTTATAAAGGATTACGAGTATCGTGTATCACGTTCAAGGGTAGGTCTCTACGATTGCAAAGATTAATCACCCCAACCCTCTGCATTTGTAAGGGAACCTCTATATGCGAAGAAGGATTGGTTCAGCCAGACCCTATTGACCTCCGTGATCGCGGCATTAGGGCCCGCATTTGCGATAGTCACCTAACTGGTCTTTTAATTAAACACAAGCATGTTTTTTAGCCATTCGCCAAACTTCAAAAAACTTTATATATTGAGATAGGAGACGTGATTTCAGTTGATACGTGTTGGGTTTTAGCAAGGCTACACATTAGAGTGCTTGAGGGACATTAGGGAGTCATTATTTGAGGTAATTTCCATCCTGAAGGTACTGTTGTATCTCTTTCCTTTAGATTTAATGGATTTTCTCTTGCATGAGCTGATTTCTTCATTTTCGAGCATCGAATTATGTACCGTTTTGGGATGCAAGGCCAATAAGATGAAATAAACCTTTTTACAGAATTGATTTTGAGATTCTCGATGCAGGTTCCACAATCCTATTTTGTAGACCCAATTTTGGGTTTGTCTCAAATATTGTGATCAATATTTTATTGGTATGGAGGCAATTGGAGGTGATTCAGAGGTGGAAAGCTTCAATTAATAGATTCAAAGTGTGCATGATTGGCTTAGAGGTAGGCTCTGGTCTCCTACTTTGACTAAGCTTTATTAGCTACTGTTTAGTATGAATTTCATGTGATTCAAGTTGGTAGTTGCCAAATATATGGTTTGCCTTCTTCCATTCTATTGTTTTAGCTCCCGGTTGAGCCTTCGACTAGACCAGTCTTGTGAAATTCTTAGTTTAGGCTATGGGCCGTGTTTATGGTATTGACTTAGTGTTATTATCCTTTTTAGGATTGATATTGATGGACTTAGGCTAGGTTTGAGTCTTAGATGCTTTAGCATGTGCTTTATTACCCTTATAGCTAGGCATAGCTTCCAATAGGGCTTGTTTAGAATGGTGCACCTTATGCTAGTGTCTGAGACCTTAGTGGTTCGCCATAGCCATAGGTTTGGCTTAGCGGTGCTCAGTTTTGAGCTAGAGTGGCATATTTGGGGTAAGGCATCGTTCCCAAAGACATTTCTCCCCCAATTTGATTTTAAGCCATTCCTTGATTCTTTCACTTTATATTTAGCGATAGGCTTGTGATGCCTTATTGACTAATGTATATTGTTGGGCTCGAGGCTATGCTCGAGGAGTGATTGGATCCCAGGATAGTATCCTTTGCCTTTGTAGTATGGTAAGATTTTGTATTACATAGCTTATTGTGTATATCTTGTTTGGATGTTGGTGATGGCATGCTTGCATTAATTGAGCATTTCATATGTTTTGTGGTACGATCCTAATTCATTCATTGCATTTTCACTACTATTTTGAGAAGGCACATTATCATACTTTTACTATTTTAAAGTTGGTTTTAACAAGAGTCATACCACTTGGAATACTTGGATACACTAGTTTTTGAGACTTATGAGGCATCGAGGACGTACTCCTTTTCTACTGGCAACATCAGAGGCATCAAGGATGCACTAAACTTTTACTTGATATTTAAAGTGGCATCGGCCTTTTCTACATCAACTGCATCCGAGATTAACTCAGTCTTTACTTGACTATGCGATGCGTCATCACCCTTTTCTGTATCGGCTTGGCTACTAACTCTCTGGTACCATGATGGGGATATTATATGTAATGTATAAGTCCTGGTTTAGGCCCAGGTAGTATATATGGACTTCCCGCATCCCCTATGGGCCACTCCAATTGTGAGTACCGCTATACCGGATAAGGGAGTTACATGGGTCTTACTTGGTAGGCCAAGAGCTGAGGTGGGTCTATACACTTGGTTATTGATAATTTTAGGGAGCCAACGATGATGGTACTAATTTTTACTACAAACTTCCATTCATATGTATCATCTATCACCAGTATACTTGATTGTTGTTTGGTTTCTTAATTTATGGGGGTCGGGGTATGTTTCTTATTATTTGTACCTTCGGGGGGTATAGGCGTCCAGTCAGTTATTATTTGATTATAATTGTGCTTACCTTATGTTGCATTTGTAGTTGGGTAATGAGGGGTCGTAGTTTGGAATTTTTATTGGTATTCCATACTAGGCTGAGTTGGATTAGTCCTTAGGTGACTATGGGGTTAGCGGTGATTGTCGACATTCTGTTCTCGATTAGTTGACTTTTATAGTGCTTCCTTGTTGTAAATAGGTTGTTGGCTTGCGCTTTCAGGTACCTTCCTCGAGTCTTTTTCTTTTCTCAATGTATTCTATCTCTTTACTCTTATTTCATGTTTTACCTTGTGTTAGCTCCTGTCTAATTACTTGTGTTGTACTTACCTTGTTTATATGTAATTTATACTTGTTTTATCTGTGAAGATCAATTGTTCTATGCCTAATGCATACCATTCATTTGGTACTCATACTACACTTCTTCACCCTACAGATCATAGTACGAATTATCATTGGTGATTTGGAGTTTTTTCCAAGTAGCTTTGATTCGGAGATTTTGTGAGCTCCTAGCATCAAGAGTTGCCGATTTCTATCTATTTTTTAGATAGGACTAGTCTTTACTTTATCTTGAAAACTGTCTGTACCTATATTTTGTATTTTTAAAAGCCTTGTACTCTTGTTTTTATTAGATGCTTGAATACTAAATGATGTCATCTCTTTGGGATAGTTTTTTGCATATATTTATGTTGTCTCCTCTTTCATCTTATTATTATTGTTTTCTTCTTCATTTGTTTCCCTTTCACTTAAAAGTCGTTGCTTCTAGTTCCGTACTATGGATTAGGCTTAACTACTGATGGACTATAGTAGATGTCATCATGACATGAGAAATTGGGTCGTGATAATTGGTAGAAAAGAAATCAAGAAATATTTGTTTGCCCTCTCTATTTAATAATTTTGATGAGGTACATATAGCAAAATTAAGCAAGGAATTTAATAGGAAAAAGGGAAAATATATCGCTTAACTTTGTGATTTAGAGTGGGGTATATCTTTCATGATTAAAAACATGGCACATATATACCTCTGTTGTTTAATAAATGGTGAATATATCCTCATCGTCTAATAAATAGTCCATATTTATCATTTTTGTTAACAGACTAAATTTAAATATATAAATCCTAAAATTGGTTTTTTAATTTCAAAATTGACACGTGGATTTAAAATACGTACCTCACAATTTTTCTTGTTGTAATGACCCTCGTAGTCATTTTTGTGTTTTTGCATGCTTTTACTATTTTTCCTCGTCTTGTAGCTTTCTTGTAGAATTTATGTTGTATTGGGATAGGTGGCACGCTTCTCAAGGAGGTTGGGTGAGTTTTGAATTGGTTTGTCCATTTTTGAGGGTTAAGGTTTGAAAGAGTTGACTTTAGGCAACGTTCAGAGATTCTGATGGCGGATGAAGATTATATCAGTTCCATCAGCTTCTGAAGGGTTATTTTGCTCTAGTGTGATGATTGGTTCATGTTTTTCATTTTGAGTTGGTGCTTTTAAGTATTTCAGTTTTAAAGTATTGGCCAAAGTTTAACTTCGCTCATCATTCTTGGTAAGCATGCTTGGATGGAAATTCCGTTAGTGCAGTAAGCTTCAAAATTTCAATTTTGGTCTAGAAAGACCTTCGGTTCGAATCCAGAGTCTGTTGGGGTGAGGTTGTGGCTTTAGGCATTTTGTTTGTGAATTCTTTGTTAGTGTTGACGTTAGTCAATATTTTGATGAGATGGCCTACGTTGGTTGTTTCATCAATTTTATTGAGTCTGGAATGTCATTTCGAAGTGGTTCAAACTTTTGGTTTGCGTCATTTGGACCTCGAGTGAGTTTTGAAGGTCTATTCGAAGTTGGAGCTTTGTGCCCCAACTTATTGTTGCAGCAGTCACTGGTGCCCGAGTAACAAACTCAAAATTTGGCCCGAATTTCATATTGGTAATATGGGTTTTTTTTGGACCTCTTTTGACTTGCTTGGTGTTCTTGAATGCATGGCAGCAGCCCGAGGCTCTACGGAAAGGAAAAATGCACGAGTAGTGTTCATATGCGGTTTGCGGCCTTGAGGTAGGTTATGGTCTCTTTTTTTAGACTTGGCTCAGAAGGTTGTGTGTGTGTGTATATATATATATATATGAGTAGTATGATCATTAGAAAGGTTTTAGGTGATAACTTCAGGCTTGCGTGGTCTTTAGACTTGAAATGGCCATATCTGATATTTTAGCTTAGAGCTTGTTGTTAAGCCTTAGTTTAGGTTGATCTTTGGATTATTTGACGGGTTTAGATCCTTAGTATGCTTCTAGGTGACATGAAACATAGTTTCACACGTCTTTAGTGCAGGGATTTGCTGGATGCCTTCATGTTATTTTGGCTTTTACCACTTTATTTTTTTTTACCTGTTGGGCTCGACGCCTTGGACTTGGATTGGATGGAGTTTTAGGTTAGTACTATTTCTCTATGATGGGTGTCTACCTGGTGTTTGTGTGGTGTGATTTGTTGTGTGGCCTATTGATATTGACTAGATGGCATTTAGATGAATTAATGATGCATTGGGCTAGATACGTTCATTCTTTACATGTAAGGAATTGTTTTTCGGAGGGAAATAAACTATTTTGGAGTGGTGTCTTAAAAAATGGAATTTATTTGGATAACTGGGAAAATTCTTGGAAATTTCATGACTTGACTAGCAAGGGAGTACTTGGTTGCATGGTTCTATTCCATATTTTTGGTTACTACTATTAAGTTTGAGGTACCATTTTGGGCAGCCCGTTGACTTAGTTCTCGCTACATCTCATTATTTCACTTGTTGATAAGCCCAAGGCATCACTCTGGGTGGGCCGCTGATGCATATCTAGTTTGTTGGTTTACTATTGATGAATATGAGGTTCCATTTTGGGTGGTTACGAATAGCTAAAGGGATTATACAACAGAGATTTGAGGCTATCAATCCTTATCTAATAGCTTGAATGGACCAAGGAATGGCTAATTTGGGATCACTCGTAAGGTTTAGTAAAGCATACACCCGTAGATGGATCAAGTTTCATGGTGATAATCATTTATTTAGGAGACATACCACTTAAGTAAAATTAACTTACTGATCTTGGATGTTACACACTAGACAGGGATTACTAATAAAAGGTTCTACCGAGTTAAGGATTCGTGAGGAACACATATACCCTAGTTCGTCTTTTATTGAATTCAAACACATTTATTTGTTACTTTGATAATTGTTACTTGCGATCGTTATATTCAATTACTTTTATACAAAATCCTTCTCTTACGAAAATAATACGACTAAGAGTACTAATAATAGAAATTAAGCAAAGTCTAAACCTTAGTCCTTGTGGAATTGATCCTAACCTCTGTTAGGTTCTTTATTTGAACAACGACTGCTTTGTACTTCTTTTAGAGGTGTAATTTTGCCAACCGTTTGTAAATCCGTATTTGGAGTAAAATATTATAACCATTTTATTCCAAGTTCCACAAACTGGCAACTATGGTCCATGAACCATTTGTGAGCCATGGTTCCTGCTCGAGGAATTAGATTAGCAGCTCAAATTCTTTTTTGAATTCCAAGGAACAATCCACGAGCCGTGGATTATTTTATAGGTCGTAAAAGGTCCATAGACTATGTAAATCACCCGTACATCATGTCTACTAATTGTATATCAACTTTTCCAGATTTCATAAAAATGTTATTTTGAGTTTCTTTCACCTCTTTTTCGACCCCAATAGCCCCCAAAACCTCTCTTTAATCCTAGAAAGTCTTGGTAAGTATTCTCCATGATTTTACAACATAAATCCTAGAACTTCTACAAGATTTCAACAACAAATCATCTTCCTATCTCTAGTGAAATCAAGAACTCAATTCTAGGGTTCAAGACTTGATTTTTGAGCAAGTCCATCAAGACTTCTTCTTTCCTAATCAAGGTAATCATACTCTTACAATTTCCAAGGTTCAACAACAGATTTTTGTGATTCTCTCAAGTAGTAAGCTAAGGTTCTTCACCATCATGATTCAAGTACAGCGATTATACCAATGTTTTCCCTTCTAGATATGTGGCATTTCATCAATGGGTATCCTTTCACCCATTAAGCCCCATAGAAAATTACCTTATTCTTCTGTTAATTAAATACTATAGAAGGTAGGATTCTTATGAAAAGAATTATTTCACCATATTTCCGTTCTTTTTCATCGATAACATTGATTATATGTTTTTACTTATAATACGATACTTCTAAAATTCGCAAACCCTCGGGATATAGATATTTCATGTCTCAGAAATATATTATTTTAGATTGCATGTCTCCTTCAAAATATAGAAATTTGTGATGACTAGCTTTAAACTCACTATATCAGATTCTCAAGTTTAAAGATGCTTTCAGATAAAGTATCTATCAGTTATTGTCAGATTTTCAGTATTCATGAGCTATTGAGTTTTATCAATAATATCAGTATAAATTTAATTGAGAGTATTACATAACACCGAGCGGACATAGGGATAAAGGCTCACCTATCAATTTAGGATTGAGACCTTTAATAGAAATTTGTAAGTCCAAGAACTATGTGCCACCATAGTTTATAATGATCACTCATCAAATCAGGACTGACTCCTTAGTCCTCTTGGACATCAGTTTAGTGGATCCACGTCATCAATGTTTTGCCCTGGCAAGGTATAGATCACCCTCCCAGCAAGGGTACAAGTTGGACTAGATCTTAGCAAAGATGAAATATGTCGATTTTAGTGTCTCCCATAGTTCAGTTTAAGATTATTGCATTGACCTTACATTCAGTTATTTCTGTTTCAGCATTTAACAGTGGCATGTTTTACTACTTGGTGATTCCATCGGTTTATGTATTTCAGTTCCATATTCAGTTCAGCATCTCATATTCATCATATTCAACTTTTTAGATAGTAGTGCATATCTTGCATACCTTTTTTGCCTACATTTTTCATGTGATGTAGATTTAAGTGCTTACTATTAGTATCCTAGTCAGTTGGATCACAGCTTCCAGCTAGCAGGTAATAAGTTCTCTTATTTCAAGGACTCAAGTCAGTCCATAGTTCTAGTATTTTATTTCAGTTCACAAGTATTGATAAAAGGAAGTAGGGTTCATGCCCCGTCTACCTATATTAAGTGTTAGTAGAGGTTTCATAGATAGTCTATTAGAGTTGTTGTATTCAGTCTACTTAGTTCCAGTTTGTTTTCAGATTACAGTTGTTGCATACAAAATTATGTTTAGTAATATATTGAACCAATATTCCATAATTATGCTTCCACTCAGTCGTTTAAGCTCTTATCCATATTTATATTTAGTTGCTCATGACTTATGCCAGTATTAAAGGTTAACTTGGGGTCACTTGTGACTCTAAATACTGTGTTACGTCTAGGGGCTAGTCTTAGGTCGTGGTATCCATACACTATCCCTGTCGATGCAGAGATTATCATTACTACTACGGGTGTAGCACCTACAGCCCCATCATCGACACTAGACACCAGCGCTTAGGCGCCATATGTAAGTTCTCGCTTCCAATGCCTTTACACTTTCTCGTGCATTAGGGATAATGCATTATTCTTTTTGGTGAGGTGGGGGCAGTCCGTGTCCATCCTTGGGGATTTCTTATTGTGTTCTTTCCTTGGGGATGCTTATTTTTACTAAACCAACATTTTTAGGTTAGAGTTTCTGTTTTGTAGAAGGGAAGTAGGAAGACTTTAGCATGTTAGAAAATGGAATACCAAATTCATTTTGTGTATGAAATTGAGAAACCATCCATATTTTTTGTATGTCCTTCATTTCTTGATATGTTGACCTATTAGGCTTAGCTTTTGAAATTATGCATATTGATTTTGTTGATTGTTTCTAAGTTAGTATACCGACTGAATAACTGGTAGTGACAATGAAACTTTGTCCCATGTGTGTAAGATATTCTAGTTTGGTTCCTATTTTGTATGTATAATCTAGAGCCTACTCGATTAGTTTTGCTATTGTCGTAGGATTGTTTGGTTTGGGAAAGATCATAGGTCTTCTTTCTATAGTCACCCAGAACAAAAATTGACCGACTAAATGATATATATATATATATATATATATATATATATATATATATATATTCCTAGATCCTGAATTTGAGCCTGTAGTTGTTCTTTGATTAGCCTAATAACCATTCCATTTCTTATAAGTATATCCTTCTACTAGATTTCCTCTCTCCTTGGACACTAGGCTTCAACTTACACAAAGTGCCTAAATTGAGGATGATTGATGTTAGGAAAAGCAAAGAGGAAAGTTGGGTATAAAAGAGGAAGGGATTTATCAAAGGAAAAGAATGCAGTAATGTAATACCCTGTGCTATTCTAACTTAGATAAATTCTGAGAATCCTGAGAAAAATGAGAAGAAAGCTACTGCTAGTGGTTTGTGGGCTAACCTTATGACCCGTTGACTGTTCTACGAGTCGAAGGAGAGGCTCGTAGGACCCCTTGACACTTTGTCAAATTTTAATGATTTCACCTAGATCCTACGACACGAGTTATGAACCGTAAGGACTCTTATGACCCATAGGGTCCCTTCGTCGAACCAGTGGCATATTCCAATAGCTAGTAGAATGTGCACTTAGGACCTACGATCACCTCTACAACCCGTACAAACTAGTATGACCCGTAGAGATGGACCTGTAGACCCCTAGCCCAACTCTTTTGTGGAGACCTACGAGTGGACTTCTATGAGTCGTCCTATGGTCTACGACCCATAGAAGTTGGTTGTAGACCCATCTAGCCAAAATTCCAGAAAGTCCAAATTAAGGACCCTATTTTTCTACGACTGGCCTTCTATGGTCCGTAGAAAGGTCCATCGATGATCTTTTTGGGACTAAAATTAGTCCTTTATCAGTACACAACAAGGATTTTATCTTATTAACACTTAGAATCTTTTGAGTGCAAGAATTGGAGAGAAGGTGAAAAACTAGGGTTCAAGAGTTTTAAGTAAGATCTTCGAGTTTCTCTTAGATAATCGTCATTTCAGGTATGTAAGGCTAATCACAACATTGTACTAAGTTCATCTTCATAGTCTATATCTTAATTCAGTCGAGTTGAGTTTTGAGTTTGAGTTTTCAGCCCGTTAAATTGAGTTCTTGAATTAACTATATGGAGTTTTGAGTTTGAGTTTCTAGCTAGTTATATTGAGTTCTTGAGTTATCTATATAATTACTTACTGAGTTCTTTGCATATAAAAATATATTTTGATGATTCCTATAAATTTAGTTCTTAAATTATTGTTCATGTCTACATTTACATGAGCCCTAGTTGAGAAAGTTGTGTTAATTAATGTATGCATTGTTTTGAGTTTTAAAACGTGATATATTTCATCTTTAATTGAGGAAGAGTTTGAGCATGAGTTGACTTTTTGAGAAGTCTTTTATTCACTAATTTGAGCATGGGCATTATTGAGTCTAAATGAGTTAAGTATTTATGCTTTAAAATGTGTATTTTTGAGATTGAATTGAGAACTTAAGATATGTTTTAAATGCATTCATTGAATTGAGAATATGATCTTTTTAAAGAGGAGATGAATTAAGAAGAGTTGATTATTGATTAAAGTCCAATGACATTAAATGAGTTAACTGAGTACATATACTCACTTGAGATATGAGCATAATAAATATATTTTTTGGAGTAGTATTGAGCATCGATTTGGTGAGAGTAAAAAATAATTTGAACCCCATAAGCTGCATAGCCAACGTAGGATAGGATTGTGTCATTCATTCAGGGGACTACTCATAGTCTCATTGAGGGCTTTTTATTGGATCCATGAGATGATTTGCATTTCTTACCTTGACTAGGTATTTACAACTGTGGAAACGACAATAATTCATTGTATCATCACGTAACTCATAAGTGATGATTGTCGATTAGAGAAACTTTTTGGAGAAAATATTAATTTTATGTTGAGTTGCATTATTTATCTATGTTTTAAAGCATTGTCTATTTCATTACTGCACGTTTTACTAAGTTGAGCTTATTGAGTATTCATTTATTGAGTTGAGCCTTCTTGAATTAGTTTATTTTTAGCTATTTTACATATCGTACATTCTATGTACCGACGCCATTAGGCGCTGCATCGTTTTATGATGCAGACACAGATGATAGAGATCCTCAACAGGTGCATCATTAAAGATCAGATTTCTACTCAGCCTTGGTGAGACCTCTTTACATTCGGAGGAGCTCTTGAGTTATTTACTTTTAATTATTTATTATTAGTTCTTTGGGGTAGCCGTTGGCCTGTCCCAGTACCTATATTCAGAGTCAGTCTTAGAGTCTTCATAGACTAGTCACATACGAGTTTATTCAATTATTTTCAGAGTTCAAATTTCTAAACTATTGAGTTACACTACATACAAAGTATTTTGAGACTATTATTGAGAAATTACATTTATGTCTATATATGTCCACCTAAGTAGTATCTTTTGTGAGATTAAGTCTTCCACTTAGTGAGTAGCCAAGCAGAGGATTCACTTGACAATTAGCAATGGTTTCGAAGTGTCGGCCACGCTTAGGGTGTAGACTCGGGGGGTGACAAGTATACTTGAAAAAACAAAGATAAGTTCATAAAATCTGCAATACAAAAAGAAAGTCAAAATTTAGATGTAAAACCACACCCTAGCTAATTGAAAGTAAAAGGGAAGGGGAGAAAAGGGTTGAGAAATAAAAGTTACGAAAAAGTGTAGTGTTCAAGGAAGGTTGAGTCACTTATCCAAATCTACAATACCAACCCCAAGCCTTTATTACAAGCCAAATAAAGTCCTATAGTTATTTTAATTCGATCTTCCGATGACAAAATCGTAAAAAATAAGGGCAAGCCTATGGTATGTATACGTGCATTGTTTGAACTCTTTGAGAGTATGAGCGCACTTTGTTTATATTGTCCTGACTTTACTTTAATACAAGTGAGAGTGATGTTCTTTGATATATGAGGGTACTAGAGTGACATTGTCTGATTGCTAAGTTTGAAGCTATGTATCACTAGTGTATACATAATCATCTATCAATAGTGTAATGTTAGTCTTTGATCGATCCTTCGCTGTTATCTTGAAATGCTCTAATTATGCACGCTTGTTATAAAATAAAAAGGAAAGGGAAACTGTTGTGAATGTGTGTTGCCAAGTGTTCATGTACCTTTCCATAGATTCCCTAGTTTTTTGATGCCTAAGCATCGTATAGATTGAGTCTTATTTTAGTTGCTTGAGGACAAGCAAAGATTCTAAGGTTATGGTATTGATGTACCAAGATTTCACGTCACTTTTGACACTTTTTAACGATGGCTTTTGTAGTTCGTAGGTGTTCTTTTGTTATGTATGCCGTTCGTAGTTACATGTGCAAGAAACCTGGTTGTGGATGCGAAAGTTACAATTCCTGGTGAAATTAAGTATAAAGTATTGGAGTGCTCCACGAGTCGTGAGGAAAATCGTGGAGTGAATGACGGACTGTGAAAGTGAATCGTGAACCAAAGTTGAAGAAATTTTAAAGTATTAAGAGTTTGCAGATGAAGTGACGAGCCATCACCTAGACAACAAGTTGTCGAGCTAAGTCGTGAGATCGCTCTAGAGAGTATTAAAGTCCATAACTCAACCGACGGCTGCATCTGACTAGTCATGGGATGTGTCATAATTCATCATCCCAAGTCGCGGGATCGAGGCAGTGAAGGTTGAAGATAAAGCTGAAAGAAATCGACTGTTTAGAGTGACGAACCATGGGCCTTCCGACGAGTCGGGGACGCATCGCAGTCAAGTTTCCCAGTTCATTTAGGATTTAATTTTTAGGTGTGTAAATACTTTTCCTAGGATATTTTTTATCAGTTTCTCATTTTTTGGGAATTGATACGTATGTTTTGAGTCAAGAAATATACATTGATCATTGCTCGTGATTCTTGGATACTTTGTTACTATTTGGAATTGTTTTATGGTTATTATAAGTTCATTTTCTCTGTTCTTCTCTTACAAGTTATTTATCATGAATTCTTTTAAGCCTAATGATCTGAATCTTGCAAGCATGAGTAGCAAAACTCCATAACTAGAATTGTGGAAATCACGATGGATTAACGAACGTAGGTTAAACAATATAATAATTTTTTAACTGTGAAATTGCATGCAGTGTTAATCTCTTCGCTTTGATTGCTTTGTAATGATTGAAAATGCTTGCTTGAAAAAGAAGTAAAGATTAAGAAAAGAGATTAAAAATGGAGATTCAAGGTTACTAACCCTCATCTAATAATTTGAGCTCTCACGAGGATAATAAATCTGAAACCATTAACAAACCTTAATATGTAAACACTTGTCGTCCGAAAGGATATCAAGTGATATCCATCTGATTGGATCGAAAAACTTTAGTTGAACTCTTATCATTAGTTTTGCATGCATAACGTCGAGATAGATCACTACTCGCATAAACATACTAAGTTATGAAATTATGGAAAACACAATCCTAGTTTCCTCTCATTATTCGAACACAGACAACAATAACTTTCACAAAATTGGTTGTCGATAACACAAGATACTAGTTATTTTAACTTTTCATGTTAAATCCCCTTAAAATAAAGAGTACTAGTCGGATAACCACCATCACATATTTGTCCAATTTTGTTTGAATTTTATATTTGACAACAATTGTTTTATATTTTTTTAGAGGTATAATTTGTGTGTATCATGAACACAAGCACCACAAATTGAATGTACAGTGGGGTTTCTTATGACTCCCATATATAAACAGCCACATAAACCTATTAAGTTATGAGGTCATGAAAAACACAGTCCTAGTTTCCTCTCATTTTTGTTGGTTATCAATAACTACTTATCATATTCTTAAGCTTCAATTACTATATCATCTAGTTTATTCTAGAAGATGGAAAAACTAGCCTATAAATATTATGACTTTTGGAATTTGTTGCTGGCAAGAAAGTTTAAAGAAAGAAGCATTGATTTTAATAAAATGAAATCAAAGCAAAATGGTCCAAATTAAATTATAAATTGATTTGAGTACCTCAGTGTTCAACTCTCCATCTCTCTTGAACGAGTGGAATTTTCTACGGATGGTAGTTGAGAAAATTCGAATTTAATTATGAGAAGTTTGGTTTATTTTGATTTTAAAAAATTACAATTCAAATGCAAGCTAAAATACTATATAGTCAATAATGGGCTTATGATAATACTTTGAGTTTAACTTTTATTATTGGCGATATATATACCACTTTAAAAAAATTAATATCAAAAACAATTTGTGCGTGCTTCGGTATTTAGTTCCACCCCCAAATACAAGTGTTATTATGATATATTGAGCATACTCTTTTTCAAAGTTATATCACTGAGTATGGTCGGATGGTTTAGGATGTGTTCATTACTCAGAGATCTGGTGTTTAAGCTAGAACTTGGTTCGAAGCGTTTTATTTCCTTTGATGAACCTATTCATTGTGAGAATCCAAATTAATTGAATCAGTAAATTTGAAATTAAAAAAAAAATTATGCGTTAACTTTTCTGAGAGAGTTAATTAAGGGTGACAAAAAGGTATTGGAATTTTAAAAGGGTGTTGGAATTTTAAAAGAGTGACAAGAGTTTTAAAAATTGAGAGTTGGTGACAATTTTATGGTTAGTAATTAATGAGTTTTGACCATATTTCTTCTTCTTCCTCTTCCTCCTCTTCCTCTTCTTCTTCCTCTTCTTCCTCCTCTGATCTTCCTCCTCCTTTTCTTCCTCGTCCTCTTCTTCCTCTTCTTCTTCTTCTTCTTCTTCGTCTTCCTCTTCCTCTTCCTCTTCCTCTTCCTCTTCTTCCTCCTCTTCCTCTTCTTCCTCTTCTTCCTCTTCCTCCTCTTCCTCCTCTTCCTCCTCTTCCTCTTTTTTCTCTTCTTCCTCTTCTTCCTCTTCTTTTTCTTCTTCCTCTTCCTCCTCTTCTACTACTACTCATCTTCTTCCTCTTCCTCCTCCTCCTCCTCTTCCTCCTCCTCCTCCTCTTCTTCTTCCTCTTCCTCTTCTTCCTCCTCCTCCTCCTCCTCTTCCTCCTCTTCCTCCTCTTCCTCCTCTTCCTCCTCTTCTTCTACTTCTACTACTACTTCTTCTACTTCTACTTCTACTTCTACTACTTCTTCTTTCATCTTGTGTTGTATTGTATTGTATTGTATTGTTGGGTATTAATGTTCCTGAAAGGAGAGAGAGAGAGAGCAGAGCACCTCTTTTCTTTTTCTCTTCTTTTTTAATTTGGAAACTATTTTAAAATTTCTTCAATTTAGAACTAAATTGCACTAGTGTGACATTGGACATTGCATGAGAGGTGATTTTCGACCATTTTGGTAAGTAAATATCATTGTTTTGTGTCTATTGCTCATTTGAGTTTTTTCGATCACTGGTGAATTCATTTCAGCAACTGCTGGATATGTTTCAGCAACTGCTTCATTAGTAACTGAATCAAATGTGGCAAATGATGAAACAAATGCAACTATTGTATATGTTATGTACAAAAACTTTTGCATTATTTTAGCAGTTATTGCACTAATTTTTGCTTATATTTTTTATTAGTTGTTAAAACACATTCAATAATTTTTATTGTAGGTGCTGCAGTAGTTGCTGAATATATTTCAATAATTGTTGCATCAATTACTGAAACAAATACTGCAAACTGAAACATGTTAGGCAGTTGCTACTTTAGATGCTTCATGTGCTACAGCAATTGTTGAAACAGATACAACAATTATTGAAATTTTTCAGCAATTGCTGAATAAACTACAGACAGAACCAGAAAAAAATTATGACCAATTTTTTTTGAATCATAATATAGGTACCTACATTTAACTTCATCAATGGAGAACAGAATATATGTTGGAATGGATTGCAATGGTGAATGAGTTAAGTCCAACAATCGTTATATTTGGCGTTGGAAAAACAAAAAAAGATAAAGACGATGGCGATGACTGTGGATCGAGATATCACGTATGATGATTTTGCAAGCAAAATCATTTCCTATTGTGATCTGAATTGTGAGTTGAAAGATCTTGTTATCACTTACATGCATTATAGTGGTGAAAAGCAAAAGTTGTCTCCTTTTAGGATAAAAAATCAATCTATTTTGCGTACTTATTTTGAATATGAAGGTAGATCCGTTTTAAGGGTATATATGAATGAAACATTGATTGGGAACCACCAAAATCAAGAAAGGTTAAATGATCTTCAAGAAAAAGAAAGTATCGATGAACATACTCCTTCTATTCCCATTCTTACTCCTGCTCATGCTCTTGAATTTGACCATAAAACGTCAGAAATTGCATACTCAACTAATCATTCTCAATCTGATGAAACTGATTTTTACATCGGTATGTCATTTAAGAATAAGCAAGAGCTAGATATTGCCTTAAAAATTGCTTGTGTGAAAAAAGATTTTAGAATAAAAAAGGTGATCAACTCGCGTATCATGTATTGTGTCAAATGTGTACATCCCGAATGCAAGTGGTGGCTTAGAGCTTTAAAGATTGAAAGTTCTGACAAATTTTATATCAGAAAGTATGAAAAAATGCATACATGTGGTTCAAAATATCTCACGAGTCATAACCCACATGCCACAACAAAAATCATTGGTGAATACTTCAAGGATAGGTTTCCCAAAGTTAAAGGCCCTTCCACAAATGATATTCATAATTTAATTCATACTGAATTGGACTGCAAGGTTAGTTATTGGAAGGTTTGGAGGGGAATTGAGATTGCAAAGATTTTGATAAGGGGGACATATGAGCACGGTTATGCAGTGCTTGATGTTTACCGTTATATACTTACAACATTAAATCCATAAAGTAAGACAGATTTGAAGCTTGATGAAAATGGTAGGTTCAAATATATTTTTATTGCTTATGGAGCTTCAATTCGTGGTTTTCAACATATTCAAAAGTCATCACTGTGGATGGGACATTCTTGAATAGTAAGAATGGAGGAGTGTTATTGTCTGCCATAGGAAAAGATGTAGAGGATCATATATTTTTGGTGGCATTTTGTGTAGCGGACACTGAGTGTGATGCCTCCTATCGATACTTTTTTGAGCAAATGAGCAGCTTTGTGGATGATACATTAGAATTGTGCATAATTTTTTAAAGACATCCAAGTATTAAAAAGATGGTTGAAATTGTGTTTTCTTTAGCTCATTATGATTGTTGCATGAGGCACCTCGGAGAAAACATCTGAAATAACTTTCATAATGGAAAAGTCGTTTAACACTTTTATAAACCGGCAAAAATGTATAGCGTAGATGAATTTAATTGTTAAACCCCACCCTTTTTAAACTCGGAATGTCTCATAAGTTCCTTGGACATTATCATGTGAGCCGGATACGCTACTACACTATCAAACGGCTCTAAGGAAGGGAGAATGTGATACCCCATACTAGAGAAGGTTGGAGATGAAATCATAAGAGTCTGAAAGGAATTGGAGGCCAAGTAATGGGTCGTAGGACTCGATTTATCTACGTAAGCTACTAACTTGGAAGTCTTACACACTTAAGCTATTGGAGTACGTACCAAGCTTGGGTAGCATGGGTTACATAGGCTCTTAAAATAAGACGAGATTATGAACCTATGAGAGGGAGCAAAAACTAGTTTCCGAACTTACGAAAGTGAAGCAAGCAGGTGACTCACCTACTTGGGATGGACCCCACGCTGCCACGTGGCAATTTTGTGTTGGAAGCTTGGACGAGGTGGCACCCTAGGAGGCTACCACGTGTCACCCTAGGGGGCTGCCACATGTCACCTCCTAAGGAGGTGTATATATACATGTTGGCTGACTCTTAACTTATTTTCCATCCAAAAACATCAGCCAAATGAGAGGAAAAAATGTGAAGAACCAAAAGGAACAAGGCAGCAACGTTTTTGAAGAATTAAAGGTGAGTTCTTCAATTTTCCTCCATGAATTAATTATCTACAATGTTTTTCAACCATGTGTGGGTGTATACATGTGTCTTAGGATGCCTACGGAACCATGGTTGCAGTTTACACTTGGAAAGAAATAAGAGAAAGTTGAAGCAGAAAATGTTAAGAACTAATTAACCAACCCATTTTTGGAAGGGACTGTTGTTAGTAATATTGGTATAACTTCTTCTGTACAATTTCGTTTCGAATGATTTAATATGTTTTGGAAAGGTATTTCATAGGCCGATAACTTTCGTTCAGACTCTAAAATCCAGTGTTTCCTTTAGCTTCTCTAAAAAGGGTGATGAAGTGTAGAAATGGGTACTGCCCAGATTTGCTTTTGGAAATCCTATACGGACAGCTGTGAGTATTTTGGTCATATCATTTTGTACAAAATTGATATAGGGATGATTCAAAATTTTTTGCGACCCTAAGACGCATGTCTATAACTTTCATGAAGGACGTAAATACTTTTTCCCTCCATTACCCCTTCGAAACGAAGCGACAAGGTAAAACAGTAAGCTGTCCAGATTTCACATTTTGGATAGTTTTGGCGAGTTTGACAAGTTTAACGTAAGGTAAGGCCTTTCCTTTTAAATTGGAGTTTATGGTATTGTTATATGGTGTATTACACCCCTTGTATGCTGCTGGAAGTTTAAGAATGTCGTAGAAATGCTCGACGTTCGAAATAAACTAAATTGGAGTCGCTAGAAGTGAATTGTCATCGAAATAAAGTGTCGTTCTTGTGAGTTGCTGCTGCAGGGGTGTGGCTTGTTGTTGCAGGGACTAAATATGTCCTAATGTGGGTTAGGTTGCTATGGTTCGAAGCCACATGACCCCTCGTTACGTATAATTAAAGGCGTCATAAAATAAAGGCTAGACGCCCTATTTTGATATAGTATTTTTGAATAAGTCGTTTGGAGTTTAGGTTGTATATTGTTGGTATGAATTGCTGCAGGTTGTTGTTGTTGGTTGGATGTAGGTCTTAGGGACCTAATTGTAAATTTGGATAGGGCACATTACAGGGGAGGTGCTGCCCAATTTTCGTCGACGCCTTAGCGAATAACAAAACTAGTCGGGGAAACGACTAAGGAAATAGATTTCATTGATACTAAGGTGTAACCTAAGATGCTGGAAAGTTAAGAGGGGTTGATATTTATATTACTTTCATGTTGAATAGGTTCAAAGGACGGCAAAGCAAGCAGGATAAGGAATAATTCAGACAAGGTATGTAAAGCTTTCTCGTGGCATGTTTTGGTATAAGCACGTACAGTATATTTCTTTCCTTTTGGCAAGTCTTAGCCTTAAGTGAATTGTATGTGGAATGTGGGAATAATTCCATTCCTAGAACTCCAAGTATGCCTCCTAATCCCCATCCACTGTTTTATAATGGAACCCCTATAAAGATTGAGTATTGCCTGTTAAGGCTTCTACGTGTTAAAGAGTAGTTTATGAAAAGCTATCTCTCCTTTCTCTTGCTATGTACTTGGCATGAAAATGAGGTTATGATGCCAGGGTTGTTCACCGAGCCCTAGAATGGGACGGGTACGAAATATCCACATAAAGGAAAGTACAAACTATATATAGTTTATTCCCTTTCTTCTTCTGGCATGTCTTAGTTGTAGGTTAAACATGATATGAGTTCCGGGGTAACTCCAGTATTAGCATCTCTTATTTACGTCTGAATATCGGACTTTTATAATAATCGAACTATTTCCCTGGAAACTTTTATATGTTAAAAAGGTAACAAATGTACAGGCTCCAAGTCTTACAGACTATTTGTTAACAAATGTTTCTGGTTCCATAAGCGATTTGGCTTTACATTAGTACATGACTAGGAGCCCTGAGATTATAATTGATATTGCCCATAATGGCATTTAGAAGTAACTCGAGATGACTACACTACTACTCGATTCCTCCGATAAATTTTAATCTTCTTATACGGTCAAGTCTCTAATGATGATTTAAATTGCATATAGTTACTCACTACTCTACTCGTGTATATTGTAACACTTCTTTTCCTGAGTCCCGGGCCAGAATATGTTCTTGTGCACAGTTCACTGCATTATTCCCTGAGTCTCTCAATAGAGGGCCAGGATACGTGTATAGATATATGATGATGTGTTGTAATAAGGTGGTGATGGCTCTAGGGCCATGATTGTTTTACAAAGGTGATTCATCGGACCCCCGAAAGGGCCGGCTATATGATATGACTCGAACATGCATGTTTTTGTAATTCACAAAGTACAGGTACAGGTTTCTGAATTGATATCTTATCCCTGTTTCTCTATCTCAAATATGCTTCCAGTTGTATTATATTATGTTTTACATACTCAGTACATATATCGTACTGACCCCCTTTCTCCGGGGGATACATTAATGCCCGCAGGTACAAATACAGATTTTGGGAGTTCGCCAGCTTAGAATTCCATGCAGCTCAGTTGGAAGAGGCTCCATTGTATTGGGGCCTAGTTTTTGATACTGTCCACGGATGTATAAAAATTATTTCATCCATTCAGGGGTACAGCGGGGGCCCTGTCCCGCCATATGTTGTCATTTATATGTTTAGAGGTATGCAGACATGTATATGTGGGTTGTGTATGTCAGTTTGATTCAGGTGGGTCTACATGATATATGATGTATGTTATTATGTTATGGCAGCCTTGTCGGCTTGCGTGCCCTGTCAGGTTGTGATACAAACGAAAAGGGCTACAGTTTATGAAAATTTTATCGCCCAGTGGGGCTCTGTTACATGATATTGTCTTATTTACGATTCAATGTGACCTCAGCTAATAGATATGTGTACGGGGGGTCCAGGTCGGACCCCAGTCGCGGCCTACGGGGTTGGGTCGTGACAGAAGTGGTATCAGAGCAGTTCGTCCTTGGAGTGTCTGCAGACCGTGTCTAGTAGAGTCTTGGTTATCGATGTGTTGCGCGCCACATATATAAACAGGAAGCTACAGGGCATTTAGGATGTTACCTTCCCTTCACATCTGAGATCGTGCTATAGATCCGAGTCATAGGAAAATTCTTTATACTAACATTGGATCTTTATAGAAGGACGACACCAATAGAAGGAAGTAATTGACGACATGGAAAGTTACGAAGCACACAGGAAAGTAAAGTAAAGCCACGGAAGATATTCATCGGGTAAGGTATTGAAATATAAAGTTAAAACCTGAAAGGAAAGCAAACAGAAAGTGCGACATATGCAGTTTCAAGTTGGACATATGAGGTAAGTCCAGTATTTTTATATTATTGTTGACATTGAAAGCTCTGTGTGGCTGCGATATGAGATGACATTGAAAGCCCTGTGTGGCTGTGATATGATATGTATATATATATATATATATATATATATATATGTTGGCCCTATGAGGCATTGTTGGTATTTTTTGCTTGCAGGTTTTGAGATAGTAAGAAGTGTAGATGAAACTCTGCCGAAATTTTCCCAGAACGGGGAAAAGGAAATGAAACATAGATTTTTGAGATGTCTTAGGAGTTGATACCAAGTACCCCTACTGTGTTCAACTAAAGCTGTAAGAGGTACCCTTTAGGTGGTCGATAAGGGGCACCCTTTCCACTTGAAGAATTTTATTTCGGAGGAACAAAAGCTTATTTAAGTAGTACAGTTCAGACTACGGTATCTCCAGCCGTATTTGTACTGTAGAAATATAAACAGAGGGTTCAAGGTGAAGGATAAGATGTCCCGCGAATGAGTTTCACTCTTTTTGAGAAAAATACCAAGCCCTCAACTCCTAATTATAAATTAGATGAGTTGTTCATAACTCGAGGATAAACTCAGAAGGAGACCAGGTAGGTCAAGTATTAGATGAAGTACTGTGATGTTTAAGAGGTTCTGATTTCTTCCAACAATGGTTGGAAAATGATGTACGATAATAGTTTATAATTTGCCACCGACTAATTGGGGAAAGAACTTCTAACAGAAGCACCTCAAAGAGATGTCAGGAACCAAATATATATACGAGTTAAAAGGGGGATATGTAAGTATGAATTGAACAGTGTGATACGAGTATGCAGGGATAAATTGGAACCACTAGTAAGACGCACTTAGTACGTGTTGCCTAAGTTAAAGGCCTGCATTGAGAACGCAGTAAGAGCATGGGGCTTAAGATACAAAGAAATGACGCGTGTACACAATGTCGCCCCAAAAATAGTGGAATCCTTAAGGGACGAGGAGGGAAAACTTAAGGAACAAATGACGCAACTTCTATTCGCCCTAAGAAGCAAAGGATATAGGTTGGGACAAAACAACAACTTCGGGAAAACCTGGAATAGTTATCGTCATAATACTAGTACTGCCTAATTAAAATTGGAACGACTACATGTACAAATAGAGGAAAGTACGAGTACTCTCTAAAAGGGGAAGTTAATGAGAAAGTGGCAAAGGTAGGAGGAGGCAATTGATATAGAAATAAATGTAAGATAGACGTCTAAACTTTGATAAGATATCTTGCTAAACCAAGTTGGAAAGGTCCAAAAGTTACCAATAATGGGATGGAAGCCGGAATGCTACATAAGGTAGCGTTAAGAAGTTTGTGACGAGACCCTGAACAACATAACACTAGAAGGCGGCTGCGTATAAAAATAGAAGAATATACCAATGAAAGGATATCGAATAATTCAAGAGACACTACAAAGGATAACGACAGTATGCTAGACCAAAAGCCAAAATGTTGGTTATAGAGTTAGTCGCAAATGATGTTGCGATAGATAAATAACCAAAGAAAAAGGAATAGAAAGCCTCCTGCGGTAGAAAATAAGGAGAACACAAAGTGAATAAAGGATCGTGGAGCTAAAGGTCTATGTCGATACTAGATGCAAGATAACAGACGGAAGGACAGGGCAAAACATAAAGACTCGCTAGACAACGCTGAGGTAAATCTGGAGCTAAGTTGAGTGCCCCACACATTATGGCGAGGATTACAATTAAACGCAACACGAAGACTTCCCATGAAGGTCACCCATCCCAATATTACTCTCTCCCCAGCACTCTTAACTTCGAAATTCTGATGGAACTTAATGCGTAAGTGCTGGTATGATCACACGAGATGGAAGAATTTGAACTAGCGACGGAGAAGCGCTATGAGATTATGTACCCAGGGTATTATAAGATACATTAAGGAAACTGTAACAAGGGCTTAAGAAAAACAAGAAGGATTAGCTAATTGCTAACTAACGACAAACTCAAATGCCAAAATTCCTTCAGAATTATACCAGATCATGATAGGAAAAGCACAGAACGACTATGAGATCTATTATACAGTTGTCTTTAAGAGTAACCGAGATGATCGTCTACCCCTTATTAAGATTACCTACCATAATGGCTACCACTCTGGTATCCCAATGACTCTGTACAAGAATGGTCGAGTAAGACGTGTAAGTCCCATATTGGATGGGTAGATGTTAGAAAGACTAAGCTAAAAAGGCCCCGACATGATTAAGCAAGTTATTGATGAAAAGCCCAGAGTCAGCAGGATTGATATACAGATAATCGACATCGACATACAGAGTTCAAACTAATGATTGGATGTTCATAGCAGGGTCACCTAGAAAAGGAAACTTAACCCAGAATATGTTAGACTGTACCAAGTTGCTCATAAAGTGGGAAACCTGGCTGGTAAGTTGAGCTTACCACCTCATTTGGAAACTATACGCCTAGTCCATCAGATAAGAATGTTTCATAAAGATACTGATGAGACACCCAGGGTATATGCCATAGGTGAGGTCTAGGAGATGGAATCCGGTGAGGAAAAACCTACCGCCATCCTAGATCGGCGAACTGAAAGATTGTAGAATAAAGACGTGTCTTCCGTCAAGATACGATAGAAAAACCAAAACCAGAAAGAGGATGATCGGGGAACTGAAGAGAATATGAAATACAAGTATTTGCACCTGTAACTGATGTTTACAGGTAACCCCGATTCCTGAAACATGTATATGAAGTATTGCTATGGACGTATGTGTTAAGAAAATAGCAAAGAATCTCCCTACGATTTGTATAAGGTGTTAAGAGAAGTTTTGTCTAACATTCGGGGATGAATGTTCTAAAGGGGGGAAGGATGTTACACCCCACCCTTTTTAAACTCGGAATGTCTCATAAGTTCCTTGGACATTATCATGTGAGCCGGATACGCTACTACACTATCAAACGGCTCTAAGGAAGGGAGAATGTGATACCCCATACTACAGAAGGTTGGAGATGAAATCATAAGAGTCTGGAAGGAATTGGAGGCCAAGTAATGGGTCGTAGGACTCGATTTATCTACGTAAGCTACTAACTTGGAAGTCTTATACACTTAAGCTATTGGAGTACGTACCAAGCTTGGGTAGCATGGGTTACATAGGCTCTTAAAATAAGACGAGATTACGAACCTACGAGAGGGAGCAAAAACTAGTTTCCAAACTTACGAAAGTGAAGCAAGCAGGTGACTCACCTACTTGGGATGGACCCCACGCTGCCACGTGGCAATTTTGTGTTGGAAGCTTGGACGAGGTGGCACCCTAGGAGGCTACCACGTGTCACCCTAGGGGGCTGCCACATGTCACCTCCTAAGGAGGTGTATATATACATGTTGGCTGACTCTTAACTTATTTTCCATCCAAAAACATCAGCCAAATCAGAGGAAAAAACGTGAAGAACCAAAAGGAACAAGGCAGCAACGTTTTTGAAGAATTAAAGGTGAGTTCTTCAATTTTCCTCCGTGAATTAATTATCTACAAAGTTTTTCAACCATGTGTAGGTGTATACATGTGTCTTAGGATGCCTACGGAACCATGGTTGCAGTTTACACTTGGAAAGAAATAAGAGAAAGTTGAAGCAGAAAATGTTAAGAACTAATTAACCAACCCGTTTTTGGAAGGGACTGATGTTAGTAATATTGGTATAACTTCTTGTGTACAGTTTCGTTTCGAATGATTTAATATGTTTTAGAAAGGTATTTCATAGGCCGATAACTTTCGTTCAGACTCTAAAATCCAGTGTTTTATTTAGATTCTCGAAAAAGGGTGATGAAGTGTAGAGGAGGTACTGCCCAGATTTGGTTTTGGAAATCCTATACGGACAGCTGTGAGTATTTTGGTCATATCATTTTGTACAAAATTGATGTAGGGATGATTCAAAATTTTTTGCGACCCTAAGACGCATGTCTATAACTTTCATGAAGGATGTAAATCCTTTTTCCCTCCATTACCCCTTCGAAACGAAGCGACAAGGTAAAACAGTAAGCTGTCCAGATTTCACATTTTGGATAGTTTTGGCGAGTTTGACAAGTTTAACGTAAGGTAAGGCCTTTCCTTTTAAATTGGAGTTTATGGTATTGTTATATGGTGTATTACACCCCTTGTATGCTGCTGGAAGTTTAAGAATGTCGTAGAAATGCTCGACGTTTGAAATAAACTAAATTGGAGTCGCTAGAAGTGAATTGTCATCGAAATAAAGTGTCGTTCTTGTGAGTTGCTGCTGCAGGGGTGTGGCTTGTTGTTTCTGGGCCTAAATATGTCCTAATGTGGGTTAGGGTTCTACGGGTTGAAGCCACATGACCCCTCGTTACGTATAATTAAAGGCGTCATAAAATAAAGGCTAGATGCCCTATTTTGATATAGTATTTTTTAATAAGTCGTTTGGAGTTTAGGTTGTATATTGTTGGTATGAATTGCTGCAGGTTGTTGTTGTTGGTTGGATGTAGGTCTTAGGGACCTAATTGGAAATTTGGATAGGGCACATTACAGGGGAGGTGCTGCCCAATTTTCGTCGATGCCTTAGCGAATAACAAAACTAGTCGGGGAAACGACTAAGGAAATAGATTCCATTGATACTAAGGTGTAACCTAAGATGCTGGAAAGTTAAGAGGGGTTGATATTTATATTTCTTTCATGTTGAATAGGTTCAAAGGACGGCAAAGCAAGCAGGATAAGGAATAATTCAGACAAGGTATGTAAAGCTTTCTCGTGGCATATTTTGGTATAAGCACGTACAGTATCTTTCTTTCCTTTTAGAAAGTCTTAGCCTTAAGTGAATTGTATGTGGAATGTGGGAATAATTCAATTCCCAGAACTCCAAGTATGCCTCCTAATCCCCATCCCCTGTTTGATAATGGAACCTCTATAAAGATTGAGTATTGCCTGTTAAGGCTTCTACGTGTTAAAGAGTAGTTTATGAAAAGCTATCTCTCCTTTCTCTTGCTATGTACTTGGCATGAAAATGAGGTTATGATGCCAGGGTTGTTCACCGAGCCCTAGAATGGGACGGGTACGAAATATCCACATAAAGGAAAGTACAAACTATATATAGTTTATTCCCTTTCTTCTTCTGGCATGTCTTAGTTGTAGGTTAAACATGATATGAGTTCTGGGGTAACTCCAGTATTAGCATCTCTTATTTATGTCTGAATATCGGACTTTTATAATAATCAAACTATTTCCCTGGAAACTTTTATATGTTAAAAAGGTAACAAATGTACAGGCTCCAAGTCTTACAGACTATTTGTTAACAAATGTTTCTGGTTCCATAAACGATTTGGCTTTACTTTAGTAAATGTCTAGGAGCCCCGAGATTATAATTGATATTGCCCATAATGGCATTTAGAAGTCACTCGAGATGACTACACTACTACTCGAGTCCTCCGACAAATTTTAATCTTCTTATACGGTCAAGTCTCTAATGATGATTTAAATTGCATATAGTTACTCACTACTCTACTCGTGTATATTGTAACACTTCTTTTCCTGAGTCCCGGGCCAGAATATGTTCTTGTGCACAGTTCACTGCATTATTCCCTGAGTTCCTCAATAGAGGGCCAGGATACGTGTATAGATATATGATGATGTGTTGTAATAAGGTGGTGATGGCTCTAGGGCCATGATTGTTTTACAAAGGTGATTCATTGGACCCCCGAAAGGGCCGGCTATATGATATGACTCGAACATGCATGTTTTTGTAATTCACAAAGTACAGGTACAGGTTTCTGAATTGATATCTTATCCCCTGTTTCTCTATCTCAAATATGCTTCCAGTTGTATTATATTATGTTTTACATACTCAGTACATATATCGTACTGACCCCCTTTCTCCGGGGGATGCGTTCATGCCCGTAGGTACAAATACAGATTTTGGGAGTTCGTCAGCTTAGAATTCCATGCAGCTCAGTTGGAAGAGGCTCCATTGTATTGGGGCCTAGTTTTTGATACTGTCCACGGATGTATAAAAATTATTTCATCCATTCAGGGGTACAGAGGGGGCCCTGTCCCGCCATATGTTGTCATTTATATGTTTAGAGGTATGCAGACATGTATATGTGGGTTGTGTATGTCAGTTTGATTCAGCTGGGTCTACATAATATATGATGTATGTTATTATGTTATGGCAGCCTTGTCGGCTTGCGTGCCCTGTTAGGTTGTGATACAAACGAAAAGGGCTACAGTTTATGAAAATTTTATCGCCCAGTGGGGCTCTGTTACATGATATTGTCTTATTTACGATTCAATGTGACCTCAGCTAATAGATATGTGTACGGGGGGTCCAGGTCGGACCCCAGTCGCGGCCTACGGGGTTGGGTCGTGACATTAATGATAACTTTAATCAAATGAGGGATATGATTTCAAGAGCCGCCGCACATTTGGAACATTTGAATTTCAAAGATGGAGCATAGCATTTTTTCCGAAAAATAGGTAAAGTGTTGAAACTGTGTAAATAACTGTGTATTAAATTTGTAATAATTGCAACAACTGCTACATCAGATGCATGAAACAAGTGCTACAATTGTGAATCAAATATAGAAGCTGTTGAAACTACTGTTTTATATAATATATTTCAGTAATTTTAATTTTATTAACAATTTTGATTTTTGTTTTATAGGTACAAAATTATGACTTCAAACATTGTTGAGTGGATTAATGCAATGTTTCTTGATGAAAGAGAATATCCCATTGTTGCTCTCTTTGATGAAATAAATCTAATATATAGAGAAATATTTTATGAGAGATGCGACATGTTCATCAATGCATCAACCAGTTTTTTCCTAAGATAGAACTCAAAATTACAAAAAAAACGTTAATTTGGGAAATAAGCTATTGGTTCATCAAAATGTCAACTACAAGTACATTATCACCGGTCACAATGCAATTGCAACTATTGATTTGCGATGCAAAATTTGCACCTGTAGAGTTTTGATCTTGAAAAAATATCGTGTCCACATGCTATGGCAGCAGTTCGATGTCAATATGGTGATGATTATGGAAGATGCATTTATGAGTACTCATCTCTATATTACAAGGTGGAGACATATATTTTTGCATACTTGGAGGAAATTAAACACGTGCCACCCAAAGATACTTAGAAAATTCCAATGGAATTTCTACAGAGGAAAATACATCATCCGCATGTTGAGCCAGGCAAGGTGGGGAGAAGGGCAATATTCTATATGCAAAAGGACATGCTCGGAGAGAAATGCTCCATAGGAATAGATTTGATATCGTAACTACAATTTGTTGTTAGTGAACGTTTTTTAATTTATATGTAATGTTGGTGTTGAACAATCTTCTTAATAAATGCTTCAGCTCTCAAAATATTACATGTGAGATTATTGAATCCTAAACAAGTAGGCAGCTACTACATCAACTATAGTAGTTGCTACGGATTTTTTCAGCAAGTAGACAGTATACTTCAGCAATCGCTGAACTTGCAGAGAAAAATATCAGCAAGTTGTCAATCTTCTTCAACAACTGTTGTACTTGCTGAGAAAAATCTCAATGAGTAGACAGTTTGCTTCGGCAATTGCTTCGCTTGCTGATTAAAATCTCAGAAAGTAGAATGTCTTTTTAAGCAACTGTTGTACTTACTGAGATTTTCTCAGTAAGTTACTGAATTTGCTGCAACAATTAGGATATTTGCATTCATTTTATAAATAAATTACTATGTAATTGTATAAGATTGCTACTAAAATCAATTCTAAGTATTATAATATATAAAAACCATTTTATTTATCATTTAATATGATTGATATAATTAATGAACAATCAAATTACTCAATTAAAGTTTACTACGCGTGTTATTAATTGATTTATCGTCTGTTATGAATAAATTACTATGTAATTGTACAAAATCACCACCAAACTCCGTCTAAGTCCTATAATACATAAAAATTACTTTATTTATCATTTAATATGATTGACATAATCAATTAACAATTAAATTATTTAGTAATTTACTAATATCTCACTTAGCAAGTGCAGTATCGTTGAATCAAATAGCTACTTGCTAATGAATTGCCTTAGCAAGTCGCAGTATGATTCAGCAACTTCTGTACTTGCTGAGACAAATTTCAACAAGTTAGGTAGACGGATACAACAATTGTTGTACTTGCAGGACCAATTCTTAGCAAGTAAGCAGTATGACTGTAACAACTTGTCCCCGTCGTTAGGAACAAGAAAATAAGGAAGGATTTTGAGCCAGAAAACTTCGGGTAGTAATTTTGAAAAAACTTAGCCTAGGCCAGACGTTCAACAGGTAGTCTCACGATCGGGGACTTGGACGAATTCTAAGTCAGGTGAAGTTTAGGGTGATCATGTAAATGAGGTAGGTCAAACCTCTAATTTGATTAGATAAAATGATAGTCAGGACGATACAGAGTATTTACGGCTTCGCGCAATCGCATTCGGATGAGTAAAACTCTTGGAATCAAAATTGGCGTGAAAGGTATATTTTAATACGTCCTTGAAAGGGGGTATGTTGTGAATTGGGGTCTTGGAGGACAAACTCCGAGCTCACTGTTTCCGCATATTCTGTCAAAGAGAGATTATTTCCATCAGAGCGGGACAGTCGCGACTTAAATCGTGATAAAATCTATAAATGGTCTTTTTCTGCAAAATCAGTTTTTTGGACTTTGAGAGGCAACCTAAGGAAAATTCTATCAAGTTTTCACGCTTAAGGTAAGAAATTTACTTCCTAAATTCATACTTTAATTCCTATAACCTAGAAAGTATGGTGGATAATCATTGGAAGAGGGTTTGAACTAAAAACCTATGGTGGGAAATAGTCATAGGGTGAGGTTAGGATCATGGGTTTGGCATAGGGTGTGAATTGTGTTATATTTCATAATAGTTAGGCCATTGTATTGATCCTTTATATGTATCTATTATTTTTTAGACTAAGAACGAGAAGAACGAATTCGAAAAGGAAAGGCTCTTGCATTGTAAGGTTGTTGAAGCGTGAATTTGAGGTAGGTGATGGTCTAGTTTCTTGTATGTGTCTCATATACTTATTAAATTGCTTCATGATATGCATATATGTATATGAATAGGGAAACATGCTAGTTTATGTGTGAAATAATCACTTGATGGCCTGTTTTTTTGATGAACTTGTTCTTGGTGATATAAATATTATAAATACTGAATGTATTTGTGATTGTGGTATCTTTAGATTAGGTGTCATGTTCTGACACATATTTAGATTGGGTGTCACGTTCCAACACATATTTAGATAGGATGTCATATTTTGATACATAATTGGATCGGGTGTCATATTCCGACACATATTTAGATCGAATATCACGTTTTGACATATATTTGGATCGGGTATCATATTCCAACACATATTTGAATCAAGTGTCACGTTCTAACACATATTTGGATCGGGTGTCACATTCCGACAAAAAATTGAGTGTTTGTATATCCCTTGAGAGGACCCTTGTGTAAAGTTATAGCATGTGGAAGATATTGAGTTGTGATATTGATGAATATGGTTGAACTTGAGATTAGTAGACTTATTCTGTATATGTATATGTCTATTGTATTGAATTTACTTGCCTATAAATCGCTTACTGGATAACCGCATGATCTTATCAGTACACCATTACTTTTGTGTACTGATACTACACTTGCTCTACTTTTTATTGAGTACAGGGCATATTCAATCGGCTGTGAAGAGATCATCTAAAGGAGTGATTGTGTTTTCGAGTTCAAGGGTGAGTTGTTCCTTCAGGCTACTATGGACTCTATCTGTAACAACCCCTAAAATAATGTATGTCGGATTTCAATTCTCGATGAAAATAATACAGCCTCTGTATTTTAGGCATAACGTTTCATAGGTTGGTCCAAATTAGGTGATTCAAATTTCTGAGTAACCACAACATCATTACCTACAACTTTCATGAAGCATATATCTTAAGATTCGGAGTATAAGTAGATCAAATAAATTAATCTTTGCAAGATATAGTGTTGTGACGGAATTGAGTGTTTATAGAAGAAAATTCATATCTCACTGTAGGTTTCTCCAAAATGGTTGATTCTTGAACTATATGAAGCTAGACTTCCATATCTACAATTCTTATGAAGACACCAAATCTTAATAAGGAATTTATCTTATTCAAACGCAGCTCCGAAAAAGAGTATTCTGTTAAAAAGAACTCATCTTACCTACCATGGAAAGATCTAGATACATTTGACATCACTCATGACATAAATTGTCCTCCATTTAACACCATCCATGACATCAATATATTCCATTAAATTTTCAGATTTTCTTTATAATTATTTTATTTATTGTTAGGTCCCTCTTTCCCATCTATAAATACCCACCTTATTTCCTCATTTTATTCATCAAGCTTTCTTAAGCATTTCTTCTCTCTATATACTTCTTCTCAAATATAGTTTTAGTTTTAGTAGTATAAAAATACTAATCCGGTGATTCTTATACTCCGGGTAGTACACAAAACGCTCCGGTGAGAAGAAAAGGCTAGGGGTCCAAAAGTGTTCTAATTCGGAGTAAACCTTCGGATTTAAGGTATGTAAGGCTTTCATAGCATTGGATTGAGTTCATTCATGCGCCCAATATTTAAATTCATTATAATTGAGTTATATTTGAGTTTTATCCAAATCTCGAATTCTAAATGAATTAATTCTTCTTCTATTGAGTTTGATATATTTATGCATTAATATTATTGTTGTTATCTCTCATATTATTGGAATTATTGTTCATGGCTACTTTCCCATGAATCCTAATTGATTTGATGTTCATAAAAATTTTTACACATTTTTTTTGAGTAAAGATGTTGGTTTTTTTATTATTTTCATTGATAAAAAGATAGTTATATGAATTAATACTATATATGTATTTTATTGAGTTTTGAAAGAGCAAAAGAGTTGAGTTTGAATGAATTTGAGCAAATGATATTTTGAGCAAGATGTTTTGATGAGATGTAAATGATGTTTTTGGAAGTATAATGATTGATGAACATGAAATGAGATGAGTTTGATAATTTAAATTAAAGTCCAATGAGACTAGATGATGAGTTTAATATGAGCACATATTTTAGGAGTAGTATTGAGCACCGAGTTGGGTAAGAGTTTAATTGACTCAAACCCCAGAACTACGTAGCCAGCGTAGGATAGAGGCTATGCCTCTTAAGTCCCAAAAAGAGAACTTTGATGAGTGGATCCAAGATGGTGATGTCCTTTACCCTGGCAAGGTATTGGATGGATGTGGCAACGACATCGCTTCGTTGTATCATCGCTAGCGCATAAGTGATGGTTGTCGGTTAGAGAAACTCCCAACTGAGTAAGCATTGCTTATTACTATTATTTTTATATTTTAAACTTGCATTACATATTGATGTTGAGATAATGTTGAGTTTTGAGCTAAGTTTTCTTGAGAGGAGTTTATTGATATCTGTCCTTACCTTTCTGCCATTTTACATACTCGTACATTCCACGTACTGACGTCATTCGACCTGCATCATTTTATGATGCAGATATAGGTGTTAGAGATCCTCAACAGGCGTTTCATTGAAGATTATTATTTTTCAGCTATTTGGTGAGTCCTTCTTGTATTCGGAGGAACTCTTTATCCTTTAATTATTGTTGAGTATTATATTTCTTTTAAGGTAGTCATGGACATGTCATTGGCACCATATAAGAGTATTAGAGGCTTCATAGACAGAGTTTGATGATATAATCGGAGTAGTTCTCCTTAGAAACTACTTCTTCTAAGAATTATCTATTTTTCCTTTGATTATGACAAGCCCACATTAGTATTCTTAAGTCTTCCTGCTGATGAATAAATAAGAAATAAGACCAAGTGGTTCTCTCGGAAGCCAGAAATGGTTTTTGAGTGCCAGTCACGCCTTGGGTACCCTCTCGGGGAGTGATAAAATTGGTATCAGAGCACAGAGTTCAAGAGTCCTAGGGTGTATATGAATTCGTGTCTAGTAAATTCTTGTTTATGGGTGTGTCATGCACCACACTTATAATCAGGAAGCTATAGGATATTAGGAATTTTTTTCACTTCTTTCATAATCTGAGTTTGTGCGATAGAGTTTAACTTTATAAAAGCTTCCTTTCTAATTCATGCATTTACACATTTCAGACATGCCTCCTAAACATTCAGCTAGTCAGAGGAACGCTGCCAGTACTAAGATTCCATAGTCAGTGATGCCTCCACGGAGAACTAAGAGCCGACCTGTAAGGTCTACTGTTCTGACCACTCCTACTTCTGAGGAAGATTTTCGAGGAGCGATTGCTATGCTCACCCAGTTGGTGGCTGCTCGAAATAGTAGCTAGAGTTCACCAACTCCTAGCTCTAGTTATCAAGAGTCGTCTGCTGCCTTGAGGATCAGAAATTTTCTGAGAATGAATTCGCCGGTCTTCATGGGTTCCAACGTTGATGAAGACCCCCAAAATTTCATTGATGAGATATGGAAGATACTAAAAGCGATACATGCTACAGAGATTGAGGGGGTTGAGTTGGTGTCTTATCAACTCAAGGATGTGGCAAATGTCTGGTATAACCAGTGGGAAGAAAGTAGAGGTGAGGATGCAGAGCCTGCTCTTTGGGATGAGTTTGAAAGAGCATTTCTTGATAACTTCTTTTCCTAAGAGCTATGTGAAGCAAAAACTGAGGAGTTTGTAAACCTCAAGCAGGAGAGTATGACTGTGGAAGAGTATAGTTTGAAGTTTATTCAGTTGTCCAAATATGCCCCAAAAATGATTCCTCAGAGGTCTAAGATGAGGAAGTTTGTCTCTGGCCTAGGCAAACATGTAAAGAAAAAATGTAAGGCAATGCTAATGATTTCTGACATGGATTTTTCTAGATTGATAGTGTATGCTCAGCAGGTTGAGGATGATAAGAAAAAGGACCGAGAGGAACACCTAATCAAGAAGGCTAAGTCTGCTGGGCATGAGAATGAGCAGAAGCAAGGGAAGGATAACAATTCTTTCTTTCAGAAAAGGTCTTCCAATTATGCACCTTCCCCAACAAATGCTTTTACACCTAATACCAGGTAAGTCACCAAAACTTCCGATCTCAGGGTTCTCAATCCCAATTAAGTATGGCTCAAGGTTCTAGAGGGAAACCACCATGTGCTAGATGTGGGAGGCTCCATTTGGGAGAGTTTTGTGGGGGCACCAATGCTTGCTACGGATGTGGAAAGATAGGTCACTTCTAGAATGAGTGTCCTTCAAAGAGGAAGGGAGATGGAAGTAGTAGAGCTCAGTTTTCTTCTGCAGCTCCACAAAATAGAGGTAATCATAGAGGTGCAGCTTCAAGTGCAGGTGGGGGAACCAACCATCTGTATGCTATGGGTAGTCGCCAAGACCAAGAGAATGCACCCAATGTTTTTATTGGTATGCTCCGAGTCCTTTCTTTTGATGTGTATGCATTACTTGATTCGGGTGCTACGTTATCTTTTGTGACTCGTTACTTGGCTAGTAAATTTGAGATCCTTCCTGAGTGTCTTCTTGAGCCTTTCAGCATGTCTTCTCCTGTTGGTGAGTCTATCTTAGCTGAGAGGGTCTATAGAAATTATATTGTGTCAATCTATCATAGGGATACCATGGCTGACTTAGTTGAGTTGGACATGGTTGATTTTGATGTGATTCTTGGTATGGACTGGCTTTATTCTTGTTATGCTTCAGTTGATTGTAGAACCCTAATTGTCAAGTTTCAATTTTCAAACTAGCCTATCTTAGAGTGGAAGGGGAATTATGTAGTGCCGAGGGGTAAATTTATTTCCTACCTTAAGGCTAGAAAATTAATCTCTAAGGGATGTATATATCATATAGTCCGAGTCAAAAATATTAATGATCAGACTCCATCTCTTGAGTTAGTTCCCATTGTGAATGAGTTTCCTGAAGTCTTTCCTGAGGATCTACCCGGAATCCCTCCTGATAAAGAGATAGACTTTGGTATTGATGTCCTTCCTGATACACAACCTAACTCCATTCCTACTTATAGGATGGCTCTTGCTGAGTTGAAAGAGTTGAAAGAACAACAGAAAGACCTCCTAGATAAGGGGTTTATTAGGCTAAGTGTCTCACCTTGGGGCGCTTCTGTCCTATTCGTGCAAAAGAAAGATGGGTCTCTTAGAATGTGCATTGATTACCGACAACTAAACAAGGTCACCATTAAAAACAAGTACCCTCTCCCCAGAATAGATGATTTATTTGACCAACTTCAGGGTGCCGCATGCTTCTCTAAGATAGACCTCAGATCACGCTATCACCAATTGAAAGTGAGAGAATATGACATCCCGAAAATGGCTTTTCGAACCCGCTATGGTCATTTTGAGTTTCTTGTTATGTCCTTTGGATTGACAAATGCTCCAGCAGCTTTTATGGACCTCATGAACTGAGTATTCAAGCCATACCTAGATACGTTTGTAATTGTCTTCATCGATGATATTTTGGTCTACTCTAGAAATAAGAGTGAGCATGCTAATCACCTTATGATTGTCCTTCAAACTCTTAAGGAGGAGGAGTTATATGCTAAGTTTTCGAAGTGTGAGTTTTGTCTTGAGTCTGTAGCATTCCTAGGCCATATTATATCTGGTGATGGAATCCAAGTTTTGTCTTGAAAGCTAGATTGACTACTGCTCCAGTACTATCCCTACCCGAAGGAATGGATGGTTTTGTAATCTATTGTGATGCTTCAGGAGTTGGGTTGGGATGTGTATTGATGCAGAAAGGTAAGGTCATTGCCTATGCCTCTAGGCAGCTTAAGACTAATGAGAGGAACTACCCCACTCATGACCTTACGTTGGCAGCTGTGGTATTTGCTCTTAAGATCTGGCGTCACTATCTTTATGGTGTACATGTGGATGTGTTCACGGACCATAAGAGCTTACAGTATGTATTCAGCCAGAAGGAGCTGAATTTGAGGTAGAGGAGATGGCTAGAGTTGCTCAAGGATTATGACATGAGTATTCTCTATCACCCAGGTAAAGCAAATGTAGTTGCTGATGCTCTTAGCAGGTTATCTATGGGGAGTACAACCCATGTGGAAGAGGAAAAGAAGGAGTTGGCAAAGGAAGTGCATAGACTTGCGCGTTTGGGAGTTCAACTTATTGACTCTACTGAGGGTGGTATAATAGTACGAAATGGAGATGAATCATCTCTAGTTTCAGAGGTGAAAGAAAATCAAGATCAGGATCCCATTCTTCTTCAACTGAAGGATGAGGTTCACAAGCAGAAGGTAATGGCTTTTACTAAAGGGGGAGATGGAGTGTTGAGATATCAAGAAAGATTATGTGTTCCAAGTGTTGATGGTATTCGGGAGAGAATCATGAAAGAAGCCCATAATTTTGAGTATTCCATCTATCCAGGTTCAACAAAGATGTATCATGACTTGAGAGAAGTATACTGGTGGAGTGGAATGAAGAGAGATATAGAAGAGTTTATGTCCAAGTGCCCGAATTGCCAACAAGATAAAGTTGAGCACCAAAGGCCTTATGGAGTAGCTCAGAACATAGAGATCCTATAATAGAAGTGGGAAATGATCAATATGGACTTCATTACTGGTTTACCATGAACCCGCAAACAACATGACTCTATTTGGGTGATTGTGGATAGGATGACCAAATCGGCCCATTTCTTGCCGATTAAGACTAAGAACACTGCAGAGGATTATGCCAAACTGTATCTTAGAGAGATTGTTAGACTGCATGGAGTTCCTTTGTCTATCATCTCTGATAGGGAAGCTCAATTTACTGCTCAGTTTTGGAAGTTATTTCAAAAGGGCTTGGGTTCAAGCGTGAACCTTAGTACTACTTTTCATCCGCAAACAGATGGCCAGGCAGATCGTACGATACAGACTTTGGAGGATATGTTAAGAGCTTGTGTCATTGACTTCAAAGGTAATTGGGATGATCATTTACCTCTTATTGAGTTTGCATACAATATTAGTTTCCATTTGAGTATTCAAATAGCTCCTTATGAAGCTCTGTATGGGAGGAGATGTAGATCACCAATTGGTTGGTTCAAAGTTGGTGAAGCTGATTTGATTGGACCAGACTTGGTTCACCAAGCTATGGAGAAGGTGAAAACTGTACAAGAGAGGTTGAGGACTGCTCAAAGTCGCCAGAAATCCTACACTGATGTTAGAAGAAGAGATTTAGAGTTCGAAGTATACGATTGGGTATACTTGAAAGTTTCACCCATGAAGGGTGTGATGAAATTGGGAAAGAAAGGGAAACTTAGTCCCCGCTATATTGGTCCTTATCAGATTATGAGAAGGGTAGGTAACGTAGCCTATGAATTGGAGTTGCCCCCAGAATTAGCTGTTATTCATCTCGTGTTTCACATCTCTATGCTTAAGAAGTGTTTAGGAGATCCTTTACTTGTTGTCCCAGCTGAGAGCATTGGGGTGAAAGAGAGTTTGAGTTATGAAGAGATTCCAGTTCAAATTCTTGATCGTCAGGTTCACAAATTAAGAACAAAGAAAGTGGCATTTGTCAAAGTCCTATGGAGAAATCAATTTGTTGAAAAGGCTACATGGGAAGATGAAGAAGATATGAAGGCTAACTATCCTCATCTATTTGTGCCTTCTGATGACGATATTGAAGGTGATATTCCTTACTTCTACCTTTGAGTCGATGTTTATTCTTGAGTTTGAGTCATTGACCATTTGAGTATTGGAGTTTTTGAGAAATTGATGTATTGATGATATTCATTCTTTATGTCTCCTATTTTCATCTTCATTCGAGGGCGAATGATCCCAAGGGGGAGATATTGTAACAACCCCTAAAATAATGTATGTCGGATTTCAATTCTCGATGAAAATAATACAGCCTCTGTATTTTAGGCATAACGTTTCATAGGTTGGTCCAAATTAGGTGATTCAAATTTCTGAGTAACCACAACATCATTACCTACAACTTTCATGAAGCATATATCTTAAGATTCGGAGTATAAGTAGATCAAATAAATTAATCTTTGCAAGATATAGTGTTGTGACGGAATTGAGTGTTTATAGAAGAAAATTCATATCTCACTGTAGGTTTCTCCAAAATGGTTGATTCTTGAACTATATGAAGATAGACTTCCATATCTACAATTCTTATGAAGACACCAAATCTTAATAAGGAATTTATCGTATTCAAACGCAGCTCCGAAAAAGAGTATTCTGTTAAAAAGAACTCATCTTACCTACCATGGAAAGATCTAGATACATTTGACATCACTCATGACATAAATTGTCCTCCATTTAACATCATCCATGACATCAATATATTCCATTAAATTTTCAGATTTTCTTTATAATTATTTTATTTATTGTTAGGTCCCTCTTTCCCACCTATAAATACCCACCTTATTTCCTCATTTTATTCATCAAGCTTTCTTAAGCATTTCTTCTCTCTATATACTTCTTCTCAAATATAGTTTTAGTTTTAGTAGTATAAAAATACTACTCCGGTGATTCTTATACTCCGGGTAGTACACAAAACGCTCCGGTGAGAAGAAAGGGCTAGGGGTCCAAAAGTGTTCTAATTCGGAGTAAACCTTCGGATTTAAGGTATGTAAGGCTTTCATAGCATTGGATTGAGTTCATTCATGCGCCCAATATTTAAATTCATTATAATTGAGTTATATTTGAGTTTTATCCAAATCTCGAATTCTAAATGAATTAATTCTTCTTCTATTGAGTTTGATATATTTATGCATTAATATTATTGTTGTTATCTCTCATATTATTGGAATTATTGTTCATGGCTACTTTCCCATGAATCCTAATTGATTTGATGTTCATAAAAATTTTTACACATTTTTTTTGAGTAAAGATGTTGGCTTTTTTATTATTTTCATTGATAAAAAGATAGTTATATGAATTAATACTATATATGTATTTTATTGAGTTTTGAAAGAGCAAAAGAGTTGAGTTTGAATGAATTTGAGCAAATGATATTTTGAGCAAGATGTTTTGATGAGATGTAAATGATGTTTTTGGAAGTATAATGATTGATGAACATGAAATGAGATGAGTTTGATAATTTAAATTAAAGTCCAATGAGACTAGATGATGAGTTTAATATGAGCACATATTTTAGGAGTAGTATTGAGCACCGAGTTGGGTAAGAGTTTAATTGACTCAAACCCCAGAACTACGTAGCCAGCGTAGGATAGAGGCTATGCCTCTTAAGTCCCAAAAAGAGAACTTTGATGAGTGGATCCAAGATGGTGATGTCCTTTACCCTGGCAAGGTATTGGATGGATGTGGCAACGACATCGCTTCGTTGTATCATCGCTAGCGCATAAGTGATGGTTGTCGGTTAGAGAAACTCCCAACTGAGTAAGCATTGCTTATTACTATTATTTTTATATTTTAAACTTGCATTACATATTGATGTTGAGATAATGTTGAGTTTTGAGCTAAGTTTTCTTGAGAGGAGTTTATTGATATCTGTCCTTACCTTTCTGCCATTTTACATACTCGTACATTCCACGTACTGACGTCATTCGACCTGCATCATTTTATGATGCAGATATAGGTGTTAGAGATCCTCAACAGGCGTTTCGTTGAAGATTATTATTTTTCAGCTATTTGGTGAGTCCTTCTTGTATTCGGAGGAACTCTTTATCCTTTAATTATTGTTGAGTATTATATTTCTTTTAAGGTAGACATGGACATGTCATTGGCACCATATAAGAGTATTAGAGGCTTCATAGACAGAGTTTGATGATATAATCGGAGTAGTTCTCCTTAGAAACTACTTCTTCTAAGAATTATCTATTTTTCCTTTGATTATGACAAGCCCACATTAGTATTCTTAAGTCTTCCTGCTGATGAATAAATAAGAAATAAGACCAAGTGGTTCTCTCGGAAGCCAGAAATGGTTTTTGAGTGCCAGTCACGCCTAGGGTACCCTCTCGGGGCGTGACACTATCATTATTTCTAGTTCTTTTATTTTTCAGGACTTAAATGCTCAGACAATGGTTTATTTGCTTTGGTTTCTATTTAGAGTTGTACTCCTGTTCTAGACTTATTAGTTTTAGAGTTTTGGTACGATGACTTTCAGTTCCTAGGGTGTGTTTACTTTTGCATAATTTGGGTTGATAACTAGTTGGTTTCTGAGTTTATGGAAACTCAACATTTATCTTTGATTTAAATTTGTTTCCGCATCTTTAAGCTTGTGTATACATTGTGATTATTGTTGTTGGGCTATTAGATTTGTTCTCCCACTAGGAAATTAGAGTGGGTGCCAGTCATGGTGGATTGAGACCGTGATAATGACTTAGCAACTATTGTACTTGATGAGATAAATCTCAGGAAGTTACTTGCTGAGTTTATGGGAATTCAGCATTTATCTTTGATTTAAATCTGCTTCCGTATTTTTAAACTTGTGTATACATTATAATTATTATTATTGGGCTATTAGATTTGTTCTTCCACCGGAGAGTTAGAGTGGGTGTCATGGCTGATTGAGATCGTGATAATGACTTAGCAACTGTTGTACTTGCTGAGACAAATCTCAGAAAGTTACTGAATTTGCTGCAGCAATTAAAATACTTTCTATCATTCTTATGTATAAGATCAACACTAAACTCAAGTATAAGTACTATAATACATAAAAATTACTTTATCTATCATTTAATATGATTGATATAGTCAATTAACATTCAAATTATTCAATTGAGGTTGACTACGAGTGCAATTATTCAATTTATTGTCTGTTATGAATAAATTAATATGTTATTGTATAAAATCACCACTAAAATCAAGTCTAAGTATTATAATATATAAAACCCATTTTATTTATCATTTAATATGATTGACATAATCAATTAACAATCAAATTATTCGATTTATCGTCTGTTATGAATAAATTACTATGTAATTGTACAAAATCACCACCAAATTCAAGTCTAAGTACTATAATACATAAAATTTACTTTATTTATCATTTAGTATGATTGACATAATCAGTTAACAATCAAGTTATTTAGTAATTTGCTAAAAGCTTACTCAGAAAGTGCAGCAGTCGCTGAATCAAACAGTTACTTACTGATGAATTATCTCAGCAAGTCACAGTACAATTCAGCAACTTTTGTACTTGCTGAGACAAATTTCAACAAGTTAGGAAGACTGGTTCATCAACTATTGTATTTACTGGACCAATTCTTAGCAAGTAGGCAGTATGACTCAGTAACTGTTGATATCATTCTTATGTATAAGATCATCACTAAACTCAAGTCTAAGTACTATAATACATAAAAATAACTTTATTTATCACTTAGTATGATTGATGTAGTCAATTAACATTCAAATTATTCAATTAAGGTTGATTAAGCGTGCAATTACTCGATTTATTATTTGGTATAAATAAATTACTATGTAATTATATAAGATCGCCACTAAAATAAAGTCTAAGTATTATAATATATAAAAACCATTTTATTTATCATTTAATATGATTGACATAATCAATTAACAACCAAATTACTCAATGCATGTTGATTACGCATTCAATTACTCAATTTATCATCTGTTATGAACAAATTACTATGTAATTGTACAAATTCACCACCAAACTCAAGTCTAAATACTCTAATACATCAAAATCATTTTATTTATCACTTAGTATGATTGATATAGTGAATTAACATTCAAATTATTTAGTAATTTGATAAAAACTCTCTCAGCAAGTGCATCAGTCGTTGAATCAAGCAACTACTTGCTAAGAATTGCTTTCAGCAATTATAACAATTGTTAAATCAAAGATCCTACTTGCTAATATTTTTTAAAGCAATTGCAGCAGTTGCTGACACAAATTATCTATTTGTTGAGATTTTTCACAACAAGTGAAGAAGTTGTTGCAGCAATCTGCTTTATTTTTAAATTTTTTTCTCAACAAGTGAAGCAATTGCTGAAGCAGATTGCTTAGTAGCTGAGATTTTCCTCAGCTAGTGAAGTAGTTGTTGAAGCAATTTGCCTACTTTCTGAGACATTTCTCAACATGTGAAGTAGTTGCAGAAGCAGCTAACCATTCATAATAAATATAAAATCCATATTAATTTTCAACAACATAAAATTCATATATTTTTTTATCAACAAGGATTCAACATCAATATTACTTACAATAAAATAAAGGTTCAACATCAAGCAGTCATTCAAAAAAAATATAAAAGAAAAATATTGTTTGTCTATCAACCTAAAAACTACATACAATCCATGTCATTTTCAGCAACTCACCTACTCACCCTACGATGTCAATTCTTTTTCAAACACGTCCACTGTTCATTTTCATCGCATATAGCTAACAGTGTTATCATCATCAAGGTTTATAGGAGTGCGAGTAATCAAGTGCTCGATATAAGACAATAAGTATGAACCGCAAGACGCCCTATTTTTATTTTTGGGAGAATTTTTCTTTCGATCATGTTTTCATTCTTCATTGAGCAAATTTGCAGGCAAGTGTGTGAATATTTTGGACTGCTTCGAGAATCTAGGAAATAACTTCATTAGAGGCATCATGAATAGCATGAACTCATCTTCTGCAAGACATGGAAGGTTGCAATCATAAACATATATCACTCCCTCATCGATTTCAAACTCGAGAGCGATGAAATATTTTTTCTCTAAATTCACACAGTATAAAAAAAATTCGCACCGATCCATGGAACACCGTCGAAAAAGGGTTTGATTCCTTTGCAAAATGTCATGTAAAACTCACTAAACACATATGTATTAAGACGATCCTTCAATGAAACAACACATTTTTGCATGCTAGCATCTGAGAACTCTGTATAGAGATCTTTGAAAGAATTATAGAAATTGAGATTCAGAATTATGTCTGTCGAGTGATAATGTGTGGGATAGTCTATATGCCTTATTTGCATAAGGCATAATATCTCATCTACATGCTGCAATCATGAATATAAAATTAGTTATTGTTGCTACATGTTCAACATCTGCTGCAATAATTTAACCAAATTATATATAGCAGATGCAGCAACTAATGCATCAACATAAACACACAACAACAGTTGTTGCATCTGCTGCAACTATTTCATTAAGTTATTTCAGCATGCACAACAATTGTTGTACTTGCTGCAATAATTTCATAAAATAATTGCAACAATTAATGCAACAACATAAACACACAGCAATAGTTGTTGCATCTGCTGCAACTATTCTATTAAGTTATTGCAGCAGGCACAATAATTATTGTACTTGTTGCAATAATTTCATAAAATAATTACAGTAACTAATGCAACAACATAAACATATAATAGCAGTTGTTGAATCTACAGCAACTATTCCATTATGTTATTGCAGCAGACACAATAATTATTAAATTGTTGTGCCTGCTGCAATAATTCCATGAAATAATTACAGCAACTATTATAATTGTTGCAATGGCTGCAATAACTAAATGAACTTAATAAAATTATAACTTAAATATTAAAAAAATATTGTAGAAAACTTACCCTGTCTTCCCACCACACATACATGTTTGTCATCATTGCAAAGTCATTACAATTCAATTCATGCATTGTAAACTTTGTCTTGAGTGCCTTTTTCTTCTTAATCCATTGCTGGATTTTTTGTTTTTTTTATCATCAACATTTTGGTAAATATCTATCAGTTGAAGCTCTTTTTGTTGACCAACAACTGTATTTGAATTGTTGATTGTCCTTTTTCTATCACTTGATAGTGCCTTAGAAATCTATTTTCTCCTCCTTTTTACACCAACAGGAGTGTAAGGATTTGAGATTTTCAAAGAAGGAATGATACCTCTTTTGGATATCAATATATTGATGGCTGCCTCTAGTGTCTCTACCTTGGAAATCAACTGATTCATTCGTTCGGAACATTTTTCATATTCATAAGTACATGAAGGAACCTTAAATGTACCAACACCAACAGTTGAATATTTTTCTAAGGTGTAAGAAGTCTATAGAGGACATCGAACGGTCTCCCTAACTGGATAAAATAGCGTTTCATTATCATGAACACCAATAGCACCAACACTACCACTAGCACTATCAACACCATCACCAACAGTACCACCACCACCAACACTAGAAACACCAGCACAATCACTATCACCAGCAACACCACTAATATAAATACATATTTTGTTGAATCTTGTTGCATCTTCATTTGCAACATTGGTAAAAACTTCTTCAATAACTCTAGAAGGATCAAAGTCCTTTTCAACCACAGGCATATTCATTTTAATAGTTGATGCTCCAATCAAATACTCTCAAAGCTTTTCAAGCTTAGGATCTATCTTGTCTTCTTTCAATAAAAAAAATCAGAAATAAATTTCATCTCCATCTCAGTGGTTGAATGAGCTATCCACGGGTACACAACCTATGCATAAAAAATAAATGTTAAGGAAGAAGTATGAATAATAATAATATCTAACAAGTATGATAATTACACTAGTTATTCTCTTTATCATCAGTAAATGTTGTAACTGTTTCAGCAACTGATGTGATAAATACAATAATTATTGTGATATATACAATAATTGTTGTCATAGATACAACAATTGCTAAAGCTAGAAACAATAACTGCTTAGATTGGACATAAAAACTTTCAAGGCTAGGCAAGATAATTGTTGAATATAATACAACAACTGCTTAGACTAGCATAGCAATTGATCAATTTTTCTGAATAATATTCAACAATTATGAAAATTGCTGCAACAAGTTCAAATTTGTTGAGGCAGAAATAGTCTATCAAAGTAAATTCTAAGGGTACATAAATATAAATGAGGCTTACCGAGTCAGATGGGTGATCAAATAAATCATCAATTTTAACAAAACTATTTTTCTTTGCATTAAGCCATCTAAAAATTTTCGGACAAGTTTCTTCATCAGATAATATTTTAAATTGAGTTCGAAGATGAGGAATAGCTTCAAATGCCTAAGCCTATATAAAATAATATCATCAAAAATTAAAATAATGAATAATGAACTAAATGTTAATAAAGATAAAAATTACTGAATAAAATTTATCGTGAAAGTCCAAGAAAAGCCAAAAAATTATTGTCTTTTCCTATTGGGTTCAAATCCTTCAACATATATTCAATGATTAGTATGAAGCTTTCATAGCCTTATGAGTGGGCACGAAATGCAGTAAACAAGAATTCTTGTGCTTGGATCGCGTGCACAAAAAGTACTGTGCACAAATCAGAGTAAGCACAATAACTTTTTACAACTTTTTAAAACCTCTTCGGAGTTTAGAATGGAAATCAAATCCTTCTCTCTGAAACTTTTTCCAGTTAACTTAAGCAGATTCTTACACTTCTCGACAAACTTAGAACTTTGGATACCTTCTACAACGTAGAAGCAATACTAAGAGTATAATGACAGTTTAAGCCTGTTATTATTGTAAATTCTTTCATGCCGAAATAAATTGGCATGCCATAATAATTTATGCAAATAACATTTTGTTCATCACTAATTGTCTTTCACCAAAGAAGTTGATACGTCAAGCTCATTTAAAAATGTGGAACTACTCCCTCATCTATGTTCAAAAACTTTCCAATATACTAGATCGAAAAAAAATTAAAATTTTTTTCCGCGAGAATTTTTCTAAGATCTTTGAAAGGTTTTCTCATATGTGATCGAATAACGATATCACCTTTAAAATCACAAGGTTGATTGTCCAGCACTGTCTGCAAGCCATAGTCTAAAAATTTAATTGTCATAACAACGAGTTCTGTTGAAGGATTGTTAGGAGGGAAATCAGCAGTAGAGGCAGAAGGGACATTGATATCATGATGAAATTTTGTTCTTATTTCATCCAACACACCATCGTCTGATTTGCTTGCTTGTTTTGAAGAAGAATCGGCCTTATCACATACACTTTCTTCTTCTTCTTCTTCTTTTTCTTGTTTAGAAGAACAATCATCTTTATCCATTGTTGATTGTTGTTGGGCCTCAGAACCCTCATCTGATTGCCTAGGGCTTGAGGCTACCTCACCATCTACCATTGTGGCATCAGCCAACAAAGTTAATTTAATAGTAGATACTTGTGCTTCTGCTGCTTTTGTTGTTGCTTCTGCTTCTCTTTGGGATTGTGTTCTTATTCTTCAAGATTTTCGAGGAGTATTTCTTAAAGAAAGTTTTTTTTTGTACGAGCCATTTTATCTACACATACGAGATAAAACACGTAGATTAGCACAATTAATTCTTCAATAAAATAGAAAAACAAACTACAATACATAATTTCATATTCTTTTCAAATGAGTGATTTGCTACATCAATTTAAGGAGTTTATGCAAAAATAAGTTAAACAAATGCAGCAATAACAACATCTTAAGGTAGAAATTTAAGAAATTAAAAATACAACTACTTAAACAGTTGCTTTAGAAATACTTAAGTTGTTACTATAACTTAAATGCAACTTAAAGAATTTAGTGTAACAGTTTCAGTAGTTGCTACTGCAACACCTTAAGGAATTCTCAGTAGCAACTTAAGAGTTGCTTCATCAACTACTTAAGTTGCTACAACAACTTGTTTTAGCAACTTAAATAGTTGCAACTCAAGGAATTTACTACATCAACTTATGCAGTTGTTTCATCAACAACTTAAATAGTTGCAACACCTTAAGGTTGCAACTCAAAAAATTTATTACATCAACTTAAGCAGTGGCTTCATCAACAACTTAAGTTGCTACATAAACTTAAGGTATTTAGTGAAGCAATTTAAGCAGTTGTTTCATCAATTACTGAAGTTGTTTCGACAACTTAAGGTTGCAAGTTAAAAAATTTATTGCAGCAATGTAAGCGGTTGGTTCATTAACTACTTAAATTAATGCGACTTATTAAACAACTAATGATTTTTATTCAACAGCTGAGAGGGCGGTTACAACAAGTACCTCGTCTGTTGAAAAAAAATCAAACAAATTTCGAAATTGCTACAGTAACTATACATCTTTTTACTCTTATTTTTTCTGCTATGTCATTCATAAATTATTTATTTTTTCAGATTTTCATTAATGTCACACCATCACAATAATGAATACAATGTATTAGGACAAAAAATACAATAATAAACTACGAAATATTTGGAGAAACAATAAACATAACATACACAAGATGCATATTCTTCTTCTTCTTTTTTTAAACTATGAAACTCAAACTCAAAACCCTAACTATTTGGAGAAATTTTTACCTCTGTCACGATGACAATGTAGAGGATAAGAGAAGAAGAGCAAAACACGAGACGAAGAAGACAAAGATGAAGAAAACTTGAAGAACTTTGGAGAAGAGAGGAAGGAGATCTTTAGAAGATGAACGTTTTTTTTTGAAAGATGAGGAGGAATGACTGATTTGAAATGGGGTCAGTTGAGGGATCCTATTAGAAAAGTAAAAAAACTTGTATTTTTATAAGTTTAACAAGTTTAAAAGTACACTTCACCTCATTTAATTTAATCCCTTAATTAGTAAATGATTTAACTTGACCTTAATTAATATGTCACTTTTTTAATTAGAGACTTTTTTGTCATTTGTTACTCAATTTTCTCAACTTTTCTTGGTCAAGAAAACGCTGTAGAACCCAATATGTACATTTACTTCAAAAAAAATGGGGTAGCCAATGTGGACCTATTCCACATTTACTTTTAAAAATGTGGTCCAACAAGTTAATTGAAGTTGAATTTTCTTCTTCCCTATTTCTAAAAATGGAGTACCCAACTATTCCACATTTACTTTTTAAAATGTGGTCCAACAAGTTAATTGAAATTGAATTTTCCTTTTCCCTATTTCTTTCTAAAATTTGTTTTGTGGAATATTATGGCTTTTACTATTTGAGACTTGCAACATTATATTTGTAACTTATATAGGTGTAGGTAATTTTTATTAACTTTGCCTCTTTGTAGGTAATATTCATTAACTTTCCCTCTTTCTTACATGGCTTTTGCAGCTGTGCTTGTTGTTGGTTTCTTATTTAATCCCCTTTCAGCCATTGCGCAATCTTACAAAAATGTTAGTTTGGGTTCATCACTCAGTACGAGTGATGTTACTAGCTTTTGGCCATCTCCGTATGAAGAATTCGCTTTCAGCTTCAAAAAAGTTGGAAATGGATCAGGCTACTTACTAGCCATATGGTTCAATTTAATCAAAGAAAAAACCATAGTTTGGTCAGCCAATAGGAATAATCTTGCCTTAGATGGATCCAAAGTTCAGCTCACTAGAGATGGAAGACTAGTCCTCACTGATCCAAATGGTCAAGAGATGTGGTCTCGTGGCATGGCGGAATTGGCCTATGGAGCCATGCTTGACGATGGAAACTTTGTACTAGCAACCAGTAGTTCAGACACTCTATGGCAGAGTTTTAATAAGCCCACCGATACGATTTTGCCTGGTCAAGTACTTAATCAAGAAACTAGTCTTATTTCAAGTTTCTCTAACACGAATGTATCTAGTGGGAGGTTTGAGTTCACAATTCAAACTAGGGCTGTTCACAGTTTTGGTTAAAACCAAAATCAAATCGAAAATTTAACCAAATCGAATAAAAAAATCGACATTTGATTTGGTTTGGTTTGATTTAGTTTTAAATTTAAAAAACCGATAATATTTGGTTTGGTTATGGTTATAGTAAAAAATAACCGAATAAATAACCGAACCAAATCGATAATTATATACATAAAATTTATAATTATTTATATGCATAATATTAGTTTTTCATAAATAATTAAAGATATTTTATACCTTTTAATTATTAATTTAATTTTGATCTACTTATTTTTAAGGCTCATGTCTTAAAAAAAATATGTTCAAGTCCAACAATCCAAGTCCAACTCTGAATTCTAATAAGTCGTAAGCACTGAGCAGAATATGTCCAAGTTCAACAATCCAAGCCCAATTTTTGAATATATTATGGATTCTCTAGTTAGTTTAGTTTAAATATGTAATTTTTTCATTTTAATTGACAAAGTTGTTTGTATTTTGGAACCTTTGTTTAACTTGTTCTTTTAAATCTAAACTGCGTTGCAAATTTGGTCCACCTGATTTGCCATCAGCATGTCTTTTGTGGGTCGTAAGAAAAAAAGAGATTCATAAGAAATTTGAAGAATATAGGGAGAGAATATTTGAATTTTTCCGGCTAGTCATAAACCGAATAACCGAACCAAACTGAACCAAACCGACAATAACCAAACCGGTGGTTATTATTTTACTTGGTTTGATTATGGTTTTAGACATTTAAAAACCGATTAAATTAATTTGGTTATGATTTTAATCAATAACCGACCCAAATCGAACCATGAACACCCCTACTTCAAACTGATGGAAATCTGGTGTTTTACACTGTTAGTTATCCATCTGAGGCAACAAATGATGCATATTGGTCACCTATGTCAGTTGGCGGTGGTTATCAGGTGATCTTCAATCAATCCATCTTTATTTTTCTTCAAGCAAAGAATGGAACTTTGTTATATTTGATATCTTCTAATGTGGAAAACTCAAGAAGCCAATCACTGTATCATCGAGTGATTCTTGAATATGATGGAGTTTTTAGGCGCTATGTCTATCCGAAATCTTCTAGTGGGAAACCGATGGCATGGTCAAGTTTGTATAACATTCCTGATAACATCTGTTTGTCTATCAGGGAAGATACAAGAGGGGGTGCCTGTGGTTTCAACAGTCTATGCTCAATAGGAACTGATCAGAGGCCAAGATGTGATTGTCCACTGGGGTATATCTTGGATGATCCGAACGATAAATTAGGCAGCTGCAGACGAAATTTCTCTGAGAAAAACTGTAACCATGAATCGCGAGAAGTTGAGGCTTTCACTTTCCAAGAAATGTTGCACACTAACTGGCTTGACTCTGATTATTGTTATTAAGGTTAGTAAATATAAACTATAAAGATGAAAATAAAAAAAATAGTATTCGAGTCCACATAATTTATTGTGTCCTTAAGGATTTTAATTCTCTCACTGTATCGAGATTATGAATTATTTCATCCCAAGATAAAATGGATAAACTTTTAAAGAAGTAACGGTACCTCAAACTTCAATAATTTCAGCGAACTCAAAAGCCAGCTACAAAATCACACAAAGACTCAACTTTGTTTGTAAGAAAATATATGCAGAAGAGGGAGAAATTCAATATTTAAAAATGAGAGAAAAATCATCTATTTATAGACAACAAAGAATAATGTGAACAGGTGCTTATTGTGGCTTATCTGAAAAGTCACAACCCTTCACAAAAGTCACAACCTTTCGAAAAGGTCACAATCTTTCATTTCTCATTCACACCTTTAAAACTCAACAATCCCCCACATGAATGGAGAAATGACTATTGTTAAAACATATGCATGAAAAATTGTGTAATTTGTAAGTAAGAATTAATTGCATCTGGATAAGTAGGTTTTCCTTTGAACTTTCCGTAGTGAACATATATCGGATATACTCGATCAATCAGTAGATTTGATATATTTGAACCATCGAGCTTTGGTATATACCTAAACAACATAAGTCACACAATCAACCCTTTAACTATTTTTGGTTCTCATTGTTTTGTTCATTTCAGCCATGAATATTTCTTGGTTCATAAGTGCATAGAGAACTGGCCTTATCGGATTCTCCTTGAAGTGACTTACACTTCACACTTATATAGGTGATATCTAAATGTGTTATCCCATAGAAACACCATTTGATATGCCCTGTATCAAACTTAGATATCATTAAAAGGTCCTAATGCCTTATCTTTATTACTAAACATTGTCGCATCATAAAAATTATTTTAACAATGTTGAACCGTCTTCAATGACTTTTTTTGTTCTCCTTGAACCTAGATCTTGGGATCTCCAGTCTTTTAGGTAGAGTTACTACCACGATAATTTATCCTCGGCTATAGTCCCATTTCCTTTTATGATCACTCAACTCCTTCTCTAGTTAGGCTTTTGTAAGTGGATCCAACACATTATCCTTTGATTTTACATAGTCAATTGTGATAATTCTATTAGAGAGTAGTTGCCTAACGGTATTATGTATTCGTCGTATGTGACGAGACTTACTGTTATACATAACGCTCTCAGCTCTTCCTATTGCAGCTTGACTATCACAATGTATGCATATAAGAGCCATTGGTTTAGGCCAAAATGAAATATCTTCTAAGAAATTTTGGAGCCATTCTTCTTCTTCACCGGCCTTGTCTAAGGCTATAAACTCAGACTCCATTGTAAAGAGAGTTATACATATTTGTTTGGAAGATTTCCAAGATATCGCTTCTCCACCAATGGTGAAAATGTATCCACTTGTGGATTTAGTTTCAGTTGACCCATTAATCCAATTTGCATCACTATATCCTTCAGCAACTACTGGATACTTATTGTAATGTAAAGCAAAGTTTTGAGTGTATTCTAAATACCCCAAAACTCATTTTATTGTCATCCAATAATTTTGGTTGGGATTATTTCACGCTCCGAGAGGGTACCCTAGACGTGACCGGCACTCAGGAACTATTTCTGACTCCAGAGCAAACCACATAGCTCGATCACACATCCGTTCATTCATTCATTCAGCGAAAAGTTTAAAAATAAAGAATAATTTAGTGGGCAACTCAAATCACCCATCCAACTCAAAAAATAACTGTCGTGGGCAAATAAATCAACTAAAATATTTGTCATTAAAAATAGTTTGACAAAAATAACTCAAGGAAAGAAATACTCAATCGACCCATCACTATCTAGTCTATGAAGCCTCTATCACTACTATTTAATTGGTGCCAATGACATATTCATGGCTATCTCAAATTAAAATAGAAAGGGCTAACTCGACGCAAGAATACATAAGCGGTGTCCTCCGGATGTAGGAAAGGACTCACCAATACGCTGAGTGTGCATAGATCCTCAATGGTGCTCCTATTGATGATCTCTTAAACCTGTCTCTGCATCATGAAACGATGCAGGTCCAAATGAACGTCAGTACGTGGAATGTACGAGTATGTAATATGGCAGAATGAAACATACCTCAAGGAAGAATAACATCGGATCAACTATCTTGAATCAGAAAGGTAGGAGAGACTCACATAAGAAATCATAAGTCTAAAGTAAGAATACATTTCTAGACAAAGACCAATCCCACATCATACAATCCAATCCAATCATACACAATACAGTTCAATCAAATCATATATCATCCGATTCAATCCAATCGTATACAATCGGTTCAACCCGGTCATATACGATCCGATCCAATCCAATCATATATCCTTCCATTCAACCCAATCAATATATCATCTAATCCAATCTAGTACAATCGTACACTATCAAATCACAATTCATCTAATCCAATCCGATCAATGCAATCAACTCACAATCAACTCAAAGGGGCTCAACTCAATAAATATGCAAATTAAGTTATGCAATGTCTTACAATTCAACTCAATCATCTACAATCACAATCAAACCAATCAGATCAAGCACAATCCATTCAATTGAGAGTTTCTCTAACCGACAACCATCACCATATGAGCGAGTGATAGTACAACAAGCCGACGTTGTTGTCGCGTCTGTTCGTACCTTGCTAGGGTATGAACGCATCAACCAATCATGGATCCAATCCAACCGAGTCCTATAATGTCAGGAAAAATATTTTAGGGAAGCATCCGACTTTAACGGTTCAATCCCCTCCTACGTTTGGCGACGTAGTTATTGGGTTTGAGTATGGACTTACTCTTATCCAATTCGGTGCTCGATACTCCTCCCAAGATTCAATATGCTCATATCTATCAAGTGAGTAACATACTCAAAATACTAATTTAACCTCATTGGACTCTTTCAAATCAACTCATCTCGACTCATCAAACTCTTCTCTTTAAAATTTATACAGTCTCAAAATAGACCTTTTTATGTAAAAAAATGCTCAACTCATTTATACTAAAAATACTCATGTTCAAAAATAATTAAAAGACTTCTCAAACTCAACTCATGCTTAAACTCCTTTTAAATCATAGATGAAAATAATCATTTCTTAAACTCAAAAATAGTGTATAAATAGTTTATGCAAAAATGCTCACAAATTATTTACTTAAAACTCCTTCTCAAAAGATCCTTTATTTTCAAAATACTCATAAGACTCCAATCAACTCAGATTATGCAAATCACATATCACATAATCACATTAGACTCCAATCCGCTCCATCACATAACATCCTCATCAATATACCTCTTCATCAATCATTCTACACATATTAAATAAGCACCATTCACGTCATCACTCACATCGTCATCAAACATCATCATCACATCATCATCATATATTATCATTTACATCATTATCAAACATTATCATCACATCATTGTCAAGTATCATCATCACATCAATCATCAAATATCTACTCCAAAATCCTTATTTTAGTCCTATGTTCATTTTATAGAAGCAAAGGGACATTCTTAACCAAACAATTCATTCTTTTCATTCCAATCAATACATACATACACACAACTATCCATCTCAACCTCAAGACATTTATGACAAGAAATCTCATCTTGGGTTCATGTGAATGAAACATGAACCCATACTCTCAATAAAACTCAACTCAAGAATATCGTCAATACCTATAAATTTATATACAAAGATACATTTGTAGTTAATAATATGAAAAATAACTATTTAGTAACTCAAGTCATTAAAATCATCAATCAACCATTTGTATCTAAAAATATTCCATAGTTTAGGGAAAACTTTCAAGAAAACCTTTCTAGAAGGTGCAACTCTTTCACAACTCCTAACCAACACATCTATGGGCATATGGAAGAACTCAATTCATATTTTAGGTTAGCCTTACATACCTTGTTTGAATACTTTGAAGGAACTTGATGTTAGGTCTTCAATAGAAGGCTTGAATTCTTGAAGCTCTTGAAGGGAATCTTTGTTGGAGAAGGATTTGGAGAAGAAGAAGAAGAAGAAGAAGAGAGAGAAAATTTTAGAGCTTTTTAGAGAGAGGAAGGCCTGAAAAATAGTCCCAAAACGTTCAAGGATAGGGTATATATAATTAGGGAAAAGTCCAAGTTGCCCCTCTTCAAAAATCTGGAAAATTGGGCAAAAACCTTGCTGGCGCTATAGTGGCGCATCGCGCTACTGCAGCGCCAAGCCAAAATAGGCTTAAAACCCTGCACATCTAATAGTGGCGCGTCTCGCCAAGCCCTAAACTACTGAGGCTATTTTCTGGCGTTATAGTGGCGTGGGGCGCCACTGGAGCGCCAAGCCTAAATTTCGCACAGGCCTGAAATTCCTGCAGTACTAGTCTGTAGTAAAATGACCATAACTTTTGACTCCAAACTCCAAAAATTGCAATCTTGATGGCGTTGTGAAGAAGACTCGAAGACCTTTAATCTGGTAGGTCGTGGGCTACCCAGTTCTTTATATCCTAGGAGATATGGTCGTTTGAAGTTGACCCTTATACTAACTCATCCGAAAACTCAATCGATTGGAGTTCTTTGGACTCGACTTGGTGGTAGAGATCCCTTATGACCCCTAAACACATCTAACACACTTCAAATACTTAGGAATTAATCCTAATTCATGTGTAGAATTACAAGTCCTCCGATCTGAGTCTACCCACATGTGAAGAAATGTTCGAGTCTTTGCAAAAAAGAATTCGGGGTGTCACATTATCTCCCCATTGGGATCATTCGTCCTCGAATGATGAGTAAACCAATGGTGGACTCGAGGCACGAATAAAAATTGAAACTCAATCAAATCAACCAATCGAGCAATTTAGACAAATGGGCTATTCAAACTCAAGAATAGACAAATCATTTCAACTCAGGAATAGGGACATCACCTTCATCATTCTCATCATTTGGCATGAATAGAACATCGAAACTCCATCAACCGAATCATTCAAATATCTACATACTCAACCGTCGAATTCCAATTCACGAGTGACATTTCCAATCCTCTTCACCATTTCATGAGGTCAATATATTGGTGTCCAAACTTCCTCTTCTTTCCAAGCCTCATAACACCCTTCACACACCTCCAATCTTTCCCCAAGATGCAATCATTAGTCTACTACCATCACTCTCACAGTAACAACCATACACTCGAGCTTATCACTCTAACTACCTCACTCATATCTAAGAGTTCTCGAGCTTACTTTAACACTTATACCCTCATCATCGTATAAGATCTTTCCCGGGGACACAATAACATACTCTTACCTATCTATGCTCATCATAAGGTCTCATCTCACTCCTCCTCCACACATTTATCCTCAACTAGACAAGTACAACACAACTATCACAATCGGGAAGCACTCACTCTCCCTCATCTACTCTCGCTCAACTCCATTCACTATCATCTTGGCCAACTCATCACTATCGGAAGCACAAGACTTACTTTGGCTCATTACCCCATCATCTCCCCCTTAGCTTAAAGGCATCAACTAAAGGAAACTAACTAGTCACTCAAAACGACTCACAAATTTAGAACCTTATTCAAATCTATACTGTTTCATATACACCTCTTAAGCCTCTTCTTACCATATGACTTAGACTCAATTCACTATTTACATCTGAGGGTCACATAACCCCTCTATTCATAACACACTCTCCTCGCAAGTTAATATCTTAATCTCTCGCATACGTCATGTCAAGCCTACTAAATAAAATCTTAAAACTAGAACTATCACAATCATTTATTATACCTCATTACTCACCCTATAGATACTCCTCTCTAGTTGTAGGTCTCAATCAACCACCATTCTTACTACTTCGGTTCTACTCCTCTAACTCCTTCTTCCTACCTCTACAATCATTCTACCAACCATAGCTCACTATACCTCAAACCATATTCCCTTGAATGGTAAGACTTGTCACTCAGATACACAACTTCCCCCTCGAAGGTGATATTCGAATCAAGATGTAGGGATAATATTCTAGGATACATGTCGCTCTGACTCAACGCACGATCCATACGAATGAGAGTACATCCTTCCAGATCAGTAGAGTTAAGCACAGTAATCGGTTCCTCTCAAGCCTTGTGCCGTCTCTTGCCTTCCTCAAGACTTTATCTTAACTCATCAACAAGAATCTCATATCTACCATTTCAACTATCTTGAGTATGAGGGGTAGTCAAATAGATTTGAGCAACGCACGAATTAGAAAGGAATATTCATAGAGTTAAACTCTATCGCACGAGCTTAGAATATGAAAGAAGAGAAACACATTCTTAATGTCTTATAGCCTCTTGATTATAAGTGTGGTGCAGAACACACCCATAAGCAAAACTCTACTAGACACGGCTTCATAGACTCCCTAGGACACTTGAACTCTATGCTCTGATATCATGTTTGTCACGCCCTGAGAGGGTACCCTAGACGTGACCGGCACTCAGGAACCATTTCTGACTCCCGAGCGAACCACATAGCTTGATCACACATCCGTTTATTTATTCATTCAGCGGAAAGTTTAAAAATAAAGAATAATTTAGCGGGCAACTCAAATCACCTATCCAACTCAAAAAATAACTGTCGTGGGCCGACAAATCAACTAAAATATTTGTCATTAAAAATAGTTTGACAAAAATAACTCAAGGAAAGAAATACTCAATCTACCCATCACTATCTAGTCTATGAAGCCTCTATCACTACTATCTAATTGGTGTCAATGACATGTTCATGGCTATCTCAAATTAAAATAGAAAAGGCTAACTCGACGCAAGAATACATAGCGGTGTCCTCCGAATGTAGGGAAGGACTCACCAATATGCTGAGTGTGCATAGATCCTCAATGGTGCTCCTATTAACGATCTCTTAAACCTGTCTCTGCATCATGAAACGATGCAGGTCCAAATGGACGTCAGTACGTGGAATGTACGAGTATGTAATATGGCAGAATGAAACATACCTCAAGGAAGAATAACATCGGATCAACTATCTCGAATCAGAAAGGTAGGAGAGACTCATATAAGACGTCATAAGTCTAAAGTAAGAATACATTTCTAGACAAAGACCAATCACACATCATACAATCCAATCCAATCATACACAATACAGTTCAATCAAATCATATATCATCCGATTCAATCCAATCGTATACAATCGGTTCAACCCGGTCATATACGATCCGATCCAATCCAATCATATATCCTTCCATTCAACCCAATCAACATATCATCTAATCCAATCCAGTCCAATCGAACACTATCAAATCATAATTCATCTAATCCAATCCGATCAATGCAATCAACTCACAATCAACTCAAAGGGGCTCAACTCAATAAATATGCAAATTAAGTTATGCAATGTCTTACAATTCAACTCAATCATCTACAATCACAATCAAACCAATCAGATCAAGCACAATCCATTCAATTGGGAGTTTCTTTAACCGACAACCATCACCATATGAGCGAGTGATAGTACAACAAGTCAACGTTGTTGTCGCATCCGTTCGTACCTTGGCAGGGTATGAACGCATCAACCAATCATGGATCCAATCCAACCGAGTTCTATAATATCAGGAAAAATATTTTGGGGAAGCATCCGACTTTAACGGTTCAATCCCCTCCTACGTTTGGCGACGTAGTTATTGGGTTTGAGTATGGACTTACTTTTACCCAATTCGGTGCTCGATACTCCTCCTAAGATTCAATATGCTCATATCTATCAAGTGAGTAACATACTCAAAATACTCATTTAGCCTCATTGGACTCTTTCAAATTAACTCATCTTGACTCATCAAACTCTTCTCTTTAAAATTTATACAGTCTCAAAATAGACCTTTTTATGTAAAAAAATGCTCAACTCATTTATACTAAAAATACTCATGTTCAAAAATAATTAAAAGACTTCTCAAACTCAACTCATGCTTAAACTCCTTTTAAATCATAGATGAAAATAATCATTTCTTAAACTCAAAAATAGTGTATAAATAGTTTATGCAAAAATGCTCACAACTTATTTATTTAAAACTCCTTCTCAAAAGATCCTTTATTTTCAAAATACTCATAAGACTCCAATCAACTCAGATTATACAAATCACATATCACATAATCACATTAGACTCCAATCCGCTCCATCACATAACATCCTCGTCAATATACCTCTTCATCAACAATTCTACACATATTAAATAAGCACCATTCACATCATCACTCACATCGTCATCAAACATCATCATCACATCATCATCATATATTATCATTTACATCATCATCAAACATTATCATCACATTATTGTCAAGTATCATCATCGCATCAATCATCAAACATCTACTCCAAAATCCTTATTTTAGTCCTATGTTCATTTTATAGAAGCAAAGGGACATTCCTAACCAACCAATTCATTCTTTTCATTCCAATCAATACATACATACACACAACTATCCATCTCAACCTCAAGACATTTATGACAAGAAATCTCATCTTGGGTTCATGTGAATGAAACATGAACCCATACTCTCAATAAAACTCAACTCAAGAATATCGTCAATACCTATAAATCTATATACAAAGATACATTTGTAGTTAATAATATGAAAAATAACTATTTAGTAACTCAAGTCATTAAAATCATCAATCAACCATTTGTATCTAAAAATATTCCATAGTTTAGGGAAAACTTTCAAGAAAACCTTTCTAGAAGGTGCAACTCTTTCACAACTCCTAACCAACACATCTATGGGCATATGGAAGAACTCAATCCATATTTTAGGTTAGCCTTACATACCTTGTTTGAATACTTTGAAGGAACTTGATGTTAGGTCTTCAATAGAAGGCTTGAATTCTTGAAGCTCTTGAAGGGAATCTTTGTTGGAGAAGGATTTGGAGAAGAAGAAGAAGAAAAAGAAGAGAGAGAAAATTTTAGAGCTTTTTAGAGAGAGGGAGGACTGAAAAATGGTCCCAAAACATTCAAGGATAGGGTATATATAATTAGGGAAAAGTCCAAGTTGCCCCTCTTCAAAAATCTGGAAAATTAGGCAAAAACCTTGCTGGCGCTATAGTGGCGCATCGCGCTACTGCAGCGCCAAGCCAAAATAGGCTTAAAACCCTGCACATCTAATAGTGGCGCGTCTCGCCAAGCCCCAAACTACTGAGGCTATTTTCTGGCGTTATAGTGGCGTGGGGCGCCACTGGAGCGCCAAGCCTAAATTTCGCACAGGCCTGAAATTCCTGCAGTACTAGTCTGTAGTAAAATGACCATAACTTTTGACTTCAAACTCCAAAAATTGCAATCTTGGTGGAGTTGGAAAGAAGACTCAAAGACCTTTAATCTGGTAGGTCGTGGGATACCCATTTCTTTATATCCTAGGAGATATGGTTATTTGAAGTTGACCCTTATACTAACTCGTCCGAAAACTCAATCGATTGGAGTTCTTTGGACTCGACTTGGTGTTAGAGATCCCTTATGACCCCTAAACACATCTAACACACTTCAAATACTTAGAAATTAATCCTAATTCATGTGTATAATTACAATTCCTTCGATCCGAGTCTACCCACACGTGAAGAAATGTTCGAGTCTTTGCGAAAATATTTTCGGGGTGTCACAGATTACTTATGTATCGACTCAATTTACTTATAGCATAAGCTATGTCTGGCCATGTACAGTTCATGATGTACATAAAACTTTCTAACACTCTTGCATAATCCAATTGAGCTTGACTTTCATCTTTATTCTTAGCAAGATCAAGGTTCACATCAATTAGTGTTTTTGCACTTTTGAAATTTAAGTACTTGTATTTTTCAAGTACCTTTTGGATATAATGAGTTTGATACAATTTTAGACCTTGAAGAGTTTTGTGAATTTTAATTCCCAATATTAAATCAGCAACTCCTAGATCTTTCATATTAAATTTACTAGAAAGCATACGCTTAGTAGCATTTATGTTTGCAATGTTGTTACTCATTATTAGCATATCATCCACATATAAACAAACAATGACAACTTTGTTTGGAGTGTCTTTAATGTAAACACATTTATCACACTCATTAATTTTAAATTCATTTGTCAACATGGTTTGGTCAAACTTCGCATGTCATTGTTTGGGTGCTTGTTTTAGTCCATAAAGTAACTTAATAAGTTTGGAAACTTTATTTTCTTTACCAGGAACCACAAAGCCTCGGGTTATTCCATGTAAATTTCTTCCTCTAATTTTTCATTTAAGAAAGTTATTTTTACATTCATTTGATGGATTTCAAGGCCATATACTGCAACTAGTGCAATAAAAATTTGAATGGATGTAATCCTAGTTATAGGTGAGTATGTATCAAAATAATCAAGGCTTTCTTTCTGTCTAAATCCTTTAACGACAAGTCTTGCCTTATATTTGTCAATAGTTCCATTATATTTCATTTTTCTTTTGAAAATCCATTTTGAACCCAAAGGTTTGTTTTCAGGAGGAAGATCAATCAATTTCCAAGTATGGTTTCTCAATATTGAATCAATCTCACTATTGACGGCTTCTTTCCAAAAAGATGAGTCTGCAGCGGACATAACTTCTTTTAATGTTTGAGGTTCATGTTCAAGAAGAAATATTACAAAATCAGATCCAAATAAAATAGATGTCCTTTGACGTTTACTGCTCCTTGGATTCTCTTTATTAGCTACATTCTCCTTTGGTTCTTCTCGAGGTCATTTAAACCCTTCACTAGATACTTCAAATCTAGTTTTATATGGATAGATATGTTCAAAAAATTTAGCATTATCTTATTTTATTACCGTATTGTCATGAATATTTAGATGTTCGGACTTATGAACCAAAAATCGACATGCTTTACTATTTGTAGCATATCTAATGAAAACATAGTCCACAGTCTTAGGTCCTATTGTGACCCTCTTAGGTTTAGGAACTTGGACTTTGGCTAGACAGCACACACTTTGAAATATTTCAAATTTGGTTTTCTTTTTTTCCATTTCTCATATGGAATAGACTGTGTTTTGCTGTGGGAAACTCTATTGAGTATTTGCTTTGCTGTAAGGATGGCTTCCCCCTACAAGCTTTATGGTACGCCTGAACTTATAAGTAAGGCATTCATCATTTTTTTTAAAGTTTGGTTTTTTCTTTCTGTAATTCCATTTGATTGAGGTGAGTAAGAGGCAGTTGTTTGATGGATGATTCCATTTTCCAAACATATTTCTGCAAAAGGAGATTCATACTCTCCACCTCTATCACTTCTTATTATTTTTATCTTTTTATTCAACTGATTTTCAACTTTAGTTTTGTATTGTCAAAATGCTTCTATTGCTTCATCCTTACTATTTAACAAATAGACATAACAATATCTAGTGCAATTGTCAATAAAAGTTATAAAGTACTTTTTCCCACAACGAGCTGGTGTTGACTTCATATCATAAATATCTGTGTGAATCAATTCTAAGGGACTGAAATTCCTTTCAATAGATTTATAAGAATGCTTAACATACTTAGATTCAACACATACTTGACATTTTAATTTATTGCACTCAAAGTTAGGCAATACATTTAAGTTGATCAGTTTTTGTAAGGTTTTATAATTGACATATCCTAAACGTGAATGCCATAAATTATTTGACTCAAGTAAGTAAGAAGAGCTTAAACTTTATTATTATCAACAACCATTACATTCAGTTTGAAAAGTCCCTCAGAGAGGTAGTCTTTTCCTAAATACATTTCATTCTTACTAACAACTACTTTATCTGAAACTAGAAGGCACTTGAATCCATTTTTGATAAGAAAACTGACAGAAACCAATTTCTTTCTCATTTATGGAATATGACAAACTTTGTTCAGCGTCACCACCTTGCCGGGTGTTATTTTTAGGAATACTCTATCATATCCTTCAACCTTAGCCATTGCAGAATTTTCCATATAGATAGTCTCATCAGGTGCGGTAAGGGAATCAATAGCGAAGGCTTCTCAGATTGCACAAACATGTGACGTGGCTCCTGGATCAAGCCACAATTCTTTGAAATTTCCTACTAAGTTGCATTTAGTCAGCATTGCACATAAGTTTTCAACACCCCCATTTGTATCAACCATGTTGGCTTGACCTTTCTTCTTTTCCTTCTTGGAAGCACGACATTCCACAGCCTTATGTCCAGTTTTTCCACAGTTGTGGCAGTCTCCTTTGAACTTCTTTTTACTAGGATAGTTCTTCGGTCCAGAAGGTTTCTTCCTCTTTTTTGATTTATTTGAACCATCCTTAACAATATTTGCTCCCATAATTATTAAGTTTCCTCTAGCCTTGTTTTTGACAGTCTTGTTGTCTTCTTTGATCCTAAGATGAACAATCAAGTCTTCAAGAGTCATCTCCTTTCTTTTTTGCTTCAAATAATTTTTGAAGTCTTTCCATGAAGGAGGCAATTTCTCGATTAATGTCGCTACTTGAAATGTTCCGTTTATGATCATACCTTCTACCAGAAGATCATGAATAATGACTTGTAGTTCTTGGACTTGAGACATCACAGTCATTCAATCAACAATCTTATAGTCCAAAAATTTTGCAGCCACAAACTTCTTTAAGCCTGCATCTTCAGTTTTGTATCTCTTTTCGAGAGCATACCAGAGTTCTTTAGAGGTTTTACAAACACTGAAGACATTATACAAGCTATCTTCCAATCCATTGAGTATGTAGTTCTTACAAAGGAAATCAGAATGTGTCCATGCCTCAGTCACAATAAATTTTTCATTGTCAGGAGTTCCTTCCTCTACCACAGGTTCATCTTCATTTATAAACCGTTGTAGACTGAGTGTAGTCAAATAGAAGAACATCTTCTGCTGCCAACATTTGAAGTCAATATCAGTAAACTTTTCAGAATTTTCTGCAATAGCCATTGCTGTAGAAATTGGTGTTCTACTGGTTGAAGGCATTGTGTTTGCTTCAAAACTTGATACATTTGTATCTCTCATTCTGCTTGACAAAATAAAAGTAGTGTTAAACAATAGAATAACCAAATAGAGATTTTTGTCTCAATGAAGTTTTTATATTCTTCAAACTGAGAAAAACATAAACTCAATTAACTTGATGAAGATTTTATTTCTTCTAACCAAGTTAATCACTGGAGTAAAAGTCTTTCAATTTTAGTTTTCAGCCTCCCAAACAGAATATAAGATGAAGCAGAAATATACAACTTGTTTCTAGTTTAACGATGAAGTTTTTATGTTCTTGCAATCGTTAACCGAATGAATCTTGAATACTGATGAAGTTTTTATACTCTTCAAATCAGTATTAGATTCAGACAGAATAGGAAACCATAAAGGTTTTAATCTCCAGAACCGTAAGATACAAGAGAAAATAAAGTAAATTTCTTAAGTTTGTTATTCCTCCTATATTATGGTTAGTAAACTAGAAACTATAAAGATGAAACTAAAAAAAAATAGTAGCTGAGTCCACAAAATTCACTGTGTCCTTAAGGAATTTAATCCTCTCACTGTACCGAGGTTATGGATTATTTCCTTCCAAGATAAAACGGAGAAACTATTAAAGAAGTAGTTATACCTCAAACTTCAATAATTATAGCGAACTCAAAAGCCAACTACAAAATCACACAAAGACTCAATTTTGTTTGTAAGAAAATATATGCAAAAGAGGGAGAAATTCAATGTTTAAAAATGAGAGAAAAATCCTCTATTTATAGACAACAAATGGTAGTGTGAACAGGTGCTTATTGTGGCTTATCGAAAAAGTCACAACCCTTCACAAAAGTCCAACCTTTCGAAAAGGTCACAACCTTTCATTTCTCATTCACACCTTTAAAATCCAACAATTATGAGTCTCACCGGGATGTTTCGGAGGATTGGTGCAGACAGAATTGCTTGAGTGATTGTTTTTGTGCTGTTGCCATTTATAGTGACAACAACATTTGTTGGAAGAAAAGATATCCTCTTTCAAACGGGAATGTAGATCCAAAAACTGGAGGGAAGGCTTTGATAAAAATAAGGAAAGACAACTCCACAGTGGGATCACCAAATGTTGAAAAAAGAAAAAAGAAAAATCAATCTACTCTGTTCATTTCTTGTTCTGTGTTGTTGGCCACTTCAGTTTTCATGAATTTAATCCTTATGTATTTTTAAGTTTAAAGGGAAAAAACGAAACATGATTGCACCATATTCAGTTGTTCCAGGAGTGAACTTAAGAAGTTTTAGCTACAAAGAGCTGGAACAAGCTACAAATGGATTCAAGGAAGAATTAGGAACTGGAGCTTTCTCAACAGTTTACAAAGCGGTTCTTGATGATGAAAATGGGAAAGTCGTTGCTGTCAAAAAACTACGAAACATGGTAACAGAAGAAGAGAAGGATTTGAAGCTGAAGTGAATTCAATCAGCAGGACAAATCACAAGAACTTGGTCCAACTCCTTGGATTCTGCAACGAAGGCCAACACCGCCTTTTGGTATATGAATACATGAAAACAGGCTCAATAGCACACTTGCTATTCAAAGATTCTAGGCTAAGTTGGTCCAAAAGGGTACAAGTTGCCATCGACACTGCCAAAGGACTTTCCTATTTGCATGAAGAGTGCAGTTCCCAAATTATAAATTGTGACATCAAGCCCCAAAATGTGCTTTTGGATGAAAGTTTGACAGCAAAAATAGCAGATTTTGGTATGGCCAAGTTTCTGAAAAAACATCAGACTCAAACAACCACTAGGATACGTGGAACAAAAGGGTATGTAGCCCCAGACAGGTTCAGAAGCATGCCTATAACTGTGAAGGTGGATGTGTACAGCTTCGGGGTCTTGCTTTTAGATTTGATTTGCTGCAGAAAAAACTATGAGCAGGATGTGGCAAATGAGAACGAAATGATACTACTGGAGTGGGCTTGTGATTGCTATAACAGAAATGAGTTGCATTTACTTGTAGGTGATGATGAAGAGGCATTAGAAGATATCAGGAGATTTGAAAAGTTCTTGTTGGTTGCTATTTGTTGCATTCAAGAAAATCTAGCATCAAGGCCTAGCATGAAGAATGTCATGTTAATGCTTGAAGGTTCTGTTAAAGTATCAATTCCTCTCCACACTTTTTCGTTTTTCGATTCAATTTAGATCAACCATGTTTTTTTTTTCCATTATTCATTTGTTTGGACCTAAAGAGAACATCAGTAACCTATGAACTCCAAGTCAATTATGTATCTGTATCTTCAGTGCAATATGTTCCTTGAAATGTATGAAATATTTCATTATTTCAGCTTCAACTTGAAATGCTACTTGCAAATCAATGTTTGTTATACAATTTCGTCCATCAATTATTACAATCACAAACTGTTGAATTGTGTGAAATTGCAAGTTGGATTATCGACGAATTCAACTATGGCCATGAAGCAGATACACATCTATCTATCTATACTATATTAAAAGTGTGAAGGTCCTTAATAATATTATTTGAACTTTTTGTCGTTAATTAAAAGACTTTGTTTTAGACAAAATCGTCTTTTTAATATTTTTTTTAATTCAAGTTGGATAAACATGCAATTGTCTTGCCATTTTTATTAAGTACGTCTTTTCTTTGTTTAGTTTTAAGTTTACGTTTAGAATTCACATTAAGTTTAGTTGGGAGAATATAGGTTGCTTATGCTCCCATATGAGTGTTAAGAGAAACTTCTCAAGGATCTTCAATGCAAACTCTTGCATAACGTCATTGAGAGGCGGAAGCAGTACAAGAATATTTCTTTGGAAGAGAGCCTATAGGATAATTGGAAGGGAAAACGTCTTGATATACCTTAATTTTATCATTTAGGGTTGATATACTCCGTTATAAAAGTGACTCGTATATATCTTTATGAAAGTGGCTTGCATATAACTTTTGTTGTTACACAAATGACTTACATATATCCCCACCATTTTAAAAATAGCTCACATATACCCTTTTCATCTTAAGGAAATGAAATAATTTATTTTTAATTTTTAAAATTCATGTATGGGGTATTTTTTCTTATGAGAAAGTAAAACAATATTAAAAATATATACATTCATGCATATGAATTATTTTTAGCATATAATCTTTTTCACGCATGAATTATTTTTTGACTTCTTTGATTATCATTATTTTAGTTTCTAATTCTTATTTTTTTCATTCTTTGGTGTAAATATATGAGAAATAAAAAAAAGTGCGAATGGGAAAAAGAGAAAAAAAATTTAAAAATATTTTTTTGCATCTATATTGTAATTTAAAACTATTTTTTTTTGCTATATTGTAATTTAGTTTTTGTATCTATAAAAAAAATTGGGGCATGTATAATAAATTTTAGAATAAAAGTATTGAGAAAAATAAATTTGATCATCAAAATAAAAAATTTAAATTAGCCGTGAATAAAAAAAGTCAAAAAATAAATTATGTGTGAGAAAGATCAAATATACCCCTATATGTATTATTTTTTAAATAAAATTCTTTAAAAATAATTTAAAATTAATTGTTTTACTTCCATTAGAAGAAAAAGGTATATGTGAGTCATTTGTGTAACAATATAATATATATAAGACACTTTCATAACAAGGGATATATCAATTCTAAATGATAAAATTGAAGGTATATCAGAATTTTTTTCCTAATTGAAATTAAGAAACAACAAGTAATACCAAACACTAAACGTTAAAAATTTTGAAATCAATTGAAGTTTTGGTGTTAGATCGTTCAAACAATATTAGTTGTCCTGATATTGAAAAATTTAAAAGCGATTAACATTTAATTTTACATTAATTATTTTCTGTTTTGGTCATGATAAAACAACCAAAGCGACGGCCAACAAATCATTTATCAAAAAACCAGGTGAGACACGAGACACAATAGACAATAACGTATTTGAGATACAATATTTATTTATATTATTTAAATATATATTAACATTTATTTTAATATTAATTACTATACTTTAATAATTTTATTATTTTTATATATAATAATTTTATTAATTGACGTGATACAACGTGCAAAGTACGTACTCTAAACTAGTACTATATTAAAAGTATGAAGACCCTTAAAATATTGATTGAACGTTTTGCCCTTTATTAAAAGACTTCGTTTTAGAAAAAATTGTCTTTTCACATTATAGTTTTATTAAATATTAACTATTATAAAAATTAAATGGAGAAGTTTTCTTATCATATTATGATTAAATTTCTATACAGAGAATCTTTTTTCTAATTAAAATAGACTTGATCTCAAAAATATAATCAAATAACTTTCAAAATAATAGGCAAAAAAGAATTTTTAAAAAAGCTTAAGAAAAGAATCAAAAAAATAGGCCACAAAATAGACAAAAAAAAAAACCCCGTTCAAAATTTTTTTTTTAAAAAAAACGTCAAAAACAGTATAACCAAAAAAATCATAAAAAATAGGTAAAAGATTTCTACTCCTAATACTTGGTACTAAGGTGTTTTTAAAAAGCTGAGAAAAGGGTCCAAAAAAACAGGTCACGAAATAGGCAAAAAAAGGTTTTTAAAAAAAAGTCAAAACAAATATAGCCAAAAAAAATCTTTAAAAAAAGGTAAATTTTCTACTCCTAATATTTGGTACTAAAATTATAATTCTTAAATCTTTTCAAATTAATATTAAAAGTCCTAACATTTAAATCTTTTTTTTTATTTGAAAAATGTGAGAATTTTAATTATATATCTCATAATAAATATATATATCGTCTTAGATTGTCATTTAGATTTATGATTCTTTAACTCCTTTATTTAAGATTCTTGACTTCTGGATTAGGATAGCAAAACTGCCGTAGATTTAGTTTCAACCCAAGTCAAACTTATTTATAAAATGTCATGTAAATCTTTTAAATCAAAATTATAAAATTATTACTTTTCTCTCTGATTTTCATTGTATAATAATCAAGGTTCCTATTTTTTCTGTAAAATCTAATTTATTGCTTTTGTTTTTACAGCATATTGTCATCTCAAACAAATATGAATTTTACTAAGTTTTTATTAGGTTTTATTTTTATTTGATTATTATCTATCGAAAACAATCTTTTATTTCATGAAAATAATAATAGTAAATTAGGAATAAGTTCTGCATATACGTAGGTTATTATTGTTGTTGCAAATATTATATATACTTCTAAGCTGTTATAGTGGCTAAAATTTTTCTTAGAAGTCGACTTGTTCATTCATCAACATCGAAAATGTTGGCATCTCGTGTGTTTTGGATGGAAATACTTATAACAAACGCCTATAAAATTTTGTACTTAATAATATAATAATTTATTTTTATATATTTATTATTAATTAACGCGATTGACTAGTTATATTAAATTTAAAAAGCTCTTATGTTGAAACTTTCCTTATTTTAAGGAAAGCTTTCACATTCAAAGAGGTATCTACTCTCCCATTTGACAATGGTAGTTTCTTCTTCCAGCAACTATTGCTTCTATAAATAGTAACAGCACAAAAACAATCTTCTAAACAAGCCTTCTTGCATTCTTCTTCAGCAGAAGGATGAATCCTCTCGAAATCTGATAATGGCCAATCAATATCCGTCACCACATCAAAATCATATAAATCTTCAGGATTCCCCGGTCCAAGTTCATCACAACTTGGAATAAATTTTGGTTTGCAACTCCCATACTTATTATTCGGATCAATCAACGAATACCCTTTTGGACAATCACAATATGGCCTCTGATTTTCACCTAGATGGCACACATTATTAAAACCACAAGCTCCACTTTCAGTTTCTTCAAGAATTGCTAGACATATGTTATCAGGCAGAGACCAAAGAGTAGTCCACCTTTGGTTCCCCGTCGACGTACTCTTGGGATGATAATAATGAGTTAAAACACCATCAAAATCCAGACTTATCCTGTGATAATTTTCTGAAACTGAAGGGACATTGGGAGGTGTCAGCACAAGTCTTTGATTGTTCCTTTTTAATATATAAACTGAACCAAACTCATCGAAGATCAATCGATAACCGGAATTGGCTTCATCTCCGGGAGCAGAAGTATGACTGTTGTAATACTCAGTATCATAATCGAAATTCGTTGGCTTGGATTGAGTAACAAGCACCAAATTCCCATTACTCAGCATACGAAGATAGAATCTACCAGGAACAAACAAAGACTCCAATTTTCGAGCTACCAGCTTATTGTCAATCTCTAGCATTTGAGTAGGCATAAGGGTATCAGTTGGATGTCGAAAACTTTCCCATAAAACTGAAGAATCAACACCAACAAGAACAAAGTTTCCTGTATCATTCATGACAGCATAAGCAACATTAGCTACAATTGGACTAGCGCTCCAAATGATCATTTTACCCTGAGAATCGCGAAGAATTAGTCCATTTTGAGGATTTAACTCCGCGATTGAGCCTCGTGGCACCGGATGACCATCATTTGCATACCAAACTATGGTGGCATCTTGTATTTTGGCATAGTATATGCAAAGCAAGAACATGTTTTGACCTTGAATTTGCTTGAAACCAAATGCAAAATCTCCAGATTGAGAAAGCCATGGGGTGGTTTCTTCATTTGCAGTGAGAGAGCTGCCTAATGGTATAGTAAACTTAGTTTGTGCTATAATATGCAGGGGAAAGATTAGAAGAACAAGCACCAGAGGATATCTTGTGGAGTATGCCATTTCAAATATCAAAACTATTGTATATAAATATGAGTTTTATCATTTATCATTTATACACCAATATCACATAAAAGATGGATAATATTTCATAATAAATGAAATTAATAATTTTGAAAATAAGACATGTTATCTGTCACTGTGGAAAATAGTCTTACCAATTATTCAAATTTTGTGTGATTTGTACTTCTTTGACTTTCATAAGCCTTTGATAATTGAAATGAATACAGAGAGTTCCACATGCCAGGAGATTTGATCATTAAAAGAAACTAGAGACAGTACATGAAAGATGAATTTCATAGATTATAAATTCATGCATCTAATTCAAATCTTGACCATATAAGAACTGTAATAATAGGAATGATCAATGTCTAGAAGAAAGAACATTAACATATATACACATGTATTAACACTGTAACCCAACAATTAATGAAAATGGTGTAAATTAAAATATTTCTTCCCTTATATATATATATATATATATATATTTGGTTTTCACATGATGTTCGATATCCACATTAGAGTCCGATTAAATCTAAATTGTTAAAAATAAATGATTTAAATATTTATTATCTTAGAGAATAAAGATAACTTTAATTATATTATAATTGTCATGGTTATTGTAACTCTAACAAATATGCAGACAAATTATAATGAGAAGAAAGGTAAAATATTAGTGAATTGAGACTAAGTTCCTATTTGGCATTGCTCTTGGAAAGCCAAAAACATTTATTTTAAGAGAAAAAAATATTTTTTTAAAAAATTAAGGTGTTTGGCTAATCAGTAAAATTATTTTTAAATGAAAGCACAAGCATTGTTTTTGATTTTGGGAAGAAGCTAAAAAATTTCGCTTTGTAGAAGCAGAATTTTTTTTTTCAAATCCAAAATATCTCTGTCATATATATATATATATATATACACCAATATATCTCTTATATTTATTTATATTTGTGATAAATTTTCGTAGGTAGTGATTTAATTTTGGAATGATTTTTAAATTTATTTTGCTTGATAATTTTAATTATATAATCATCATGTTAATATTATCAATTTTTAATTTATTTTTTATTTATCTATATATAATATTAATTGAAGATTTGAATATGTATATTTTAATTTAATAAAAATAAAAACTATTAAAAATTTTATAATAGATATTTAAAATAATTTCTCTTTATAAAATATTCTTAATATTAAAAGTGCATTGATACCTATTCTTTTTTATAATTTGACTAGCAAAAGCAATTTTAAAAAAAATTAGTCAAATATAATATGCTTATCAAAAGCATTTTTCAAATGAAATTAGCCAAACACAAAATGTTTTTTTTTTTCAAAATCACTTTTTTTAAAAGCTATTTAAAAAAATATCTCTAACAATAAATATTTTTAGAAGAAAAATATCAAACAGACTCTAAAGAATAAATAAGAATAATTTGAGTAAATTATTTTCTTAGTTAATATTTTCTTTATGGATCAAACATGACAAACAAGATAGATGGAACGGAGTAAAAATTGGCATTTAATTACAGTTAGGGGAAAGATTGGCATTTAATTACAGTTAGGGGTGTTTATAGTTTGGATAAAAATCAATTCAAATTGAATTAAATCTATGAATTAACTTATTTTGATTTGATTTGGTTTTACATTTTTTAAAAATGATAATATTTAATTTGATTTTGATTTTTCTCAAAAAATCCAAAAAAATAATCGAACCTACAAATTATATATATAATTTTTATAATTATATATTCAAAATACATTATATTTTTGAACAATTTTAAGTATTATATATATATATATATATATGTTTTCATGAAAATTTATTTAACCAAATCAAAAAAAGGCCAAAATAAAAGTTAACAAAAAGGGCCAGCTTTTTTATAATTATATATACATATTGGATTAACAGACAATGGTGCTATTTGCTAAAGATGAATGGTGTTTTGTGAGTTTAAATGACACTACGAAGTTAAACATAGTTAGAATTTTGGTATAAAAACAAGAATTATAAGATTCAAAATGCCACGAAGACAATTCATTTCTTTTTGAATGAATTGTTGTATTTTTTTTATAAAAAATTAAATTATTTTTTTATTTTTATATATGATTAATAACTGAACAACTGAACGTAGGTCCTTGAACGATGGCCCTTATAGTCTAGTCTATTCAGAGGTTCAGTTTTCTTACTTGATAATGTTTGCATGAAAAAAAGCCTCGGAAGGCTAATAGACGAATACCAACTCAGTCCACTCCTATTGCAAAGGAATCTCGAAACCGATTAAATTAATTTGATTTAGATTTAATAATTTAATAACAGAGTAAATTGCTTTAGTTTTAATTTTGATCAATAGCCAACTTAAATTGACCCCGAAAGACCTCTAATTATAGTAAACAACTCCTATCAATGAGAAGCTTTCACTCACTCGGAGTTTGGCCATGAAAAGTTTCAACTTTTTTTCGGAGTTCAACTCCATAAATGTATTTGATCATAAAATTCTGTTAAAATTTTCAAGAATTTGAAAAGTAACAAAAAAAAATTTCACTTCAAATTATCTAAAAAAAATAAAAAATAACACAAAGTTATATTCATGACCTAATAGATTTCTAATTTTCAAATGATATGCGGAATTAGGAAAGAGTCACATCAAAAGAATAAGGACCACACGTTACGTATAATTAAAATAAGTTGAAATTCTGACAACTTATAGCCGATATAATTGACTTGGTTGACTTATATCTCTACGGTTGAAATGACGCAAACCATTTTCAAACTATATTTTTCGATAGGTACGAAAATTATTGTTTTTTCATAATAACTTCAGCAATTCAGATAGTATTTAGTGAAATTTTGATCATTAGAAATTATAGTAATATCTAAGTATTGACTGGAGTGGTGATGTGAAGTTGGTGATATTGATGGGAAGAAAAATGACTTTAGGGCATAGTAAATTAAAAGTTATCTTTATCATTTTGATGAAAATAAATTTTCTGATAATTAAATACTAAAATGACTTTAATAAGGTAACAAATGTGATGGCTACTGGAAATCTGAGATTAAATATTACTGTAAACAACAAATTTTTGAGTCGAAATAAATAAATAGTCAAGACCGAAAAATTGGAGTAACAAAGTGTAATATTTGATTTCAAAATGTAGTGCGTGTTACAATCTCTATGATAATCCTCTGATTCTTCAATTAATATGTAATATATTGAACTTGAATTTGATTTAGAATCAAGGGTTTGAATAGCTTGATCTTGAATCTTCATTTTCAAATTTGAATTTGAATTATTCGTCACGAACACTTGTACGGTTATGACGAATAATAAATATGAACAAGTAACTTGATCTCAAACTTTTTGATATTTGCCTTCGTTCTTGATCTTGAACTTGAACTTGAATTTGATACTTGAACTTTGTAGCTTTGTAGAGAATTTGCGGCCTTTGATCCACGAATTCTCTTCTTGCTTCTTGTTCTTCAAAACCCCTCCCCTTCTGAGAATAATAAGAACCCCTATTTATAGTTGTAGGGAGTGGTATGCTTGTGTGATTTGATTGGTCTGTTTGAACTGACCAATCAGATGCCTTTGGTTAAAAGCTTCAATTTGATTGGTCATAACATGTCACATATACACGTGACATGATTTTAGTGGTGTATTTAATTTGACTTGAATTGCCACATAATTTTGACATGTGACATGATTTTAGTGGCTTATTTAATTTGACTTGGATTGCCACATAACTTTGACACGTGACATGATTTTAATGACTTATTTAATTTGACCTGGATTGCAACCTACCTTTGGCACATGACATGATTTTAGTGGCTTATTTAATTTGACTTGGATTGCCACAAACATGATTTTAGTGGCTTATTTAATTTGACTTGAATTGCCACATAACTTTGACACGTAACATAATTTTAGTGGCTTAATTAATTTAACTTGGATTGCCACATTATTTAGACTTTTCTTAAATTTTACATAGTCCAAATTAATTTACGAATTTAAATCCAATATAATTTTAATGTTTACAAATGTCCTATACTTCAACTCTTGTCAAAGTATTTTATTTGTTGAAGCTGGGCTTGAAGCACCTAGTAAAAATATCCTCCAACTTGTAGTAGAACTTTTTTGGTTGCTACGTTTTTGATGGAGAATTACAATTACCAAAGAAAGTTATCATCTTGTTAAAGTAATTGTATCTACATTTTGAAGAAGAAGACAGATATATAATTTTTTTGCACCACGTGGAACATATTAATACATGACAAAGTGCCAATTGGAGTGGCTTGGATCTCACGTTCCAAGAATAATATGACAACATATATTTAACATTTACATAGATTAGTCAACTTTTGGTTCGCACCAAACATCAAACACATTTACAATTTGAAGCTATTTAGGACACTTGATATGCTTATTAAGAATATCCATTTATTGTTGGAAATAAAGAGTACTACCGCCTCAATAGGTCAAGTTCAACTGGAAGACTGACAAAATTTATGAAAACTTCTAGGTTTTTAGTAGAAAAATAATTTTCCTCGTCCTTATCCCAAAAATATGCAACCTATCAAAGTTGAATTTGTTTTGGACTAGGCTACTAGTGTCCTCTCTAAACCCCTCTATAAATAGCAGCTCATCACATTGAGCATAAGAGAATCTACTGAAAGAGGAGAACTATAGCAATCACAAGGTGAACATATGAAAACAAATTCTACGTCTTTCTACCTTGTTCATATTTTTTTTTAGGTTTTCCTTCCTTGTTCACATTATTTTTTATTCTACTGACACCATCACATCATTATATATATATATATATGTAATCCAAGTGATGTTGTAAACAACTTTTGAAAGAGTGAAACATAATTTTTCATAGGAATTAATAGCCATTTTTGTTGACTTTGTAGCAATGCATTATTTTATTTTATTTTTTTTAAAAAAACAAATTCCAGCATGCATGCTTATTTGTCTTAGATGAATTGCCAACTAAAATAAATAGTTTTTAATTCATATGCACTTATTTTCTTTACGGCCAAGTTCCTTTTGTTTTTTCTAGGTCATAGGTCTAATTTTTTTTCTTTTAATTTTTCAAGTGAAAATAAAATAAAATAATATTTCTTCTTATCCAGCGAATCTTTATATCATTTGAACCAAAGGTGTTGCATTATTATAAATAATTTTACATTATTTTTGGCAAAGACTTTACACCGTTTGATCCGAAGGTGCCGCATTGTTCGAGCCAAAAACTTTACACTATCTAAAACAAATACTTTACATGATTTGTGGCAAAAACTTTACATTGTCTGAGTCAAAAGACATCACATAGTCCAAATCAAAGACTTTACACCATCTAAGGTAAAGATTTTACATGATTTGTGGCAAAGACTTTACACAGTCTAAGGCAAAAATTTTACATAATTTATGGCAAAGACTTTACACCGTCTGAGTCAAAGGCATCCCATAGTCCAAACCAAAGACTTTACACCATCTAAGGCAAAGACTTTACATGATTTGTGGCAAAGACTTTACACCATCTAAGTCAAAGGCATCGCATAGTTCAAGCCAAAGACTTTACACTGTCTAAGACAAAGACTTTACATGATTTGTGGCAAAAACTTTACACTGTCTAAGTCAAAGACATCTTATAGTCCAAGCCAAAGACATTATACCATCTAAGGCAAAGACTTTAGGAGATTTGTAAAGACTTTCCACCATCTAGATTAGGCATAGTTCTTGCTCAAAGAACATAATCGTTCATTATTGAGATTCATGACCATGATTATTGAATTACTAATTTAAGAGCTAATAAAATATCTTTTTTTCCTTTTTTTCCCAAATTGAATCATGGTTTACTTTAGAGATTTGACTTTCTCTTATTCAGAGTTATGATACCTTGTGATATCATATCATAAGGACAGTGAGGTGGAGACCAAATTGCTTGTAAGTACGCCATTAGCTGGCCAATATGTTGCTCTATGGCCATCTTTGGAGGAACTTTCTGGTTTAGATAATTGGACTATTGAATATAACAACCGTCCTCCTAAGATGTGGGTACTTTGCACTCCTAATCATCATACAAAAAATATTGCAACTTCTTTATCATGTTTGGGGAGACGAATCATAAATGAAGAGATTCGATGGGATGACACTTTAACACTTAATGGAGAGTTTCACTATATTCCAGGCTATTGGGAGTGGGATGAAGATATCCTTAGTAGGAATCGCTAGACTTTGAAGGATGCAAAAATATATGATGTTGTGTATGATTCACTTTTTACTTATGATCGTAACACTAACATCTTGCAAGCCTTCTGCGAAGCTTGGTGTCCTGTTACAAATATACTGCTTACCTCAATCGAAGAACTATCTATATCACTTTGGAATTTACACGTGATTGGTGGTTTACCCATAACAGGAAGTCTTTACGAGAAAGTCATACCAAATGTTGCAGAACTTTTAGGCATATTTGATAAGGGAAAAATGTTTCTCCTTCACTCTTGTGAGCATCTATTTGATGCCTTTCATCGGATCCGAGTAGAGAATAATCATGACCCGAATGTTTCTGTGGAAAGATGGGTAGAATTTTGGTGTAAGAAAGATACAAAATATGGACAACCCCCACTAAGAAGAGAAAAAAAGTCCGCCCGTCTCAAGTCATCGTATAACCCAACTGGCGTAATTGGTGAGTCTATTAATTGGTCTCCTGCTGAAAAAGCTTTGTTTCACAAGTTAGAAGTTAAGAGTCACAAGAAAAATGAAACATACTTGGTATCCTTTTTATCTTGTTGGTTGTGCGTATTTGTGCTTCTTACGAATTTGACTTTATTCGTTCGGGCGTCTTCAGAATCGCATGTCATTTAGCATATGGACGAAGAGTTAGCCTTGCAGTTCCAGTCTTAGCCAGCATTTACGAAGGTCTAAATACAATTTCAAGATTCTCACGACTTGATCTAGTCCAAATTTGTTTTTCAATTCATTACATGTATGGTTGGTCGTCCTATTACTTCAAAACTCATTACCCATTAGAAGGTGGATCAGCTGATCCTCTTATAGCTTCCTTTTTTGGTGAAGGTGTTGTCAGGTATTTTGAAAAAGAGGATACAAGAAAGCATATACATTGAGGGGGAACCATTGTCTGGGATGAAACATTGATCAAAATGCCTAATGCTCACCACTACCGCGACGACGACACTGAAAAGGAGTTTCAATCAAATTTCTTTATGAGACTTCGGTCAAATTATCTCACTTTAAGGGATGAAAATATATTTATTGTGGAGCCTTATAGTCCCAATAGATTCAGTTGTCAATTTGACTTTTTTCAAGATGTTCCTTAGATCGAGATTTTTGTGAAGCTTCATTAGCCTAGGGTTTAAGGTTTGCACAAATTTATGTGCTGACAAAATCTAGGGCAAGAGCAATATTTTCTCCTAGTGGGTCCAACTTGAAGAAATTCTTTTCGCTCAATTACAAGTCTTGGTGGGAAAAGGTGCATGAAAATTTTCTTGTAAATTATATACAATCCTTGGTGAGTGTTGTTGGTCTGGATACTAATGTTCTTCAAAAGCAAGACGAGGAGGTCTTAATTGTGAGTCAACCTCCTATTTTGAAGTCTAAAGTTGTTGTTCCAGACAAGATCAAAGGATCATCACTTGAAGAAGTTCAAAAAGAAAAGTATTCAACTCAAATTCAACGGACCTCTCACAAGCGGCCATCTCAAGATGAAAGTAGTAGCACCCGTAGTGATCATTGTTGGAAGTAATTGAAACTACCTTCTGACACGCCAAACGATGATAGTTCACATCCGGTAGAGATTTCCGACAACAATGTTAGTTCTTCAAGGACTTTGATAACTATTAAAGAGGTAACGATTTTTTTTCATTCCATGATACCACATGATTCTACTAACTATTATATTTCTTCTTTTATATATATATATATATATATTATTATTATTATTATTTTTATTGCAGGCAAACGATGTTGGCATTTTGGAGACTTCTTACCAAAGTAAGCCACAAGATAGTAATGAATGTGTAGAGGGGCCGACTTCAAGAAAATCAATTTTGTCACCCAAATCAGAGTGAGAGGCTACTTTTATCCCACATGAAAGGACTACATCAAATGTAGAATATCCTCCCCATAAGAAACCGGCGATGTCCGTGTCCATTTTTGACGGAAAGCAAGTCATCTCAAAACTTTGAATGAATTTTTTCGAGGGAGCTTGGAATAAGATTTGTTCTAAACTTGCTGATCTTACTGCAAAACTTGTTTCTTCTCTTAAGGATAAGATCCAAGTAATTCTCAAGGATGTAGATGAAATGGGGGTGGATATTTCTCCTTTGAAGAACTTATTGGAGTCTCTCTTTGAACTTGCCACCTCCTATGACCAAGCAATGATCATCCCTCGCTAATAAAGCCCTGAAAATTGAAAAATCTGATCCATACCTAAATGCCAAGAAACACCTTGATCTTGTATTAAATGAAAAAAAATAAGAAATTCAAAGAATTTTCTGATGTCTGTCAATCCCTTAAGGAGGCAAGAAAAAAGGTAAAGGAGTTAAAAGCCCTCCGAGATGCTGCCAAGAAAGAAGTCGAAGATGTCGAATCTAAAGTCTCAGCAGATGAACAAGAGTACAACAAATGTGTTGATGTTTCTCTAGCTTTGCGAAGACTAGCTTGTTATGAACTATTTTTTTTGGTCCCTTTTTTTAGCATTCTGATTGATAGTTGTCACTCTTTTAGAAATCCTTTTGATTGCATTATATTGCACATTTATTCAAGTATTTCTTTTACGTTTCATATTCAAGAGTTATTTACTCATATTGATGCATTGACGTAATCGCATTAAGGTTGGACTTTCCCTTAAACACCATTGTTTATCACCTTGTGTGTTTTGATAGTACGAGAGATATATCATTATATGAGAGAATCAAAGCCAAGAGAGACTTAATTTATCAGAAACCAAACTTCTTAATCTAAAACATATCCAAAATTTATAGCTCAAGTCTCTCAGGATCATTCTAAACAAACTTCAAAAATGAATTTAACATGCAGAAAAACTGACAGATTTATATTCGCATGATCTTATTAAAAATACTCATATCTCAGTGTAGAGAAGCCGAAAAGGAGATTCATAGAACTACAACATGTACAATATTCACAGCTAATAGCTTTACGAATTTGCACGAATATTTCTTTAAAGTCAATTCAAATTCTGTCTTGATTGGCCTTCTCTAATTCACACGTTATATATGACAATCTATAAGAATATTGTGATGCACAAATAATAGTGTGCCCCATTTCTTTTGAACTTATGAGACTAAACTTAGGATGTAACTCTATGCACCACGAACCTCAGCAAAGAGGGTCAAGAGAGACTGTATTTTTTGGATACTCATGCGACTGAACTCAGAATGTAATTCCAAGCACCTATGTACCTCAGTGAAGAGGATCAAGTCATAACATAGTTCTAAAAGAGTGATTTTTTTGATGTCCTAACTTTTGCCAAGGCCGCCTCTTTCGAGATTTTCAACCTAGCGGATATTGTTTTTGATGTCGTGCACAGTTTATACTCTTGCAGCCTAGGAGTAACATGCAATTTATGCTCATACCTTAAGAAGCGTGTTTCTTTTCTTTAAGGATAGTATCTCTTTATGAACTTTCCATTGATGGGGCCAATGCGCAATCCTTCTGAGTCAACAAGTTTGTAAGGGTCACATGAGTATACTTCTTATACCACATATGGTCCATCCCATTTAGCAGAGACCTTGCTTCTAGAACGACGAGAAGTAATAATGGGCCTTCTTTCAACAAGAACTTGATTACCCACTTGGAAGCATCTAAGACGAACCTTCTTATTAAAAGATCGAGCTAGACAAGCTTGATAACATTCCAGACTTTGTTGGGCCTCTAAATTTTTTTTATCAAGAGCTTCCAATTCTTCAAGGCGTAACCGAGCATTTTCTTCATTAGTGATTCCTTCTTGAATGGCAAGGAGCAATGATGGGATTTGACATTCAAGTGGAAGGATTTCTTCAACTCCATAAACAAGAGAATAGGGAGTCACTTATGTTGGCTTGCAATACGTAGTCCTATATGCCTAAAGAGCCTCTTCCATTCTTTCATGCCAATCTCTCTTAGACTTGGAAACAACTTTCTTTAACAAGTTGCAGAGTGTCTTGTTAAAATCTTCAGCGAGACCATTAGCAGCCACATAATACATAGAGGAATTGAGTTGCTTGAAGCCAAAAAGATCCCATAACTTCGTCAATAACTTGTTATCAAATGGATTGCTATTATCTGTTAATATGTATCGAGGAATACCAAAATGGTGGATAATATTGAATCAAATGAAGCTAGCGACATTCTCTTTCTTCACTTCTCTAAGAGAAACAACTTCTGCCCATTTTGAGAAATAGTCAGTTGCAAACAGGATATACAAATGTCCACCACAGGACTTAGGCAATGGTCCAACAACATCCAAACCCCAGGTTTCAAATGGCCATGAGGTAATAGTTGGGTGCAATACTTATGGGGTTTGATTTATAAAATTCGCATGAAATTGGCAAGCTTTACATCTTCGAACATAATCCAGACAATCTTTCACCATAGTTTGCCAGTAATATTCCATCCTTTTTATGTGAAAATAAAGTTTTGTCCTAAATTGATGCGCTCCACATACTCCAGAATGTGCTTGTTGCATAGCTTGAGTAGATTTATCTGCACCCAAATATCGTAAGAGAACTCCATCGAACAACCGCCTATAAAGTGTATTTTTATAATAAAGACAATGAGGGGCTCGTCGTCGGATTTCTGTCCTTCTTAGAAGATTTTCTGGCAATATTCCATAACACACGTAATCTATTATTGGTTGTCCCCAATCTTCAATTTCAGCCTCTAAAGTAGCAATAACTTGTAGAAATTCTTCTTCATGCTCTTCTGGAGGCGAAGTTATCCATCTTTGGCAAACCACAACTTTTATTTCATCAGGTGATACTAATGCAGAAGTTAAAGATGCCAACACATCAGCCTTCTTATTTTCCTTTCTAGGGACATGTTGAATAGTCACCTCTCTAAGCCATCCTATCATTTTTTGAGCATAATTGTAGTATGGGAGTAACTCAGGTTGTTTTACTTCATAATTACCTGACTTGATTGATCACTAACTTGGAATCCCCAAAAACTTTTAGTTGCAATTGTTTCATATCAACAACCATTTCAAGCCCAAGTAAGAGTGCTTGATATTCGGCAATATTATTGGAGCAGTTTTGTGTTAGAGTGAGGGAGTAGGAAACAACTTCTCCATAGGAAGTGAAAAATACCACTACAGCACCGGCTCCTTCACAATGTGCAGCACCATCAAAATACATCTTCCAAGGTGGCTGAATTTCCACTAACATTACGTCTTCATCAGGTAATTCATTAGATAACTCTCAATCATTCATAATTGGATGATCGACCAAGAAATCTGCTAGCACTTGTCCTTTTACTACCTTCTGAGATATATACACAATTTCAAATTGTTGAAATTGGAGGTACCACCTTGCTAGTCGATCACTTAAGACAGGCTTGGACATGACAAACTTGATAGGATTTGCTTTAGAGATAAGTTGTACAATATGAGCTTGGAAGTAATGCTTCATCTTCTGAATTGAGAATATGAATGCCACAAATAATTTCTCAATAGGTGAATACTTGATCTCATTTTGTGTCATCATCCTACTCAAGTAACATAGGGCATTTTCTTTCCCTTCATCATTTTCTTGTGCGAGAAGTGCTCCTATTGACCTTTCTTGTGCTATAATGTATAAAATCAATGGTTTTTCAGGTATAGGAGCTACAAGTACTGGAGGCTTCATCAGATAATACTTTATATTCTCGAAAGCATTGGTACAAGCTTGGTCCCATTAAAAAAGAACATCTTTCTTCATAAGGTGACTGAATGGTTGACATCTCCCAGCCAGATTTGAGATAAACCTCCTACGGTATGCTAATTTTCCCTGTAAGCTTTTTAATTCATGAATATTTTTTGGCTCAGACATCTTCAAAATAGCATCTATCTTATCTTGATCAATCTCGATTCCTCAATGTCGAACAATAAAATTGAGAAACTTTTTCGAAGTAACTCCAAAGGCACATTTTAAAGGGTTCATTTTGAGTTGGTATCTTCAAAGTCGTTCGAACACCATTCTCAAATCTTGCAAGTGGTCATCACTCTTTCTTGATTTCATCACTAAGTCATCAACATAGCACTCAATATTTTTATGAAGCATGCCATCAAAAATATTTTGCATGGCTCATTGATAAGTAGCCTTAACATTTTTTAAATGAAAAGGCATTACTTTGTAGCAATATATACCTTTAGGAGTGCAAAATGCAGTCAGTTCTTCATCCCTTGGTGCCATGCGAATTTGATTGTATCTAGATGAACCATTCATGAAAGACACTGTCTCGTATACAGTTGTGGCATCAATCATAAGCTCAGGGATTAGAAGAAGAAATTCATCCTTAGGGCATGCATTATTAAGATCTCTAAAGTCAACACAAACTCGGATTTGGCCATCCTTCTTTCTTACAGGTACAATGCTTGAATTCCATGTAGAATATTTGACTTCACAAATGAAATCTGATGAATTTGTTAACTTTAGTTTCGATCAAAGGAACCAGTTCAAGTCTAAAGCGATGTTGAGTTTGTTTAGCAAGATGGTGCTTCATTTCACAACAAGATGATGAACTACAATTTTAGGGTCTAATCTTGGCATTTCTTTGTAACTCCAAGCAAATACATCCCTAAATTCTATAAGCAGCTCAATATATTTCTTCTCTTCATCTTCATCTAGTGAAGCACTTACATATGTAGGCCTTATATCATCATCAACCCCAAGATTTACTTTCTTCAATACATCAATAATATTCTTTACCCCTCCCTCGAGTTAAGGTGGCGTATCTTCAGCATCCTTAGCATCCTTATCTTCTTGAGGATCACCATCATTAAAAGATATGTGATGGAATGCATGGATATCAACAAACTCATCCTCAATTTTTGCATATAGTGAAGTACTTTCCTCGTCACAAATTGTGATGTGATACTTTCTTCATCTTCATCTTGCTCCCTAGTGTGAACTATGGTATGAGCTCTTGCTCTCAGGATATTTCCACATGAAACTACAAGTTTTGTTTCTCGCCTCATTCTAGAAGAAATCAAACTGGGGCAATTCTTGGGTGAATTATGCTCTCGAGCATGTACCCATTCTTCCATTGTTCTATAATTTCCTTAGCGCTTGTTCATTGGTCCCAAATGATCAAAGACTAAAGTTTTTGGGGTTTATTTGATAAGCGATCAAATGCAGAAACATTAGGAGTCATTCCATTAAGTCGATCAAACACATAAGGCTTCTTTTGAGCATCATAGGTTCTTCCAAAGGGGTACTGTAGTTGATGCTCATCCTTTTTATAGAGATTCGAACTGGTAGTAGTTATTTATAACCCAAGCCTTCGCGCGATTGCTTGACAGCATACCCTCTCTCTATCATTATTCTTTGAGTTAGATTTAGGCCATGATTTGCCTTTTCAATAACTTTATTTGGAAGTTTCCCTACTTTAAAAGTTTCATTGGGATTGTACCCTGCTTTCACCAACAACTTATATGTATTTGGGTCAAAACCCTCATTTGTACGCTTTTTATAAAGTGATTCATATGAATCATGATTTGATGGTCTGACAAATCCTTTTATTATTTTTAAAGGTGATTTGATTGCATCAATTTGCTTGATAGGAAATGTCAACTTGCTACTCTACAACTCAGAGGGTGGGATCTTGACCTTGTTTGTCTTTGAGACAGTGAGAAATAGGAATCACTCTCTTTCTTGAAGAAGCCTCACTTGTCTTAGGTACTTTACTAATATCTGAAAGCATTTTATTCTTTTCAATCATGACCATCATATTATCAGGTGCTACATCAACCTTTTTTGTGATATCAGCCTTTCTGATTGGTATCACGTTATCAACTTTGACTTTTTTTGAGACATGATTCTTTAAGTAGAATTTTGAATCAGCAAAGTGCGCTTTTGTCTCGGTGAAAGGTTCATCATCACCAACTACCTTCTTTTGAACCCCATCTTCAAAGTATTTGAAATATTGATGGTAGGTGGATGGTACCACTTTGTTGTCATGTATCCATGGCCTTCCTAACAAGATATTATATGAGGTCTTTGAGTTAATAACATGCATCCATGTACTCGAACTCATATCTCCCATCATTATATCTAATTTGACAGCGCCAATGGCTTGCTGCCTCCTTGGTTAAATCCCTAAATCATCAGACGACTTTCAGAAAGTTCATTTATTGGGATTCCAAGTTCCTTCGCAGTGCGAATAGGAAGAATATTGACCCCAGATCCATCATCCACCATGATCCTATTTACTTTATGTCCACGCACAAAATTTACCATATATAAAAAATGATTATGCAACACTTCACCCAATAAAAGATCATCATTAGTGAATGTAAACTTCGCATCACAAGTGTCCACTTCTTCAGAGTGAGACTTGATAGGGTCTTCATGTGATGGAAGTAATGATGGCGATGAGTCTTCTCCCGTTGTCTATTCTTTATCAATGTTATAACACAAGGCCTTGGTGTCACAACAAGAAATCTTTTCACGGAACCAACTTGGCAAAAATTCCTCTAATGTCACAGGAGAACGTTGCTTTTGATAGTAATTCCCCCCAATTCTTGACTTCTTCACATTTTTCTTTACTCTTTGAGTTTTAGGTAGTTTTTTTATCTTTGCTCTTGTCACTTGCTTACTCGCCTCTCTTTGCAAGCTCGTTTTACAACTTCTTCATCGTGTCATTAAAATCCATCTTTGATCATCAGTATAAGCACCGCAAGATTGATTTTCCTTTAGAGGTTTATCTTATCCTATTACTTTATTCATCAAAGGAACGAGTGATGATGTGTTAACATCTATCGGTTTGAAGTCACCAAATTTAATTATTTTTGGTGGTGATGTGGCTAGGACATTACCATCATTATATATTTCGACAAAGTTGCAAAAAACTATGTGATCGAGTGAACCAAAAGTGATAGAGATTTGATTTGAACTCTTCTTCTCGTAATCAAGTAATATCTTTCCTTCACGGGCTAAGTCCATGATCTTTTCCTTAAAGATAAAACACTTTTCAATAGGATGGCCCATCAAAGATGATATTTGCAGTAATTTGGATCATTAGTCCTCCCAGCCTCATCTAGACACTTTATTTCAGGTAGCTCAAAGAGTTTTAATGCCAGAAGCTCTTCAAAAATTGATGGAACATCTGAGTCCAAGAACAGATACTCTTTTGCCTGTATTTCCTTCAAAGTTAGCTATGACACCCCTCAAAATTTTTCCCTAAGATTCGGACCTTTTTTGTATTCGGGTAGGATCGAACTCGAGTATTGTGGAGCATTTGCATGAGTAAGATGAGTCATTGAGAAATTTAGCAGCGTTACAGGTGATGTGGGGTCATGAAGGACCCCTAGGACCAAATCAATCCAAAAGATTCATCGGGGCTAAGTTTGAGGAGGAGTTCACATGAGGGGTTGACTTCTAATGAACCTATCTTTTGAAATATGACGATCTGGGTGGCCCACGACCTATTGAATTAAAGGTCATCGAGTCTTCTTTCCAAATCCACCAAGAATGTACATTTTGGAGTTTGGAGTCAAAAGATATGACGATTCTAAGACGAACTAGCACGGCAGGAATTTCATTTTTGGGCCTGGGTTATAACTGCTGGGGAAATAGCCTTGGCGCTGTAAGGGAGCGATGCGCCACTATTGCACCAAGAATGTGCCTCAGTAGTTTGGTCCTTGGTGTGATGCGCCACTAAAAGGTGTGCAGGGATTTTCAAGCCAATTTCCAGAACCCAGGAAATATTGGCCTTGGCGCTGTAAGGGCGCGATGCGCCACTATCGCGCCAAGAATGTGCCTCAGTAGTTTGGTCCTTGGCGTGGCGCGCCACTACGAGATGTGAAGGTTTTAGGCATAATCAGCCAGGCGCTGCAATGGCGCGATGCGCCACTATCGCGCTAGGAGCATTTTTGTCTATTTTTCAGAACTTTTGAAAAGGGGTAATTTGGGAATTCCCCCAAATTATATATGTATCATCCTTAGCACATTTTGGAATCATTTTTCAATCCCTCACTCTCTCTCTAAAAAAAGCCCTAGGAGTTCCTCTCTCTCTCTCTCTTTCTTCTTCTCCATTTCCAACAAGGAGAGTTCCAAGAGCTTCAAGATTTGAGTTCCCCATTGAAGACCCAACATCAAGGTTTTCTTCAAAGTCTTCAAACAAGATATGTAAGGCTAACCTAAAATATGGATTGAGTTCTTCCATATGCCCATAGATGTGTTGGTTAGGAGTTGTGAAAGAGTTGCACCTTCTAGAAAGATTTTCTTGAAAGTTTTCCCTAAACTATGGAATGCTTTTAGATACAAATGGTTGATTGGTGATTTTAATGACTTGAGTTACTAAATAGTTATTTTTCATATTATTAACTACAAATGTATCCTTGTATATAGATTTATAGATGTTGATGATATTCTTGAGTTGAGTTTTGTTGAGAGTATGGATTCATGTTTCATTCACATGAACCCAAGATGAGGTTTCTTTGGTCATAATTTGTCTTGAGTTGAGATGGATGGTTTTGTGTATATGTGTATTGATTGGAATGAAAAGAATGAATTGGATAGTTAAGAATGTCCTTTTGCTTCCATAAATTGAACATAGGACTAAAATAAGGATTTTGGAGTAGATGTTTGACGATTGATGTGATGATGATATTTAACAATGATATGATGATGATGTTTGATGATGATGATGATGTGATGATGATGTGAATAATGGTATTTGACGATGATGTGAATGGAGAGGTTATGTTGATGAGCATGTTGTGTGATGAAGTGGATTGGAGTCTAATGCGATTTTGTGGTATGTGATGTGCATAATTTGAGTTGATTGGAGTCTTAGGAATATTTTGAAAATAAATGATCTTTTGAGGAGGAGCTTTAACTAAATTATTTATGAACCTTTTTGCATAAACTATTTACACACTATTTTGATTCTAAAGAATTATTAATTTCATCTCTGATTTAAAAAGAGTTTAAGAATGAGTTGAGTTTGAAAAGTCTTTTAATTATTTTGAATATGAGTATTTTGAGTATAAATGAGTTTGAACACTTTTACATAAAAATGTCTATTTTGAGGTAGAGTTGAGGAGTTGGAATTATATTTTAAATGCATATAATATTTTCTACATCCATTGAGTTGAGATGGTATCAATTTAAAGAGAAGAGTTTGATGATTTGAGATGAGTCGATTTGAAAGAAGGTCCAATGAGGCCAGATTTGATTAAGTTTTGAAAAGAGTCCAATGAGACTAAATGAGTTGATTTGAAAGAGTCCGATGAGACTAAATGAGTATTTTGAGTATGTTACTCACTTGATAGATATGAGCATATTAAGTCTTGGGAGGAGTATCGATCACCGAATTAGGTAAGAGTAAAGTCCATACTCAAATCCAATAACTACATCGCCAAACATAGGAGGGGATTGAACCGTTAAAGTCGGATGCTTCCCCCAAAATGTTTTTCCTGACATTATAGGACTCGGTTGGATTGGATCCATGATTGGTTGATGCGTTCATACTCTGGCAAGGTATGAACGGACGCAACAACGTCGGCTTGTTGTACTATCACTCGCTCATATAGTGATGGTTGTCGGTTAGAGAGACTCCTAATTGAATGGATTGTGCTTGATCTGATTGGTTTGATTGTGATTGTAGATGATTGAGTTGAATTGTAAGACATTGCATAACTTAATTTGCATATTTATTGAGTTGAGCCCCTTTGAGTTGATTGTGAGTTGATTGCATTGATCGGATTGGATTAGATGAATTGTGATTTGATAGTGTGCGATTGGACTGGATTGGATTAGATGATATGTTGATTGGGTTGAATGGAAGGTTATATGAATAGATTGGATCGGATCGTATATGACCGGGTTAAACCGATTGTATACGATTGGATTGAATCGGATGATATATGATTTGATTGAACTGTATTGTGTATGATTGGATTAGATTATATGATGTGTGATTGGTCTTTGTCTAGAAATGTATTCTTACTTTAGACTTATGATTTCTTATGTGAGTCTCTCCTACCTTTCTGATTCAAGATAGTTGATCCGATGTTATTCTTTCTTGAGGTATGTTTCATTCTGCCATATTACATACTCGTACATTCCATGTACTGACGTCTATTTGGACCTGCATCGTTTCATGATGCAGAGACAGGTTTAAGAGATCGTCAATAGGAGCATCATTGGGGATCTATTCGCATTCAGCATATTGGTGAGTCCTCCCCTACATTTGGAGGAAGCCGCTTATGTTATTCTTGCATCGAGTTAGCCCTTGTCATTTGATTTGAGGTAGCCATGAACATGTCATTGGCACCAATTAGATAGTACTGATAGAGGCTTCATAGAGTAGATAGTGATGGGTCGATTGAGTATTTCTTTCATTGAGTTATTCTTGACAAACTATTTTTAATGACAAATATTTTAGTTGATTTGTTGGCCCATGGCCTTTATTCTTTGAGTTGGATGGGTGATTTGAGTTGCCCGCTAAATTATTCTTTATTTTTAAACTTTCCGCTGAATGAATGAATGAACGGATGTGTGATCGAGCTATGTGGTTCGCTCGGGAGACAGAAATGGTTCCTGAGTGCCGGTCACGTCTAGGGTACCCTCTCGGAGCGTGACATCAGATTTCTACCAGTATTATTCTGAAAAGTCGTGGTCTTTACCCTTTGATTCTTGCTTAGATTTGTAGTCACTTTCAAAGGTACAACATTAACATTCATCAACTCCTTATTTTCAAACTTAGGTGCCGATTTTTCTCCCTTCTTTACCTCCATTTTGTCTTTTTCCTTACGAGGCTCATAAATAAGTGGTTTTTCAATTCCGCTTGCAGATATGCTCAACTTCATATCATGAGAACGTGTGGCTAGTTCATCAAATGATTTGGGTTTAATACCCTATAGGATATAACAAAGTCCCTAACGCATTCCTTGAATACACATTTCTATTCCAGAAGTTTCACTAAGCCTATCCTTACAATTGAGGCTTGCATTCTCCATCGGTTGATGAACTTGATGATATGTTCATCTTCCTATTGATGTGTATTTGTGAGTTCAACCATGCTCACAGTACGCCTTGTGCTATAGAAACGATTGAGAAATTTATGCTCATGTTGTTCCCAACTATCAATAGAGCCAATCTCGAGATCTGTATACCAGTCAAAGGCATTTCCTTGTAAGGAGCGCACAAATTGTTTGACTAGATAATCTTCATATATTCCAGCATTATTGCAAGTTTCAACAAAATGGGCAATGTATTTCTTTGGATTTCCCTTTTTGTCAAATTATTGAAATTTTGGAGGTTGATAACCTGCAGGCATCTTCAAAAAATCAATTCTTGAAGTGTATGGCTTTGCATACGTAAATAATGACTTTGAAGATAAGTCATACTTATCTTTGATAGTTCCAATAATGAAGTTATTCAGTTGATGAATGGGAATTTCTCCTTCAGCGGATACTTGTAGCTCATCACCCACATTTATTTGCTTTGTAACTGAATCTCCCTTTTTTGTATCATGGTACGTTTTCCAGGTGCATGACTTGAGTCTCCCTCCATAAAATTTTCAACTCTGTCCATCAACTTGACAATTCGATTATCCTGATCTTGCACATATTTTGTTAGACCTTCAATTGCTTTTGTCAAACTCGCCAGTTGTTCTTCAACAGTTGAGGCGTTAGTCATCATCGCTTGGATGACTATTATGGATGACGGATTAAAGCACGAAGTTTTCCTCAAACTAAAATTTATTTGAAATAAAGTTATGTGGAGTGACTGGGGCAGATCTCGTGATCAAGACATTATCTTAATCTTGAATAGTGCAATTCCTTGTGTTAAAAAGACTAAGTCGAGCCAACATCTTTTTAATAATATTAGCTATATTCTCTCCTTCTTTCAATTCATTCGGAAAGAATCTTGCCTCCTTTGAAGATGGAAGATCAAAAATAAGAACTAATGCGGACGACACTAGAAGTTCTTATTGTCCTAGCAAGTTTTCTTTGTTCCTAGTGATGGGTCCCAAACTTCCCATAGTAGCATCCAGTATGTTCTCCACCTCAGAGGAAAACTTGGAATCAGTAGCCTTAGCAACAGTAGTCCTGGAGTCAAACTTCTTAGATGTCATTTAAGTATTCTTGAAGCTTGATGATTGATGTAAAGAGATGAGAGGTAGAGATTGTCTCACTAGGCGTGCCAAAATTTATAAACAATAAATTTTTGAGCCGAGAAAAATAAATAATCAAGACTGGAAAATTGGAGTAACAAAATGTAATATTTAATTTCAAAATATAATCCTCTGATTCTTCAAATAATATGAAATATGTTGAACTTGAATTTGATTTAGAATCAAGGGCTTGAATAGCTTGATCTTGAATCTTCGTCTTTAAATTTGGATTTGAATTATTCATCACAAACACTTGTACGATTATGATGAATAATAAATATGAACAAGTAACTTGATATCGAACTTTTTGATATTTGCCTTCATTCTTGATCTTGAACTTGAACTTGAATTTAATTACTTGAACTTTGTAGCTTTATAGAGAATTTACGGTCTTTGATCCACGTGCTCTCTTCTTGCTTCTTGTTCTTCAAAACCCCTCCCTTTCTGAGAATAATGAGGACCCTATTTATAGTTGTAGGGAGTGGTATGCTTGTGCGATTTGATTGGTCGGTTTGAACTGACCAATCAGATGCCTTTGGTGAAAAGCTTCAATTTGATTGGTCATAACATATCACATATACACGTGATATTATTCTAGTGGCTTATTTAATTTAACTTGGATTGACACATAAATTTGACATGTGACATGATTTTAGTGGCTTATTTAATTTGACTTGAATTGCCACATAACTTTGACATGTGTCATGATTTTAATTGCTTATTTAATTTATCTTGGATTGCAATCTAACTTTGGCACATCGCATGATTTTAGTGGCTTATTTAATTTGACTTGGATTGCCACACTTTTTAGACTATTTTCTTGAATTTAATATAGTCTAAATTAATTTATAAATTTTAATCCAATATAATTTTAATGTTTGCAATTATAACAGAAATATTTACGTTTCAAGATAATATTCTCCTATATATATAAGAGGCTATGATACATAATTCTTGACCAATATGTGTGTTTGAGCTATGTGCTTATAGCCAACTATTCTTTCCTTGCCAAAAGTGTTGGACCCACTTCATTATTTTCTTTTCCTTGCTAAAAGTGTTGGACCTACTTTATTATTTTCTCTGTTTTAATTTTTTTTATGTTATATATTTAAAAATTACGTTTAAAAATATTATAAATTACAATAATTAACAACTTAAATATTTAGTTATATATTTAAAAATTACGTAAAAAGTATTATAAATCACAATAATTAACAACATAAAATATATTTAAAAATTGGTTGAGTCTCCGAATTCTATCCATGCCACATAAATTGGGACAAGTAGAATAACATATATTATTTTAAAATTACTTAAAAAGTACTATAGATTATAATAATTAACAATTTAAAATAAATCATATACAAAATTTGGTTTGCTCTCCATATTTCATTTGTGCAACATAAATTGGGACAGAGAGAGTAATACATATTAATTGAAAATGATGTAAAAATTACTTTAAATCGCAATAATTAAAAACTTTAAATATTTCTAAAAATATATAAGAATTTGATTGACTCTCCAAATTTCACTAATGTCATATAAATTAGAACAAAAAAAATAACATGTATTTGAACTCGTGTTAACACATATTCCAATATTTAATATAACGAATTTGAACCAAACTCTCCTGTTTTAGAACAATCCTGTAAAAAATTCTCGTCTCCAATATATACTAAATTAATTACTTATCTAAATTTGGTGAAACTTTATTTAGATATATCAATCAAATTACAAAGTGAAAGACACCTCGTACAGTCAAATTAATTAATACCACCAATGATTCATCTTTTAATGAAGATTTGGTGTGTCCACCTCCAACTTACAAATGAGGATGCTAGGCATTACCCATTTTCCTCATTCGTGTATATACTTTTTGTATTGGTAATAATATGCTGTAAGCGAAGACTATTTGACTAAACACCAAGTAAGTGTAGAGAGGATCACAATCAATCGTTGAATTGATCAACGCTGATCAGACCAATGATTAGTTAGGGCATTCGAAAAGGTATTGACTAAACTTGTCTCATTAGGGGTGGGCAAGGTATCGTATATATCGAATTACCATACCATTCCAGAAGTTTTGATACCGTAGTTTTGGTATTATGTTATTTGGTATGGCATATGGTATACATTTTAAACAGTTTTGGTATTCGATCCGATATTTGATATTTAGAAATAACATATAAAAATACCGAATACCATACCAAAGTATATAATTACACACACACACACATATATATATATATATATATATATATATATATATATATATATATATATATTTATTATTATTATTATTAAAATACTAAAAAATATGAAACCAATGTTATAAATACATTAAATATGTGGATTGCCCATTTAGTTAATACATAAACTTCTTATATTCATGCATACATATTCCCTAGGTTCTATGAATCATTTTGGATAAGTATGTATCCATTAATTTGAGCATTTAATATAATGACTTTTGGAGTGATTTCTCAACCTATAAATAGGTTTGTCATTCCCTATTGTAATAGACACTTGAAGACATGAATAAGATAATCTCTACATTCTACTCTTCATATATTTGTCTATAAATCTTGTTCTATATTACTTATATTTTAAAATGCGTTATCAACATGACACTCTAGCCAATTGAGATTAAGTTATAGTTTTTCTTCAACTCATGTTCTGGTTGATCTCATTATGAGAATCGAGAAGGAAAAAAATGATAATTACTGCAATCAAGAATATTCTATGCATAAAATCAGGTATGTATATTTCAAGAATCTTCTTATGATTTAGAAATAAGTTTCAATCGATATTCGACAATACAATAGCGTTTGGTTACTAACATTCACCAGGAACCAAAGGAATATGCTCCTACTAGTTGAATATTCTCTGCTCCACAAAATTTCTTAAATAAAAGAAAGTATAATGTTTTGGTAGCATTCGTTTGAAGGAAAACACCAATCTTTTAAATAAATTTGATTGTAATCTTGAAACTTGAAATATATCTTAAGTGCCCTAGCCCGCCGCCACTACCAAAAACCTAATTTTGCCTATTTTTCTGGTGGGATGGCCACCACGTCGCCGGATCAACCCCCACTGGGATTGATCAGATAATACCCATATCGGAAAAAGCTTCTAACATGAATTTTGCATCCATCCTTAGACCCTAGACCCCCACTAGTTAGGAAGAAACATTTGCCATTGAAACCTATTACTTATTTGCATGGAGAACCACGCGTAATATGGGAAGAAAAAGAGGTAGATCAAATGATACTGAATGATAACTTGTAGTATGCTGTCATTGGAAAGTTTTCTCATGGATGGCCAGACATCCAAGATATTAGATGATTAATTCTAAAACAGTGTGAATTAAAAGGTGAATGCAACATTGATTTGCTGAGTAACAGACATGTGCTTATAAAGGCATCATCTTTAGAAGACTATGTCAATATTTTTTCGAAATCATCGTACTATATTACACATCGAAATTGGACTTTTCCAATGAGAACTCTTAAATGGAATTCTTTTTTTTGACCTTGAGGAGGAGACAACTACAACGATTGCTTGGATCTCTTTCCCATCTTTGCTTCCCAACTTCTTTGGGAAGGTATCAATGTTCTCACTAGTAGCAGCTATAAGCAAGCCGCTTCAAGTGGATCTTGCTACTCAAAATCAAATAAGACCAAGGACCAAGGTAAAAGTAGAAGTGGACTTGCTGAGTGAGTTCCCAAAAAGAATAAATTTAAGGCTTAGAAAGCAATCAGGAGAGATATGTGGAAAATGGGTAAGAATAAAATATGATCATGTCACTAAGTATTGTACAAATTGCATAATACAAGATCATAATGAGAAAGAATGTTATATCATATATCCAGAGTTGCATCCACAAAGAGAGAAGGGAAACATGTTGGAGTAATCCAAGGGTCATGACAGGCAGGGGAAAAATATGGTGATGGAGAAAAAAGGAACGAAATGGGAAATAACACTCTAAAGCCTTCACATGATCAAAAGGGAGACAATCAAAGGAAGGAGGAGCAGTTTAGGGAACAAAAAAAAGGGATATAGATAATAGAGGAATCACATTTGGGAGAAACTGAAGCAGGTGTGGAATAAGAAACAACAACATCAAAATACTAGGGTGGTTGAGACAGTTAATCAATTTGACTCTAAATGAAAAAGAGAAAAAAGGAAATGATAAGTAGGCACAAACCAGCTCATTAAAGCAAAGGTGTGAGGAATTATTTGGAAAATATAAGAAAAGCTTGAGAACCGAAAAGAGTAATGAGGTACCTATTGAAGTGGAAGATAATTCTAACAAAGAAAATAGTCCAAAGCAAGATCCTAATATGAAGGATGAAGGAAGCATAAATAAAAAGGCTCAATCAAGCAGTGGAACTACTCAGAATGGAATTGAAGCCCTGAATAGTAGGGGTAGGGATGAGATAGATGATCTACAGTCAGACAATAGTCTTTTGTTAACAAAATCAACCCTGGACCTACAAGAAATAACAGTGGAGCAGAAGGAGGAGTTGAGAGACACAAAAAAAGATGACAACATGATAGAAAATATTAATAGTGTTGCAAGAGGACGGGACTTATCTCCTAGAAAAATAGCAAGAATGATGAGTGGTATGAAAAGAAATCATGCAAGTCTACCTCTACAAGTTTGAACAATAGGGATAGGGACTTAATTAGTAATCAATGATTGACAAAATTATATTCTAGAACATAAAATAAGTTAAAACTCAAAATTCTTTTGAGAGATTAATTGATCTAAATAGGAGACATCACTATTCACTGATAACTCTCATGGAATATTTTCAGGATCCACAAGAGTTGCATCAATTTAGAGATAAATTGGGAATGCAACATGCTTATTGTAATTGTTCAGCCAAGATCTGGTTATTTTGGGATGAGAAGTGGAAGGGACAAATAATAAGTGATAGTCTACAACAAGTTTCAATTCAATTAAAACAAAGCAATATGGAGGTATTGGTAACAACTATTTATGCAAGATGTAGTGCCCTTGAAAGACTAGAATTATGAAGGAATTAGAGAATATAGCTCAAGAATGTCAATATCCATGGATGATTGGTGGTGACTTCAATGTTGTGTTGAATAAAGATGAAAAACATGGAGGTTTGCTATTTTTACAGGGTGAAGCTACTGAATTTTCCCAATGCATCAAAAATTATGAGTTGGAAGAATTAAAGACTTCAGGAAGTAAATATACTTGATGGAATGGAAGGAGAGAGGGGAAGTGCATTTCTTAAAGGTTGGATAGGGTACTTGGAAATCAGGCTCTTTTCAACTTGATTCCATCAAGTGAGGTCCAACATTTAATAAGAAGGGTATCAGATTATGCTTCACTCTATGTTCTATATAATACAGAGGAAGAGATAACAGTTAAGCCTTTCAAGTTCCTCAATTTTTAGACAAAGCATAAAGAGTTCTATAAAGTGGTGAAGGACAGTTGAAAGGTGGATTTCATTGGATGTCCATTCTTGATTCTTAAGGTAAAGTTAAAAAGGGTCAAAGGTGCCTTGGCTAAATGGACCAAGGAAGTGTCTGGAAATATCTTTCAATAGATTTCCAACCTGGACGATGTAATTAAAGTACATGAGATACAATTTAAAATGATGCCTACAGAAATGAATAGAGCTTTACTGAAGAAAGAAGAAGTTGAATTAAGAAGGTATCTACATATAGAGGAGGAATATTGGAGGCTAGAAAATAGGTATGAACTGGTTTGAGGATGGTGGAAAGAATACAAAGCTCTTTCATTCATATGTGAGGGGGAGAAGAAAGAAACTTAACATTCAGGAGATCAGAATAGGTCAATAAGATCTTATTAATGGTACTGACAATATTAGAGCTGAAGCTATTCATTAATATGAAGAACATTTCAGGGAAACCTCATATAATGTAGAGAACAGGATGCTAAATCATATCTTTAGGTTGGTTTCTGATGCATAAAATGAAAAAATGACTGAATTGCCTACTAAGGAGGAAGTGAAAAAGGCAGTTTTTGATCTGAATGGAGATAGCACAAGTGGTCCAGATGGTTTATAAGGACATTCTTCAAAAATTGTTGGAAAATTATTTGAGATGATATAACACAGGTGGTCAGAGGAATTTTTTGTGGAAAAGAGATGCCAAAGTATATCACTCATACTAATTTGGTTCTCATACCTAAGAAGGAACATGTTAGTTCCTTTGTAGATTTGAGACCAATTAGTCTAAGTACTTTTGGGAACAAAATTATATCTAGGGTCCTCCATGGCAGAATAGCTGGGATGCTGCCTATGATTATTTCAGAGAATTAGTCAGGATTTATCAAAGGGAGAAGTATAATAGAGAATGTTCTTTGGCACAAGAGATTATTAAAAATATAAATCTAAGAAAAAAAATCATAATGTGGTGGTGAAACATGACATGGCAAACGCTTATCATAGAGTTTCTTGAATTTATTTGAAAAAGGTATTAAGGAGGTTTGGGTTCTGCGAGGCTATCATTGACATGATTTGGAGATTAATCTCAAGTAACTGATAGTCAGTACTAGTTAATGGAAAGTCCCATGGTTTTTTCTCCTTATCAAGAGAAATAAAACAAGGAGATCCACTATCACCTACACTGTTTATAATTGCTGCACAAGTGATATACAAGGGTCTCAATAATTTGTTGGAAGATGTCAATTTTAAAGGGTATGTGATGCCCAAATGGAGTCCAATAATCAATCACCTCTCTTATCTAGATGACACAACATTGTTCTCATAAGGTGACAGATAAATAGTAAAAAAATGATGAGTGTGCTAAGGAACTATGAATTAATCTCAGGGTAGTTGATTAATAGAGATAAGAGTTTTTTCTACCTTCATGAGAACACTGCTATTGCTGTAGGAATCAGACTGAGGAGATTGACAAGTATTAAAATGGAGAGTTTTCCATTTACATATTTAGGATGTCCATTTTTTTATGAAAGGAAGAATAAAACATATTTTGAAGATCTACTAAGAAAGGTGACAAGAAGAATTATGAGTTGGTAGAACAAATTCCTTTCCTTTGGTGGTAAAATGGTTCTGATAAGTCATGTTCTACAATCTGTGCCTGTATACTTATTGTCAGCTATGAACCCACCAAATAAAGTATTAGATCAGGTACATTAGATTTTTGCAAATTTCTTCTGGGGTAAGATTGGGAGAGATAGAGGAAAACATTGGGTTTCTTAAGAAGATTTATGCTATCCTTATGTTGAAGGAGGTATAAGATTTATATCCTTACATGATTCTCAAAGGCTCTATTTGCAAAGTTATTGATGAAATTTCAGGATTTCAATTTCATTATTATGGAGCACTTTTATGTGAAATAAATATTGCAAAAAGAAGCATCCTTCAGTGGTAAATAGTAAAGGGACACCCTATGTGTGGATAAAAATGTTATTGGTTAGAGAAGAAGTGGAACATGATATCTGGAGGCAGCTCAAAGCAGGAAACTCAAGCTTCTGGTATGATAATTGGACAAAATAAGGTGCACTATTTTTCACAGAGGAGACCAACAATATAGATGAAAGTTTAGAGATTAAAGGCCTCATTGTCAATGGGGAATGGGATAAAGAAAAGCTTCTAGGATTAATTTTTGGGAGATGACAGATCATATAATAGATACATTAAACCCATGCTAATTGAAGGGGAAAATGACAAAGCATGGTGGATGGCAGGCACTTCTGGAGCTTTTGCAGTCCAGTCTGCCAATGGTGTGGTGAGAAGAACAGAGTTGGCTGTGCAATATTTGGGTGTCTGGGATTCCTTTTAAATTGAGTTTTTTTTAATGGAGAGCATGGAAGGGTAGGATTACTATAGAGGATAATCTAAAGAAGATGAGGATCTCTTTAGCATCAAGATGCTACTGTTGTGAGAATTATGCACATGATACTATATCTCATTTACTACTAACTGCTCCTATAGCCCACATGGAGATTCTTTGATACTTGTGTAGGTATCAATATGGAGAGAGCCAATTTACCAATCCTAATTGAAAGATGATGGAAGGCTCAGGTCCCCGCAAAGCTCATTTGAGTATACAAGGCAATTCCATCAATTGTGATGTCGGAACTGTGGAAAAAAAGAAATACAAGGAGACATGATAAAGAGGTCACCAACCATAGAATGATAGAAAACTATCAAGACAGTGGGAATAAGGTGATTAAAGGAAAGTTGCGTTGGATAGATCTTTTAAAGGATGGTCAGGGATGGTTAAAGTCCTACAGGGATATAAGCCTAAATTACATCATCTAGCTATAAAGTGGAGTTTTCCTCAGTTTGGATGGGTGAAATGTAATACTGATGATGCTAGTAAAGGTAATCCTGGAGAAAGCTGATATGGACTTTGTATAAGGGGCACAAATAGAGATATGCTATTTGTAGAAGCTAAGGCAATAGGAACAACTGCCAATATGGAGGCTGAAGCAATTGCTATTCTGAAAGGTATGATACATTGTCAAATGTGTGAGTTTAGATGTCATTATAGAAACATACTCTCTGAGTCTCATGAAGATGATACTGAAAGAATGGAGAATTCCATGGAGTCTGGCGGTACACATAGAGGAGATTCAGAGGATAATGACTACACTACAAGTTCAAATCAAAGATACTTCTAGAGAGGCTAATCAATTAGCTAACCTAGAACTAGAGAGGCAGGAATTTATACAAGTTCATCACTTTAGAAATCTACGAGTAGTATGCAAAGGAAATCTAAATATGGAAAAAGCACAGGTCTATTCACTAAGAATAAAAGAAAGGAAAATAAATAGTTCAAATGTAACGGTCGCATAGATTTTTACAGCGTAGAGAGGAGTCTCACAGCAGGGGTATTTGCAAAATCAGTATGTATCATCAAAAGGGTTACACCGATATGAGACTAACTAAGCTAACTAGACTTAGATATGTGAGCTTACAAACTGAGTCATCACCAAAAGTTAGGGGCAGTAGAGTCAGATTAAGAAGTAAAACACGACAACTGGCTCTCAGACACATGACTCAGCTTTTCAAAAGATCCTAAGGACCCCAATTTCCTATCTGAGAACACCATTGAAAAGATGGAGAAAATGATAAGGGGAAGGCCACAAAATGAAAGGAGAAAGTTAAAGAAGATACCTTTGCGAGCCACAACTAAAGAGAATAGCCAGATCCAGGATTATCACCCAAAGCAGAAGTTTTCAAAGATGGCATTTCACAAGCTCTCTCAAAGGCAACATAGTAAGAGGAAGGAGATGAGAGACTCAGTTAGGAAATCCTATCTGAGGGTTTTTGTTTTTTATATTTGGCCGGAAAGGGTATTGGGTTTGGGACTACAATGTAAGAATGCACTAATTGTTTTTGGGTTGTTGGGGTCCATTTTTGGTAATACATCAAACAACAACAATCCAGTTAAATCCCATAATGTGGGATCTGGAGAGGGTAAAGTGTACGCAGACCTTACTGCTTCTAAGGTAGGACAGCTGTTTCCGAGAGATTCTCGGCTTAAAAGAAGCATAAAAAGATGTCAGATAAGGCTAAGAAGTTCAAAGTGTTATGGGTAAGCAAATAATGAATAACGCAAATAACGAAAGTGACACAGGTAAAATAGAGTAATCAAAGTACAAAAAATAATAGAAAGATAATAACAGAAGTCAGAGAACAAGAAATTATAGTGCGCTAATGCGCTTACTAATACGGAAGAATAACGAGACTATGTACTAACCTTCTACCCTAATATGGGTCCTCCACACCCTCCTATCTAAGGTCATGTCCTTGGTAAGCTGTAACTACGCTATCTCCTATCTAATCACCTCTCTCCAATATTTCTTCGGCCTACCCATACCTCTTCTGAAACCATTCATGGCCAACCTCTCACACCTCCGCACTGGGGCATCTGTGTCTCTCCTCTTTACAAGCCCAAACCATCTCAGTTGCATTTTCCACATCTTGTCTTCCACCGAGGCCACTTCTACCTTGTCCCAAATAGCCTAATTTCTAATCCTGTCACTCTTGATATTCCCACACATCCATCCTTGGTAAGTTGTAACTGGGCCATCTCCTATCTAATCACCTCTCTCTAATATTTCTTCATCCTACCCATACTTATTCTGAAACCATCCATGGCCAACCTCTCACACCTCCGCACTGGGGCATCTGTGTCTCTCCTTTTTACAAGCCCAAACCATCTCAGTTGCATTTCCCGCATCTTGTCTTCCATTGAGGCCACTCCTACCTTGTTCCAAATAGACTAATTTGTAATCTTGTCACTCTTGGTATTACCACACATCCATATCAATATTCTCATCTCGTCTACTTTCATCTTTTAAATGTGAGAGACCTTAACTGGCTAATACTCCGCCCCATATAATATAGCCAGTCTAACAACCACTTTATAGAACTTTTCCTTAAGTTGTGGTGGCACATTCTTATCATATAGCACACCATAAGCGAGCCTCCATTTCATCCACCCTACCCCAATATAATGTGTGACATCATCGTCAATCTCTCCGCTGCCTTGCATGATAGACCCAAGGTACTTGAAATTACTTTTCTTTTGGATGTCTTGGTTACCAAGCCTAATTTCCGTGCCAACCTCCTGTGGTATCTCACTGAACTTGCACTCTAAGTACTATGTCTTGGCCCTACTCAAATTAAACCCTTTAGACTCCAAGGTATGTCTTCAATCCTCTAGCTTAGCGTTAACTTTCCTATGAGTCTCATCGATTAGGACTATGTCGTCCACAAGAAGCATACACCATGGCACCTCACCTTATATTTTTCGTGCCAATCCATCTATCACCAAGGAAAATAAAAATAGACTAAGGGCTGATCCTTGATGCAACTCCATCATAACTGGGAAGTGCTATGAGTCCCCTCCTACTATCCTTACCCTGGTTTTGACACCCTCATACATGTCCTTGATCACTCTAATGTACGCCATAGGTATACCTTTAGCCTCCAAACATCTCCATAGTATCTCTCGTGGAACTTTATCGTAAGACTTTTCTAGATCGATGAATACTATATGCAAGTCCCTCTTCCTCTCCCTATACTACTCCACCAGTATTCTCATAAGATAGATGGCTTTTGTAGTTGAGAGTCCCGACATAAATCCGAACTAGTTCTCTAAAATAGACACGCCTCTCCTAACCTCATCTCTACTACTCTTTCCCATACTTTCATAGTATGGCTTAGAAGCTTGATACCTCTATAGTTATTGCAGCTCTATATATCCCCCTTATTTTTGTATAGAGGGATCATTACATTCAACCTTTATTCTTCAGGTATCGTTGCTATCTTAAAGATGACATTAAATAACCTAGTCATCCACTCCAAACCTACCAAGCTCGCGCTCTTCCAAAATTCCTCAAGAATCTTGTCAGGACCGGTCGCTCTTCCCCAACGCATCCTACGCACAACTCCCAACACTTCCCATGCTACAACCCTAATACAACTAGCTATCCTATTCCACATAGTGTTCGCATCCCCACTACTATCCCAGGCCCCCATATCCTTCAATTTCTCTCCCATCTCTAGGATGCTAGCCATGTTCAAACTCCCCCATCTAATCCTAGGTCAGTCATTCCCGACCCTCTTCTTCCTTGTCATCTTGATCCCTAAATACATCACCAAAAGCTTATATCAGGTCATAAGTTTGTCGATCGAAATGACCTTACAGTCTTTGCACAGACCTTTATCATTCTTCCTAAGGAGTAAAAAATCTATCTGAGTCTTAGCCACTGCACTACGGAAGGTTACCAAATAGTCCACCTTCTTTGGGAAACTTGAATTGGCTATCACCAACCCAAAAGCTCTTGCAAAATTCGAAAGTGAAACTCCTTCTCCATTTCTGTCCTCGAAGCCAAAGCCTCCATGCATATCATCATACCCTCCCAAAATAGACCTGATGTGCCCATTGCAATTACCTCCCACAAAAAGCTTCTTAGTAGGCGGTATGCCTCCCACTAACTCATCCAAATCCTCCAAAAGCGCTTCTTATCCTCCCCGCCTAAGCCCGCTTGCAGTTCATAAACACTAATAATGTTTAACATGATCCCTTCAACGACTACCTTAATCGACATTATCCTATTAGTGACTATCCTATTCTCCACCACCTGATCCCTTAAATTACTGTCTACTAAAATGCCTACCCCATTCCTATACTTCAATCTACCAGAGAACCAAAGCTTATACCTGTCTACCTCCTTAGCTTTAGAACCTACCTATTTGGTCTCGTGTACACAATCTATATTAATCTTCCTCTTCTTTAGAATCTTAACTAGCTCTATGGATTTTCCCGTCAACGTCCTAATGTTCTAAGAACCTACTCTCAGTCTAGACGCTCATTTAACCCACTTACCCCTCCTTACCCTTATCCCCGTTCCTGAGCTAGAACATGACCTTAGTCTACCATCACTATCTAAAGCAACAAAAATGTGTATGAACTAATAAATTATTCAAAGGTTTAAAGTCAGCAAAATGTAACTATAATTGTATGAGCAAAGAATAGATATGGAAAGATATGGAAACTAGAGGTACCAACTCTAGTTGAAATGAACCTAGTTTCCGTCGGAAAACACTGTTCATATTGGAATACTGTTCACTTCAGAGTTATTATTCACGTTAGAGTTATTGTTCATGTTGGCTTGACAAGATGCTGTTCACAATGACCTTTGGGTTGTGTGGGTAGTAGGTCTTGGGTTGAACGAATCTTTGGGCCAAAAACCCAAAAATGATAAGCATTTAATGAAACAATATTTCATTGAGGAATTTCGTCGAATACCTTCAAGGTACTGTCCACAGTGCATAAAATAAAAGATACAAGGAGAATCTGCAATACCCAAAAAGCAATTTGAAGATTCATATCAAAATGGATACATAAACTGATTGAAAAACCAGTAAATCGGAAATGGTTCTATCTTAAATTATATTCTTTATTCCCTTTGTTTGTCGGTAAGCTCAGTCGGTTCCTAACCCCCTTTTCGATTGTAGTTACTATTGGATAATCCAATCCCTTCTTACAAATTCTAAATATGACCTGGAAAAATTGTAAAGATTAGAAAGAGAGAACGAGCATCCAAAATGTGCTTTGAAAAAAAATATTCCACAATGTTGAAAAGAAGGCCATGAGCCAAAATTTTGCTTAAAAAAGAAATATATTGATATTGAATAGATAAAGTTTTTGTAGCATGAGTTTGAGTATTATTTTTATTACGCTAATCTTGAGGGTAAGTTTTATATTTATCTTATTACAATTACTTATATTATGGAAGGCATTAGTCCATAGAAGTGATTATATTTTATGAATTTTGTTTAAATATTTTGAAAGACTCAAAGGGTGATTCATGTTGTACTTCAGTCTATTATACCATTGGTTGAGGGTAAGACGGTGGATTCAAGTACCATCACACCAAAAGGGTAAGACATCAAATTAAAGTCTGGATGCACCATAATAAAAAATATTTGAGGGTAAGATGGTATATTCAAGTTTAATCGCTACCAAAGGGTATGGCATCAATTTGAATTTTGATGCACCATGATGATAAGATATTGAGTATGAGTCCAATAGAATTATGGCCTAACATGCCTTCTATGGATAAAACATTGAGTTTGAGTATTAATACACCATAGTGATGATAAAATGATGACTAAGGCAAAAATAATATATCTTTCAATGAAAAGTCATGAAATTCATCCCATTGAATTTTCTCCATTCCCTAAAGTGAATATGATAGCAGTACATGATAAGTTTGAAATCCTCCCAATTGATTTGTTCTATTCTATCGTATCAATGTGGTAGCAGTGAATAATAAGTCTAAAAGAAGGCAAATGATTGAATAGATGAATAAGGGTGTGGAGGAACATAATTATAATAGTCATCATTGTGATAATTACAAAAGGAAGAACACTATGGGTTCTCCAAAAAGTCCTTCAAAATGTGAAGGTAATTTTTATCATCATAATGGTATGAAAGGTCATTAGACCGGTGTTCGTTATGCGACCTAATAATTTGATAAATTTATAAATTCTTCATCAAAAGAAAGGAAAATAAAGTGGTGGTACACTTGACCTTTCAAAATGATGTTAAGTTGGGTTGTGCAAAAATGATAAATTTTAAAGGCATGACAATGAGCTTATAATGCAGATTTATGAATCACATACACATGATTAGTCCATTCCCTGAAGAGAATATGACTTGCGACAAGCATCATGAATGCTCGACCATTGAATAAGTCAAGATGTGATATAAATATTATAGATTGGATATATTCCATAACTTACCTCTACGGGGGGTTTGAGAGAAATAAATAAAAATATTATGGGTTGGATATATGTCACAACTCACCTCTATGGGAGGTTTGAGAGAAATAAATAAATTTTATTTTGGCATAAATGGTCATTAGTTATGTACCTATGATACAATAAAAGAAATGCAAGAAACATGTCTTTTCTGTAATAATTTTGAACATGATAATAATAATAGATTTTTTTCCTTAAAGAAGATGGTCATCATACAGATGGTGTCATGAGATAGTACACAAAATTAATTGTCAACTTCGAAAGAGCTATTGTACTATCAGATGAATAATATTGTGGTTGTAGTAAGTTTCAAAAGAAATATTTTAAGTTTCAGAGGAATTGAAAACAAAAAATTATTATAATTGAGACTATAAATTATGGGAAAATTTAATATCTTCAGATTACTACAATCAAAATGGGTTATAAAAGGTTACCCATCTTTTTCTCTTGTTTGTTGTATATAAATATGTGCAAGATGATGGAATCACATGCAAAAGTAAACTAGAAGTTTACTGGAATAAAGATTAGTTGGCATGACCAGTTGGCCTTTTCAGTTCAAGTGTGATGCAAAAGTAATTAAGAATTCATGTGACTATATGATGACGAAATAAAAAATTCTTCAAGCATTTTCTTGTGTTGCTTGTTCTCAATAAAATGATCATTGTATCAGCTAAGGTTGGGATTGTATTCCCTGAGATTTTGGAACTTATAAAAAGGTGAATATGTACCCGTTCACCTACCATGTGAACCATTAGCAAACATCTATGGGATGGTCACATATGCTTTGTTGTCAACTTACAAATTGGTTTTTGTAAGGTTGTTTGCTCGGATTGTTAAATTAAGAGCACAATTCCAAACTATGAAATTATGCTGATAATATTGGTTGTTGTTAGCAGAAATTGCATGCCTCCAATTATAGCTAAATCATGGGTATGAGAACAAAACTCCCAAATAAGATTTGGTATGGGATAAATTTATTTAACATGTAACAACACATGTACGCATCAAGCCAAAAAGGTTTTCCCTTAATAATTATTTTCGGGTCAGGAACCATATAATTTCCATCTATACTTTAAATGTGTGATATCTGATTTAATTTCTCCAGCACACACAAAGATAGATCCCCAAATAAGGTTGAGCAAATGTTAAATTTTCTAACATTAAGGGGAGAGAGGATTGACAGCTGAAAATTATGAATGGGATGAATTATCTAGATCCTCGTTAAAAAAAGATAATTAATTTCTAAAATATTACAAATCAATTGTCAGATGAATTTGCTGACCCTATTTTATAATTCAGCTGCATATGCTCCAATGAGAAGTTCTTGAAAGATAGATTTTATGATACGCCTGGAGCATGATAGACCAATCGATTCCAAAAGTAAATTTTCTTAAGGAAAGAGAAGAGAAAATGATCAAGATGGTCATGATAATGAGGCATTCTTTAACAGAAAATGAGAACATAACACTTCATAAAACCTTGGCAAAGGTTCAGGTACCTGAAATGATGAAATATGAAGAGATCTCGATAAGTTATGTCGTATTAGAATCGAGTTAAATGACCGTCGACGGTATTTTTGATATGAAGTAGCACTTCATGATATAGATGGTGAAGAGGATCATGAAATACAAATATGTCATTTAGTGTGGACAGATAAATGATTGGCCAAATATATGCACTATTTAAGTATATTATATTTCACTTAGAAAAGTGATGTATTTGGACTTATAGTCCATGGATCAAGATATAATGTAAGTAGGTGTACAAATAAATCATTATGTGAAAGTATAATCGTGAGATATAAAGTACAATTTGTGCCTCGAGGCATAAAGAATTTTTCGCAAAAGTCCTGATATTATTAAATAAAGATATATTCTCCTATGGTGGATGCAATGAGGCTTGTTTCAGTCTAGCAATAGATGAAATCTTTGAATATGTGTAATGAATGATTGTCATGTCTAGCTAGACAATGAACGTTATATGAAAATCCTTGAATTCTTTAAAAGGTCTTAAAGTGATCACATTGAGTACCCCAATGATTGTGACACTGCTTAACATAAATAAAGATCAATTTTGATTTGATGAAAATGATTGAAAAATATCATATATTAGTGCAGTTGGTACACATACTTATTATTGGTTATGCAGAAGCTAGAATATTATTACATAACGAAAATTATGTGAGAAGATTGTCATATTATCATTCAAGTTATGACAAGATACTGATAAAGAAAGTGACTCAACACATAGAAGATGTGAGATTTTCTTTGAGAAAAAGAGACGAGCTTCAACAAAATTTGAATGTTCAATCTCTGAGTTAGAAATTATTGATTATGCAGATGTCGAAAATTTATTCGATCCGTATAAATAAAGATCCATTTCAAAATAAGGATTAAAAATTTCTTAGTGATAAAACTACATATATTAGTCAATTAGGGCTCTAATGAACCTCGCTATACATGATCAAATATTTTATTGTGAGTTTATTGAAAAGATTCAATTCCTCCCTAATGAAAGATGTTGGAATGAAGCCAAGGACATTGTAACACCCCAAAAATTTCTACGCTAAAATCCGAACCATTCTTTGTATGCGTATAGGCCCGAATATAATAAATTCTATTGTAATATAATTGTTATGACTGCTTGTTTGGTGTTTGAGTTGTATTTGAGGTGATTTAGGGTCTTAATAATCCTCTATCACTAAGTAGAGTTGAGATATTTCTTATCAATTGAGTTTCAACAAAAGATTTTACTTGGATGAATTTCAAATGATCATATCTCCTAGAATATGACAAATTAGGTAGACCATTACTATCAAATTAAAGGTATTTGAGTCCTCTTTCCAATGCTAATAAGTTTGCCTCATTTCGAGTTCGGAGGAAAATGTTATAACCATTTTACTAGAGGCTGTCAGACCATCAAAAGTTACTGGTCAACATCACGACTCATGGAGATTTGTAGGGTCGTAGAAATGAACCGTAGAACCTTGAAACACATAGAAAAATTTCAGTATTTTGGGTCTTTTCTATGAGTGTTGATTACAATCCGTAGGAATTCTTATGGATCATAAAAAGGACTCGTAGAACCTCCAAAACATATAGAAAAATTTCAAAAGTAAAGTCATTCCTATGAGTGATGATGATGACTGAGTCTACGAGTCATAGAAACGACTCATAAGAGAGATTCAGATACTCATATTTTTAGAGTTGATAGGACAAGAGGATCCTATGACTCTTCAAAGTTTCGACAGGTCGTAGAAACGACCCGTATACGTCCAAAATCAGATTTTTGTGAAGGGTAGCTTGGTCTTTTTCCATCCTTATCCAATCAAAACCTCAACGTTTTGGGACTATTTTGAGTCCCTTAATAGTACCCTATGTGCCTAAGTTCTCATAACACTTAGTTTATTTGAGAACAAGGATTGGAGAAGAGAAAGAAGCTAGGGTTTAAGCGTTCACTCCCATCTTTCAAACTTTTAATTGTTTTTCGAGTTACAGGTATGTAAGGATAACTAAAGCATGGTTTAAGTTCTTCCATGTTCCCTAAGTATATGATTGGTTGAGTAGTAAGTGATATAAGTCTCCTACGAATGAATCTTTGAAAGATCTCTTTAAATTCTAGTATATTATTGCATAATTTTTCATGATTGATAGCTTTCATGAATTAAAAACTTAAAATAAATGATTTTCCTTCTCCCTACATGAACCCTTTTTGAGTATTAACTTTCAAAGTATTACACAATGATTGAGTCTAAAAGTTTTATTGGTGAATATTGCATGAGCATGAGTCAAACTTGAGTTGGATAGTAGAAGTCTAAATAATTGTTGATTGGAGTTCTAATGAGTCATGAATGAGTTTTGAAAAGAATGTTTAATTGAAAGAACTTATGAATGAGTTGATTAGAGTCTAATGTCAAGGTCTGACTTTTATAAACTGATTAATTTGAATCTTATGAGCATATTGAGTCTTGAAAGGAGTATTAAGCATTGAATTAGATAAGAGTGTAGTTGTAACTTAATTTCCATGAACTACGTAGCTAATGTAGGATGGAGGGTTAAACCTTTTAAGTCCCAAAATGATGGACTTTGATTGTTTTTGGATCCACTGATATTGATTCGTCCTTTACTCTGGCAAGGTATTAGACGGGTATTGCAATGACACTGGTTCATCGTACACCATCTCATAGGTGATGGTTGTCGGTTAGACAAACTCCCAATTAGGATATGTTCTTGCATGATAGGATTGTTTGATTGATATTGTAGATGATTGAGTCAATTTGAGAAACATTTGCTAAATTCTAAATCTTTGCATATCTTTTGAGTTGATTGATGAGCTTGAGGTAAGTATTTATTTATTATTTCTCCTTCCTACCATTTTACATACTCGTACATTCCATGTACTGATGCCATTTGGCCTACATTATTTTTTGATGCAGATACATGTGTTAGAGATCCTCAACAGGTTCATCGTGGAAGATCACTTCTACTCTCATATTTGGTGAGCCCCCTTGCATCCGGAGGTACTCTAGATTAGTTATCTTTTCCTTGAGTATTTCTTTTTGGGTAGCCATTGACTTGTCATTGGCATTTTTTTAATAGTATTATAGGCTTCTAGATAAATAGTGATAGTTTTGATTCATTGTTTTGGTTTTCAAAACTATTATTTGACATAAGCTGAATTGGGATTTGGTTAAATATATTATTCTTTGATGAGTTGTTGATTTGATTGGCCCATACGATTGTCCCCCTTTTTGACATTTAAGTCTTCCACTGAATGAATGAATGTGTGATTGGACCACGTGGTTCGCTTGGAGATCAGCAATAGTCTTCGACTGCCGGCCACGTCTAGGGTACCTTCCCGGGGCTTGATAAACTTGGTATTAGAGCGCAGAGTTCAAGAATCCTAAGGTGTCTATGAAGACGTGTCTAGTAGAGTCTTAATTATGTGTGTGTCGTGCACCACACTTATAATCAGGAGGCTATATGATATTAGGAATTATTTCCCTTCTTCATGTTCTGATTTTGTGCGAAAGAGTTTAACTCTAAAAGTTCCTTCCTAATTCGTGCGTTACGCATTTACAGATCATGCCTGCAAAATGTACTTCTAGTCAGAGGAATGTCGCCAACACTGAGATCCCACAGTCTGAGATGTCCCCACCTTCTAGAGTGAGAAGTAGGGGTTGACCTGCCCGATCTGCAAAGGAAACCCAGGTGCCTACTACTCAGCCTGCACCGACTTCAAAAGCCAATTTCTAAGGAGCGATTGTTATGCTTATTTAATTGGTAGTTACCCTAAATGGTAGCTAGAGTTCACCATCTCCTAGCTCTGTTTCCTAAGATCCATATACTGCCATGAAGATTAAAGATTTCTTGAAAATAAACCCACCAGTTTTCACGAGTTCTAAGGCTGAGGAGGACCCCCAAAACTTTATCGATGAGATGTGGAAAATATTGAAAGCAATGCTTGCCACTGAGATTGAGGGGGTTGAATTATTGTGGAAAATGTGTGGTATAATTAGTGGGAAGAGGGTAAAGGTGAGGATGTAGAACCTACTATTTGGGACGAGTTCAAGGGAGAGTTCCTTGATCACTTCTTCCCTAGAGAATTGAGAGAAGTGAAAGTAGAAGATTTCATGAACTTGAAGTAAGAGGGTTTCACAGTGAAACAGTATGGTATGAAATTCATCTAACTGTCCAGATATGCTCCTGAGATGATCCCAGATATGAGGTCAAAGATGAGGAAATTTGTCTTCGACATGGGCAAACATGCGAAGAAAGAGTGTAAGGCATCATTACTATTTTTTGCTATGGATATTTCTAGGTTGATGGTGTATGCCCAGTAGGTTGAGGAAGATAAAAAGAAAGATAGAGAAGAGTACTCGAGCAAGAAGGCCAAATCCGCTAGTTATGAAAATAAGTAGAGATAAGGTAAGGGCAACAGGTCCTTCTTCCAGAAGAGGTCTTCTAACTATGCTCAGTCAACAGCAAGTGCACCTTCTCTTAGCCATAGGTATGATCAGAAGGCATAGAGCCACCAGAACTTCAGAGCTCAGGGTTCTCAATCCCAATCTAGTATGGCTCCAGGTTCGAAGGGGAAGCCACATTGTAGTAAATATGGCAAACTCTACTTGGGAGAATGTCGAGATAGAAGTAATAGTTTCTACAAATGTGGTAAGATAGGCCATTTTTAGTGGTAGTGTCCGATATGGGGTGATAGAGCCCAATCCTCTACTGCAACACTTCCAACTCGAGGTAATTAGAGAGTTACCACTATAGGTATGAGCGGAGGTTCAAACCACCTATATACTATGGCTAATCACCAAGATTTGGATAATTCACCAGATGTTTTCACCGGTATGCTTCGAGTCTTCTCTTTTGATTGTTATGCTTTATTTGACCCAGGTGCCATATTGTCATTTATGACCCCTTTTATGGCTAATAAGTTTAATAGAATCACTGAGTGTCTTCTTGAGCCTTTCAGTGTGTCTACCCCTATTGATGAATCTATCTTAGCTGAGAGTGTCTATAGAGATTATATTATGTTAATCTATCACAAGGATACCATGGCTGACTTAGTTGAGTTGGACATGGTTGATTTTGATGTGATTTTTGGCATGGACTGGCTTTATGCCTATTATGCCTCTGTTGATTGTAGGACTCAGATTGTTAAGTTCTATTTCCCAAATCAACCTGTCTTATAATGGAAGGGTAGTCTTGTTGTACCTAAAGGTAAATTTATGTCCTACCTTAGGGGATAGAAAGTTAATCTTGAAAGGATGTATTTATCACATCGTGCAAGTCAGAAATAATAGAGTGGAGTCTCCATCCCTTAAGTCTGTCACGATTTTTAATGAGTTTCCTAAAGTCGTTCTTGAGGATCTGCCTGAAGTAACACCTGATAGAGAGATTAACTTTGGGATTGATTTCCTTCCTGTCCCAGTCTATCTCTATTCCTCCATATAGAATGGCTCCCGTTGATTTGAAAGAGTTAAAGATCAGCTGAAAGATATCCTAGATAAGGGATTTATTAGGCCAAGTGTCTCACCTTGGGGCACTCCTGTCCTATTTGTTCGAAAGAAAGATGGGTCATTGAGAATGTGCATTGATTATCATCAACTAAACAAGGTCACCATAAAGAACAAGTATCCCCTTCCTAGGATAGATAATTTATTTAACCAGCTTTAGGGTGCCACTTGCTTCTCAAAGATATACCTCAGATCAGGCTACCACCAGTTGAAAGTGAGAGAATGTGACATCCCAAAGACCATTTTTCGAACCCAATAAGGTCACTTCGAGTTTTTTGTTATGTCTTTTGGTTTGAATAATGCTCCTGCAATATTTATTGACTTTATGAATCGAGTGTTCAAATAGTATTTAGATATGTTCGTGTTTATGTTCATCGATGATTTACTGGTCTACTCCAAAAATAGGGAGGAGTGTGCCAATCATCTCAGAATTATTCTTTAGACTCTCGAAGATAGGGAGTTGTATGCTAAGTTTTCAAAGTGTGAATTTTTGCTTGCTTTTATGGCATTCTTAGGCCATGTTGTATCCGATGAGGGTATACGAGTTGATTTACAGAAGATTGAAGAGTTAAAGAACTGGCCTACGCCCACATCCCCGACTGACATAAGAAGTTTTTTAGGTTTGGCTGGTTACTACCGAAGGTTTGTTGAAGGTTTTTCATCTATATCATCTTTATTAACTAAGCTGAATCAGAAGAAGGCTAAGTTCCAATGGTTAGAAGCTTGCAAGAAAAGTTTTCTAGAGCTCAAAACGAGGTTGACTACTGGTCCAGTTTTATCCCTACCTGAGGGGACAAATGGATTTGTTATCTATTGTGATGCATCCAGAGTTGTATTGGGTTGTGTATTGATGCAGAAATGTAAGGTTATTGCCTACGCTTCCAGGCAACTTAAAATTCATGAGAGGAACTACCCAACTCATGACTTGAGTTGGCAGTCATTGTATTCGCTCTCAAGATTTGGCGTTATTATCTCTATGGTGTGTATGTTGACGTGTTCACAGACCACAAGAGCCTATAGTATATATGTTTACTCAGAAAGACCTTAACCTAAGGCAGAGGAGATGGTTTGAGATGCTTCAGGACTATGATATGAGAATTCTCTATCACCCAGGTAAAGCTAATGTTATTGTTGGTGCCCTTAATAGGTTATCTATGGGGAGCACTTCTCATGTGGAAAAGGGAAGAAAAGAGTTGGCTAAAGAAATGTATAGGCTTGCACGTTTGGGAGTTCAACTTATTGATACTAGTGATGGTGATACCATTGTTCATAATGGGGCAGGATCATTTTTATTTTCAAAGGTAAAAGACAAACAAGATCAAGCAAAGGAGTCATAAATGACAATGTGGCACCCGGGTCAAGCAAAACATAACAATCGAAAGAAAAGACTTGAAGCATAACAGTGATAACATCTAGTGAATTCTTCTGATCCTGGCGATTAGCCATAGCATATAGACGGTTTGAACCTCTACCCATACCTATAGTATTACCTCTCTGATTACCTAGAGTTGGGGGTGTTGCAGTAGAGGATTGGGCTCTATTGCCCCATATCGGACACTGCCACTAAAAATGGCCTATCTTACCACATTTGTACCAACTATTACTTCTATCTCGACATTCTCCCAAGTGGAGTTTTCCATATTTACTACAAGGTGGCTTCCCCTTTGAACCTAGAGCCATATTAGATTGGGATTGAGAACCTTGAGCTCTGAAGTTCTGGTGGCTCTGTGCCTTCTGATCATACCTATGGCTGGGGGCAGGTGCACTTGTTGTCAACTAAGCATAGTTAGAAGACATCTTCCGGAAGAAGGACCTGTTGCCCTTACCTTGTCTCGCTCATTCTTATGCCCAGTAGATTTGGCCTTCTTGCTCAAGTTCTCTTCTCTGTCTTTGTTCTAATCTCCCTCAACCTGCTGGGCATACACCATCAACCTAGACCATACTCCAGAGCATAGCTGGACAGTTGGATGAACTTTAGACCATACTATTTTAATGTCTAACCCTCTTGCTTCAATTCACGAACTCTTCTACTTTTGCTTCCCTCAATTCTCTAGGGAAGAAAAAATCAAGGAACGCTCCTTTGAAATCGTCCAAAATAGCAGGTTCTGCATTATCTGCAAATGCGTAATGCACAGATTAGGAAGGAACTTTTAGAGTTAAAATCTTTTGCACGAACTCAAAACATGAAGAAGGGAAATAATTCCTAATGTCCCATAGCCTTCTGATTATAAGTTAGTGCATGACACATTCATAAGCAAGACTCTACTAGACACGGCTTTATAGACACCCTAATACTCTTGAACTCTGCACTCTGATACCAAGTTTGTTATGTCCCGAGAGGGTATCCTAGACATGGCCGACAGTCGAAGACCATTGTTGATCTCCAAGCGAATCACTTGGTCCAATCACACATTCATTCATTCAGCGGAAGACTTAAATGACAAAAAAAGGGACAATCATATGGGCAAATCAAATCAACATCTCATCAAATAATAACATATTTAACCAAATCCTAACTCAATGCCATGTCAAATAATAGTTTTGAAAAGGAAAACAATGAATCAACACTTTCACTATCTATCTAGGAAGCCCATAATACTATCCAGAAGGTGCCAATGACAATTCCATGACAACCCAAAAAGAAATACTCAAAGAAAATATAACTAATCTAGAGTGACTCCGTACGCAAGGAGGACTCACCAAATTGGAGAGTAGAAGTGATCTTCCACAATGCGCCTGTGAGGATATCTAACACATGTATCTGCGTCATGAAAAAATACAAGTCAAATGGACTCTGATCCAATTTGGTGCTTAATACTCCTTCCAAGACTCAATATGCTCATAAGACTTGGAAAGAGTATTAAGCACCAAATTGGGTAAGAGTCCATTTGGCCTACATCGTTTCATGATGCAGATACAGGTACTAGAGATCCTCAACAGGCGTATCATTTAATATCACTTTTACTCTCTAATTTGGTGAGTCCTCCTTGCATACAGAGGCACTCTACATTAGTTATCTTTTCTTTGAGTATTTCTTTTTGGGTTTTCATGGACTTGTCATTGGCACCTTCTGGATAGTATTAGAGTCTTCAAAGACAGATAGTGACAGTGTTGTTTCATTGTTTTGGTTTTCAAAACTATTCTTTGACATGGAGTTGGGATTTGGTTAAATATGTTATTTTTTGATGAGTTGTTGAATTAATTTGTCCACACGATTGTCCCCCTTTTTTTATTTAAGTCTTCCGCTGAATGAATGAATGTGTGATTGTACCAAGTGGTTCGCTTGGGGAACAGTAATGGTCTTTGAGTGCGGCCGAATCTAGGGTACCCTCTCGGGGTGTGACAAAAATATCTTTGGAGAATCATGAAAATGAGTATATTTTATTCTAATGAATCCAAGGCAGAAATGATTGGTTAAGAAGATGTAGGATATTCATCCTATCATGACTCAATTTCTCAAGTAATGATGGCATCTACTATCAACCCACCAGTAGGTAAGCCTAACTCCACAGTCTGAAACCATAGGCAATGGACCATCACAAGTGGAAGGAAAGAAATGAATAATAATAATATTAATAATAAGAAAAACAGAATAAGAACAACACAACAAGATAACCCCCAAGACCTGATATCAGTCTGTAGTCGAGCTACTAAACTAAATAAGGAAGTACAAGGTTTATACAGATACAATAATAGTGCAACTGTCTCTGAATATAAAGTAAAGACTAGTCCATGCCAAAACAGAGGGAGATAGGCAACTCTGAACGCCAAGAGCTCACCCATGTTTCTACAATCCAAGAGTTGCTCTACATGATACCTAAATCAGCAAAGAAAATCCGTACTATGATCTGCAGGTTGCACAAGTGTAGTATGAGTACCAATAAGTGGCACTCAGAAGGCATCGACCAACTGATCTCTCAAGACAAAATATAAAGAACATGTAAGCATGGAACATATATCACAATTAACTAAACAATAATAGGAAATTCACAATAAGTAACAGGCTGATATAAATAACGAGAATAAAAGAGAAACAAGCAAATGAAACAATGGAGATATCTGGAGGCGCCAGCCTAGAACCTAGATACAGTGATACTCTATGAAGGGGAACAACTAAGTGAAGATATACCAATAACATACACACAGATATCACATAAAGACCCAGAAGGCCAAGCAAAACTAAACCGTGCTAGAAAGAGTCAAATAAAGAAGAACAAAGTCAGTAACTACCTTCAAACAAGAGACCACCATTTATACTGCCACAAGTTTGCAAATAGTCAGACAATACCTTACTAAGCCCCTCTATGCCCATAAGGTTCATTCACAATCAACCAAACTCGTATTGGAGCCCATACTACTGACAGGAACACACAATTATGTTAGTGATAGGCAATGCATATGAATGAGAGTGATGTAATAAAATTCAGTAGTACCATCAGTGCCAAGTATCTCATACCAAGATATATACATCTACTTCAACTCTCGATCGAGAAGTAGAACCCATGTGCCTCTTTGGGATAGCCATGGGGGGCTCAGGAACGCCCCTATATACATGCCTGGTCTCGATCTAGTTCTTATCTTAATATATAAATATATCCTCAATCCTCTAGGATTCGCTCCGCCATGATGGTCGGAGATAAAAAGCCAGAACAATATAGAAAGGGTCAAAAATCTCTCTAACCAAGCCAGTATATATTAAACGAGCGCATCCCAAATATCTCAGTCCATCTCAAGTAGTAGTAGTAAAGGAGGTACGACCCCCATTTAGAAAATCAGTATAAAACAGTTTAGGTTACAACCCAGCTTTCTCAAATCAATGCAAAGGACCAATGCATGCACCGGGGTCAACCATAACCATGCAACATCAAGGAACCAATGCAATGCATGCTATCATCACTACCCAAGAAACACTCACAATCATATATAATAATGTCTCTATAATCAACTTACCCTCTATAGAGTAGAAACAGCACTGGAAGACAATCGGTCTCAAACCAAGGCCTATGGCTCAAATCTACTCTACTAACTCAACAACAAGTCCCAAGAGGGAGGTCAACCCTAACTGGGTAGGTAACAATGAGGAGGATATGAGAAATCAAGTGCTTGATGCGTCAGTCAAAACCCTCCAAATCCAACTGGAAGTACAACCCCGAGAATATATGCAAAGCTAGCCTCGACCAATGACTATCAAGAAAACATAAGGGATCCTGTAGTTAACACTTGAATTAGGGGAAACAATTAACTCACAAGTATAACAGGGTGAAAACCACTACTCTAAGGCCATAACATAGGCTCCACACTAGTGAAGGTACTAAATCTCAGAAATTTCCAACTAAAACGGCTATAATAGCTAAGAACCAACTCAAACTCAAACCTAAGGCACTAATTCCACCTCCTACCATATACATCGAACAAACCACTTGAAATGGATTAACAAGGCTAAACTTAAGGCATAACCAATAATATACCAAATACACGAAGGGTTTCATAAAGACAATATAGGCTAGGGCATATACCAGGACAAGAAAGTAGAAAACTAGGAATCGAACCTAACCCATCACATACAATCCAAACCACAAATAATTTATACTAAAAATACCTTATGAAGTTCAATCAAATAAATAAAGACCTTAGCCTACCTCGAAGCCAAACACGCACGCTCCAAGTCTACTTCTCGATATCTTTCCGCACTAAAATTGCCTCTAATTGCCTCCGTGCTATAAAAATATTGATCACCTTGTCAATACAAACGTTTTTACATCAAAATCACATTTTTCAAAGACGGACCTAAAATTAGATCAAAAAATGGGATTGTGGGACCATGATGGAAATTTCAAAATCAACTTTGTAAAAAGGTTCTAAATGAGTTACTAAGTTTGTACCCCCAAAATGGGCACAAATTGATGCTCAAAAATAAGAGAAATCAACCCAACAAATTAAATCATCATTAAAGCTTGAAACTAAGCTAGGACCACTCCTTTGGCCATAAAATTACCTCAAACAAATGACCTTCATACTCCCCCAAATACTCCACCGTGTAGCCACAATCAAAACAAAGCTCCAAGACTTGGAATCACCCAATTTGGAGCTACTAGCTCCCAAAATTGCAAGAACAAGAATGGGGGTCGGGCTGAATGACAGGGTTGATCCTTAATTAAAAGGACAAGTCAATTGACTATCATAAATGCGAGAATCAGGTTCGCGATCGCGAAGGCCAGCCTGACCATTCTTCGCAATCGCGAGAATGAGGTACGTGAATGCGAAGGTCTTATGGACCATTCTTTCCGATCACGAGAACTAGGTTTGCGAATGTAAAGAACCATCTATGATGTACCAGCAAGGGTTGCATCAACTGAATTTCAAGATTTGGAAAGACTCTGATGGGGTTCTCAGGATTCATTCAGAATCCCATGCGGGCAAATGAACTATGCTACCCCACCAAATTCGATACTACGAACTCAATGGCGCACTCAAAATTTCCATGAAAGGTCATCTCGACAAAAAATGGGTCTCACACCTAAGCACCATTTTAAGGAAAAATACACAAGGGGAATCAAAATGAGACCAGAAGCCTTGGGAACAGCATAAAAGGTTGTTCTAGACCAAACTCGACATTAGAGAGCTAACCACGCTGATGGAATTTCAATCCAAGTGCATTTTCTAAGAAAATTGATCAAAGTCAATCTTAGGCCAAATTTCAAAGACTAAAGCATCAAATGAACTCAAACTCGTACTGATTGTCTCGATACTCATGCTGACGATGCTACTAGCCTAATTTGGTTATTTCAAATATGATGGAACCATCAAATTTTATTCTAAGATCGTATTCCTAGATTATTGACCAAAGTCAACCATTCAAACTCCAAGAGCTCCAAAATAGAGAAATGTAAAATCCAAACGAACGATCAGGCGACCGAACTATTAGTGCCAGTAAGTTATAAATGACCCGGGGTCGCTACAGAAAAGCACTAAATACTAGAATTTACCGAGTAGGATGAAAATGACCAAGAGGTCATTACACATCCGATCTGCATGAAGCTTAGTCTTAAATGAGCTATTTGTTTGCATGTGGAGGCACAACAATATCTCGATGTTTAATGAAGCAAACACTACATGCATAAAATAGTCATTCATGAAGTAAGTCATGAGCGAGTTTGGTTGAGATTAATGACCTATCATATTCATAAAATGTGTGGTTTTATTTTTAAAAGGAATATTTCAATCACCATGTACAAAGATAATACAATATATTGAAGAAGGATACATCAAAGAATACTGGACAAAGTATATTTCACCAAAAATTTTCTTCACACATGATCTTCAACAAATTTGGTGATAAAAGTTGAAACAGATTTGTTCAAATGATAATCTTGCAGATGTATTTTCTAAGGCATTAATGACATCAGTATTTGAGAAGTTAAGATATAAGAGTGGAATGCATCTTCTACGAGATAAAAAGTAAATCTTTCATCAGGGGAGTGAAATACGCGTTGTACTTTTTTCCTTAACCATGGTTTTGTTCTAGTTGGGTTTTTCTGGTAAGGTTTTTAATGAGGTAATACTTAAAGCGTATTATGAGATGTTTATACTCTTTTTCCTTAACTAAGCTTTTTCAATTGGGTTTTTCCTAGTAAGGTTTTAATGAGGTACATTATCTATGGATATCCAAGGGAGAGTGTTATAAATACATTGAATATGTGGATTGTCCATTTAGTTAATACATAAAATTCTTACATTCATGTATACATATTTCCTAGGTTCTATGAACCATTTTGGATAAGTATGTACCAATTAATTTGGTCATTTAATATAATAACTTTTGAAGTGATTTCTTAACCTATAACTAAGGTTGTCATTCACTACTGTATTGGACACTTGAAGACATATGAACAAGATAATCGCTACATTCTACTCTCCGTATCTTTGTCTATAAGTCTTGTTCTATATTACTTATGTTTTACAACAACCTAGTATTAATATAAACTAAATATTTAGAAGTAGAAATTTTGACTACTTTATTTTGATTAAAATATATTTTAAATATAATTGCTTAACAAAAGAAGTTGGTTGTACTTTCTTTTGAATATATATTTCTACATGTGTAATGTGTTAGTATGATATAATTGAGGACCTTTTTTTGAATTGTCGAAATCATAGTACTTTATTATACGTGTATATATTAGTCAAAGTTGAACAAACTATGATTATCGATTTACCATACCATAAAATACCGAGACCGAACTTCAAAATATCATAAAATATCGAGACCGAACTTTAAAATACTGAATCATACCATTGATATGGTAATGGTATAATAGTTTTAAAAACTGAGTACCAAAATTATTGTACCAAAGTTTCAAATACCGTACCATACCATACCATACCATGCCCACCCTTATGTCTCATTGACATCGAATCACAAAAATTCAGAATAATTTATTCGGGAAGGTATAGAATGCTTGGAAAAAGAATAACTAGAATAACATGTGATTTTAAAATCTTAAGGATTTTATTTAATCTCATTAAGTCTCACGCTCTTAGTCATGTAGCGACTGAAATAGGTAAAGATCAAAAAAAATAATTATTATAAGCTACTCTATAAAATCATTCATTTTTTGTAATGACCATGTAAGTCATTTCCTCTTTATTGCATTCGTTTCAGTATTTAGAGTTTTTCTTTAGCGACCATTAGTCATTTATGACTTGCTGATACTAACACTTCGATCACATGGTCGTTCGTTTGGTTTTTATGTGAGTTTTCATGTTTTGAAGTTTTTGAAACTTGATCGTTGACTTTGGTCAAAACTTTAAGTAAACGGCCTCAAGATGCAGTTCTAAATGTTCTGTTAGCTCTGAAATGTCGAGTTTGGTTTAGAAGGATCTTTGGTTTAGGTATCTAGGCTTCCAGACTCATTTTGAGAAACCTTGTAGGTTATGTCTAAAGTGGAGTTTGAGTGTACGACCCACTTTTAATTGAGACGACCTCCGTTAGAAGTTTCAACATCTTTATTGAGTTAAAAATGTCAAATTTGATGGGATAACATAGTTTGTTTGCATGAATGGGGTTCTAAATAAATCTTAGCACCCTATCAAAGATGTTGGAACTTTTTCATATCGTTCTGCAAGATTCTACTAGACTTATTTTGGTACAACGAGATCAACAGACATAGAGCTCTGATACCAACTTTGCCACAATCCTGACCCATCGTGAGTGGCATCCATACAAACTCTCTGGTGGGAGAACCAATACTATACCCAACTAAGCATACTATCTACCAAATACATATTTAAATATGTGGAAATAGTTTAAATAATTAATTTAAAATCCTGAGTTCCTATAAACTTAGATAATATAATAAACAACATGCAGAAATTACCTTCCTAGAACTTGAAAGTCATTGTACTAAAACTCTATCTAAGGGTATAGAATAAGGGGATGCAACCCCAAAAATAATAAATATAAAGTAATAGTCTAATAGTATGAGTCTGAGAATGAAAGGACTAAGAAACTAAAATAAATACACGACAGCCTGAAAGAACTAACTCACCCTTGAATATGAAACAATCATTGACCTCCTAACTGAGATCTCTTAATAGCCTTCTAAATATACCCTGTAATCAATAAAGAATCAATACGTATAGCATCAGTGTAGAACCACCGAGTACTAGTAGGATCATGCAGTCATTTCCAATAAATGAAATATGAACAAGAAACTATAACATAGTAAGACAACAATATATATTATCACATCACAATTATGGAAACTCTTAAATCATTATATAGGGAAACATACTCAATCACAATTCTATAAGACCTAGAAAGTTGGAAAGACAAAAAATGAGGAACAAAAGATGAAATTCCTAAATAATGTAGCCTTTTGCACTAGGTGGCCTTCACGAGACCTATAACAGGCCATGAAGAGCACTACGGGCCATGCAAACACATCATGGTCCATGCCCTGTCAATTGGGTTTTAGAGGTAAGGATAATAGGGGCCACCACGAGCCGTGGTGCATACTACAAACTGTTATGGCTTTCGTGGAAGAAACCCCTACAGGCCTCCTGTTAGGGTTACATCTACAACCCATGTTAATGGACCGTATTGACCACCACGGACCGTGAAGGTCTCCATGGAGATGGTCCTAAAACCATCCCTGCAAACCCTAAGATTTCAACACCAAGTCAACCACCACAGATCGTGGTGCCCATAAAGGACCATGGTAGGTTTCATGGTGGGCAACCTTTCAGAACTCCTTTTTTAGAAATCCTAAGTCCCTCACCACGGAGGAGACCATGGTCTGTGGTAAAGGTCCATCCTTAGTTTTAGATCTAGTTTTAATGAGGGTTATTTTAGTCTTTTCCCTATGTTTCATTAATGAATTTGATGGATTAGGGAAAGTTCCTACCTATTAACTACCCTAAAGACTTCTAACCCTCTCATTCTCTCTGTAATCCCTAAATCATAAAACCTTCTCTCCCAACTTTTCTCTCAAGGTCTTCTTCTCGCTCAATTAATTCAAAAGGGTTATTCAAGGTCAGGATTTCATCCTCTATGATTTAGGGCTCATCAAGGTCAAGGTATGTTAGACTTCATCTATGGAGACCATTCACCCATGGAATTCCAAAGATTTCTTCAACTAAAAGCCCTAATTTCATAATTTGTTTTGGGTTTTCTTAATTATGATATTCTTCAATGTTATTAGACTAATTATGCATAATCCACATCATATTGTATGATCATGATTTTCAAGTTATATACTATGAAAGTTTTATGCTATGAATTAAAGATATTTTATGCAAAGAAGTTCATGAATAATGATTCTATGATATTTCAAGCAAAGTTAAAGATCGAAAAAGTTAAGTCCCTAAAGATGTTTATGATCAAAATATATATAATAATGGAAGACCTATACCCACATTACATGAGTTATATGATAGATGAGTTAATCCTATGATTTTACTATGATGATGTTAGATGAGCTATTTTTATGATATTTTGTAAAGATATATTGATAGGTTGTTACTATCTTTCCATCTGATGTTTATGATCATGTTTTATGATTTCCGTTGTGATATTAACTGCACATTGAGAGGATTTTTAGGTAGGATTCATTCCAATAATGCATTTAGTTATCCAAAGGAATTCTAATAGCAGCCTTTAGTCCCAAACTATGTTGCCTACATAGATTTACATATGCCAATATGGCGAAGCTAGTGGATCCACATAGCCCAATTAAAGAGATACTTAATAGAGTATGCCCTAGCATGGTAGCCTCTCTGTCTTGATGTAGAAGTCACCGAATCCATGTATTAGATCACATAGTATTATATATCGATTAAAGGTCATATCCCACACAGTTTCAGTTGAGTATGAGTTCTTATGATCATTATGAGATTTTTTTGATGCATTGACTAATGAAATAAATATTTTAATGTTATCATGACTTTACACATGTTTTACAGATATTGGTCTGACATCTCATTATTCATATTGATTATATCCTATATTTATTGTTAATTCATATTCTCACATACTTAGTGCATTCTATGTACTAACGCATATTTGTTTCCTACATTGTATCATAATATAAGGACTAACGATCACATTTATCCTCCTCCCACCCATGGCTAAAGTATTTCTAGTAGTTTCTTATGGTTGGTGAGTCATCACAGTTTGAGGATATGACACTTATTTCTTATTTTGATAATTATTACTTCATTCTTTTATGTTGTCTATATGGGTGAGCTAGGAGCTTATCTTATGCCCCATCTATTTATTAGAGTCATTTTAGATAGTGAAGAATCTATGTTGTTGTTTCTCATTTTGAGACTTATGTTCTATTTGAGACTTTTTCCCCGTATCATCGATTCTTGTTTATTTATTTCATGTACCTTATTTATGCTCATAAATGTTATGTGAAGAGGCTTGGTTGGAGTCCTTCAGGATTCTAATCACCATATTATGACTAGGTCCTAGGTCGGATCGTGATAAACTTGTTATTAGAGCACAAGGTTTAAGTGTCCTAGAGAGTCTAACATGCCGCATCAAGTAGAGTCTTGTTCATCGGTGTAAAGCATGCCACATTTATGAATAGGAGGCTATAAGACATCTTAAGAAATACTTCACTTCTTTCATGGTCTCATCGTGCTGTAGAATTGAACTCTAAGGTTTCCTCCTATAACGCTTTCTCTTTGTGATTACAGAATCATGCCTCCACGAAGAGCAAACATCTGAAGGAATGCTGAAGAGGATCCACAAGCTCCAAATGCTCATGGAATGATCAAGTGACTAATGCAGAGATTTGAGCTGCTTTTCAAATGCTAGCCCAAGTTGTTACTACTCAAGTGAATCAAGGAGTAGTTGTTCCTTCTCTTAATGTATCTACTCTGGCTTCAAGGGTTAGAGACTTTACAAGGATGAACCCTCCCGAGTTTCATGGATACAAGGTTGATGAGGATCCCCAAGACTTTGTTGATGAATTTTACAATATTGTTGAGATTATGGGAGTGTCTTTGGTGGAACATAATTGGTAGCCTAACAACTTAAGGGTATTTCTCAAGTGTGGTACAACCAATGGAAAACCAAAAGGGTGAAAGAGGGTCCCATAGGTTGGGAAAATTTCTAAGTTGTATTTCTTGATCACTTCTTCCCACTTGAGTTAAGAGAGGAAAAGGTGTTGGAATTCATAAACCTCAAGCAAGGAAACATGATTGTGAGTAAGTATGCACTTAAGTTCACAAAATTTTTCAAGTATGCTCCATCCTTGGTAGCCAACTCTCGTGCCCGTATGATGAAGTTTATATTGAGAATGTTGGAGTTGGTTATGAAAGAATGTCGAACTACTATGCTCATCAAGAATATGGATATCTCTAGGCTCATGACCTATGTCGAGCAAATTTAAGGAGAAAAGCTTAAGAAGAGGAATGCAAGGGAATTCAAGAGGGCTCATTTTGATGGTGAGTTTTCTCATAATAAGTCTAGTGGTGGAAATGGTTATTTTCGACAAGACCAAAAGTTTCAAGGACAAAGTTCTTTAATCACTCCAGCTTCAAAATTTGAGATGGATAAGGTGCAAAATCCTAAGGCACAAGGTGGAGCTTCGGGTGGTCAAGTTATCCCTCCATGTAAGATGTATGGGAAAAACCATAATGGAGAGTGCTTAGCGGGATCAGATGTTTTTTTCAAGTGTGGAAAGCTCGGTTATAATAAAAGAGAGTGTTGGGGTGGGTTTAGGCCGCAAGTTCAGACTTAGGATACCGGTCATCCGGATCAGCTTGCTACTACTTTGGGTGACGATTAGCGCCAAAATAGATTTTATGCCTTTCAGACTTGTTAAAAGTTAGAGGATTCCCCTGATGTTATGACTCGTATGTTCAAAGTCTTTGACTTTGATGTTTATGCATTATTAGATTCGGGTTCTACTCTAACATTTGTTACTCCTTATCTTGCTATGAGATGCATTGTTAGTCCCAAGTTTTTGTTAGAGTCATTTTTGGTCTATACTCTTGTTGGTGTTTCAGTTGTGGCTAAAATATTTTATAGAAATTGTCCAATTTCAGTTTCTCATAAAGTCACCTCTATTGATCTAGTAGAGCTTGATATGAATGATTTTGATATTATTCTTGGTATGGATTGGCTTCATGCATGTTATGTCCTTATATGTTGTAGAACCCGTGTGGTTAAGTTTTTTTTTTTAATGAGTCGGTCCTACAATGGGAAGGTAGTAATTCCGTGTTTAAGGATCAATTCATCTCATGCCTTAAATATCAAAAAATAATTTCCAATGGTTGCATCTATCATCTAGTTCAGGTTAGAGATATTAACTCCGAAACTCCAACTCTTGAGTCAATTTTAGTTGTAAATGAATTTTCTGAAGTTTTCCCCGATGATTTCCCAAGTATTCCCCTCGAAAGGGAAACAGACTTTGGTATTGATCTCCTCCCAATACTTAGCCTATCTCTATTCCTCCTTACCATATGGCTTCGGCAGAATTGAAAGAATTAAAGGATCAATTGAAGTATTTGCTAGATAAGGGTTTCATTACACCAAGTATCTCTCCATAGTGTGCTCTAGTTCTCTTTTTTAGAAATAAGGATGGTTTTCTTCATATGTGTATTGATTATCGACAATTGAACAAGGTCAGTATTAAGAACAAGTATCCAAATCCAAGGATTGATGACTTATTCTATCAACTTAAAGGATCAAGCTACTTTTCAAAGATTGATATTCAATCGGGTTATTATCAACTCCGAGTAACGGAATGTGACATTTTGAAGATGGATTTTAGAACTCGGCATGGTCGCTTTGAATTTTTGGTTATGTCTTTTGCACTAACGAATGTCACTGCAGCTTTTATGGATTTGATAAACACAGACGTTCTAGGTCGAATGCTCTATCCACCGGAAGGCGAGATAGGACTTTCATTGCCTATTGGTGTAGGGTGCTTAAGAAATACTTGGATATGTCTATAATTGTCTTCTTTGATGATATTTTGATCTATTCTTGGAATGGGAAGACCATGCCGAACATTTAAGGATTGTGTTGCAAATTCTCAAGGTATGCAAAGTTTAGCAAATGTGAACTTTGGTTAAGGTCAGTTGCTTTCCTTGGACATATTATATCCGGAGAAGGAATTATGGTTGATACAAAGAAGACCAAGACAGTCAAGAATTGGTCTAGAACATTGAATCCTTCCGATATTCGAAGTTTCTTGGGCTGAGCCGGTTATTACAGACGGTTTATGGAAGGTTTTTCTTCTATTGCATCGCCCTTGACTGCTTTGAATCAAAAGAAGGTGAAGTTCCAATGGTCCGAGGCATGTGAGAAAAGCTTCCAAGAATTGAAGGATAGGCTTACCTCTGCTCTGATGTTAACTTTACCGAAAGGTTTCGATGGGTTCGTTGTGTATTGTGATTCTTCACGAGTTGGTCTTGGTTGTGTTCTTATGCAAAATGGTAAAATGATAGCTTATGCTTCAAGGCAACTCAAGGAACATGAGAAGAATTACCTGAATCATGACTTGGAGTTGACGACAATGGTATTTACTTTGATGTTGTCGATATACTATCTTTATGGTGTCCATATAGATATTTTCACCGATCACAAGAGTTTGCAATATGTGTTCACTCAAAAGGACTTGAACCTTCAACAAATAAGATGGCTTAAATTATTGAAAGACTATGATATGAGTGTGCTATACCATCCGGGTAAAGTAATTATGGTTACCGATGCTCTTAGTAGATTGTCTCATATTGAGGATGAGAAAAAAATGCTAGTTCAGGATGTGCATAGATTGGCCTATTTGGGTGTTCGATTGGTTGATTCCGAGGATGGTGGTGTTATTATACAAAATGGTTCTGAATTATCTCTTATGGCGAATGTAAAGGCAAAGCAAGATAGTGATCCTACTTTAGTTGAATTGAAGAAAACGGTTACCGAAAAAGCCATTGAGGCTTTCTCCTAAAGGGGAGATGGCATGTTGAGATATCAAGGTTGATTGTGTGTTGCGAATGTTGATGGCTTAAAACATATGATATTGTTTGAGGCTCATTGATCGCGGTATTCTATTCATCCTAGTTCCACAAATATTTATCGAGATTTGAGGGAAGTGTATTGGTAGAATGACATGAAAAGGGATATTGCAGAATTCATGGCTAAGTGTCCTAATTGCCAACAGGTGAAAGTTGAGCACCAAAAACCTGGAGGTTTGTCTCAAGACATTGAGATTTTTACTTGGAAGTGGGATGCCGTGAATATGGACTTTATTATTGGTTTGCCACGTACTCATAGGCAATATGATTCTATTTGGGTGATTGTTAACTGAATGACTAAGTTGTCTTATTTTCTCCCAGTTAAGACTTCATATTCAGCTGAAGACTATGCTAGGTTGTATATCCGAGAGTTCGTTAAGATTCATTGTATTCCATCATCTATCATCTTGGAACAAGTTACTCAGTTTACATCTAGTTTTGGATATCCTTCCAAAAGGGTCTTGGTACTCAAGTGAAGCTTAGTATAACATTTCACCCCCAGAAAGATGGTCAGGCCAAGCGTACCATTCAAACATTAGAGGATATGTTGAGAGCATGCTTGATTAATTTTAAAGGAAATTGGGATAACCATTTTCTATTAATAGAGTTTGCTTATAATAACAATTATCATTCTAGTTTGAGATGGCTTTATTTGAGGCTTTGTATGGTAGACGGTATCCCCTATCGGTTCGTTTGAGGTATGTGAAATTGCTTTGATAGGATCCAAGTTGGTATTTGAGGCTATGGAGAAAGCTAGAATCATTAGAGAAAGATAGAAAATGGCCCAAGGCCAACAAAAGTCCTATTCAAATATGATCAGAAGGGAAATTGAATTCGAGGTTAATGATTGAGTTTACTTGAAAATTTCATCCATGAAGGGTGTGATGTGTTTTGCTAAGAAAGAAAAGCTAAGTCCCCGCTATGTTGGCCCATATCAGATTTTGAGGAGAATTGGTAAGGTGACTTATGAGTTGGATTTGCCTTCAGATTTGGCATCTGTGCATCTAGTGTTCCATATGTCATTATTAAGGAAGTTTGTTGGTGATCCTAGCTCCATTGTGCCATTGAAAAGCATTGAGGTTAAAGAGAGTCTTTCATATGAAGAGGTTTCGGCTAAGATCTTAGACCGGCAAGTTAGAAAGTTGAGAAACAAAGAAATAGCTTCAGTTTAAGTGTTATGAAGGAACCAAGTGGTTGAAGGTGCTACATGGGAAGCCGAAGCCGATATGATGTTGCAATATCCTCATCTCTTTCCTTCCGTGACTAGTTGAGGTATTTAGTTCCTTCATGATCCATTCAGCCCAAATCACATGTTTCAGTTATTATCATGGTTTCATATGCATTCATTTTCATAAAATGAGTTTTAACGTCATGTTTTATGGGTCGTGAAGAGCACCATGGACCATGTAAATCTATCGTGGTCCATGCCCTGTTAATTAGGTTTCAAAGGAAAGGATCACGAGGGCCACCACGAGCCATGATGCGTACCACAAACCGTTATGGCTTCCATGGTGGACACCCCTACAGGTCTCCTTTAGGGTCACTTCTACAACCCATGTTACCAGACCGTATTGACCTCCATGGACCGTGAAGGACTTCGTGGAGGAGGTCCTAAAACCATCCCTGAAAATCCCAAGATTTCAAGACCAAGTCAACCACCACGGACCGTGGTTCCCATAATGAGACGTGGTGGAACTCGTGGTGGGAAACCTTCTAGAACTACTAAGTCCCTCACCACAGAGGGGACCACGGACCATGGTGACCTTAACGGTCTGTGGTGAAGGTCCGTCCTTAGTTTTGGATCCAGTTTTAATGAAGGTTATTTTTGTCTTTTTCCTATATTTTATTAATGAATGTAAATGGTTTTTAGGACTAAGTTCCTACCCATTAGCTACCCTAAAGCCTTCTAACTGTCTCATTCTCTCCATAATCCCTAAATCACAAAACCTTCTCTCCTAAGTTTTCTCTCACGGTCTTTTTCTCCCTCAAGCAACTTAAAAGGGTTCTTCAAGGTCAAGCTTTCATCCTCTATGATTTAGGGCTCATCAAGGTCAAGGTGTGTGGGACTTCATCCATGGGTAACTTTCACCCATGGAATCCCAAAGATTTCTTCTCAATTCTCTTATAATTTCTTCAACTAAAAGCCCTAATTTAATGATTTTTATTGGGTCTTCTTAGTTATGATATTCTTCAATATTATTAGACTAATTATGCATAATTTATATCATATTGCATGATTTCAAGTTGAATTTCAATGTCCCATGATATATGCTAGTTTCAAGTATGATTTATGAGATATTATCATGATCTTCAAGTTATATTTTATGCAAGTTTTATGCTATGAATTAAAGTGTTTTATGCAAAGAAGTTCATGAATGATGATTCTATGATGTTTTAAGCAAAGTTAAATATAGGAAAAGTTAAGTCTCTAAAGATTTTTATGATTAAAAATATATATAATGATGGAAGACCTATACCCACATTGCATGAGTTATATGATAGATGAGTTAATCCTATGATTTTACTATGAGATATTAGATGAGCTATTTTTATGATGTTTTGTAAATATGTATTGATAGGTTGTTACTATCTTTCCCTCTGATGTTTATGACCATGTTTTATGATTTCCATTGTGATATTGACTAAGCATCAAGAGGATTTTTAGGTGAGGTTCGTTCCAGTAACGCAGTTAGTTACCCAAGGGAATCCTAGTAGCAACCTTTAGTTCCAAACTATGTTGCCCGCATAGGTTTACATATACCAATATGGTGAAGCTAGTGAATCCACAGAGCCCAATTAAAGAGTTACTTAATGGAGTATGCCCTGGCAAGGTAGCCTCCCCTGTCTCAATACAAGAGTCATTGAATTCTATGTATTAGCTCGCATGGTATTATATGTTGGTTAAAGGTCCTATCCCACACAGTTTCAGTTGAGTATGAGTTCTTATGAGGATTATGATATTTTTTTGATGCATTGACCAATGAGATAAACGTATTAATGTTTCCATGAATTTACACATATTTTAAAGATATTGGTCTTGCATCCCATTATTCATATTGATTATGTCCTATGTTTATTGTTAATGCATATTATCACATGCTTAGTGCATTCCATGTACTAACGCATACTTTTTGCCTATATTGTATCATAATATAGGGACCGACGATCATGTTCATCCTCCTCCCGCCCATGGCTAGAGTGTTGATATTAGTTTCTTACTATTGGTGAGTCCTGACAGTTTGAGGACATGACACTTATTTCTTATCTTGACAGTTGTTTCTTCATTATCTTATGTTGTCTATATGGGTGAGCTAGGAGCTTTTTTTATGCCCCCATCGAGTTATTAGAGGCATGTTAGATAGTGAAGAATCTATGTTGTCGTTTCTCATTTTGAGACTTTGCTTTCGTATCATAGATTCTTGTTTATTTATTTCATGTACCTTATGTATGCTCATAAATGTTATGCTAAGAGTCTTGGTTGGAGTCCTTTAAAATTCTAATTGTCGTGTTACCACTAGGCCCTAGGTCGGCTCATTAAAAATTCAACAGTTAATAATGGTCCTCTAATGGAACACAACCCAAACTATTAATGTACCGGTGTGGTACCCGATCTAACATGAATTCACACATCACAATCAGAACCATAATGAATAGGCACACATACGTGTACAACCAATAAATACATTGCATGCAATTAGATTACAAGATATCATTTCAATTCATGTTCTTTCCTTTTCCCTCATCATATATATTATGCATGCAATACTTGTGAAGTATTTAATAGACACATATAACACCAATGAGAAAAACACAACCATCACCTACCTCAAAACAAGCGTGGAAAACTCTAAAGAACTTGGGTTTTCCCTTTTTCCAATGCTTTGCTCCATTCTTGGTCTAAAACAAACAAAGAATATATGTAATCAATGACTAATCTACATTACCCGCATCATATCAAAATTCTCACCCTTGACCAATTTCATGATGACTTCTCCCAATTAGGGTTTCTCCCACCATTAATTTCAGGCTAAAACCTTCTCCTAAGAGAATTTCCATAGATTTTAAGGTATAAAATTGAATTACAAGTTAGGGGAATGAATAACTTACCTTTACCAAAGAAATTGATTAAAAACTGGAAAGAAATAGCCCTAGGTCATCTCTAACTTTCCAAGAACGAAGTTGCAGAAATAAAAATAATTTTGGGACTTTTTTGACTTAAAACCTGCGTCTGGCCCGCTATAGAGACCACCACCATGGCGGAACTCAACCTGCTATGGCAGCTTGAACGGAGAAGAAAGCTCAAAATTTGTGTCCCAAGCCCCCATTTCGCGAAACAACCTTAAAAATTGCCATTCTAAGATAATCCCTTCACGCCTAATTCGATACTAGGAGTTCTACTCACCCGAATTCACTTTCGTAAGGCCATATGCATTCCTTAATGCCTTAACTGCTAGTTCAAACAATCAAAACTCAGAAATTAACCCAATCCATTACCGTATTTTCCTACACCTCACTTGACTTAGAATTCATCCAAGTCTGGCCTAGTCTTAAAATTTCTAAGTTACTACTCAAAAGTTTTTTGGCCTAAATTTCTTTCCCATTGGCTTATCTATAATGACAAAAACAGGTTGTTACACTGACGCTATGGAAATCCTTAACATGATGAAACATGATAATCTTGTTTACGCTAATATCTTATATGAGTACAGGTTGTGGATCAAGAGGATGGAGGATGCCCCAGCGACGCACATCTTCAGGGAGCAAAATCAAGTTGTTGATATTCTAAGCAAGGAAAGAGCAAAATGCCAAGTTTTTGGAGCCCCCATTTTTTTGTCAGTTCCATCAGTGTATGCTACAAAAGTTTTCTGGACAGGCATTCTTGGAACTACCTATTTCAGAAAAACTTCAATTTGTAATAGTAATTCTAATGGCTATACCAACACACATTATGCTACCAACTCAGCTGCATGTAACAAACTACTAATGCCTTAATTTCTATATAGATATATATAGATATATAGATATATATATTTCATTTTCATTTAAAAAAATTAAGTTATCTTTATTTTTGTGATGAAAATATTTCTAATTTGAGATTAAATACTAAAAATGACTTTAAGAAGGTGACAAAATGTGATGTCTAATGAAAATCTGAGATTTAATATTATAACAGGATTATTTATGCTTCAAGATAATATTCTATTACATATAAGAGGCTACGACATGTTTGCTATGTGCTTGTAGCCAACTATTCTTCCCTTGCTAAAAGTGTGGACCCACTTCATTATTTTTTCTATTTTAATTTATTTGGCTTATTTTTTTAATATGTTATATATTTATAATTATGTTAAAAAGTAGTATAAATTACAAAGATTAACAACTTAAATATTCAGTTACATATTTAAAAAGTAAGGAAAATATACTATAAATCACAATAATTAGCAATATAAAATATTTTCAAAATATATTAAAAAACTGATTGACTCTCAAAATTTTATCAGTGCTACCTGAAAGATATTAATCTCTTGCTTTATTTCATTAACATAATAAGTATATATACACCTAATACAAGCGTCTAATACAAGAAAAATAACTATCTATATATGGAAACTAAATATATATAATTTGTTACAAATCTATCAGAATATATTATCATATATTCTAACACACACCCGTAGTCAAAGCGGGAGGTCGCCGAATGCTAAGACTGTCCCGAAAGTCTTCAAATAACACCAACAGAAGGCCTTTGGTGAAGATATCTGCAATTTGATAACGAGGGGGACATGTAGTACCCTAACCTAGCCACGAGCCACCTTCTCCCGGACAAAATGTATATTCATCTCAATGTGCTTAGTGCGTTGATGTTGAACAGGATTACCAGCCAGATATATGGCACTAACATTATCACAATAAACCAAAGTAGCCCGTGGAATATGACAATGAAGTTCCAAAAGTAAATTTCGTAACCAACAGGACTCAGAAACCACATTGGCAACCCTTTGATATTTTGCCTCGACACTCGAACGGAACAAAGTAGCCTGACGTTTGGCAGACCATGAGATCAAGTTATCACCCATAAAGACACAATAACCTGACGTCGAATGCCGTGTGTCGGGGCACCCACCCCAATCAGCATTAGTATATGAGACAAGGTTGGTTGTGGAAGAGGGATACAGGTGAAGACCATACTCCAACGTACCTTGTAGATAGTGGACGATGCGCTTGAGAGCGTGCGTGTTCTCATCATGTGGATTATACATGAACAAGCACACCTGTTGCACAGCATAGGTAATATTGGGTCTTGTGAATATTAGGTATTGCAGTGCCCCGGCAAGACTCTAATAAAGTGAAGGGTCCGCAAACGACGTGCTGGTAGTAGCCCCAAGCTTTGGCTTTGTATCAACTAGAGTAGGAGATGGCTTACACGAGGACATGCCAGCATACTCAATAATCTCAGCTGCATACTTCTTCTGAGATAAAATTAAACCGGTTGTATGACGAGTGACAGCAATGCCCAAGAAATAGCTCAACAGGTCCAAATCCTTCATAGCAAATTCGAAGCTAAGAAGTGATATGATAGACTGGCGAAGCTCATTAGAGAAAGCAGTTAAAATAATATCATCGACATATAATAAAAGATACGCCATAGAAGAACCTCGACGATAAACAAATAAGGAATGATCGGTCTTACTGTGAGAAAACCCAAGAGTATGAACATAGTCAGCAAACCATTTATACCAAGCCCGCGGAGCCTATTTCAGTCTATAGAGAGATTTCTGCAGCAAATAGACATGATTAGGTCGATCAAGATCCCGATAACCCAAAGGTTAATACATCTACATAGTCTCCTTGAGCTCGCCCTGTAAGAAAGTATTTTTGACATCAAGCTGGTGAATCGACCATGCCTTGGAGAGAGCCAGACTAAGAACCGTATGAATAGTCGCCGGTTTGACAGCGGACTAAATGTCTCACCACAATCTACGCCAACCTATTGGGTTTTACCATCACCTACAAAACGAGCTTTATGTCGCTCAAACGAACCATCAGATTTTTTTTTTATGAGCAAAAATCTATATACACCGAATAATATTAACATTAGGAGGACGGGGAACCAACACCCATGTCTTATTTTTAATAATAGCATTATATTCATCATCCATAGCCAATTTTCAATTCGGGTCATGAAGAGCAGACACAGGGTTATGGGGTAAAGGGGACTTCGAGACGGATGTAAGAGGTTAAAAGACCTCTTAGGCTTATAGATCCCATGCTTACTCTTAGTAAAAGGACCGGTGGGTAGACTAGAGGGAGAGATGGGAGTGGGTCGAGGAGAAGAGAGATGAGGAAGAGTGGAAGATGGGGCGGACTGCCCAGGCAACGAGGAAGGAAGCTGCCCAGGCAAGGAGGTAGACTCGCCTGCTGGACACGACAGGGCTAGCAGTAGTGCGGCAGGAAGGGGTGGAGCCGGTGGGTTCGTAGGGTTAGCGAGATGATGATCCACATATGGAGAGGGTCCATCATCTAGAAATTGGTATGTGTGATTTTGATGGGTATGTAACTTGGCAAAAGGAAATTGCGTCTCATCAAAGAGTATGTGACGGCTAAGGATGATTTTTTAAGAGGATAAATCATAGAATTTATACCCATGATGATGTGATGGATATCCCAAAAAAATACACGGGGTTGACCGGGGTTGAAGTTTATTTATTAGTATTAAGGGAAAGAGAGGATAACATAAACACCCAAAGACACGAAGATGGGAATAAGAGGGATCCTTCCGATAAAGAATGCTAAGAGGAGAGTGATAGTTTAACAATTTATGAGGAAGAATGTTGAGAAGGTAAGTTGCCATTTGTAAAGCATGATGCCAAAAGGAAGGAGGAAGGGAAGCATGAGCTAATAAGGTACAAACAATGTTATTAATCATACGGATTTGTCTTTTGGCTTTTCCATTTTGAGGGGACATGTGAGGACAAGACAAATGAAACGACAGACCATTGATTTGTGTGATAATGACAAAAAGGACCATTATCAAATTCCTTGTCATTATCACATTGTATATTCTTAATATCCCATTCAAAGTGAGTTCGAATAAATGTCTTGAAATTTAAAAATATGAAAAAGGTTTGTGATTTGTGTGATAAAGGAAATGTCCACAAGAATTTAGAATAATCATCCATAAACAAGAAATAATATTGATGACCGGAGGAACTCAAAATGGGTGACGTCCAAAGATCACTATGTATAATATCAAACGACATAAGAGTGCAAGAAGTTGACGCATAAAAAGGAAACTTAACATGTTTTCCAAGAGGACAAGAATGACAAATACGAACATTGCTACTTTGAGTACAATCAATTAATTTATTCTTCCTAAAGGAATTCAACACATATGCGCCCGGGTGACCCAAATGATCATGCCAAAGAGAAGATGCCAAAGCCACAAAAGTAGATGGTAAAGTGACTGGATTGTTGATTGGATAAAGCTCTCCCCGACTGTTGCACCTCATTACCAGCCTCCCCGTCTGAAAATCCTTCACAGAAAACCCAAAAGGATCAAAATTCACAAAAACAGAGTTATCAGTGGTAAATTTGTGGATGGACACCAAATTTTTAACTAGATGAGGTGCATGGAGGATATTTTTTAAGTGCAAAGGAGGACCCGGGGAAGACAAAGTTGTGTGACCATAGCCGTGAATTGGAATAGAGTGTCCATTACCAACCATAATACCACAATTAATGCTCTTATTAAAAGAGGATGTGAGGTTACCTCGATTGGATGTCATGTGAGAAGTGGCAATGATGTCCATTTACCAATTTGTATCCAGAGGAGTGATCCCAAGAGTATGCATTACGGCCTCAATGTCCGTAGGCGTTGGGGCTGCAGTATATGCCTGCTGGGGTCGGGGGCCAAGAACACCCGCTCTTGGTGGCTGTTGTTGTCCATAAGTGTGTCGGGACCAAGTGGTTGATGGATATGGACATGGTGGGACAGCTTAAGGACCCCAAGAGGCCAGCCATGGCCACTGTTGTCCGCCAGACCAAGGAGAAAATTATGGAGAGTGTTGCACCATTGAATGTTGCCCAGTGCTGCCGCGACTGCTGCTGCCACCCAGCTGACCACCACGTCCAATAGGAATGCCGCTGCTACCATCTCCTCTACCGCCGCCACAACTACCATGGCTGCCACGAGATCTGCCTCCATTATTGTTGCGGTTGTGGTGCCTCTTTCCACCACTATTATGGCGGTGGGAGGAGGAATTATCAGGAACATCAATGGGACCTTCGGACGAGCGAGCAACTAATGCAGCGGAGGAACTTTGGGCTGCTTTCTTAGCACGGCCAGCTTCTTCAAGAGTGAGCATCGAACGGGCTTGATAAAATTGTGGCAAAGGGTCGCATTGGCGAATAAGAGTCGCCACACCTTGGTAGGGCTCGATAAGGCCCGAGACCAATTAAAGAACTAGACGATCATTAGCCACTGGAGAGCCAACATTCTTCAGTTGATCCGCCACAGATTTGAGATGTTTACAATAGGCAGAGACATTGGGAAAATCAGCCATGTCGACATGAGTGAAGTCGTACTCAAGGGTGATAGTATGAGAGTGTTTGTTATCCTGGAAGATATCACGCAAGAGATTCCAAGCCTCCATCGTCGTGGTGTCAGGTTTCAGAATTGTATGCAACAGATCATGAGAGATAGTAGCGTAGAGCCATTGGAGAACGGTGGCGTCAAGGGTGGACCACAGTTCTTTGTCCTCCTCCTGTTTGACGGCCGTTTCTCCGTTCCTGCTGCCGGAGGAATAATATGATCAATTGCCCGATGGGATTGTGCATGAATCTTAAATAGTTCCGCCCAAGTGGAATATTGGACATTCTCCATCTCAAGAGTGATGGAAACATGGTTCTTGATGTTGGAGACAGCAAGAGAAGGATGAAAGGAAGATTTGGAGGTATACATGGTGAAAAAGTGAGGATGAGAAAGGCGAGGGGGGCTGTGGCGGTGGGAGACCTAGAAGAAGAAGGAGAGAATTTGCCCTAGACAGCTCTGATACCATGAAAGAAATTAATCCCTTTCTTTATTTCATTAACATAATAAGTATATATACACCTAATACAAACGTCTAATACAAGGAAACTAACTATCTATAAACTAAATATATATAATTTGTTACAAATCTGTCAGAATATATTACCATATATTCTAACACTACCTAATTGGGATAAGAGGGGGGGTAACATATATTACTTAAAAATTACGTAAAAAGTACTATTAATTACAATAATTATCAATTTAAAATAAATCATATACAAAATTTGGTTGGCTCCAAATTTCATTTGTGCAACATAAACTGAAACAGAGGGAGTAATACATATTATTTAAAAATGATGTAAGAATTACCATAAATTACAATAATTAACAACTTCAAATATATCAAAAAATATATATAAAAATTTGATTGACTCTCCAATTTTTTTATAATTTTTTTCCTTGATTGACTCTCCAAATTGTATCTATGTCACATAAATTAGAACAAAAAAAATAATAGGTATTAAACTCACGCTAACCTAGACTCCTATATCTAATATAATAAATAGGAGCAAAACTTTCCAAGTTTTAGAACAAACCCAGTGAAAAATTCTCGTCTCAAATGTAAAATAAATGAATTACTTGTCTAAATTTGGTGAACTTTATTTAGATATATATCAATCAAATTGCAAAGGGGATGAGACCTTGTACAATCAGCTTAATACCATCAATGTATAACACACACCAAATTCAGGGTCATTTTCACTTTTTCAGTGTAGAAATTTAACTATTCGTTTCCAATTTCTTGATATTCACTGTTACATTATCATCATCAGCCCCAACACCCTACTCAAAAGAGAAAATGACCCTAAAAAGAGAATAATACATGAAAGTTAAGCTGCCGTTGCACATTTTATATGAACTCCAGTTACTAATTTAATTGTATAGAAGGTTAACTAGTTAATTTAGTAAATGAAATTTAGCCTAAATAGTTTGTCACCCATCATAGCACCCTAACAACATTTTGTGATCGAGTGAACCAATATTTTGTTTACTCTTAGACTTGGGCAATGCATGCTTTATTTGATAAATATATTACATATGGCTTAATGTCCCTTCCAAAGATTACAATGAAAATGCTCTAAAGCAAAATAGAACATAAAAATACTCATTGGACTATAGTGAGCTCACCATAACAGGTGGAGATGAGAGGGAGATACCAAGAGAAGAGCCGTGCCAATGCCATCCACAAGTAACAATACATCCATTTATGAAATAGATGCAGTGATGTGCCAAAACATTATGACACTTTTTGATACCAATATTGTAGACTACTTTTCATGTTCTTTATGTATTTTTAGTATAAAATTCTTAGTAAAGATTACTTAATTCCCATAGTGAAAAAGTCCAATTATAATTTATCCTGACTTTTTTGATAATTATCCGAATTTTCTTTTTTTCCAGATTTCTGATACATACGAATGACGATGATACATCGCGATTTGATGCATAAGTCCTTTTCATGATACATCGCTAGTTGATACAAACCAAATATTATAATATCAATAAAACTTATGAATCAGCTTATAATACCTAATATATCATGAACACAACAAAAATAGAAGTAAAACTTATGTTTTACTAATACATTGTGTGTTTGATTTGTATCAACTAGAGATATATCATGAAAAAGACTTATGTATCAAATCGCGATATATCAGCATCATTCGTATGTATCAGAAGAGGAATTTTTGAATTTTTTACAAATGGTAGAGAATAATTGAAAATATAGTAATATAAGGTGTGTAATTTGGTAATTTTTCTAAATTCTTATGCCCTTTGCTTTTTGACACTAGCTAATGGGCCTAAAATTTGATGAGGAAAAATTACTTAATTGAATGTGTTTTAAAAAATATTTACCATTTTTAACCATATTTTTATTTTATTACCATTTTTAACGACCAGTAACAATACTTTAATTAAATAAGATATTATGTACACTTTTTTATTTGGGGAAAAGAAAAAGAGCGCTCATTATCTCTCTCTTTCTCTAAGGGTTTTTCTTCAGTTTTCTGTGTTTCCCTTTCTCTTATTCCTTCATCTTTTCTTCATTCTTCCCTTATTCCTTCATCTTTTTATTTGTTTCAGATAGCACTCATAGATTTTAGGTGCACAATTGTAATGAAAGGTCAGAAATCTCCTAGAAGAAGCCCACGAATTTGAATTGTTGATCCAACCGGCAGTGGTGAAGTGAATGTCGATCCTACTTTTAGTTTGGGAATTTCTGCAAATCAATCTCCAGAAGAAGCTGGTGGTGAGTTTAATCAAAATTTCCAAGCATTGCATGTGAAGAAAAATGGCGGTAGAAGTAAGAAAAAAACTAGTGAGTTGAGTTCTAAATCTAAATCGAAAAGAAAATGAGGCGATGTTGCATCGGCATCTAAGAAATTTGTTGACAGTGATGATGATTTTGAGGATTTACCTCCTCAATTTCAGTCAAACAAAGTGAGACCTACAGTTGCTCAGGAGAAGAATCCAAAAAATTAAAATTGATTGTGCAAAAATACGGTTCTGTCGAAGAGTCTATATCAAATATGTCATTCTACAAACACATTATTTAACTGATAGCATTTTCAATCTATTTATGTGTATTTTCTTAGCTTGTTGTTGTTTTGAACTTGTGTGCTAGATGCTGAAGAAAAAATTTATGTATTTGATACTTTTATTATAGTCTAAACTTATTTGCTCAAGTTTATTATATCAATGATTGTTGGGAGTTTTGCCAGAAATTGTTAGATCTTTGTTTTGTAATTTATTTATTTTTTAAAATTAATAAACATAAATGAATTAAACTTTGAACTAAAATGTATTACACATACATTAAAGTTGAATTAGAAGAGAAAATGAAATCTGTAGTTAATTAAAAAAAGTTTTTTTAGTGATTAGTACACCACAAAAATGAATTAAACTTTGAATTAAAATGTGTATTACACATATATTAAAGTTGAATTAGAAGAGAATTAGAGACGAATGAAACCTATAGCTAATGAAAAAATATTTTTCACCATTTTCTGAAATTTTACAAACACTTTAAAAAATTCAGACTTTTTTTCAATGGATAAAGCCAAGTATACCTTGTATGATCATCTATAAATACTACATAATATTTCATATGCTGAGAAGATTAAACAGTAGCAGGTCCCCACAGATCACAATGTATTTTTTATAAAGGTTCCTTCTCAATTTTATTCCTCAAACCAAATGAAAGTTTACATCTTTTTCCCAACTGGCAGCTGGAACAGACGACATGAATTTTATTCCAACTACTAACATTTATGCAACTATTACTACTCAAAAATTTTAAAGACTTCAAACTAGGGTGCCCTAATCTAGTATGCCACATGTTGTCTAATGTGTTCCAATCACGTGTAGCAGCCAAGGCTTGAATGTTGTTGTTTTTCAAAGCATATAGTCTATTTCTCTTATATCCCTTGGTCAGTGGTGTCCTTTTCTTCTTGTCCTTTACAACAAAATCAGTTTCATCAAATTAAAGAGTGAAACAATTATCCTTTGCAATATTACTAACTAAGAGTAAATTCTTTGTAATCTTAGGAACTATAAGAACCTCCTATAATTTTAGACCTGATTTAGTTGTATTCCCAACATGTGTTATGTCTAGTTGTGATTCATTGCCAATAATGATTTTATGAGATTTATTGTAGTTTTTAAGATCAAACAGAATACTAGAATTATTTTTCATATGACTACTGGCTCCTGAGTCCACATACAAGGTATCATCAATGGTAGATGTATTCTGCAAATTGACACCAGCCAATGCTTATGGTAGTTCATCAGCAAATTGGTACGAGTAGTCTCACCTGTAAAAAAATACTTAACAGTAGTATGGTTATTCCTACCTCAAATTTGACAAGACTCAATGTTATTATTTTCCTTGTTCGAAGAACCTGTTTCATTTTGGTGTTTCTGAGAACCTGTTCCTTTGTCCAGCAAGATTGAAGCCTCTTCCTCTAGAGTTGAAGTTGTTGTTTCCTCTTCCCCTAGAGTAGTTTCCTCTTCCCCTGCCCCTTTGAACAAAGAATGCCATTGTTGACACTCAATTTTGGCTCTCAGTGCTCAAAAATAACATTTTCAAACTTCTTGATCGTTAAAAAATACAAATTATTATTTTTACAAATTTTTCAATTTTTTTTGAATTATTAATAAGTATCCTTATTTTAGGCTTTTCATGAATTTATTCTCATCTTTTCCTTTATAATAATTTATGGATGTGTTTTTCGTAGTTTCATAAATAATAGAATTCTTATTCATTTATTGTCATTGTAAATTTTAATAGTCACAATATTTTTACACTCATCAACAAACGTACACAACATAGCACTGTAATTTATTCTTTACAACATAGTATATCTTCCAGAATATCTATTACATTTTTTATTTTTTTATGTAATATATCGATAGATATTATTTTTACATTAATTATACTTTTTGCACAGTCCGCAGATATAGAAAGTTGGAACAGTTGATACCAAATTTGGCCTGACATTTTCAAAGTTCATACTTTTAAGTATTTTATTTGTTAAATAGTTCAAAAGTGCATTTTTACAATGCTAAATCAATTTTATCTATAATTATCCTTAGATTAAGATTTTTATCAGTTTATTTTATTTAGTTTCAATTATAGCTATTTTTATCATAGTTAGTTAATTTGCATTGTTACATGTCATTTGTTATATTTGTTTATATTCATTTTAGTATTTTAGCACAGTCTAAAAATACATTAAAATACAAATAAATATTAAATTTTCTCCATAATTTTACCTACCCACTAATCACACAAAATTTTCTCACAATTCCACCCTCATCCCATCTACTACAATCATTACCAAAAAAAAGCAAAAGCACCAGGCTGACCATTGTAGCATCTTTTCTGTCTAATTTGTGCCTTTTTATTATTTTATTTTTTTCTCCGCAACTCACGCCATCATTCAAAGACATTTTTTTTCAAACCGTCTCTCTTTCTTCTCCAATACACATACAGTCTTTCACTCTCTCTCATCCCTTTTGATAGCAGTGTTTTTTCCACATTTACATCGGGGGAGGAACCCATTTGCATTTATCATTTGGTCCCAATTGTTCAATCTCCTTAGTCAGGATACTTGCTTCTAATTGGTGCCATGTCTAGACAATTATAATTTCAAAGAGCTGAAGTAGAAAGAGAGTTAAGTTTTCCACAAACACAAAAAATATCCAAATAATGCGAGGACCGTGAACCAAACCAGCAAACGGCCAGGAACTTTGAGCTCCAACAAACCTGAAAAACAAGTAGATCTAGTCGGATAATTCCTTGCTGCAGCGGACTACTTTGAGTTTTGACTTGGCTATTTAAGGTATTTCTTTCAGTAATTTATTTTTTCTCTTATTATGAAATATATACTGATTATTATAATCATAATTAGTTTTCTATTTTGATTTTTTGTTCCTTGTTGCAGTTCTGCAGCAACTCTATTTATATTTTAGTTGTGCTATGATGGTATTCTCTTTTAGTTTGTTGTTAACGATTCACTATTTTGGATGTCACATCATTTTATTTATTTATTTTTGATTCTATGATGAATGTAAGTTTTATGTTTGTTTCATTTATTGGTTGCTGCTGTCCCTTTTTTTTTTATATATATATTGTTATTCTTAATTGTTTAGATTAAGTTCATATGCACGACTAAAGTTTCCCAGTTAGCTATCTTATTAGCATTTAGCTACTGTTTGCTTGTTATTTCATACCATTTTATATTATCTTTTCATCTGTTTAATATGATCTTTTGTTTAGGAAATATATTATATTTTTTTTACAAGTTAAAAATGGCCAATGAAAAAATCTCTCCGTCGATTTTCGAGGCATCTCTATTTTAAAAGACGAAAATTTAATTTAAATTTATATACGTTAAAAATTTAAAATTTTATTTTTTGATTGGTTTTATTTATTCATTTGGTTGCTCTCTTTTTGTGTTGGGGGGGGGGGGAACTTCGTTGTTACTGTTATGCTCACGCGGGACTTGTATATTTTTGTTGAATTTGGGTATTGCTATTTGGTTATTACTACTACACATGTTGCTCCATTAGCATAATTTTATATTGTTTTCTTAGGCATTTCTTTATTCATTGTTACAGTTTTATGACACCGCTTGTCTTTCTTATGATCATTAAATGCTAGTCTATTCCTCTTTATTTTAGTGTTACTTTTTATTGTTTATTATTTATTTTATTTTTTGTGAGTTTGACCAAGAAGTAATTCTTGTTGCCTTTTAATTTTAATTTTATGGAATCGTTGTCTTTGAATCTGTTTAAATGTTATATTAGTTTTGATCACTACTCTATTTTGTTCACTGCAACATCTTGCTACTCTTAATTTATCTAGATTAATTTCATGCATTTGACTACCTATTGTTAGTTGCTTCATTTTATTTTATATTATTTTGACTGGTTTTATATGGTTCTGTGTTTGAGAAATACAAATTAAAAAATAAAAAAAAAAATCGAGATCTTTTCATTTCAAAAGACGGGTTTTATTAAGAAGTTGATTAATTTTGTTTAATTGTGTTCACTATGTGTGTTGAATTTTATATTCTGTTCTAACATTTTTCTGATTCTTCTTTTTACACCTTTAACTTTTTACTTTATGTTTATGCTTTTCATTATCGACAAAATTGATTACTTGCTATTTGAATACTATTCCACTTTCATGTTTTCTCTAGAATGCCTTGTTTTATATTATTGTTATGTTAGTGTTATAAAATATTTTATCTTTAAACAAATAAAGCAGAGATAGTAAAAAGGAAAGAGAGGAAGACAGAGCAAAAATAAGATGAAGCAGTATGTAATATTCTTCTTATTATATGTGTTCACATATTTTTCAAGTGCACAGACTATGCATATATATAGTTAAATAACGTACCTAATTTTTGGCCTAACTTTTCAAGTGGTGGGCTCCACTTGGAAAGAGACATCCATATGTAACACTCCCCCTTGGATGTCTATAAAAAAATTATATTCTAGTGAACAATAAATATACATAGTTATTCTGATGTTGTTCCTCGTTAAAAACCTTCCTAGGAAAACCCAGTGAGAAAAAAAAACTAGCGAAGGAAAAACAAATACACATATCTGATAATACGCATTGAATGCTGCCTCATTAAAACCCTTACCAGGAAAACCCAGTGGGACAAAACCTTGGTTAAGGAAAAAAGAGTGCAGCGCGTATTTTACTCCCCCTGATGAAAACTTCATTTGATATTTTGGAGACGACGCATTCCAACCTTATATCTTAGTTTTTCAAAAGTTTAGGTTGGTAATGCCTTTGTGAATAAATCTGCAAGATTATCACTTGAACGAACTTGTTGTACATCAATTTCACCATTCTTCTGAAGATCATGTGTGAAAAATAATTTTGGTGAAATATGTTTCGTTCTGTCTTCTTTTATGAAGCCACCTTTCAATTGAGCTATGCACGCGGTATTATCTTCGAATATAACTGTGGGTACTTTGACATCACTTTTCAGGCCACATCTTTCTTCGATGAACTGTATCATCGATCTCAACCATACACATTCTCTACTTGCTTCATGAATTGCTATTATTTCAGCATGATTTGAAGAAGTAGCAATAATTGACTGCTTTGTGGATCGCCATGATATAGCAGTCCCTCCGTGTGTAAATAGATAGCCTATTTGAGATCGAGCTTTGTGTGGGTCTGATAAATAACCTGCATCTGCATAATCAATAAGGTCTGCACTATCTTTGTTAGTATAAAACAAACCCATATCAACAGTACCTTTTAAGTATCGCAAAATATGCTTGATACCATTCCAATGTCTTCGCATTAGGGATGAACTATACCTTGCCAGCAAATTTACAGAAAATGTTATATCAGGTCTGGTTGCGTTAGCAAGATACATAAGTGCACCAATTGCACTGAGGTATGGTACTTCAGGACCAAGAAGTTCATCATCCTCCTCTGGAGGTCGAAATTGATCTTTTTCCACTTCAAGTGATCGAACAACCATTGGAGTACTTAATGGATGTGCTTTGTCCATGTAGAATCTTTTTAAGATCTTTTCAGTGTAGGCAGATTGATTGACAAAAACTCTGTTTGCTAAATGTTCAATTTGCAGAATTTGCAGGCCTAGACAAAGTTTTGTCTTTCCGAGATCTTTCATTTCAAATTCTTTCTTTAGATATTCAATCGCCTTTTGGACCTCTTCAGGGGTTCCAATGAGATTTATGTCATCAACATAAACGACGAGTATCACAAACTCTGATTCCGTTTTCTTAATAAAAACACATGGACAAATGACATCATTTATATAGCCTTCATTTATCAAGTACTCACTGAGGCGATTATACCACATACGCCCTGATTGTTTTAAACCATATAATGATCTTTGCAGTTTTATTGAGTACATTTCCCGAGACTTTTTACATGCTTCAGGCAATTTTAATCCATCTGGAATTTTCATGTAAATTTTATTATCAAGTGAACCATAAAGGTAAGCTGTAAGTACATCCATTAGATGTATTTCAAGATTTTTATGTATAGCTAAACTGATGAGATATCGAAAAGTTATTTCATCCATAACTGGTGAATATGTTTCTTCATAGTTGACTCCGGGTCTTTGAGAGAATCATTGTGCAACAAGGCGTGCCTTGTATCTTACAATTTCATTTTTCTCATTTCGATTTCGCACAAAAACCCATTTATAGCCAACTGGTTTTACACCTGGTCCAAAAACCTCACGTTTAGCAAGTGAGTCTAATTCAGATTGAATTGCCTTTTGCCATTCTGACCAATCACGTCTACCTCGACATTCTTTGACGGATTTAGGCTCAAGACTTTCACTATCTTGCATGAGGTTAAGTGCAACATTATATGCAAAAACATTATCAACTGTGATTTTAGATCGATCTAATTTTATCTCATCACCGAAAGAACTTATTGAAAGTTCTTCATTCACTTGAGTCTCGGGTTCACTGATTTATTCAGGAATATCAAGATTACTCAAATCTTGACCTTCTTCAGGAGGTTCTATTGTAGTATCATTTTTATTATTTCTCACGCTTCTCTTTCTAGGATTTTTATCTTTTGAACCCAACGGTCTACCACGCTTCTGGCGTGTTTGGGATTCAGAAGCTATGATACTTGTAGATGGTCCTTTTGGGACATCAATCCGAATAGGTACATTCACTGCAGGGATATGTGACTTAGTTATCCATTTCAAATCAGTAAATGCATCTGACATTTGATTTGCTATTTTCTGCAAGTGGATGATCTTCTGGACTTCCTGTTCACATGTGCGGGTACGTGAATCAAAATGTGATAGTGATGAAACTTTTCATGCAATTTCTTTTTCTTTTCCGAGTTCCTTTTTCTCTCCCCCTAATGACGGGAAAATTGTTTCATCAAACCGACAATTTGCAAATCGAGCAGTGAATAAGTCTCCAGTCAACGGTTCAAGGTATCTAATTATGGAGGGTGAGTTAAACCCAACATATATGCCCAACCTTCGTTGAGGGACCATTTTTGTACGTTGTGGTGGTGCTACATGCACGTGTATTGCACAACCAAAAATTCTTAAATGGGCTATATTTGGTTCATGACCAAATACTAATTGCGATGGAGAGTATTTATTATAATGTGTCGATCTGAGACGTACAACTGCTGCTGCATATAAGATAGCATGACCCCAAACAGTAATTGGCAATTTTGTTTTCATTAGTAGAGGTCTTGCTATTAATTATAGGTGCTTTATAAATGACTTTGCAAGGCCATTTTGAGTATGAACATGAGCAACAGGATGTTCAATTTTTATCCCACTTGATAAGCAATAATCATTAAATGCTTCAGATGTAAATTCTCCAGCATTATCAAGGCGAATGGCCTTAATTGGATAATCTGGGAATTGCGCTCTTAATCTTATTATTTGTACTAACAACTTCGCAAATGCCATGTAACACCCTTTAAAGTTTTTCCCTAAGATTCGGACCTTTCTTGTATTCGGGTAGGATCGAACTCGAGTATTGTGGAACATTTGCATGAGTAAGATGATTCATTGAGAAATTTAGCAGCGTTAGAGGTGATGTAGGGTCACGAAGGACCCCTAGGACCAAATCAATCCAAAAGATTCGTCGGGGCTAAGTTTGAGGAGGAGTTCGCATGAGGGGTTGACTTCTAACGACCCTATCTTTTGAAATATGATGATATGGGTGGCCCACGACCTATTCAATTAAAGGTCGTCGAGTCTTCTTTCCAACTCCACCAAGAATGTACATTTTGGAGTTCGGAGTCAAAAGATATGACAATTCTAAGACGAACTAGCACGGCATGAATTTAATTTTTGGACCTGGGTTGCAACTACTGGGGAAATGGCCTTGGCACTGTAAGGGCGCGACGCGCCAGTATCGCGCCATGAATGTGCCTCAGTAGTTTGGTCCTTGACGCGACGCGCCACTAAAAGGTGTGCAGGGTTTTTCAAGTCAATTTCTAGAACCCAGGAAATATTGGCCTTGGCGTTGTAAGGGCACGACGCGCCACTATCGCGCCAAGAATGTGCCTCAGTAGTTTGGTCCTTGGCGCGGTGAGCCACTACGAGATGTGCAGGTTTTAGGTGTAATCAGCCTGACGCTGCAATGGCGCGATGCACCACTATCGCGCTAGGAGCATTTTTGCCTAATTTTCAGAACTTTTGAGAAGGGGTAATTTGGGAATTCCCCCAAATTATATATGTATCAGCCTTAGCACATTTTGGGATCATTTTTCAATCCCTCACTCTCTCTCTAAAAAGCCCTAGGAGTTCCTCTCTCTCTCTCTCTCCTTCTTCTTCTCCATTTCCAACAAAGAGAGTTCTAAGAGCTTCAAGATTTGAGTTCCCCATTGAAGATCCAACATCAAGGTTTTCTTCAAAATCTTCAAATAAGGTATGTAAGGCTAACCTAAAATATGGATTGAGTTCTTCCATATGCCCATAGATGTGTTGGTTAGGAGTTGTGAAAGAGTTGCACCTTCTAGAAAGGTTTTCTTGAAAGTTTTCCCTAAACTATGGAATGTTTTTAGATACAAATGGTTGATTGGTGATTTTAATGACTTGAGTTACTAAATAGTTATTTTTCATATTATTAACTACAAATGTATCCTTGTATATAGATTTATAGATGTTGATGATATTCTTGAGTTGAGTTTTGTTGAGAGTATGGATTCATGTTTCATTCACATGAACCCAAGATGAGGTTTCTTTGGTCATAATTTGTCTTGAGTTGAGATGGATGGTTTTGTGTATATGTGTATTGATTGGAATGAAAATAATGAATTGGATAGTTAAGAATGTCTTTTTGCTTCCATAAATTGAACATAGGAGTAAAATAAGGATTTTGGAGTAGATGTTTGACGATTGATGTGATGATGATATTTAACAATGATGTGATGATGATGTTTGATGATGATGATGATGATGTGATGATGATGTTTGATGACGATGTGAATAATGGTATTTGACGATGATGTGAATGGAGAGGTTATGTTGATGAGCATGTTGTGTGATAAAGTGAATTGGAGTCTATTGCGATTTTGTGGTATGTGATGTGCATAATTTGAGCTGATTGGAGTCTTAGGAATATTTTGAAAATAAATGATCTTTTGAGGAGGAGCTTTAACTAAATTATTTGTGAACCTTTTTGCATAAACTATTTACACACTATTTTGAGTCTAAAGAATTATTAGTTTCATCTATGATTTAAAAAGAGTTTAAGAATGAGTTGAGTTTGAAAAGTCTTTTAATTATTTTGAACATGAGTATTTTGAGTATAAATGAGTTGAACATTTTTACCTAAAAATATCTATTTTGAAGTAGAGTTGAGGAGTTGGAATTATATTTTAAATGCATATAGTATTTTCTACATCCATTGAGTTGAGATGGTATCAATTTAAAGAGAAGAGTTTGATGATTTGAGATGAGTCAATTTGAAAGAAGGTCCAATGAGGCCATATTTGATTGAGTTTTGAAAAGAGTTCAATGAGACTAAATGAGTTGATTTGAAAGAGTCCGATGAGACTAAATGAGCATTTTGAGTATTTTACTCACTTGATAGATATAAGCATATTGAGTCTTGGGAGGAGTATTGAGCATCGAATTGGGTAAGAGTATAGTCCGTACTCAAACTAATAAACTACGTCGCCAAACGTAGTAGGAGATTGAACCGTTAAAGTCGGATGCATCCCCAAAATATTTGTCTTGACATTATAGGACTTAGTTGGATTGGATCCATGATTAGTTGATGCGTTCATACCCTAGCAAGGTATGAACAGACGCGGCAACAACGTCGGCTTGTTGTACTATCACTCGCTCATATGGTGATGGTTGTCGGTTAGAGAAACTCCCAATTGAATGGATTGTGCTTGATCTGATTGGTTTGATTGTGATTGTAGATGATTGAGTTGAATTGTAAGACATTGCATAACTTAATTTGCATATTTATTGAGTTGAGATCCTTTGAGTTGATTGTGAGTTGACTGCATTGATCGGATTGGATTAGATGAATTGTGATTTGATAGTGTGCGATTGGACTGGATTGGATTAGATGATATGTTGATTGGGTTGAATGGAAGGATATATGAATGGATTGGATCGGATCATATATGACCGGGTTGAACCGATTGTATACGATTGGATTGAATCGGATGATATATGATTGGATTGGATTGTATGATGTGTGATTGGTCTTTGTCTAGAAATGTATTCTTACTTTAGACTTATGACGTCTTATGTGAGTCTCTCCTACCTTTCTAATTTGAGATAGTTGATCCGATGTTATTCTTCCTTGAGGTATGTTTCATTCTGCCATATTACTTACTCGTACATTCCATGTACTGACGTCCATTTGGACCTGCATCGTTTCATGATGCAGAGACAGGTTTAAGAGATCATCAATAGAAGCACCATTGAGGATCTATACACACTCAGCGTATTGGTGAGTCCTTCCCTACATTCGGAGGACACCGCTTATGTATTCTTGTGTCGAGTTAGCCCTTTCTATTTTAATTTGAGGTAGCCATGAACATGTCATTGGCACCAATTAGATAGTAGTGATAGAGGCTTCATAGACTAGATAGTGATGGGTCGATTGAGTATTTCTTTCCTTGAGTTATTCTTGTCAAATTATTTTTAATGACAAATATTTTAATTGATTTGTTGGCCCACGACCGTTATTTTTTGAGTTGGATGGGTGATTTGAGTTGCCCGCTAAATTATTCTTTATTTTTAAACTTTCCGCTGAATGAATGAATGAACGGATGTGTGATTGAGTTATGTGGTTCACTTGGGAGTCAGAAATAGTTCCTGAGTGCCGGTCACGTCTAGGGTACCCTCTCTGGGCGTGACACGCCAGGTTGCGAGATGATAACAGGCACACATGAGACCATCTAGATGATGCATCTATTAGGACCATAAAATATCTAAACAATCCACTAGGTGGATGAATAGGTCCACATATATCTCCATGTATACGCTCTAAAAAACCAAGAAATTCGATGCCAACCTTCAGGATCGATGGTCTGGCAGTTAATTTGCCTTGATAACAAGCAGCACATGAAAATTCATCATTCGTAAGAATCTTCTGGTTCTTTAACGGATGTCCAGTTAAATTTTCAAGAATTCGTCTCATCATTATTGATCCAGGATGACCTATTCGATCGTGCCATAGCACAAATGTATTTGGATCAGTAAACTTTTGGTTTACGATCATATGTGCTTCAATTGCACTAATTTTTGCATAATATAGGCCAGATGACAGAGTTGGTAATTTTTCCAAAATATATTTTTGGCCTGAGACACTCTTGGTTATACCAAGATATTCAATATTCATTTCATTTAGTGTCTCAACATGATATCCATTTCTGCGGATATCTTTAAAACTTAACAAGTTTCTTGGGGATTTAGAAGAAAATAGTGCATCTTCTATAACAATTTTTGTCCCCTTAGGCAGAATTATAGTAGCTCTTCCGGAGTCTTCAATCATTTTGGAATTGCCAGATATCGTAGTAACATTAGCTTTTCTTCTAAGCAAGTTGAAAAAATATTTCTCGTCTTTAAAAATAGCATGAGTTGTTCCACTATCAATTACACAAATATCTTCTTGATTGATCATTGATCCAAATAAAATTTGAGGCATTTCCATATTTTCTTCAAAAAGGAAAGAAAGTAAATATTATAATTAATGCATGATTTATTATACAAAATTTTATTTCCTTACATGGATCTAAAAAAATACAAACATAATATTTAATACAGAAAACAACAAAGAGAATTATTTAACTATCATTGGGCTTATCAACATTCATATTTACTTCTGGAAAATTAAAGAAATCAGCTACATCCAGATGCATGGACTCAATATTGTCCTCAGAGATAAAATTTGTCTCTAGATTATTTTCTGTCCTCTTTAACGATGCCTGATATAGCTGAACCAAATATTTTGACGACCGGCAAGTCCGCGACCAGTGCTCCACACCTCCACATCTATGGCATACACTTTCTGAATTTTTCTTGGGCAAAGCTTTTGGCTTTTTACCCTGTCTTTTATATTGCTGATTATTTCTCAGTGCCAGCCGAGCATCATGATTATAATTTCTTTGTCGCCCATGACCACGACCACGACTGGGGCCATGACCTCTTTCTCGTTGGTTATAATTTGCCTGATTCACTTCAGGGAGTGGCAAAGAACCAATGGGCTGACTATCATGATTTTTCATTAATAATTCATTATGACGTTCAGCAATAAGTAAGTGAGATAATAATTCAGAATATTTTGTAAAGCCTTTTTCGCGATATTGCTGCTGCAGGAGCATATTCGCGGGTGGAAATGTGGAGTATATTTTTTCAAGTTTATCTTGTTCCGTAATTTCATCTCCGCATAGTGTTAATTGATCTATAATTCTAAATAAAGCAGAATTATATTCAGTTATATTTTTAAAGTCCATTAGTCTCAGATTCAACAAGTCATGACGTGCTTGTGGAAGCATGACTAACTTCAGGTGGTCATATCTTTCTTTTAAATTTTTCCACAATTTCAGGGGATCTTTTAATGTAAGATATTATAATTTAAGACCATCGTCAAGATGGTGGCGGAGGAAAATCATAGCTTTTGCACGGTCTTGACTAGATGCCTGGTTATCATCTTTGATGGTGTCTGCCAGACCCATCGATTCAAGATGAATTTCGGCATCTAGTGCCCATGAGGAGTAGTCTTTTCCAGAAATGTCCAAAGCAACGAATTCAAGTTTGGAAATATTTGCCATTTTCTGAAAAGAAAATTAAATAAAACTCTTACCTCTTTTTGTTACCTTGAAACAATAGCCAGAGCCTCGTGCTGATAACGTGTTATAAAATATTCTATCTTTAAACAAATAAAGCGGAGAGAGTAAAAAGGAAAGAGAGGAAGACAGAGTAGAAATAAGATGAAGCAGTATGTAATATTCTTCTTATTCTATGTGTTCACATATTTTTCAAATGCACAGACTATGCATATATATAGGTAAATAACGTACCTAATTTTTGGCCTAACTTTCCAAGTGGTGGGCTCCACTTGGAAAGAGACATCCATATGTAACAGTTAGAGGTTTTTTTTTATAGTTAATCCCAACAATTATTATGTTATTGATTTTACATTATTTTATTTGGTTCTGGATTATCACTATTCATTCCAAGTTATTTTTCTTTGTTTTGGAATTTTGATTTCATATTTTTTACTTGTTGGATGAGTTGTAAGTTAAAATAGTGATGAAGAAATTACCGTCGATTTTCAAGGCTTTCCATGTTTATAAGATGAATTTTATTTTTAGTTATCATTATTATTATTATTATCATCATATTTATTCCTTACTAACACTTCTATTAAGTCTTTTATAGGTACTCAGAATTGCTTCCCGAGAAATCTATTCGAATTAAATTCAAATAATATATTTAATTTATTATTGTGTATATTATTGACGTTAGGCAAACTTTAGGCCTTTCCTTATATTATTGCTTTAATTTACTCTTTATGTATATTTCATTATATATTTGTGCAATATTTTCATCTCCTCAATTTAAAAAATGAGTTTAGCTGGGACCCGCAGTTGTGGATTCTGAAGGATGCTAATACCTTTCCTCTAGAATAACTTGAACCCCTTACTTAGGATCCATTGGCTTCGTAGACATTTTAAAATAATTAATTGGTTTATAATTATCCCAAAATTATGGTGACTCCTTAAATTAAACTATTTTTCTCTTAAAATCTCTTTTAAACAATTGAATTGATTTTTTATGAATCACCACGATGTTCTAATAGGGATGTAACACTTGTTATAGTTATGCCTCTGAGCTCATTATATAATAGAATTTTATTTTTGTAGTATATATACAGACACATATATTTTAAAATTATTTTGATAATAATTTATTCATTATTAATATTTTACCAAGTGTTTGTACATGTATTCAGAGATATTTTTTGCAAATGATATTCAATTTTTTTTTCTTTTCATATGATAAAAGAGTTCTTTGTTCATATTAATAAAGGGCTATTCTTTTAATATCTCATAAAAACTACCTTTTTATATACATTTATATATTTTTCTCATATTTTCATTCACATAGTTGACGATAATATACTTTACTTAGTACATACTCTTTTATAAATATATTCTTATACAATTTTAGTGCATATTATTTTTATATATATATGTGTGTTATACTTGCAAATAATAGTTTTATCTCCTCCCTTTTTGATAAATTTAGTCTAGCCGGGTATCACATTTTGTGAATTTCGAAGGATGCCTAACACCTTCCCTTTGGAATAATGTAAACCCTTACCTAGAATCTAAACTGTTTTTTCGTAGATCGAAACATGAATCATACAGGTCATGCATCAAATAGGTTTTCCTTATTTTTCTTAATAAATTAGGTGGCGACTCTATACAATAATTAATTCTTTTAGAGTCTATATGTTGTGCTTTATCTAACCTCGGTTAAAAATAGGGCATAACAACCATGATTATGTGGTGTCACTTCTTTTTCATCCTCCCTCATATCAAAACTCCTGAGAGAATTAATAAATTGATTAAGAGTGGGATATGGTGTCTTACCTAGCATAACAGTTCTGAAGGTCTTGTACTTGAGACCTAAACCTCTGGCAAAGTTAATTACTTTGCTATCTTTATCCACAGGTTTGTGAATGGCTGCATGACCATCAAATATACCTTTGAATTCCTTAATGTATTCATCAATCTTTTTAGTTCCTAGCTTAACACTTTGCACTTGTTGTTTGAGCCGAAACTCCTTACCTTTTGTTGGTTGAAAATATGCTTCTTCCAAGGATTCCCATATCTCCCTAGCAGTTGAGTAGCCCACAATCAGGTACATGCTTGCTTTTGTCAATGTGCCTGATATCTAACTCCTTACCAACACATCTTTCCCTCCCAGTTGTCAATGCTACCATTGTCTTCTGCATCCTTCTAAACAACTACAACTTTCTCAACAGTCTTTCCACTAGAATAGGTACTCTGAGTTGGTTCAATTGCTGTGATGAGATAGGTTAGTCTCATCACCTGAATCAACTACATCATTTGTGTCCTCCATATGAGATAATTTGTTGTCTTAAGTTTAATGGAACATGAGGCAATGAGGTGATGAAGGGATGAGGTGGATGGTGTATTAGTGGACGGAGCCATTGCAATTTGGATGTGGAATTTTGATTTAGATTCAATAATTTAAATAGCGGAAGAGCTTTAATGCTTTGATATCATGTAGAATTCTCAATAAAAGAATGAGAGAAATCAAGGATTGTATTGATGATAATAAATGAGTATAGGTCTCCTTTATATAGGAGTGAGTTGTAGAGTCCTAGTCTAACTAAAATTAGAGTTATACTATAATAAAATACAATGAGATTAATTACAAATTAACTATTACACGTTCATAGCAGCAGCCTAGTCATATTCTGACTCTAACTCATCCAAAAGTGAGTCCTACTATAACTTGACTCTTTTAGTAGGTCTTTGACAGTCGTCAGGACTCCTATCAGTTGGACCATGTCGTTCAACCTGTTCCTTAGATGCACCTTCAACACTAAGATAGTGACAGTAAAAGATAAAGGTAAGCCTATGATATTTGCATGTGTAGTGACAATGTAAAATAAATGCAAATCTATGACTTGCATGTGTAGCATATGAAATTCTTGTTGAGTGTTGTGTGTTTTCTCTTCTCCTTAGTCTTTTTATCATATTTGTTCATTGTATATGTGTGTGTTATTTTGGTACATTTATCTAGTCTATGCGAGGACAATTGAATTAATCTAGTTGCACAATTAATTAACTTTTCGGACTGTGGTTTTTGTATACATTATTGAGTTGATAAAGTATGATATCACATATTGAGATTACATTGTTAATCTTGTCAATTAGGAGTGAGTCAATTTGTTTGAAAAATAATAATTAAGGTACCACTCATGTTTTGATAAAGAATGCACGTAGCAACTTATTAAAATCATAGTAGACAATTTACTTTATTGTGCTTAGACTTAGGTGTAGTAGAGTGTCTTGTGTTAATTGCTTGAGGACAAGCAAAAATTTTAAGTTGGGAGTATTGATGTGCCTCTAAATTAGGGCATATCTGATGTATTTTACTTGAGTTGTATATGTTTTCATGTTTTAATGTTAGAATAATGTTTTGTAGGTATTGGATGTTAAAATGGCCCAAAAAAGTAAGAGTTGAGAAACTGCTAGAATCAAAGCTTATGCATTGAAGATACGTACCGTAGATCTCATCTTGAAAAGGTTTATAAGAGATGCATTCAGGGTATTCTGAAGATGACCAACTTAAGGAGGAAAATACGGACCGTATGTCAAATTCACAATCTGTATAATTGGAGAATGACAAGGTTGGTAGGAAAATCTATGGAAAAATTTATGGAGTGTGGATCAATGTACAATTTTTGGATTAAATCATGATGGAGCACCAAAAATCTAAGGAAGAATTCATATGTGTATAGGTCTAAATTCAATGATTTCTAATTGTACATTGGTGTTAAAAATTAATTCCTAAGTGAAGGAAGCATATTGGATGTGAGTTAAGGTCATAAGGAACTTCTATCACAAAGTTGAGTTGAAAGCTTTTTATTGATTGAAATTCAGTATTATTTTTTACTTGGATCAACTTCAAATGACCATATATTCTAGAATATGTATAGTTATGTGTCTCGTTACCTATGAAATTAAACTTTGAGTATTCTTTCCAACCCCACCAACCGTTCATAAATCTGCATCCGGAGTAAAAGGTTATGAACATTTCAGGAAAATACTGTCAAACAGTGGCAATGGACTGTCTGGATGACGAGTCTTGGTTTGTTTCCACGAGTCAACTGACAGACCTTATTTTTTCTACATGAGTGGAAAGTTTGGGGGTATCAAGGGTCAAATGACGGACCTTCGCTTTAATTTTACGGCCCGTAGATCATGTATACGACTTATATATAATTATATATCATCCGTATATCAATTTTTAAAGATTTTATAGAATACTATTTTGAGTTTCTTTTCTCACATTTCACTCTTGGATCAACACCAATAGCACCCTAAGAGATCTCTTTAACCCTAATAAGTCTAGGAAAGTATTTTTCATGATCCTACAACATAAATCTTAAAACATTTATAAGATTCTAAGATCAAATCCTCCTCCAATCTCTAGTGATATCAAAAACTCAATTCTAGAGTTCACGACTTGATTTTTGAGCAACACCCACTATCAAAGAGATTATACTTCCTTTCAAATAAAGGTAAGCATACTCTCATGGTTTCCTAGTGATTCTAATATATGATTATGCATATTAAGTAATAATCTACGCTCAAAACCTAGGGTTTTCGAGATAACTTATCTCCAAGGTTCAAGAAAGGTTTTTGTAGTCCTTCTCTTTTCAAGATCATTTTTTTTGGATATTTGAAGAAATAAATGTATGTATGGCTATCATAGTAAAAAAGTCAACTCTTATTCACGTCCTACATCTATAATTTCATTTAGTAAGATCATAACTATGATTTTCACCCCTAAGTTTATGATTTCAAGTTCTCACAAATTCTAATCTCTTATTGTTGAATTTTAATATTGAAGCTATTGTATGTACTATTCATTGTTGATTCTTGATTGATGGTGCATGTTTATTCTTCCACATGGATCTTTTTTAGTTAAAGTTATTTGAAAGCCTTGTCATAGTATTTCATTTGCATTATTTTCACGAATAATGTATATTATATGTTTGAAAGGAGTATTTGAAAAAGAGTTTTAAGAAATTATATTTTGTCTCAAGTGCATAATTTCATAAAGAAAACATAGTCAGTCTTCAAAAATAATCACTGCACCCCTTGGCCCAGGATATACATTCAGATTTGGAGGCATACCTAATTAATAATAAGAGTTGAGATCTCCTCTCTCCTTTGGACCCTCTACCTCTACTTCCCTTCCTCAGCTTAAATAAAACATAGTCAATTCCTAAAGAAAATATATCTCAGGTTTAAAAAAATATAGTCAAATTAGTATAAAAGTGTAGTCAGTTTTAAAGAGAGTATAATTAGTTTTAAAGTAAGTTTAGTTCAATTCTAAAGAATTATTTGACCAAGGACTCAAAAAAAGAGATCGTTAGTTTTTCTCGTAATGTGTCACATTTTCTCCTAACTATGATATTTTTTTTCTAATGTGGGATATCTTTAAAGTTATTGAGCACCAGTGCTTCTTTTGTAAGTAGTATTGGGCACTGAATTGAATAAGAGTTTAGATAATCCAAATCCTAGAAAAGTGCCGCCATTGTATGATAGAACCGTGTCATTAATTCAAGCGACTCCTCAAAAATCCCCTGGTAAGGACTCAAAGATTTGTCCATTAGTTAAGTTCGTAATTTATCCTAACAAGGTATAGGATTACTCTAACAATGTAGGAAAGGTGTTGTATTATCACGAGATTCACGTGATGCTTGTTGGTTAGAGAAACATCCCAAGAAAATTAAAAGTTATATTATTTCAGTATTTATTATTAATGCATATTCTCATATTTACAGTTTTGTTGTTAAAGTATACATGCATGTTTTACTATTCAGTTGGATTTATTTCACTGTATGTTCAAAATTACTCATTTAGCTCAATATGTTCAGTTTTAGCCAATTGTTTCATTCAGATATTTTACACACTGTACATTCCATATATTGACGTCAATCGATGTTGCATCATATTATGATGCAGATTTAGGTATTTAGAATCAGCAACAAATGCATCACTATGATCTCATTTTCATCGAGTTTCAGTGAGTCCTCCTTGCATATAGAGGGCTCCAATTATCTAGAGTATTAGATGTTGTTAGTAGAATATTTACATACCCTGGGCCTTCTCTCAATAACCTATCTTCAATACATTAGAGGCTTCATAGAAAATTTAGTTTAGTTATACGTTTTACCATTATTTTACAAGCATATGCATATTATACAAATTTCATATTCTTAGCTTTAAAGTTATTGAGTTCGTTTTCTATGTTATTGAAATTTCATCTTTTAAAAGCTTTTGCATAGTGTTTTAGTATTTAGTTAGTAGCACTAGACTAAGAGTTCACTTGAAACCATTAATCGTTCCAAGTATCAACCACTTCTAGGATGTAGGCTTGGAGCATGACAAATTAACAAATTTTGAATCCATGTACGGTTCATGGATGGATTCTGAATGATGTCAGCGAGCAGTTTAACTATTTTAGATTCTGAATTTGATTTCAATAAAAGAATAACTTTTTGTGTTTTCTTGATCACAACCTCTATGAAAGGCACCCAAGCTTTATGAAAAATAAATCTTTGACATATTTAGCATCATAATACACGTTTGTAGCCTGCTAGGCATCGAAATTGATGAAGAAAAATACAAGTCTCGAAGACTAAGTTTTACACAACCACAAAGATTGAAAGTATTCTCCCTTTCCCTTTTGCTTTTGACATTGATTATTTTCACTGTGGTTTGTATGCTAAAACTTGAATCTTGTCTATGAGTTTTCTAGTTTTGATGATAACTCTTGTTATGCTTATGTTTTGCATGATTCTTGTTCATAATTAAGTAAGTTCTTAATTTCTTTAATTGATCTTGTTCTTGAATATTTTTAAAAGAGATTAGCTAACCGTAGGACTCGCCATTATATTTCAAGTTAAACTTGAAAAAGAAAGCTTGTATATGGGAAGATTAATCAAAAATATAATTGGGGTGTGAACCCTCATCTAATAAATTCTTATTAGATATAATAGAATTTACTTTGAATCAATCACTCTTATTTGAATAATTTGTGAAAATCATACGGAGATAAACCACTCAACTCTTTTCTCTTCAAATTTTGGAAAGCTTGAGTGGTGGTATAGAGATAGGATGTAGGATTTAAATGTTGAAGATAAGGGAAGTTGAAGTTATATATGGAACAAGAATCCGAAGATATATGTGGAACTGGTAGAACAACCTAGTCCAATTAACGTACAACTGGAGTTCAAGTCACACTTGGACTAGACTCCTATATTGACTAGGCTACTATTTTCTGTACTAGCTTAACACGGCTAGGATTAGATTATTTATAAATTACAGTATTATCATAGTAGTAATAGTTAATGTAGTAGGACTCTAATTATAACTAATTTAGTGTCACAACCCAAAAATCAAGGTCATGATGACACACATCTCAAACCCCATCCTGATGTGTAAGCCTAAAAGCAAAATCATACGAGACTCCCAAAGGAAAGTCAGGAAACAAAATTAAACACAACAAACGGACAACAACAAAATTATCCCAAAACCTGGTATCGTAAGTATAAAGAGCATCTAATACAAGGTTCGATTCTGAAGATACAACAAAGTCTCTGAATGATACAAAAGACTGAAAAATAAAGATAGACTAGTGACGATCCGAATCCTGGGACCTCACAACTAATCTGAGAATACACAATCCGCTATAATATCAGCTGTCACGTGAGGTATCTTGACTAGTAACTGCATCAAAAAGGGATATAGAAGTAGGGGTGAGTAGAATCCACATGTACTCAGTAGGTTTTAGCTGACTGAGTATAAAGAATTAATCAAACCTATGAAATAAACTAAGAAACGCTTTGCATATAGAAAAGTCCCACTCCGACATCGGTTCCACCAATTTATATATATAATGGCACAAATAAAGTAAACTCATAATAATAACTCACAATCACAATTAACTAGATAATCCAAGTTGTACAGATATCAAGGCAATGCGATGCAATGCAACATGATGATGCAATAATATGGTGGTACGGTGAAATTAAGACTGTCGCACATCCTTTCATTTACACCTGCCGAGCTGTTCTACCAAGGAGGACCCATAGGGGTCTCGCAGACCATATACCTTAATCAAAATATCTCATTATACTTACCACCTCCTCATGGTCAATGGATCACAATGTATCCACTACCCTACTGTAAAACTGCCCCAGTCACGGACTCAAGATACAAAAGTTTAAAAGTGTTTTATTTTCTTTCTCAAAAAGAATTTCTACATTTATCAAATTCCCATGTTTCATTATATAATGAATGAGGATGAATGCAATCACAACAAATAATATTCAACTCAATATGTAGTACAAGGTTCAAAATTCTCAAAACTTAACCTACATATGATATTCACCCTCAATAAATAGTAATGGGAAGGAAAATACTTCAATTTAAGTGTTCACCCCTTTTCTCAACAATATTTCAATACTCAGCCAAGCTCAAAATCTCCAACTAAACCCATCAGGCGGGCATCACAAGTCAAATAATATCCTCAAGCCTCTCTCATAGGCAAATCATGAATCACATGCCCTCAAAGTAATTAATATAACAAATAAGCCCCCCATATGGGCTATGTAATACAAATAAGCCCCCCCCTCCGCACGGAAACACAATAATAAATAAGACCCTACACGGACATCACAATAAATATAACAATTCTCAACTCATATTAAAATTCCACCTCAAAGTCTATAATATATGAATGACTAATTACCACATGTCAGTCTCAAAAAAAGATTGTCAAACCTACCTCATCACCAAAATCGCACTTGAACAATCCTACCGCATGATTAACCCTCGAATTCAATGTCTAAATTGATAACACACTATAAAGTATGAAACATACATATCACAAGGAGTCCAATGACACTCATATTTCAAGGATTCAGAATCGAAGGTAAAATAATCCAAAATCAACTAATTTTGGTAGAAGAGTAAATCTGAAATTTTATTTGAAAATTATGTTCTCACATCGAGGAGAGTTCATGGCTGAAAAACCCAATAAAATAGAGTTCCAAATCAAGAAAATACAAATTTTCAACTTGAAAAAAACCCCTAAAACCCACATTTCAAATCTTGATTTAAAGATGTTTTGGAAGATAATAATTGCAGAAATTGGTAAAAGATAATCTCACCAGGATGTTCCTAGTGGAAAAACAAACAATTTAGACCCAAGAATCATTAAAAACGGAGCTAAGATGACCAAGAAACAATCCTCCAAAATTAATTAAAATTTCAACTCGAAAATGATAAAGGCAGCGGCTAGATTAGCGAATTTACCTAACACGAAACTCCTAATAAAGTTTCTGAGTTCACCAATGCATTGTTCATGCAATTTTCTTGAACTTAGACCCTTAAACCACAAAATTGGGTTTATATAGACTAAGAAATAAATTCTCAAAGTTAATTAAAAATTCACTTTGAAAATGGAGATTGCAGCTCAAGAATCTCTTGAAGATAGACTCTTGAATTACAAGATTTGGACTTGAAAAACTCAAGAAATGAGGGTTCAAAGTTGAGAGACAAATCTACACTTTTGCACCAGATTTTTCTGGTTTTTGCTTTATTTAAAGTCTCCGAATGGACCCTCAAAATTCGTTTGGAACCCGATAAAAATAAACCAGGTATGTTACCCCACTAAATTCGACGTTCCGGATTCAATGGCGCATTTAAAATTATCATATGTGGTTATTTTAATAAAAAGTGAATCTCACATCCAAGTTCTATTTTAAGCCAAATTCCACAATGGCCTTGGAATTAGACCAAAAAATTTGGGAAATAAACGAAGGATCATTCTAGACCAAACTTGATATTTTAAAACTAATCACGCTATTAGAATTTTTATCTGAGTGAGTTTTCCAAGAATGTTGACCAAAGTCAACGATAGACTAACTTTCAAAGTCAAAAGCGCCAAATGACCCTAAACTCGTATCGATTCCCTCGATAGTCATGCCGATAATGCTACTAGCCTAATTTGTCCATTTTAGAGCTAATGGAACCATTAGAATTTGAATTCGAAGTCTCCTTGATCCGAAACTCAAAAAGTCACAACTAAACCAACTTAGGCCTTCAAAATACCAAAATTAGCTCGGGACCTCTAAAATTCAACCAGCATTTCTTCTAGACCAAAACTCATTCCCTGAATCCAACGGAGTCATTTGAATTCCATTTCGAACATCAGAACTTCAGAAGTTGACCAAAGTCAAACCTTGATTTAAAATTCCTCAAATTCCCAACTCAAGACCTCAAATTTTTGTTACAACTTCAAAACTAATTTCATAAACTCTCCTAGAACAATTTCCACATTCTGGAGCTGTTGGAAGTGACGGAATTCCATTCTAAGACATGTAACTCCAATTGGTATCGAAAATTATTTTTTCACCTCTTAACTCTATAAAACTCAAGAATTTGCATAATTTACAAACCATTAAGATTTTGACACTTTCAACTATATAAACCGATCAAATAATATTCGGGGGTGCTAATGATAGGGGTAAAAATGGTAATTTCACATAATTTTAAAAAAATTGACCCTCAAGGTCATTACAACATTCACCACTAAAAAGGATGTTCGTCCTCGAGTATAAAATAAAAGAAAGTACCTTAGGTCTCAAAAAGTTGAGGGTACCGGGCTCACCTATTAGACTCTAACTCCCAAGTCGCCTCCTCAACAGGCTAACGCCGCCACTACACCTTGACCGAAATGATCTCCTTGGTCCTGAGTCTATGAAGCTGCCTATCTAGGATAGTTGCCGGCTCCTCCTCATAAGTAAAATCCGGATCCAACTTTACCGCATCATAAGAAATTGCATGAGACTCAACCGGTATGTACTTGTGAAGAATGGAAACATGAAACACACCAGATGAACAACTGACAATCTAGGGGGTAAGGCCAACTTATAAGCCATCCCACCTACTCTCCTCAAAATCTCAAACAGGCCAACAAACCTTGGGATAATCTTGCCCTTATTACCAAATCTCATCACGCCCTTCATGGGAAGTATTTTAAGCCACACGCAATCACCCACCATGAACTTTAAGGGATGAACCCTCCTATCAAATAGCTCTTCTGACGACTCTAAGCTGTCAATAATCGACCCTAAATCAAACATACCCGCTCTATAGCATTCCTGAGTAAGTCGGTATTCAATGCATCAACTTCTACTAAATTAAACCACCCAATGGGTGATCGGCACCTACGACCATACAATGCCTCAAATGGTGTCACTTGAATGCTAGAGTGATAATTATTATTATAGGCAAACTCTGTTAAGGGAAAGTGTTGGTCCCATCAGTCACCAAAATCAATCACACAGGACCTAAGTATATCCTTCAACACCTGAATAGTCCATTCGGATTGACCATCAGTATGGGGATGAAACGCTGAACTCATCTCTCGCCGCGTACCTAAACCACGCTGCAATGCCTCCTAAAAGTGTGAGGTAAACACTGAACCCTGATCCGACACAATAGAGATAGGCACCCCATGTAACCTAACAATCTCACAAAGATAGATCCTAGCTAACTGCTCCGCATTGTAGCTAGTCTTCACCGGAAGGAAATGAGCTGATTTGGTCAATCGATCCACAATCACCCAAATATAGTCATACTTACTCAATGTCACGGGTAATCCAAACACAAAGTCTATAGTGATGCACTCGCACTTCCACTCGGGAATATGCATCCTTTTCATAGAACCTCCCTGTTTCTGATGCTCATACTTCACTTATTGGCAATTTAGACACTTAGCCACAAAATCAATAATGCCCCTATTTATTCCACACCACCAATAGTGTTGTTTTAAGTCATAAAACATCTTTGACACTCTCGGGTGAATACAATACTTGGAACAATGAGGTTCCTCTAATATCATACGTACCCAATCACCAACCTTGGGCATACAAATGCGATCATTAATCCTTAAAACTCCCTCTAGATCAAGAGAGGCTGATTTTGCTTCACCACTCAACACTTTATCTCAAATGACCCTCGACTTATCATCCTTAAACTGGTGTGTATGAATCTGGTCCATCAAAGTAGACCTAGCCTCAACAAAGGCCAAAATTCCGTGATGTGTAAAAATATCAAGTTGGACCAATTATCTAGCCAATGAATGAACCTCCAAAGCCAAAGGCCTCTCATCAGCCTTAAGGAAGGACAAACTACCCATACTATATGCTTTATGACTAAGGGCATTTTCTACCATGTTAGCTTTTCTCGGATGATAAAGAATGGTGATGTCATAGTCTTTTAATAAATCTAACCGTCTACGCTGCCTCTTATTTAGACTTGGCTATGAAAAGATATACTTAAGGCTACGGTGGTCAGTAAAGACCTTACTGCATGCCATAGAGATGGTGCCTCCACAAGTTTAGAACAAACACCACCGCTGCCAACTCTAAGTCGTGGGTATGATAGTTCTTCTCATGTACCTTTAACTGTTGAGAAGCATAAGATATAACCTACCCTTTTGCATCAATACACCACCCAAGCCGACTCCCAAAGCATCACAAAACACAATAAAGGCCATACCCTCTTCAGATAAGGCTAGAATAGGTGCTGAAGTCAATAACTCCTTGAGCTTTTAAAAGCTCGCCTCACACTCATCAGTCCACTGAAATATCATGGTCTTTTAAGTTAGTCTAGTCATTGGGGCTGCAATAGAAGAGAATCCCAGAACAAACCGACGATAATAGTTTGCCAACCCAATAAAACTCTGAATCTCGGTAATTAAAGTAGGCCTAACCCAATCACAAACCATTGCAACTTTGGTCGGATCCACCATAATACCATCCTCGGTCATTATATGACCCAAGAATGCCACAGACTCAAGCTAAAATTCATATTTGGAGAATTTTAGATACAACTTCTCCTCTTTCAATCTCGAAAGGACTATCCTTAGGTGTCTAACATGATCTGCCTCATTCTTGGTATAAACTAAGATATCATCAATAAATACGATCACAAATGAGTCCAAATAAGGTCAGAATACCTGGTTCATCAACTCCATAAAAACAGCTGGGGTATTAGTCAACCCGAAGGACATACAAGCTCATAATGCCCATAATGAGTCCTGAATGCAGTCTTCGGGATATCAGATTACCAAACTCTCAATTAATGGTAACCCAACCCCAAATCAATCTTAGAGAACACAGATGCACCCTAAAGCTGATCAAATAAATCATCAATGCGAGAAAGAGGATACTTGTTCTTGATAGTGACTTTGTTCAACTGTCGATAGTCAATACACATCCTCATAGTATCACCCTTCTTTTTCAGAAATAAAATCGGTGTGCCCCACGATGATACACTAGGTCTAATAAACCCTTCTTCAATAAATCTTCTAATTTTTCTTTCAACTCTTTTAATTTTATCGAAGCCATCTGATAAGGAGAGATATAGATGAGCTTGGTTCCCAGCTCCTAATCAATCAAAAAATCGATATCACAATCAGGAGGAATACCCGACAAGTCCATAAGAAATACATCCATAAACTCTCTCACCACCTTTGTAGTCTCTATAAGAGGTGACTCCGTAGTGAGACCACATAAATGAGCCAAATAAGATAAACGACCCTTATCTATCAAGCGACAAGCATGAATATAAGATATCACCCCCTTAGGATACGAACTTGGATTACCCTTCCACACTAAGCTAGGTAAACTGAGATAAGCTAAGGTCATGGTCTTTGCATAACAATCTAATATAACATTATAAGGAGATAACTATTTCATGCCCAATATCACATCAAAATCAAGCATGTCTAATAGAATCAAGTCTACACGAGTCTCTTTACCCAAAATATCACCAAAACCCCCCTGTATAGCTGATCCACCACTAAAAATTCACCTACCAGGGTAGAAATAGTAATAGGCACAACAAGGGACTCACTCACATAATCAATACCCACATCAAAATAAGTTGACACATAATGGTAGGTAGACCCTGGGATAAATAATACTGAAGTAGAACGATGGAAAACCAATACCTGTAATAACTGCACCAAAGGCCTCTGCCTCATATCTACCTGGTATAGCATAACATAACTGATGGTTCTGCGAACCACGAGTACCACTTGGTGCTCCACCCTTAGCACCATGGTTGCCACCTCTAGCATTCTGTGAAGAACCTTAAAGAGCTGAAGCGGTTATAGAACGAACAACTAATTCCTTGGGCCATCCAGTAGAAAGAGCATATTCGGGGCAATCTTAGACCTTATGCCTAAACTCATTACACACATAACAAACTCGAGGAACTGAACCCCATGGGGGATAAAAAAGTGTCAACACTGCCTCTAGAGCTCGAAAAACCCTAAATAGTTATTTGGACTGGTATGACCTGATAACCATAGGTTCTTGAACCTGAATATTCTCTGCCCTTAGAGGAATGACTGCTGAACTGACCCTATCGATGGAACTTCTTGTCCCCATCCTATATAGCATGTCGGATACTCTCTATCATCCTGGCATGATCAATAATACTCTAAAATAAACCCCTAGACAGTACAAGAGAGGTTGTTGCCTCCTGAAAATAACCAACAAATTCCTTCACTAGCTTGCGAATCCACTCAAACTCGGTGGGAATAATCGACATAGCATAATGAGACAACGCATGAAAGCGAGTCTCATACTTAGATACAAATAGGGATCCCAGCTCCAATTTGTCAAACTTATCTCTATGCTGATCACGGAGAATATAAGGCATAAATCTCTCAAGAAACACCTCAGCAAACTGCTCCCAACTCATCATAGGAGAACCAATAGGTCTACGAGTAAGAACCAACCCCTAACACTCCTTGGAAACTCCAACAAACTGATATGAAGTGGAAGCTACACCATGTGCCTCTAAAATACCTAGGTTGAACAACCTGTCCTGAAACTCAGTCAAAAAGTCATAGGCCTTTTCTCCGGCAGTACTATCAAACCTTGGAGGGGCCAATCAAACAAATATCTCAAACCTCTTCTACTCATCTATCGACATGGCAGCATTAGAAGAAATTGGCGGAGCTACAAATCTCAAAGGTGCAATAGAAGGCATTAAAGAAGAACCAGAGGTCTGAAATCTAATACTAGGCCCCTGAACTGGCGGTGTAGAACCAACTATGATAGGAGAACCTGAAGTACCTACAATAACACCAGGAGTAGGAGCACCATCCGTTCTAGCCAATAATTGAACCAGTAGCTCCTAAAGTATCGGAGCACTATCGTGAACTACAGGAGGCTGGGATGGACTCAACTCCTCAGTTTTCTACTCTAAGTCATCCTCATGCTATTACATTGACTTCGGCAATAACTATCTACCTTGGCCACGAGCAGCAGCCGATCTTCTCACTCGGCTTCATCCCCTAACTCCACCATGTCCTTTACCTCGCCCGCATACTGGGACTCGAATAGCAGAGGTAGCCTCACTCTTTGTAATTGTGTCTCTAGTCCTCACCATCTGCGTAGAAGAAATAGATCAAAGGTATATAATACTTGATATGGATAAATCACACGATGAGAGTCAAAAGAAGGAAATCCTCCTATTAAGCATCTTGTAGCCTCTTGAAGATAAGTACAAACGTTGACGTACTGATTCTCAAGACTCTACTAGACACCCCATTCTTTAACTTATGAGACTGGTAAACCTAGCACTCTTATACCAATTTATCATGACCCAAAAATTGAGGTCATAACGGCACACATTCTAAATCCCAACTCGATGTGTAAGCCTAAAATTAAAACCATATGAGACTCCCAAAGGGAAGTCAAGCCATAATTAAACACAACAAACGGACAATAATGAAATTATTATAAAACCTGGTGTCATAAGTATAAAGAGTATCTAATACAAAGTTTGAGTTTGAAGATATAACATAAGTCTCTGAATGATACAAAATATTGAGCAATAAAGATAGACTAGTGATGATACGAATCCTGAAACCTCACCACTAATCTGAGAATACACAATCTGCTAGAATATCAGTTGTCACGTGAGGTACCCTGACTAGTATCTACATTAAAATAGGACACAGAAGTAGGGATGAGTATAATCTACATGTACTCAGTAGGTTTTAGCTGACTGAGTATAAGAAATTAATCAACCCTATGAAATAAACTAAGAAACGCTTCCCCCTATATATAAAAAAATGCTACTCCGACATTGGTACCACCAATCTATATATATAATCATGCAAATAAAGTAAACTCATAATAATAACTCATAGTCACAATTAACCAGATAATCCAAGTAGTACAGATATCAAGGCAATGTGATACAATGCAACATGATGATGCAATGATGTGGTGGTATGATGGAATCAAGACTGTCACACAACCTGTCGTATATACATGCCAAGCTGTGCTACCAAGCAAGACTCATGGGGGTATCACAGACCATATACCTCAATCATAATATTTCATCATCCTTGCCACCTCCTCGTGGTAAAAGGATCACAATATATCCACTATCCTGCCGTAAAACTGCCTCGATCGGGGAAGTAAAATAAAAAGATTTAAACGTGTTTCATTTTCTTTTTCAAAAAGAATTTTCATGTTTCTCAAATTCCCATATTTCATATATGATGAATGAGTATGAATGCAATCATAACAAATAATATTTAACTCAACATGTAGTACAATGTTCAAAATTCTCAAAACTTAACCTATACATGATATTCACCCTCAATAAATAGTAATGGGAAGGAAAATGCTTCAATTTAAGTGTTCACCTCTTTTCTCAACAATATTTCAATACTCAGGTATACTCAAAACCCCAAACTAAATCCCTCAAGCAGGCGTCACAAGTCAAATAATATCCTCAAGCCTCTCTCACAAGAAAATCATGAATCACATGTTATCAAAGAAATTAATACAACAAATAAGGCCTCCCAAACGGTCTATGTAATATAAATAAGCCCCGATATGACAACACATTAATAAATAAGCCCCCACACGGGCATCACAATATATATAATAATTCTCAACTCATACTTAAACCTCATCCCAAAGTCTATAACATATAACAATTCTTAACTCATACTTAAACCTTATCCCAATTCTCAACTCATACTTAAAACTCATCACAACAATTACCCCATCCCAGTCTCAAAGAAAGATAGCCAAACCTACCTCAATCGCTAAAACCAAACTCGAACACTCCTACTTCATGATCAACCCTCGAATTCAATATCCAAATTGACAACACACTATCAAGGATGAAACATACATATCAAAAGAAGTCCAATGACACCCATATTACAAGGATTTAAAATTGAGGGTAAAATGGTCCAAAATTAACTAATTGCGGTACAAGGGTAAATCTAGAATTTTATTTAAAAATTATATTCTACACATTGAAGAGAGTTCATGGATGAAAAATCCATTAAAATCAAGCAAGAATTGAGTTTCAAATTATGAAAATACAATTTTCCCATTTGGAAAAAAATTCCATAACCCACCTTTGGAATCCTTATTTAAAGATGTTTTGGAAGATAATAATTACAGAAATTAGTAAAGGATAATCTCACCACGATATTTCTTGTGGAAAAACTCACAATTTAGACCCAAGAATTATTAAAAACGAAGCTAAGATGATCAAGAAACAATCCTCCAAAATCCGTTAAAATTCCAACTCAAATTTGATAAAGGTACTAGCTAGAATAGCGATTTTACCTCACACAAAGCTCCTAATCAAGTTTCTAAGCTCACCAATGGATTTATCACGCAAATTTCTTGAGCTTAGACCCTTCAATCACCAAAATTGAGTTTATATAGACCAAGAAGTAAATTCTCAAAAATGTACTACGAAAATGGCCATTGCTGCAACAAGAATCAAGATTTTACTATAATCGAACCCTCTCCTCAAGATTTTGAGTTGAACAAAGGATTCCTCTCAAAACTCTCTTGAAGATAGACTCTTGAATCACTAGATTTGGACTTGAAAAGCTCAAGAAATGAGGGTTCAAAGTTGAGAGAAAAATCTGCACTTTTGCACCAGATTTTTCTGATTTTTGCTTTAGTTAAAGTCTCCGAACGGATCCTCAGAATACGGTCAGAACCAAATAAAGATAAACCAAATATGCAACCCTAATAGACTCGATGTTCTGAAATCAATGGCACATTCTAAATTATCATACGAGGTAATTTTAATAAAAAATGAGTTTCACATCCAAGTGTCATTTTAAGCCAAATTTCACAACGGGCCTCGAAATTAGATCAAAAACTTTGGAAAGAAAACAAAGGGTCATTCTAGATCAAAATCTATATTTCAAAACTAACTGTATTGTCAGAATTTTTATCCAAGTGCATTTTCCAAGAATGTTGACTAAAGTCAACTATAAGCTAACTTTCGAAGTCAAAAGCACCAAATGGCTCCAAACTCATATCAATTGCCTCGATAGTCATGCTGACAATGCTACTTGCCTAATTTGTCCATTCTGGAGATGATGGAATCATTAGAATTTGAATTCTAGGTCTTCTTGACCCTGAACTCGAAAAATCGCAACTAAACAAACTTAGGCCTTCAAAATACCAAAATGGGTTTGGAACGTCTAAAAATTCAACCAACACTTTTTCTAGAACAAATCCCATCCCCCAAATCCAATGGAGTCGTTGGAATTCTATTCCGAGCATCGGAACTCCAAAAGTTGACCAAAGTCAAACCTTGGCTTAAAATTCCTCAAATTCCTAACTCAAGACCTCAAATCTTTGTTACAACTACAAACCTAATTGTGTAAACTCTCCTAGACCAACTACCACATTTCAGAGCTGCTGGAATTAATGAAATTCCACTTTGAAATCCATAACTTTGGTTGCTACTGAAATTCATTTTTTAATCTCTTAAGTCTATATAACTCAAGAATTTACACAATTTACAAACCATTAAGATTTTGACACTTTCAACTATACAAACCGATCAAATAATACTCGGGAATGCTAACGATAGAGGTAAAATGGTAATTTCACATAATTTTTTAAAAAATGACCCTCAAGGTCATTACATTTAGGACTTTACAATTCATTCCTTCATAAGGAACATGTACTTTGTTGTTTTAAGCATCAATACAACCTTGATTTCTCTCATTCTTTTGTTCAGAATTCTACATGGTATCAGAGTATTAAAGTTCTTCCGCTATCTTTGAATATTGATTAAAAAAAAGAAGAAGGAACTACATGTTCAAACTGCAATGACCACCTCCACCAACACTTTGTCCATCTCCTCACTTCAGCTTCTTGTTGCCTCTTGTTCCATTAAACTTAAATCAACAAACTATCTCATATTGAAAACTGGAGAGAAGCAAATTCAATGGCATTATTGAATGCCTCTGAAGAATATCTTCCTCAACAGGAACAACTGCCAAAAACGTATTACATGAGTGAAGGCAACCATAGTTGATATACAACTTTTGGAGTACACTGAATTGGGTTGGTATGTGCTTGCGCAAGATCAACAACAACGAGGCTGCTATTCATACTAAAGCATTGACAAAACAAGTATTTGCTGGTTTTGTTTTGTAAGCTCTAAGGATCAACTAGGCAACTATTCATACCGAAGCATTGACAAAATAAGTTTTTGCTGGATTTCAAAGCAAGCTAGGAGTAACTGTTACTCCGCTCTCTAGCTTGAGGGGAAGTGTTGAAGATAAGGGAAGATGAAGATATATATGGAACAAGAAACCGAATATATATATGGAATAAGTTAAACAACCTGGTCCAATCAACATACAACTAGAGTTCGAGTCACACTAGGACTAAACTCCTATATCGTCTAGGCTACTACTTCTTGTACTAGCTGAAGTCGACTAGGATTAGATTATTTATAAATTGCAGTATTATCATAGCAGTAATAGTTATTGTAATAGGACTCTAATTATAGTTAGCTAGGACTATACAATTCACTCCTATATATAGAGCATGTACTCTATAATTTTAATCATCAATACAATCCTTGATTTCTCTCATTCTTTTGTTGAGAATTCTACATTAAATAATTCACCACTATTGATAGAATCTTGGCATACATTGGATCGTTACTTGAGCATGTGTTCCTGAGTGATTTTTCTTGTGGTCATTGATCAATTTACATGATTTCTATGTTAGAAATTAGTCATAATCATATCATTCACACACCTTTGATTTGTGTGGCACTACGTAGTTGATAATAATTCTCGACTAGCCTAAACACCCTCACATTGTTAATTCTATGTGAGATTCAAAACTAATCTTGTTGGGTTAAATATTTACATATGACCGTGTTACATTATCTTAAGGTGTAATTTTGAGCGTATCATACACATATATTGAATCTAGTTGACTACACATACAGTAGATGTCTTCACATACATCCATTTCATTCTTTGATCAAACATATACATATACATAAACATAAAGTTGGTCACACAGACAATTGCAATGAGATACGGTATCTGCATAATTTTACTTAGGATGAGATATTATATGTGCACAAATATAATGTATATTGCTATGTTTTGTTATAAAAATGCTGCTACGTTTTCTAGAAAACACAAAATTTCTTCATTTTACTTAATCGACGCAAATAGTGCTCTTTATGAAATCCATAAATGTGAGAATCCCAATAGGCTATTAGATTATAACATAAAAAATTACACAAAAAAATAAAAAATAACCATAATTTCAGTCAATTTTGATTGAAGTTTTGGCTGTCATGGTCATAATATTCATAGAGTATTGGAAGTTAACCAATTTTCAGTGAAAAAAAATGTATGGAGTTTGGTCTGATAAAATCTACTAATTCAAAAATAATAATATTTGAAGTTAATTTTTGTGAATCATATTAACCAATTTTCAGTGAAAAAAAATGTATGGAGTTTGGTCTGATAAAATCTACTAATTCAAAAATAATAATATTTGAAGTTAATTTTTGTGAATCATATTAACCAATTTTCAGTGAAAAAAAATGTATGGAGTTTGGTCTGATAAAATCTACTAATTCAAAAATAATAATATTTGAAGTTAATTTTTGTGAATCATACAAAACTTGAAGCAAAAATATGTGAAGTCAAACTTCAATCACTTACCTCTGAAATTCTTTTAAAAGCTTTTAACTTGTGAGTATAAATTAAATGAGGGAAAAAGGATATGATATTTGTGCGAGAAAATGTCATAAATGGTCCCTTATCCATAAGAGTAGGTTTAAAATGGTCCCTTATATATACACCTGTTAATTTTAGTCTATTTAAATATTCAAAAACTTATCATATTTGATCTATGTCTATTTTTAATATAAATAACTTAGGTTTATATTAACATAATTCATGCCTTTGTGAAATTAATCCTTAACCCATTTTTTCAGTTATTTCTTTCTGCTCGCTTTCTTCAAATTACTCCTATGAAAAAAAATCCTAACCTCAATGATTCAAAATAAAATTCATGACAGAAGAAGATTTTAAGTCCGAATTTTATTCAATGGAGGATAAAATGAAGCATTTTATTCAGCACAATTTTTTTTTTCAAAAAAAATTATTTTCACACAAAGAAAAATAAGCGATTTGATCTTGTTACTCAAATTCCTCTACGTAAATAAAACGAACAGTAATAATGAAGTAGATCTATTTCCAAATAACAAAAATCTATTAATAAAAAGAGTTACAAATTTATCATTTTATAAATTTCAACTTCTATTCCCTTTAAGAAATTTGCTAGAGCACTGTAACACCCTAGAAGTTCTAAAGTCTAGATCAAATCATGCGAGTTTGAAAATGTAAGTCTGCAAAAAAATTAGATTTTTACGGACGCCATCTATGGCCCGTAAATGGAACCACGGACCGTAGATGTGATCCGTAGATCAACTTTAGAGATTGGAAATTTAGTCTGAGTTTCACGAACAAGGATCATGAGTCGTAACTAATTTGACGCGTAGTAGATGGGCTTGTGAACCAAAATTTTGAAACTTGATTTTTAGCTTGACTTTTTATGGATGGCATTTAGTGCCCATGAATGGAATAACGGACCATAAATGGGTCTCGTAGATGGAGCTTTAATTTTTTTTTATCTTGATTTCTACGGAAGGGATCCATAGTCCGTAGATTAATCCATAAACTGTAGATGGGCTCGTAGAACCTGTCGATGTCAGTTTTCTTTCAGGGTTTGTTTTGGTCTTTTTTCACTATTTTAATCCCTATACTATGTCGTTTTGGTCTATTCTAAGTGGTATTAAGGGAAAGTTAGTCGATTAAAACCCCTATCCTCTAGCTAAACACTTAGAAGTTATCAGATAGTGTGATCTACAGTTAAAAAACAAAATTAGGGATTCGATTCCAGGTATGTGGGATTTCATCAATAGTTATTCTTCCACCATTTGAGTTCCAAAGTAAACCTTGTTCTTCAGTTATTGATGTCATGCCTCGAGAGGGTACCCTAGGCGTGACCGACACCCGAAGACCATTGCTGGCTCCAAGCGAGCCACTTGGCCCAATCACTCGTTCAATCACATCTGTAGAAGACTTAATGCAACTCAAAAGAAAGAATATTTTAAATAACAATCTTATATAAGTAAATATCATCTCATAAAAATATAGTTTTCAAAACAGACTCGAGTATGACATCAACTCCAATCTACACAATCTAAGTCTATGAAGCTTCTATCAACTATCAAGAAGGTGTCAAGACAAATCCACGGCTACCTCAAAAGAAACTACTCATAAGTAATGACTGAAATAAATGCAATTCCTCCGAAAGTAAGGAGGTCCACCACTATCAAGAAGGGAAGGATCCTCAAAGAAGCGCTTGTTTATGATCTCTAGCAACTGTATCTGCATCATGAAATGATGCAGGTCAAATGGCATTAGAACATAGAATGTACGAGTATATAAAATAGCTGAAAGGAGAAGTGGTCAACAATACTCAATCAATGCAACAATAAACCCAAAGGACTCAACTCAATAGGTATGCAAATTAGAATTTAGAAATATTTTCAAATTGACTCAATCATCTCCAATCTCAATCAAACCAATCCTATCATGCACAATTATATCCTATTTGAGAGTTTCTCTAACCGACAACCATCACCTATGAGTCGGTGATGTACAAAGAAGAGATGTTGTTGCCACATTCATCCAACACTTTGCAATGGTAAGGGACAAATCACTATCATTGGATCCACAATCAATCAAGTCCTCTTTTGGGACATAAGAGGTTTGACCTCCATTGTACGCTGGCTACGTAGTTTATGGGATTTGAGATATTACTTACTCTTACCTAATTCGGTGCTCAATACTTTTCCCAAAACTTAATATACTCATAAGTCAAATCAATCAGTTTATGCAAGTCATATCATCTAGTCACATCGAACTCTTATCAAACTTAATCTCATCTCAATCATCGAACTCTTTCATTTAAAACATGCTTTAAACTCATTCATGTCTCATCAAAATTCTATCTCAATATAATTATTTATACTCAAAATACTCAGGTTTAAATAATAATACTTTTAAAGACTTCTCAGAATCAACTTATACGTAACTTATTCTCACTCAAGACATTCACAAATCATGCTTTAAGACTCAATCAATGCATAAAGTATTCAAATGCCAAAATTCAATTCATATGAAAACTCAAACTCGTTTAAAATTAATGCTCATGCTCAAATAATCAAGTTCTTCTTGTAAATTATGCTTTCAAAATCATTCACATCTCGTTAAAACTCTTTCTAAATTTTAATCAATCGTGCTCGACCCTCATACTTATTTAGACTCAATAAAATATATTTATAATATTAGTTCAATTCTCTCTCTTCATCAATGCATAAAAGTCATCATCTTTACTCAAAAATATACATGTAAAAATCACGATCATCAAATCAATTAGGGTTCATGGAAAAGTAGCCATAAAAAATAATTTCAATCAATTGAGAGGTAGAAAACAACGATAATCTCAATGCATAACTATACGTAACTCAATAGAAGAATAATTAACTCATTTAGAATTCAAAAAACTAGGTTAGCCTCAACTCAAGGATCAATTCGACTCAAAGGAGATGTAGGGCACATGGACGAACATAGTCCAACGTTCTGATGAGCCTTACATATTTGGAATGACAATTATCTAAGTGAAACTTGGAAAAACTTTGAAGAACACAAACTTTCTTTGGAGGAAATCTTTGATCTTGAAATCTTAGGTTTGATCTTGAGGAAAGAAATTATTTTATGATATTCTTACAATGGAAGAGCTTGGAAAAACTTTGTATGAAAATTTTCTCTTCATATCTTGAATTTTTGACTATTTAGGGTTCTTTTTTTTTTTTATGGGAACAGACCCTACACGAGGCTCCCACCTCTCGTGCACAGTCAGGGGTTGAGCATCACCCCCAAGCCTTAACATAAATAAATAAAGTAAAAAATACAAGGAGGGGGACGTAAACCTTACCTCCGATTCTATGGTGGTTCATAAGTCGGCTAACCTATTAAGGTCGGCTAACTCATCTCCGATACAAAAAGGAGACTAATTATAACTAGAAAGCAGTAAACCTATGAGAGGACTCCTCCCGGTACAAATCGACTAAGAAAGCATAAATGAGGGAGACTCTCCCCTTCCACGAGAAAACAAGAAAGTAACCTACACTAGTCCTATTCAACTATGCTATGTACCATACATAGCTAAATTGAAGAAGAACAAGTATATGGACCTTCTATCTCGCATGGGGTGGGAAAATTCTTTTCATCTTTGCCCTTTTTAGTCATGTCGTACCAAGTAGATCCCAAGGAAGTATGCAACACAATAATAACAGCTAAGGGGGGTGAAAGGAAATGATGTAAATGGAGCCATAGTAGCCAGCAACCTTGGGGTTGTTGTTAAGGAAGCTGAGGGACAGAGTAGGTGTAACATGCATTTTATATGTGGTGCAGCCCTGACTTGAACAGCTGGTCAGAAGTCTATTAGTGTGTGCCTTGAACTTTGCATAATTCCATTATTGTCGACTGATCAGGGATGTACCTGCACATCCACAAATAAACCAAGAAGGAGCTCCTAGGGTGCATCCCTGGCTTAAATGTTTGACTGAAGGTGCCTTGCACTTTTGAAGGGTCCATTGTTGCTGTTTGATATGCCTGCACATCAGCAAGTCAACAAGCAAAGAGTTCCAGGTGGTTGTTGTATAATTAGCATTTTGTTTGTTGGAGCTCCATCTTCTTGTCTTCTCCTCAATGAAAACTGTCAAGGAGTTCCAAAAGACTTGGATGAAAGGGGGCTGCTGCAGGTGTTGAAGGACTACAGCAGGTATGCATGGAGAGTTGATGGGAGTAGGTGAGGCCCTTGCAATTGTGGCTGTTATGTCCCTTTGTCTGTGACTTTGTTTACCTGCACAAACAAGCAAACAAAGAACCAAACAAGTGTGATAGTTGTGGGGGTTGTTGCAAACCTGTAGGTAGCTTCTTGTTGCCTCCAAAGGAGAATTGAGTAGCTCCTTTGAAGGTATCTTATGTGCCTGCACATAATAATTAAAGGAGCAAGGAGTTTCAAGAGTTTTGGGAAGCAGTGGATCTGCTGCAGGTGCTGCAGGGATGGAATATGTATGGGTGTAGGGCTGGCGTGTTGGTGAGGTCCTATCTTGGAAGGCTGTAGTCTCCATGTTGATGCCTTTCATTTGCCAAGGTTCCCCATTAGTTGTTGTACCTGCACAAAAACCATCACAGAAAAACAAATAGCCAACCAGACAGAAAAACCAGGCTGGGCCTTGTGCAGGGGTCTTGGAGATTCTATTTGCTTTGATGGTTGTATCTGTGATGTATTCTATGTAGTTGTTGTCAGTGCATGTTGATGAATCAATCCAGCAACCTGCAACAATACAACAAACAACCAAAGGCAAGAAAGAACTTGCACCAGCTAGCAAAAAGGAAAGGACCTCCAAGAGTGCTTTGGGGTCTGTTAGGATTTTCAACGTCGCTCGACTAACGTCTCCAATTATCCGATTTAGTTGAAACTTCTTAAGATATACCCAAACATCCCTTTCTTTAGTTCTGCAAGATTTGGAGGCTTTTTGCACAAGTTGGAAAAAAGGCACCCTCTTTAGGCTTAAGGCAGCTGACTTTTTCAAGGTCACTCGCCTAACGTCTCCAATTGTCCGTTTGTGATGAAACTTCTTGGGCCTTATCCCTATAGTATTTTCTGCAATCCTGCAAAGTTTGGAGGCCTTTGGATAGGTCCACATGGTACAACTCACCCTGCACATCATACCCTGCTGTAGCTTAGTTACAGATGTTGCAGGGAAGAGGTTGGCTTGAATGAGAGGCTGAAGAGAGGTCCTAGCATGCCCTGCTGTAGCTTTTCTTCTGCTGAGGTGCTTTGAACCTGTAAAGACAATTGGTAAGGAGTACCTGTACCCACAAACAAAAACAGAAAAACCCACAAACAAACAATTCTGCAAAATGACTTGTAGGTGTTCCCTGAGAATTGCATGATGGTGGAACTGCTGCTGGAGGATGTTGTTGTTGATAGAGGTAAGATGCAGGCTGAAGTTGCTATACAAAAGAGCCCCAGAACAGGATCTTGTGTTACTGCAACCCTTAGAGTAAATCCAAAGAGGGCCTGCATCAGGTGAGTTAGGCAAGCTCCCAGTTGTGGCATGTTGCATCCTGCTTCTGCTGTTGCTGTTAGGTTACTGCTGATGATGATTAGTGGCATTCACTTCTGCTGATGTAATGGAGTTTTTGCAATTGATGTTGTTGAGTTGATGCAGGTCTATGGTGGGTTGTTGGTCCTTAACCATTGTTCCTACATAATTTAAACCCACAAGAAGGGAACTCCTAGAGTTGAATGAGCCTCCACCTGCTGTTGATGTACTGTAGTTTCTCCATGTGCTGTTGTAGAGTTGTTGTATGTATGTAGATGGTAGGTGATGCATGAATTCCAGGCTCTGCTGCTGCAACACCACCACATGGCTCAAAGTTGCATGATACCTGAACAATGAGACTCCCAACAGTAAACAGAATTGGAACTTAAGCTTCCTTTTTGATGGCTGTTGAGTGTGGATCCATGTGTGTGATGTTGTGTTGATGGTTTGGGTTGTTGTTGCTGTATGCTCTTGAGTGTTGTGATAGGTGGAGGTTCTTGTTCTTGGAGGGTGCAGATGTGTAGAGTACCTGCACAAGGCTTCCACACAAGAGGGCACTCCTACTCTATCTTTTACTTCTAGCATTGTGTTATTATTTCTACTGAAGCAATAAACAAGGGAGACTCTCCCCTTACAATAGGAAATAACTAGGTGGAATAAGAAGAAGTAAAACAAAATATAGGTAAATAGTCTATTACACATTGAGAATGAGATCAGTCAAGAGGGTAGTTTAATTCTTTTCAAAGTTTTCCTTCTGAAACTTGCCATTCCTAGCTTGTCCATCTTGATGTAACCTTTTGTTTCCTGTGGTAGCTGCTGGAAGTTGTAGAAGTGTTGTGTATCATTGAACATGTGGCTGTATTTTGATAAGGTATCTGCAGGATGGTTTGCTTCTTTGAATATATGTTTGCACTAAAAGAATTCCAATTGTTGGACCAGGGATTGTAACTTTGTAACATATCTGTGAATAGTCCAAGGTGGCTTAAGGTCCTGTTTCAGCCACTTAGTCAATAATTCAGAGTCAACTTCTAATATCACTCTATTATGTCTATGTTGAATACACCAAGTGAGGCCAATAGTTGCTGCCTGCACCTCTGCTTGGTTATTAGTACCCATTCCCAATGGAGTTGCAAAGGCATATATTAAGTTACCATTGTGGTCTCTTAATATTCCCCCTGCTCCAATTTTCCCAGAGTTGTCTAATGCACTCCCATCAGTATTCAATTTCACAAAGGAAGATGGAGGTCTGATCCACATAACTTTGGTCACTCTCATGTCTTGTTGACACTGTTCTATCATAAGAACCAGTTCCTTCCATCTCTGTGGCCACTTAATGTAGGGGAAAGTAGTGTGTATCAGCATGTAAAGGTCCTTGACTATGGAGAATTTAACTCTAGTAGTACTAGATTTCTTTCCTCCATACTTACTTGCACATCTATTCTTCCATATATGCCAACATACAAAGATAGGAGTGGCCTGCAATATGAGCTTCTGAGCCTCATTACTAGACTTGGCAGTCCACCACTTTATCAGTATGCTTCTCAGTGAGCAGGTCCCTTGCATTATCCCCCATGAGCTAGAGAAGTGTTGACAAATATGCTTGGCAAAATTTCCTGAAGCAAATATGTGATCTACATTGTCCAATCCTGGTCTGTAACAACAAGAACATGCTGCCGGTACTACTCCAAATTGGACAAGTTTATCATTAGTAGGGAGTTTCTGTCTCAGTGCTCTCCATAGTAGAAAAGACACTTTGAAGGGAATGTTAGTGTGCCAAGTGCACCCATCAGTCAGGGTCTTGGCTCTTTTCTTCCTAACTAGTTCCCAGGCTGATTTAGAAGTGAAGTTGTCATGTGAAGTCAACTTCCAGCAGGCTTGATCAGCTGTGTTAGGGTGATAGTCTATCTCAGTGTCTAGTATCTGCTGCACCAGCTGAGGTGGGGCATATTTTCTGATTTTCTGCATATTCCACTCCTCATTCTCAATATATTCAGATACTCTAGTATTGTTGAGTCTAGGTAGATGGTTGTTATGATAAGTTAGGGGGCCAATACCCAACCAATCATCCCACCAGAAACTACTTGTACCTGAGTTGATGTGCCAGTGTATATGTGGCTCAATATCAATTTTATTAGCCATCATGTGCTTCCACATAATAGACTGACCTGTGTGCCATTTTTTTATCACAGGATGAGCCCTCTGGCAGTACTTAGCCTTCAGAAATTCTCCCCATAAAGTCTTCTTAGACCTGAAGGTCTACCATTGTTTGTATTGCAAAGCTAAGCACACATCTTGTATTTTCTTCATACCAATACCCCCTTCCTCCACAGGATATCTGAGGGTCTCCCATGATGCCCAGTGATATTTCTTCTTCTCCTTATCCCACCCCCAGAAAAAGTCAGCTATGAGGCCTCTGATCTGATTCATAGTGGTAGCAGTAGGTCTGATTGCAGACAACAAGTGGATTGGTAGTGATTGTAGCACTGATTTCACCAATGTTTCTCTGCCTCCATAGCTCAACACTTTAGTCTGCCATCCTCTGATTTTTCTTAGAACTTTGGACACCATACTTGTATAGTAAATGATTCTCTGCCCTTCCAATGTAGAGTGGACAGCCCAGGTAAGTAATGGGACCATGTGTACACTTGAAGCCTGTGATCCTGCTTATCCTATCAATAACATCTGGATTGGTATTAAGAGAAAGCATGAACTGGCTCTTGTCCTTGTTGATTAGCTGGCCTGAAGTTGTTTCATAAACCTTCAAAGTCTTGGTAATAAGAGTCATGGACAAGTTGTTGGTAGCAGTGAAGATGATCACATCATCTGCAAAGCTCAAGTGGTTCAGTTGGGGGCCCTTTCTTTCCATGTGGAATCCAGTATATAGGTAGTGTTGGTTAAGATTATTCAGCATCCTGGATAGTACTTCTGCTCTTATAATGGATAAGGCAGGTGATAAGGGGTCTCCTTACTTGAGACCTCTTGTGGAATGAAAAAATCCATGTCTTGCCCCATTGATGATGACTGAATACCAGTTTTTAGACATGATCCTCCACACCATATCAATAATGACTTCTCCAAATCTCATCCTTCTCATGACCATACAAGTGAAGGACCAAGAGACCCTGTCATATGCCTTAGCCATATCCAACTTGATCACTACATTGTCCCCTACATTGGGTTTCTTAATGTTGTGAATAATTTCCTGTGCCAGCATTATATTTTCTGATATGCTCCTACCTTTAACAAATCCTGACTGATTGTCTGAAATGAGCTGAGGTAGAATGGGAGCAAGTCTGAGACAGAGTAGTTTGGATATGATCTTGCTAGTGAAATTGCTGAGGGAGATGGGCCTGTACTCTGACAGTTTATTGGGGTGTTCAGTTTTAGGAAGTAGAACCAAATATGCATGAGATATGTACCTGGGAATACAGTGACCATTGAAGAAGTGTTGCACTAGCTTCAGCAGATCATCACTAATGATATCCTAACATGATTGAAAGAACTTTCCACTCATGCCATCTGGCCCTGCAGCTGAAGTAGGACTCATAGAAAATACTACCTCCTTTAACTCCTCTTTTGTAGGTATGGACTGTAGTAGTTCATTCTGCTGATCAGTAACTATCTTTGGGATGCATTTAATCACATCTTCATTGATTTGTTTCTCCCCAGCAGTAAAGATTCTCTCAAAGTGTGCACAAGCTGCACTTGCAATATTGTCATCACCCTGGATAGAGTTTCCTTATTCATCACTGATCTGATGGATGAACAACCTTCTTCTTCTCCCTCTGATGATGGCATGGAAATAATTGGTATTTGCATCTCCATCTTTGAACCAGTGCAATTGAGTTTTTTGTTTCAAAATGGACTGCTTTATCTTCAAATATCTGATATACTGGGCATTTATCTGACTTAGCTTGGCTCTATTATCTTCAGAATTGTCATTGATGATATTTTCTTCAGCTTGCATCACCTGTTCCTCAAACTGTTTGACTGAAGCAAATATATCACCATATTGATTTCTAGACCAGTGGCTAAGGGTATTAGAGACTCTTTTCAGTTTTTGATGGAAAGTCCTCATTGGATTTCCATCCACATGTCTTTCCCAGCAAGATCTTACAGTATCAAGGAAGTTTTCATTTTTAACCCAACAGTGTAAGAACTTGAAATATTTGATAGTATGACTTTGTCTTTCAGTACATTCCAGCAGGAGAGGACAGTGATCAGAACCTATAGAGGCCAAGTGATTAAGAGTGCTCACAGGCATGACCTCCAACCAAGCATCATTGACCATGGCCCTATCAAGTCTCTTCCATATTCTGGCATCTGCATCTTTCTTGTTGCACCATGTGAATTGTTGTCCATGAAAACCAAGATCAGTGAGTCCACAAGCTTCTATGACACTAATGAACTCAAAGCTCTTATTCATGTTGTAAGGTTGGCCCCCCATCTTCTCTTCAACATGAGTAATTACATTGAAGTCTCCAATGGTGCACCAAGGTTCTTCCCTATCAGAGAATTGAAGCATCTTGTCCCATAGTTCTCTTCTCATGTAGTCTTTGCATTTAGCATATACAAAGGTAATGAGATATTGTTTAGGCCAAGCTGCATGGCTGATCTTACAGGTAAGCTGCTGTTCATCTTGATCCACAAGATTGCACACACAGTCTTTGTTCCAAAATAGCCATATTTTATTGTTGGAGTTGGACATGGCATTATCCATTCCCAACTGAATTCTGTAGAAGTAGAGTTGTGATTTGTTAGAGAAAGGTTCCAGCACTGCAATCATAGAGAGCTTGTGGTAGTCTTTCAACCTTTGAAGTCTGTCTAAGGCACCTTGAGTATCAATACTCCTTGCATTCCAACAGAGTGTACTGATCATAATAACCTGTGGGATTTAGACCTTGTGTTGATGTTGCTTTTGACTACAATATTATCTGGGTTGCTGATTAAGCTTTGTTTACTCCTCTTCCTTTCTTGCTTACTTTTGGATACAGTCTTCTCCTTTTTTTGCTGATTTTCCTTATGCAATGAGGCTGTCATAGTGGATCTGAATGCCTCTAGTTGGTTTTCTTGTTGTTCATCCTCCCACTGGTCAGGGTCTTCCTCATCTTCAGAGTGAGTGACCCTATATTCATCAGATAAGTCTTCTGAACTGCCTTCTTTACTCAGCATCTGCCTCTCATTGTATACATCATGAATTTGCAGAGGTATGGCATGATCAGTAACTGAGTACTCTTCTTCAGAATCATCTGATATGGTTTTCTGATTAAGTTCACAATGCTCTATAGAAGGCACCTGAATCCCTGCTTGGTTTTCAGCCAGGACATAATTTACTCTTGGCGGAGTCTCAAGCTGTGGTTGTATAGTCTTTCTCTTTTTCAGTGCCTTCCTTTTCTTTTTACTCAGTGATAGAGTAGATTTGTTATTCAATGAATGAGGTGTTGCACACAGATTTTGTTCAGTATCCCCTTTATTTGGCACCTTGACTTGCAAACTTTGCTCTGTAGTATGTTGCACATCTGTTTGTTGACTGAGCAATGGAGTAGCTTGAAGAGTGGTTGCAGGGGTTTCATAGTCTTGCCTATGGTCAATCAAATTAGATTCCCTCCCCTTGGTACCCCCTTCCTGCAGATTAGTAGGGATCTCTTGACTTCCCCCTTCCTTACCTCCTTCAACTACTTCAGCAGCATCAGCAGATAAAACATTCAATAAAGTAGTGGGGGAGCCATGGGGGTGTGGGAGCATTAAGTCAATACCTGGGTTTGTAGCATTGATTTCATTGGCTTCCACATTGATAATTGAATTAGTAGCATGCCTGGTGATCTCATTACCATGAGTTCCTTGATTCTTTGGATGTTGGGATGTGGTAGCATCATTTCTATGGGGTTGTCTCTGAACTTCAGAGATAACATTACCTTTTTGAGTACTTTGTGGTCCTGCATTTGAGTTAGTGGGCTGATCTTGTGGAACAAGATCAGTATAAGTATTAGAGATAATGGAAATAGCTTTAGGGTTAGAAAACTTACCTGAGCTTGTGTTGTTCTGTTGCACTGGCACATATTTACCTTTGGCTTGTGCTGCTGTGGTTTTGATGCCCTGGTTCTGCTGAACAGTATTGAGTCCTTTATTTTGCTTTCTTTTTTGAATTTGCCAACCATTTTCCTCCCTATTAGCATTGGCATTTTGTGGTTGAGGTGGTATATTAGCTGCTGAATGGTTGTTCTGGACTTGAATCCTGTCAGCTTGTGGATGTTCATGGTCTTTAGACTTGGCTGCTGCAGTTCCTGCTTGCCACACATTCTCATTTGTATTATCATTCATGGTCTGTGATTGGTTTGGAACTTCAGTTGTTAATGTGTGGTTCCTTTTCTGTACAACAGAAGTTTGAGGGTCCTCTTGGTCATTTCCATTTATGTTCTCCCTGGTCTTGCTCTTTTTAGCAGCTTCTTCATCCTTTCTTCTCTTTTGTTCATCATCCCTCCTCTTAATATTACAAGCATGCTGCATATGTCCCTGGTGCTTACAGTACATACAGTATTCTGGGACATTCTCATATTGGAGAGTTTGTCATCTTCCTATGTTGGGATCCATTTTATCATGGCCAAGCCACACATGAGGAGGTCTCTCCTTAGTGATATCAACCTGAACTCTCACCTTGGCAGTGCTCCCTCTAGTCTTCTGAATGGATGCTGCATCCATGAATAATACTTTGCCAACAGGAGCAAGCAAAGTAGTCACAAACTCCTTAGTGTAACAATGCCAGGGGAGCTCAGGAAGGGCCACCCAAATTGGCACAATAGGAGTCTCTTCCTCAGGCCTGAATGTTGGTGTCTAGGTCTGTATTCTCATACCTTGTCCCTCAATTATCATTCTCTGTTTGGTCCACACTGTGGTGTAGTCCATTTCATTATCCAGGTCAATGTACACATGACTTGCATTAAAATGAGCAATCTTAACTCCTCCTACAAGTTGAGTTTGGAGGATGAAGCTTCTCCTAATAAGCTCTATTTTGGGCATGGTATTGGTGAATTTACCCACTAGAGTAAATTTACATTTTTTAGCTAATTTGACCATGAAATCATTGTTGTCATATAGCACTGCAGGAAGACCTTGTCTATTGGTGTATATAGGTGTAGATAATTCTACAGGGGTCTCAGTTCTTGCTTGATTGATTCTCAATTTAGCAGCAAAGGTTTGAGTTACAGTATAAGGGACTAGCTGAGGGACCTGTTCTTTTCTGCTAGGGAACTGAGTCTTCTGAGCATTTTGGTTGGTATTGTCATTATGATGAGTTTGATTATTGAGAATTTTGGAACCTTGATTGTTAGGAGTATGCCTATCAAAATTATTAGAAATCTTAGGAAAGTTATTTTGATAGGTGGTAGGTCTGTTGACTTGTGGGAGACTGTTTTGTTGAGGATTATTATTGATATGAACCTTGGTAGTTTTTTCAGGATTGTATTTAGCCATAGTATCAGTACCCTGCATAGAAGTAGCACCAACAGTACCAGGGTGCTCATTTGCATGAACATCACTGGCTGTCAACACAACATCATCTTCAGTACTCAAAATAGAGGGAATAGCATTACCAGGCACCCCCATATCAAGTTTCCTTGTATCAGCATTAGGCACCAAATTATTTTCTAAACATTGCCCACTATTAGGAAGTTCAAGATGATTAGGATATAGTTGAGTGTCCTTAGGAGAACAAACAAACTGATCCTGCATATTAAAGTCAAGAGATTGAGAAACATTACCTGGAGCTCCTGTGCTTAAACTACTGTTGTGGTGATGGTTCAAGCTTTTTGGCATTTGGTCATTGCAAGTCATTTGATTATTGTGGTAATGACTACCATTGTCAAGATATTGATGTTGAATATTAGCCAATGTAGGTTCCTCAGTTCGAACACCACTGTAACTGTAACTAACTCCATCAATTGCGTCTTGACGACTTTTTTTATTTGAACTTATTGGAGATAATTTGGGGTCTGTGGTTTGTTCAGAAGTCTTCACAACAGCCTTGGGAACGTTTTGGCATTGGTCACTCATCGTTTGAATCGTCGGAGCTCTGGCAGTTCCTCTATGATTGTCGTCTTGATGACTTTTCACATTTGAGCTGATTGGTAGTGATTCGAGACTTGGTATATAGTTAGGAATAATCTCTACATTGTCACGAACCTGTTGGGATTGAGCTTGGGGCATTTGGTTTGCCGGAGCTCCGGCGACACCAATATGTTCAGAGGTCAAAGTGAAATTCGACGCGCTATGGCATGATTCGAACTGGCGCATGTTGCTAGGGTGGTCCGCAAGGACTTCTCGAACATTTTGGCATTGATCTTGAACGGAATACATTACCGGAGCTCCGGCGACGACCACAATTTCTTCGCCGGAGATGATTTCTCCAGTGAACTTTGTTCCTATAGCTGCTTCAGGTGTTTGCGAACAAACCCCAGATGGTGCAATGGATCGAATCTCGCCGGAGTTGGTTCGAATTTGAAGGCGCACCGGCGAAGGTGCTGCGGCTGTTCTTGTAGATTGCGCCTCTTCATTGTGCGCACTGATATCAATTTTTTCTTGTGAAATTTGGACTGTATGTTGTCCTTTTGATGAGGATTCATTTCCTCCAATTCCTTTTAGTTGAATCAATCCACGACTTTGAAGATAGTTGATTTTTTGAAAATTTTTTAGCTCCTCAGCAGTGACACAAGTATTGATCGCTTCATTGTTTTGCTGATTAAAGGAGCTATACTTGGAATTAGAAGCTGTAATAACTTGCGTTGGATTCGTATTGACGGAATCTTCGATCCCATCTTTGGAGGAACCCTAGGTTTGTTTTGACAGAGTTTCTTGAGACTAGATGGTTTAGATTGATGATTATGAGAGGAAAGCTAGTTAGTTGGATGATATACTAAGTTAAAAAATTCAAAAACGACCTAGAATAGAGCTAAAAATCTTGAGAAATGACCAAAATAGCACTGGAGGACTCGCAAGAGTTTTCTTAGAATTTGACTTCTACGACTCATAGAAAAGTCTACTGGTCGTAGAGTTGAGTTATAACTTTTTGTATTTTGACAGCCTCTAGTAAAACAGTCATAACTCTTCACTCCAAACTCAAAATGTGGCAAGTTTCATGGAGTTGGAAAGAGGACTCAAAGACCTTTAATTTTATAGGTCATGAGCCACCTAATTCTTTATATTCCAGGAGATACTATCATTTGTAGTTGACCCAAGTAAAACTTTTTATCGAAACACAAACGGTAAGGAAGCTTTCAACTCAGCTTTGTGCTAGAGGATCCTTATGACCTTAATTCATCTCCAAATCTATTCTCATAGAAAAGAATTAACCTTCACACATGCACACAATTAAGAATCATACGGTACAACCCCACACACATATGAAGGATAGCTCGATCTTAGCTTAAAAGTATTTCGGGGTGTTACAATATCTCCCCCATGGATCATTCGTCCTCGAACGATGAACAAGCTAGGAAATTGCACAAGGCATGAGCGTAAATCAAGAACTCATATACTCAAACACTCAATAAATCAATCCATCGTTACTCGGACTCAATAATACTTATCATATACTTATACTCAATATTAACATCAACTCTAAGATCGAAAAAAGGAATATTACCATGAATATCATCATTGAAAGGAACAAATGCAATGCAAGAACTCAAAGAATCAAGCTCACGAATAGCTCACTAAATTACTCAAACTCAAGAAGGTACTATCTTAGAGATAGGAATATGACCATTACCTTCAACATCGACACTTAAGCAAAAATGAGATGAGGGCTATAATCTCCAACATTTTCATTAAAAATTCTCATAACTTAGGGAAAGAGGTTTATGAGCCCGATATAAGAGTATGAACACTATGAATTAAGTGACATGACTGATAGCTTTCGATCTTAAATACTGTTCTTTTTACATACAACTCTTTCTCGGCTACAACTTGTAACTCCCACAAGGATACATATGACTACTTTCACCAAGGCCTAAGACTCCAAGTCTAACTGCATGCTCTTATTATGTTCAAGCCTAATGCTAAGTCAAAGGGTACTACACATAATATAATTATACTAATCTAGACCACAAGCTTCATGTTCTGTACCTCTATAGATAACCTCATCTCAAGAGTTCTAGTCCTTTCCATTACATTCAACCAACATTGAGTTCAAATGAAGAAACACCTAATGCATCATGCATTCATCCACATGCCATCAATACCACATTCAAGTCTAGTTCTATAGCCATCCCAATACACTTACTTTATAACTTTACAAGAGGACATTATTAGCCTAATGCAATCACTCATATAATGACAACCACTCATTCAAGCCTTTTATTCTAATCACTTTATGAATTCTTTGAAGTCAAGATCTCATAAGAATTTTCATGCCAATCTTAGCATCTCTACACTGACAATTGCATTTTCTACCAAGAGGCACATCAATATACTCTTACCTATCTATCGCAAATAACCAAAAAAATCCCATTTTCTCTTCCTCCACGTTTATAACCTTAAGTAGAATACACACACCACTATCACAATAATGAACAACACCCACTCTCTCTCGTCTGCCACAACTCAATTGCTATCATCAACATTGCTATCAGAAAGGATCACTAGAAAGCTTAAAGTAAAAGATCATAAGCAAGATTCTTTCAAAAAATCTAATCTGAAAACATTCATGGTGGAACATGGTTTCTCTAGACCTTTAGTGCCTGTCATGAATTCATGGAATTAAACATAGGTGTGAATTTTTCTGAAGTGTATAAGCATAGATCATGGACATAATGCTAATATATGAGAAATCAATGGAATATTCTAACGATTAAAATTTGAGGAATACGCTAGAGTAGGAATGGATTGATATATCACCATAACTATTTCTAGACATATCACTCTCTGATCCTCAACAATCGACTTGGTTCCTCAACTTATTGTAACAACCCCTAAAATGTTGTATGTCGGTATTTCAATTCTCGATGAAAATAATACAGCCTCTGTATTTTGGGCACAACTTTTCATAGGTTTGTCCAAATTAGGTGATTCAAATTTTTGGGTAACCAAAACATCCTTACCTACAACTTTCATGCAGAACATATCTTAAGATTCAGAGTATAAGTAGGTCAAATAAATTAATCTTTGCAAAATATATAGTACTGTGACGAAATTGAGTATTTATAGAAGCAAATTTATATCTCACTGTAGGTTGCTCCAAATTGGTTGATTCTTGAACGATATGAAACTAGACTTCCATATCTACAATTCTTATGAAGACACCAAATCCTAATAAGGAATTTATCTTATTCAAACGCAGCTCCGAAAAAGAGTATTCTATTAAAAAGAGCTCATCTTACCTACCATGAAAAGATCTAGATACATTTGACATCACTCATGACATAAATTGTCCTCCATTTAACATCATCCATGACATCAATATATTTCATTAAATTTTCAGATTTTTCTTTATAATTATTTTATTTATTGTTAGGTCACTCTTTCCCACCTATAAATACCCACCTTATTTTCTCATTTTATTCATCAAGCTTTCTTAAGCATTTCTTTTTTCTATATACTTCTTCTCAAATATAGTTTTAGTTTTAGGAGTATAAAAATACTACTCCGATTATTCTTATACTCCGGGTAGTACACAAAATGCTCAGGCGAGAAGAAAAGGCTAGGGGTCCAAGAGTGTTCCAATTCGGAGTAAATCTTCGGATTTAAGGTATGTAAGGCTTTCATAGCATTGGATTGAGTTCGTCCATGCGCCCAATATTTAAATTCATTATAATTGAGTTATAGTTGAGTTTTATCCAAATCTTGAATTCTAAATGAAATAATTCTTCTTCTATTGAGTTTGATATATTTATGCATTAATATTATTATTGTTCTTATCTCTCATATTATTAGAATTATTGTTCATGGCTACTTTCCCATGAATCCAAATTGATTTGATGTTCATGAATATTTTTACACATATTTTGAGTAAAGATGTTGGCTTTTTATTATTTTCATTGATAAAAAGAAAGTTATATGGATTAATACTATATATGTATTTTATTGAGTTTTGAAAGAGCAAAAGAGTTGAATTTGAATGAATTTGAGAGAAAATGATATTTTGAGCAAGATGTTTTGATGAGATGTAAATGATGTTTTTGGAAGTATAATGATTGATGAACATGAAATGAGATGAGTTTGATGATTTAAATTAAAGTCCAATGAGACTAGATGATGAGTTTAATATGAGCACATATTTTGGGAGTAGTATTGAGCACCGAGTTGGGTAATAGTTTAATTGACTCAAACCCCAGAACTACGTAGCCAGCGTAGGATGGAGGTTATGCCTCTTAAGTCCCAATAAAAGGACTTTGATGAGTGGATCCAAGATGGTGATGTCCTTTACCCTGGCAAGGTATTGGATGGATGTGGCAACGACATCGCTTCGTTGTATCATCGCTAGCTCATAAGTGATGGTTGTCGGTTAGAGAAACTCCCAACTGAGTAAGCATTTCTTATTACTATTATTTTTATATTTTAAACTTGCATTACATATTGATATTGAGATAATGTTGAGTTCTGAGCTGAGTTTTATTGAGAGGAGTTTCTTGATATTTGTCCTTACCTTCCTGCCATTTTACATACTCGTACCTTCCACGTACTGACGTCATTCGACCTGCATCGTTTTATGATGCAGATACAGGTATTAGAGATCCTCAACAGGCGCATCATTGAAGATCATTTCTTTTCGACTATTTGGTGAGTCCTTCTTGTATTCGAAGGAACTCCTTATCCTTTTATTATTATTGAGTGTGATGTTTCTTTTGAGGTATCCATGGACATGTCATTGGCACAATCTAAGAGTATTAGAGGCTTCATAGACAGAGTTTGATGATGTATTCGGAGTAGTTCTCCTTTGAAACTACTTCTTCTAAGAATTATCTATTTTTTCTTTGATTATGACAAGCCCACATTAGTAGGTCAAATAAATTAATCTTTGCAAAATATAGTACTGTGACGGAATTCAGTATTTATAGAAGAAAATTCATATCTCACTGTAGGGTGCTCCAAATTGGTTGATTCTTGAACGATATGAAGCTAGACTTCCATATCTACAATTCTTATGAAGACACCAAATCCTAATAAGGAATTTATCTTATTCAAACGCAGCTCCAAAAAAGAGTATTCTATTAAAAAGAACTCATCTTACCTACCATGAAAAGATCTAAATACATTTGACATCACTCATGACATAAATTGTCCTCCATTTAACATCATCCATGACATCAATATATTCCATTAAATTTTCAGATTTTTCTTTATAATTATTTTATTTATTGTTAGGTGCCTCTTTCCCACCTATAAATACCCACCTTATTTCCTCATTTTATTCATCAAGCTTTCTTAAGCAACTGTTCTCTCTATATACTTATTCTCAAATATAGTTTTAGTTTTAATAGTATAAAAATACTACTCCGGTGATTTTTATACTCCGGGTAGTATACAAAATGCTCCGGCGAGAAGAAAAGGCTAGGGGTCCAAAAGTGTTCTAATTCGGAATAAAGCTTCGGATTGAAGGTATGTAAGGTTTTCATAGCATTGCATTGAGTTCGTCCATGCGCCCAATATTTAAATTCATTATAATTGAGTTATATTTGAGTTTTATCCAAATCTTAAATTCTAAATGAATTAATTCTTCTTCTATTGAGTTTGATATATTTATGCATTAATATTATTGTTGTTATCTCTCATATTATTGGAATTATTGTTTATGGATACTTTCCCATGAATCCTAATTGATTTGATGTTCATGAATATTTTTACACATTTTTTTGAGTAAAGATGTTGGCTTTTTATTATTTTCATTGATAAAAAGAAAGTTATATGAATTAATACTATATATGTATTTTATTGAGTTTTGAAAGAGCAAAAGAGTTGATTTTGAATGAATTTGAGTAAATGATATTTTGAGCAAGATGTTTTGATGAGATGTAAATGATATTTTTGGAAGTATAATGATTGGTGAACATGAAATGAGATGAGTTTGATGATTTAAATTAAAGTCCAATGAGACTAGATGATGAGTTAATATGAGCACATATTTTGGGAGTAGTATTGAGCACCGAGTTGGGTAAGAGTTTAATTGACTCAAACCCCAGAACTACGTAGCCAGCGTAGGATGGAGGCTATGCCTCTTAAGTCCCAAAAGAGGACTTTTATGAGTGGATCCAAGATGGTGATGTCCTTTACCCTGGCAAGGTATTGGATGGATGTGGCAACGACATCGCTTCGTTGTATCATCGCTAGCTCATAAGTGATGGTTGTCGGTTAGAGAAACTCCCAACTGAGTAAGCATTGCTTATTACTATTATTTTTATATTTTAAACTTGCATTACATATTGATGTTGAGATAATGTTGTGTTTTGAGCTGAGTTTTCTCGAGAGGAGTTTATTGATATCTGTCCTTACCTTCCTGCCATTTTACATACTCGTACATTCTACGTACTTATGTCATTCGACCTGCATCGTTTTATGATGCAGATACAGGTATTAGAGATCCTCAACAGGCGCATCGTTGAAGATCATTTCTTTTCGACTATTTGGTGAGTCCTTCTTGTATTCTGAGGAACTCTTTATCCTTTAATTATTGTTGGGTATTATATTTCTTTTAAGGTAGCCATGGACATGTCATTGGCACCATCTAAGAGTATTAGAGGCTTCATAGACATAGTTTGATGATGTAATCGGAGTAGTTTTCCTTAGAAACTACTTCTTCTAAGAATTATCTATTTTTCCTTTGATTATGACAAGACCACATTAGTATTCTTAAGTCTTCCGCTGTTGAACAAATGAGTAATGAGACCAAATGGTTCTCTCGAAAGCCAGAGATGGTTTCCGAGGGCCGGCCATGCCTAGGGTACCTTCTCGGAGCGTGACAAACTTGGTATCAGAGCACAGAGTTCAAGAGTCCTAGGGTGTCTATGAAGCCGTGTCTAGTAGAGTCTTGCTTATGGATGTGTAGTGCACCACACTTATAATCAAGAGGCTATAGGACATTAGGAGTTATTTCACTTCTTTCATAATCTGAGTTCGTGCGATAGAGTTTAACTCTATAAAAGCTTTCTTTCTAATTCGTGCATTTACACGTTTCAGACATGCCTCCTAAATGTTCAGCTAGTAAGAGGAACGCTGCCAGCACTGAGGTTCCACAGTCAGTGATGCCTCCGCGGAGAACTAGGGGCCGACCTGCAAGGTCTACTGAGGTACCCCAAATACCTACTGTTCAGACCACTCCTACTTCTGAGGAAGATTTTTGAGGAGCGATTGCTATGCTCACCCAGTTGGTGGCTGCTCGAAATAGTAGCCAGAGTTCACCAACTCCTAGCTCTAGTTATCAAGAGTCGTCTGCTGCCACGAGAATTCGATATTTTTTGAGAATAAATCCGTCGGTCTTTACGGGTTCCAACGTTGAAGAAAACCCCCAAAATTTCATTAATGAGATGTGGAAGATACTAAAAGCGATGCATGCTATAGAAATCGAGGGGGTTGAGTTGGTGTCTTATCAGCTCAAGGATGTGGCAAATGTTTGGTATAACCAATGGGAAGAAAATAGAGGTGAGGATGCAGAGCCTGCTCTTTGGGATGAGTTTGAAAGAGCATTCCTTGATAACTTCTTTCCCCAAGAGCTACGTGAAGCAAAAATTGAGGAGTTTGTGAACCTCAAGCAAGAGAGTATGACTGTGAAAGAGTATAGTTTGAAGTTTATTCAATTGTCCAAATATGCCCCAGAAATGATTCCTCATATGAGGTCTAAGATGAGGAAGTTTGTCTCTGGCCTAGGCAAACATGTAAAGAAAGAATGTAAGGCAATGCTAATGATTTCTGACATGGATTTTTCTAGATTGATGGTGTATGATCAGCAGGTTGAGGATGACAAGAAAAAGGACCGAGAGGAACACCTAAGCAAGAAGGCTAAGTCTGCTGGGCATGAGAATGAGCAGAAGCAAGGGAAGGGTAACAAGTCTTTCTTTAAGAAAAGGTCTTCCAATTATGCACCTTCCCCAACAAATGCTTTTACACCTAATACCAGGTATGATCAGAGATCGCTAAGTCACCAAAACTTTCGATCTCAAGGTTCTCAGTCCCAATTAAGTATGGCTCAAGGTTCTAAAGAGAAACCACCATGTGCTAGATATGGGAAGCTCCATTTGGGAGAGTGTCGTGTGGGCACCAATGCTTTACCCTGGCAAGATCATTTCTTTTCGACTATTTGGTGAGTCCTTCTTGTATTCAAAGGAACTCCTTATCCTTTTATTATTGTTGAGTGTGATGTTTCTTTTGAGGTAGCCATGAACATGTCATTGGCACCATCTAAGAGTATTAGAGGCTTCATAGATAGAGTTTGATGATGTAATCTGAGTAGTTCTCCTTAGAAACTACTTCTTCTAAGAATTATCTATTTTTTCTTTGATTATGACAAGCCCACATTAGTATTATTAAATCTTCCGCTGATGAATAAATGAGTAATGAGACCAAGTGGTTCTCTCAGAAGCCAGAGATGGTTTCTTAGTGCCGGTCACGCCTAGGGTACCCTTTCGGGGCGTGACACTTATCAAAAAAGGTCTTTCTTTCAAAAAAGGTCTTCCAATTATGCACCTTCCCCAACAAATGTTTTTACACCTAATACCAGGTATGATCAGAGATCGCTAAGTCACCAAAACTTCCGATCTCAGGGTTCTCAGTCCCAATTAAGTGTGGCTCAAGGTTCTAAAGAGAAACCACCATGTGCTAGATATGGGAGGCTCCATTTGGGAGAGTGTCGTGTGGGCACCAATGCTTGCTATGGATGTGGAAAGAGAGGTCACTTCCAGAATGAGTGTCCTTCAAAAAGATAGGGAGATGGAAGTAGTAGAGCTCAGTTTTCTTCTACAGCTCCACAGAATAGAGGTAATCATAGAGGTGCAGCTTCAAGTGCAGTTGGGGGAACCAACCATATGTATGCTATGGGTAGTCGCCAAAACCAAGAGAATGCACCCGATGTTGTTACTGGTATGCTCCGAGTCCTTTTTTTTTATGTGTATACATTACTTGATCTGGGTGCTACGTTATCTTTTGTGACTCCTTACTTGACTAGTAAATTTGAAATCCTTCCTGAGTGTCTTTTTGAGCCTTTCAGTGTGTCTACTCCTGTTGGTGAGTCTATCTTAGCTAAGAGGGTCTATAGAGATTGTACTGTGTCAATCTATCACAGGGATACTATGGCTGACTTAGTTGAGTTAAACATGGTTGATTTTAATGTGATTCTTGGTATGGACTGGCTTTATTCTTGTTATGCTTTAGTTGATTGTAGGACCCGAATTATCAAGTTTCAATTTCCAAACGAGCCTATCTTAGAGTGGAAGGGGAATTCTGTAGTGCCTAGGGGTAAATTTATTTCCTACCTTAAGGCCAGAAAATTAATCTCTAAGGGATGTATATATCATATAGTCCGAGTCAAAAATATTAATGATCAGACTCCATCTCTTGAGTCAGTTCCCATTGTGAATGAGTTTCCTGAAGTCTTTCCTGAGGATCTACCCGGAATCCCTCCTGATAGAGAGAGAGACTTTAGTATTGATATCCTTCCTGATACATAACCTATCTCCATTCCTCCTTATAGGATGGCTCTTGCTGAGTTAAAAGAGTTGAAAGAACAACTGAAAGACCTCCTAGATAAGGGGTTTATTAGGCCAAGTGTCTCACATTGGGGCGCTCATGTCTTATTCGTGCGAAAGAAAGATGGGTTCCTTAGAATGTGTATTGATTACCGAAAACTAAAAAAGGTCACCATAAAGAACAAGTATCCTCTCCCTAGAATAGATGATTTATTTAACCAACTTCAGGGTGCCACATGCTTCTCTAAGATAGACCTCAGATCAAGCTATCAGCAGTTGAAAGTGAGAGAATGTGACATCCCGAAGACGGCTTTTCGAACCCGCTATGGTCATTTTGAGTTTCTTGTTATGTCCTTTGGATTGACAAATGCTCCAGCAGCTTTTATGGACCTCATGAACCGGGTATTCAAGCCATACCTGGATACGTTTGTAATTATCTTCATCGATGATATTTTGGTCTACTCTAGAAGTAAGAGTGAGCATGCTAATCACCTTAGGATTATCCTTCAAACTCTTAAGGAGGAGGAGTTGTATGCTAAGTTTTTAAAGTGTGAGTTTTGGCTTGAGTCTGTAGCATTCCTACGCCATATTATATCTGGTGATGGAATTCAAGTTGATACTCAAAAGATTGGCAGTTAAGAACTGGCCCCAACCCACCTCTCTAACCGACATAAGGAGTTTCTTAGGTTTGGCTGGTTACTACAGGAGGTTTGTTGAGGGATTTTCATCCATATCCTCACCATTGACTAAGTTGACTCAGAAGAAGGCTAAGTTTCAATGGTCTGATGCTTGTGAGAAAAGTTTTCAAGAGTTGAAAGCTAGATTGACTACTGCTCTAGTACTATCCCTACGCGAAGGAATGGATGATTTTGTAATCTATTGTGATGCTTCAAGATTTGGGTTGGGATGTGTATTGATGCAGAAAGGAAAGGTCATTGCCTATGCCTCCAGGCAGCTTAAGACTCATGAGAGAAACTACCCCACTCATGACCTTGAGTTGGCAGCTGTGGTATTTGCTCTTAAGATTTGGCGTCACTATCTTTATGGTGTACATATGGATGTGTTCACAGACCATAAGAGCTTACAGTATGTATTCAGCCAGAAGGAGCTGAATTTGAGACATAGGAGATGGCTAGAGTTGCTCAAGGATTATGACATGAGCATTCTCTACCACCCAGGTAAAGCAAATGTAGTTGTTGATGCTCTTAGCAGGTTATTTATGGGGAGTACAACCCATGTGGAAGAGGAAAAGAAGGAGTTGGCAAAGGAAGTACATAGACTTGCGCATTTGGGAGTTCAACTTATTGACTCAAGTGAGGGTGGTGCAATAGTACGAAATGGAGCTGAATCATCTCTAGTTGCAGAGGTGAAAGAAAAGCAAGATCAGGATCCCATTCTTCTTCAACTGAAGGATGAGGTTCATAAGCAGAAGGTAATGGCTTTTACCAAAGGGAGAGATGGAGTGTTGAGATATCAAGAAAGATTATGTATTCCAAGTATTGATGGTATTCGGGAGAGAATCATGAAATAAGCACATAATTCTAAGTATTCCATCCATCTAGGTTCAACAAAGATGTATCATGACTTAAGATAAGTATACTGGTGGAGTGGAATGAAGAAAGATATAGCAGAGTTTGTGTCCAAGTGCCCGAATTGTCAATAAGTTAAAGTTGAGCACCAAAGGCCTTGTGGAGTAGCTCAGAACATAGAGATCCCGGAATGGAAGTGGGAAATGATCAATATGGACTTCATTACCGGTTTACCACGAACCCGCAAACAACATGACTCTATTTGGGTGATTGTGGATAGGATGACCAAATCGGCCCATTTCTTGCCGGTTAAGACTACGAACACTGCAGAGGATTATGCCAAACTGTATCTTAGAGAGATTGTTAGACTGCATGGAGTTCCTTTGTCTATCATCTCTGATAGGGGAGCTCAATTTACTGCTCAGTTTTGGAAGTCATTTCAGAAGGGCTTGGGTTCAAGAGTGAACCTTAGTACTATTTTTCATCTGCAAATAGATGTCCAGGCAGAGCGTACGATACAGACTTTGGAGGATATGTTAAGAGCTTGTGTCATTGACTTCAAAGGTAATTGGGATAATCATTTACCTCTTATTGAGTTTACATACAATAATAGTTTCCATTCGAGTATTCAAATGGCTCCTTATGAAGCTCTGTATGGGAGGAGATGTAGATCACCAATTGGTTGGTTCGAAGTTGGTGAAGCTGAGTTGATTGGACCAGACTTGGTTCACCAAGCTATGGAGAAGGTGAAAACCATACAAGAGAGGTTGAGGACTGCTCAAAGTCGCCAGAAATCCTACACTGATGTTAGGAGAAGAGATTTGGAGTTCAAAGTGTACGATTGGGTATACTTGAAAGTTTCACCCATGAAGGGTGTGATGAGATTTGGAAAGAAAGGGAAGCTTAGTCCCCGCTACATTGGTCCTTATCATATTATGAGGAGGGTAGGTAACGTAGCCTATGAACTAGAGTTGCCCTCAAAATTAGCTGCTATTCATCCCGTGTTTCACATCTCTATGCTTAAGAAGTGTTTGGGAGATCCTTCACTTGTTGTCCTAGCTGAGAGCATTGGGGTGAAAGAGAGTTTGAGTTATGAAGAGATTCCAGTTCAAATTTTTGATCGTCAGGTTCGCAAATTAAGAACTAAGGAAGTGGCATTTGTCAAAGTCCTATGGCAAAATCAATTTGTTGAAGAGGCTACATGGGAAGCTGAAGAAGATATGAAGGCTAACTATCCTCATCTATTTGTGCTTTCTGATGACGATATTCAAGGTAATATTCCTTACTTCTACCTTTGAGTCGATGTTTATTCTTGAGTTTGAGTCATTGACCATTTGAGTATCAGAGTTTTTGAGAAATTGATGTATTGATGATATTCATTCTTTATGTCTCCTATTTTCATCTTCATTCGAGGACGAATGATCCCAAGGGGGAGATATTGTAACAACCCCTAAAATATTGTATGTCGGTATTTCAATTCTCGATGAAAATAATACAGCCTCTGTATTTTGGGCACAACTTTTCATAGGTTTGTCCAAATTAGGTGATTCAAATTTCTGGGTAACCAAAACATCCTTACCTACAACTTTCATGCAGAACATATCTTAAGATTCGAAGTATAAGTAGGTCAAATAAATTAATCTTTGAAAGATATAGTACTGTGACGGAATTGAGTCTTTATAAAAGAAAATTCATATCTCACTGTAGGTTGCTCCAAATTGGTTGATTCTTGAACGATATGAAACTAGACTTCCATATCTACAATTCTTATGAAGACACCAAATCCTAATAAGGAATTTATCTTATTCAAATGCAGCTCCGAAAAAGAGTATTCTATTAAAAAGAACTCATCTTACCTACCATGGAAAGATCTAAATACATTTGACATCACTCATGACATAAATTGTCCTCCATTTAACATCATCCATGACATCAATATATTTCATTAAATTTTTAGATTTTTCTTTATATTTATTTTATTTATTGTTAGGTCTCTCTTTCCCACCTATAAATACCCACCTTATTTTCTCATTTTATTCATCAAGCTTTCTTAAGCAACTCTTCTCTCTATATACTTCTTATCAAATATAGTTTTAGTTTTAATAGTATAAAAATACTACTCCGATTATTCTTATACTCCGGGTAGTACACAAAATGCTCCGGCGAGAAGAAAAGGCTAGGGGAGCAAAAGTGTTCTAATTCAGAGTAAAGCTTCAGATTTAAGGTATGTAAGGCTTTCATAGCATTGCATTGAGTTCGTCCATGCGCCCAATATTTAAATTTATTATAATTGAGTTATATTTGAGTTTTATCCAAATCTTGAATTCTAAATGAATTAATTCTTCTTCTATTGAGTTTGATATATTTATGCATTAATATTATTGTTGTTATCTCTCATATTATTGGAATTATTGTTCATGGATACTTTCCCATGAATCCTAATTGATTTGATGTTCATGAATATTTTTACACATTTTTTTGAGTAAAGATGTTGGCTTTTTATTATTTTCATTGATAAAAAGAAAGTTATATGAATTAATACTATATATGTATTTTATTGAGTTTTGAAAGAGCAAAAGAGTTGATTTTGAATGAATTTGAGTAAATGATATTTTGAGCAAGATGTTTTGATGAGATGTAAATGATATTTTTGGAAGTATAATGATTGGTGAACATGAAATGAGATGAGTTTGATGATTTAAATTAAAGTCCAATGAGACTAGATGATGAGTTAATATGAGCACATATTTTGGGAGTAGTATTGAGCACCGAGTTGGGTAAGAGTTTAATTGACTCAAACCCCAGAACTACGTAGCCAGCGTAGGATGGAGGCTATGCCTCTTAAGTCCCAAAAGAGGACTTTTATGAGTGGATCCAAGATGGTGATGTCCTTTACCCTGGCAAGGTATTGGATGGATGTGGCAACGACATCGCTTCGTTGTATCATCGCTAGCTCATAAGTGATGGTTGTCGATTAGAGAAACTCCCAACTGAGTAAGCATTGCTTATTACTATTATTTTTATATTTTAAACTTGCATTACATATTGATGTTGAGATAATGTTGTGTTTTGAGCTGAGTTTTCTCGAGAGGAGTTTATTGATATCTGTCCTTACCTTCCTGCCATTTTACATACTCGTACATTCTACGTACTGATGTCATTCGACCTGCATCGTTTTATGATGCAGATACAGGTATTAGAGATCCTCAACAGGCGCATCGTTGAAGATCATTTCTTTTCGACTATTTGGTGAGTCCTTCTTGTATTCTGAGGAACTCTTTATCCTTTAATTATTGTTGGGTATTATATTTCTTTTAAGGTAGCCATGGACATGTCATTGGCACCATCTAAGAGTATTAGAGGCTTCATAGACATAGTTTGATGATGTAATCGGAGTAGTTTTCCTTAGAAACTACTTCTTCTAAGAATTATCTATTTTTCCTTTGATTATGACAAGACCACATTAGTATTCTTAAGTCTTCCGCTGTTGAACAAATGAGTAATGAGACCAAATGGTTCTCTCGAAAGCCAGAGATGGTTTCCGAGGGCCGGCCATGCCTAGGGTACCTTCTCGGGGCGTGACATGTCTCTTCAAAATCATAAGCCTAGCTTAGATCTATCATCTCATGACTACTCCTCCCTTCCGTTCAACACCTATACTAGGTCTTTAATAACACAAAAACACCTCAACATAAAACTCTTCTCTTGGTTTGAGTGTACTTCTATCATGAAAGTTAGACGGTACTTACTACTCTTTAGTCAAAAATAAAAGGGACTTCACTTGTAACCCCATCACTCACCTTATAGATACATAACTCTTGATGAAGAAGAGGAAACCTAGGTTTGTTTTGAGAGAGTTTCTTGAGACTAGATGGTTTAGATTGATGATTATGAGAGGAAAACTAGTTAGTTGGATGATATACTAAGTTAAAACACTAAAAACTGACTTAGAATAGGGTTAAAAAGCTTGGAAAAGGAAAAAAAATAGCCCTGGAGGACGTGTAGGATGTTTTTGAGAATTTGACTTCTACGACTTGTAGAAAAGTCTATTGGTCGTAGAGTTGAGTCATAACTTTTTGTGTTCTACAAGCCATAGTAAAATGGCTATAACTATTTAATACGAACTTGAAATGAGGCAAATTTAGTGGAGTTGGAAAGAGGACTCAAATACCTTCAATTTGATAGGTCATGGGCCACCTAATTCTTAATATTCTAGGAGATATTATATTTTAAATTTTACCCAAGTAAAATATTTTATCAAAACTCAATTGGTAAGAAAGCTTTCAACTCGACTTTGTGCTAGAGGATTCTTATGACCTTAATTTATCTCCAAATCTATTCTCACACAAAAGAATTAACCTCCACACATGCACACAATTACGAATCATCTGATACAACCTCATACACATATGAAGTATGGCTCGATCTTAGCTTAAATTTTTTTCGGTGTGTTACAATTGATTTCTACACAAGCTAGGATTTTATGAAAAGCATGACTTTCACTATAGTTTTGTTCTTCTTCATGAATAATCATTTGGTTACATGTTTTACTTATATTTCAATATAAATATATGTTATCCTCATGATCCCTCAGAATAGGAAAAACCCATGTCTTGAAACTATGATAACTAAATATCATGACCCAAGTTAGGCCCTAGGCGTGACACTACGATCGGAACCCCAAAGGACTCCAACCAAGACTCTTAGCATTCATCGCATTCATAAGGTAAGCAAAATAAACCAATAGAAGCATAAACGGAAAATATGTCTCAATAAAATCTTGAACGAAAAGAAGGCTCAACAATATGTTCGAATAAACGGAGCTACAAGTCGTAGATGTCTAAACATGCCTCTACTAAGTCTAAGTGGGGCTTAGGACGTGTTCCTAGCTCACCAAAACATAAGAATAAAATCATGAAAATATAGGAAAGTCATTTATGTCACGTGCTCGAAACATGAGGACTCACCACCAATGATAAGCTAATAAGCAACTTTAGCCACGAGCGAGAGGAGCGTGAGCATCAGACCCTACATTATGATACAGTGTAGGCAGAAGTATGCGTCAGTATATAGAATGTACTAAGAATGTGAGAAGCATGCACGAACAATAATAATAGGACGTAAGCAATATGAATGTGAGATGCATGATCGATACCACTGGGAGCATGAGTAAAACATTAAAAAAATATTTAAAGCATTGTAATCATGTGGTCAAGACATCATAAAATCAACATAAGAGATCATATCATAGTATATACCTTTGTGTGGGATAGGACCTTAACTGACACTTAAGACCATGCGAGCTATAATATGGAATCCAATGTAGTCCCACAACTAGAAGGGAGAGGTCACTTGCCAAGGTAGACTCAGTGATGGGACATTTTCTTAATATTGGGCTATTTGTGGATCTACTAGCTACACAATAATTGCAACCTACGGTGGCAACGTAGTTAGAGACTATATGTTGCTACTAGGATTCCCTTGGACTACTACTTTGGCTACAAGACCGAACCCCACCTAAAAGTTCTCTCGGTGCTTAGTCATTATCCCAATAGAATTCATTAAAACATTATCATAGCATCATCATAAAATAATCATAAGAGTAGCTCATTAAATGAGTGATTCATAGGTATCCATGAGTCGGTGAGAAAGCCTTTCACCTCTTAAACATGAGTTGTGAGAAAACCATTCACAATATTAATACCTTGCTTGAAACTTCATTGAAATAAATTCATCATAGTCATAGATTTTCATAAAATACATCATTAAAATCCATGATCATAGTTCATAAGTTCAACATTTACAATTGAAGATCATAGCTCAATGCATGGGTCCATGTGAAATACTTTGAAAATCATATATTATAAATAATTCATGCATAATAATGAATGATAACATTGATTGAAATCTATTACAAGGGAGATGATAAGTTTTCTAAAATTTAAAATTTTAATTCATATAATTTAGTTCCTTAAATATTATTTTATTGATATCATCTAAATTTGTATTTTTTTTACAGGAAAAAGAATTGGGGCGCCCTCCCTTTCGTTGCGAGGTATTCAAGAAGACTCATGTCAAGAAGCAGATTAATGAGTGGGTGGAGAAGAGGACCTCACAAAGTTATGTAAGTTATTTAAGATAAATAGTGCATATATATTAATTAAATTTTATAATGATAACTTTTATTTTTATGATAACTTTTATTTTTAAATGCAGGATTGCTTCTAGATTTCTCTTGTTTTTGTTTACTTTTTTCCTGGGTTGAGTCTTTGTGAGCTCACAAGTTCAATTTTTGTTTTGTTTGTTTGGCCAGCTTTAGCACAATATTTTTTGTTTGTTTTGATGTTTCTTATTAATAAAATAATAAATCAGTGCTCTTGGACCACTTCAATTAAAAAAAAAGTAGATGAGAAGGACATAAAAATCAAATTCAAATTTGATTAATTACGGAGGCGGCAGAGTGAGCTGAAATAAAAGAGAGTTGGATTTTAAATACTAATAATATTTGTGGAAAGATCTGGGTCATTGATCACATTTGATCTACAATTGGGGGAGCCAGATTCTGAAGATTTGGGGCATCTAATTCTAACTCATTGCAATTAGGCGTCTAAAATATGTAAATGATACAAATAAAGTTGCTTAATAAGACAGCATAATCTTATATTTTTTTATCCCCGCATTATTTAACTAGTACCTTGGAACCCTAACGATATTATAATGCTTGTTCTTTTTATTAAAGAATGTACCAAATTCTCTTCTTTTTTTTAAATAATTGATACGCTCTTCAAATTATTTGCATTGTTTGAACTTCTTTGTGAATGTGAGTGTATTTGTTGTGTCCCAATTTAAATATAAATCGAGGTGTGGGACATCTTTATTGTGAGAGCATTAGGAAAATATGACATGATTACTGGTTGATGGAGGTGCGAGTCAGTCGTGTATGCAAGGTTGCTTCATAAATTGTATCATGTCATTCACAGATCCATTAGAATAATGTTGTGAGCTGTTGAGGTACATCAACTGATCTCATGTTAAAATTGAGGGGGCAGTTTTTGAAGAGATGTGACTGTCAAGACTATCCTAATATTGTTATACTTAAACTTCTATAGTGATGTTTTTTTTGATTGAGTACAAGCAAATATTTTAAGTTGAGGATGTTAATGTGGGGAGGTTTTGGGTATTTGATCATTTCAAAATTTGGTTTATATGAAAAAACGTAGTTCTAGATTTGCCATGTCTAATTTCTTATACAACAATGTCACTAATTTCCCGGACTTGAACAGAATCATCCTGAAAGTGTAAAACCTTAACCCGAAGCTGAGAGTTGATAAGAACTTGAACCAATGATTCATAAGAGGGTTAGAGACCTGAACCGAAATTTAAAGACAACCACAGACTTGAACCGGGTGAGTGATAATTGTGGATTTGAACCACATGTAAGCAATACCATGGAGTTGAACCGAGTAACAGTAGCCAAGGAGTCAGACCAAAGTGAGTAAGGAGGGACAAACTTGAATGGAGGCTGTAAAAGGCAGTGGGTTCAGACCACAGCTAAGTGAAGAGAAACAGACTCAAATCGAGGAGATAAGAAAAGTAGTGGGATCAAACCACAGCTAAATAAGGAGCGACTGACTTGAACCGAGGCTACAATAATAAGGCAAGGCTTGAACGCCGCCCTGTGGAGTGAAATAGGGACTTGAATCACAAATAGAGGCGAGTCGGTCCGAATTAGGATCAGCAGTCAACCGAACTTCATAGGGAGTACCGCCAAACCGTGCGCCATCAATGAATCACTCTATCCTAAACCACATCTGACCTGAATCATCGAAAATACTTCCAGAATCAACAACCAAGCGATACAGGCCAATAGGAGAATAGGGCATTATGGAGTTAAGGTCCCAAAGCTATGTTACTGCCTAGCTAAAGCTCAGACTATCAAACTCAAGTATGCAATATCAATCTACAGGGAGCTAAGCGATCCGAAATGACTCTCTTTTCTTTCCTAATAACTAAAAGTTCAAACATAAAAAAAAAAATCGAATTGGTGCACGACTTTGCAAGCATATATAAGGTCTAGTGTTGTGATCTTAAAGACCTAGCACGTACCTTAGTATCTTGACATTTGTATAACGCGTCAATTAAGCGAGAGACAAAACAAACACCACTTAGGCTTCAAGAATTAGTGCATTTAACACTACTAAGTACACTCATCTAAATCTTCATACAACTAGTGTTGAACATCCATATTTTTCTTTAACTGTGTCGAAATGCATCATAGAGCAGGAAGAAAACCATTCCTATATCATGTTATTTGAGCAAATTAAGCATAACATTCACCACCCAGTGCAAAAGTTGGTAGAGATTAGCAGATGGAGGGACACGAGAAAGACAAGCTTCAAGATGCTCGGAGCTTCTTTAAACAAAGCATGAAACACAGTAGCTTTACGTGAGGTGCCCCAATTCCAAATACTCACTTGAGAAGTCATAGAACCTTCAGTAGAACTGCATGCAAATTACTTCAGATGCTCTAACTTAATAGCAAATCTATACTCAGGCAAACACACATGCCATAGACTTCCACCACCAGTACCACTAGACTCAGAGGCGGATCCAAGATTTTGAATCTCTGAGTTCCACATTATTTTGAAAATACTTAAAAATTACCAAATTACACACCTTATATTCCTATATTTTCAATTATTCCCTATCATTTGTAAAAATTTCAAAAATCCCTCTTCTGATACATAAGAATAATGCTGATACATCACGATTTGATATATAAGTCATTTTCATGATACATCGCTAGTTGATACAATCCAAACACAAAATGTATCAGTAAAACATAAATTTTACTGTTATTTTTGTTGTGTTCATGATATATTAGGTGTTATAAGCTGATTAATAAGTTTTATTGATATTACAATGTTTAGTTTGTATCAACTAGCGATGTAAAATAAAAATGACCTATGTATCAAATCGCGATGTATCAGCGTCATTCGTATGTATCATAAATCTGAAAAAAGAGGAAATTCGGATAATTACCAAAAAAGTTGGGATGAATTGTAATTGGGTTTTTTCACTATGGGATTTAAGTAAAATACCCTAATATTTATTAGCAAATTTGCATGCAGAATTTAGACTTGTTCTGTTAGTTTAGTTAAGATTTTACTTACAAGAGGTTTAGGTTCTAATCTACTTATTCACAATTCTTATAATAAATTCGCTAACGATGCCTAGCATGATAAAAAAGTTGTAAGAAAACATACCCCCATAGCAAGGCTCGAACTTGCATCCCTATAAAAGTAAATCTGAGTTTTAACCACCGGCACCACAAGACTCATTATTTCAAAAGGTGTCACGTTTAATATTTATACTTTCCTTATAAATATATATACAAATATACATGTATATACAGATTTTCAACCGAGATCACGGAGTGGCGTGGCACCCCTCGAATGCACATAGATCCGCCCCTGAGTCTAGACTATAAGCCTTGGTAGTACGACCTTAGTTGTGCAAATAAACAACAATAGATAGGCAACCAAAAACCTCTTATATTTCACCTCTGACTAATTAATGAGACTTCTGAAGATATAGACCTAAAGGTCTTCTAGTTTGCACAATATCAAAAAACATTAATGACACACAAATATGACAACTTCAAAATGGAAGAGGTTCCAAGGTCCTAACATTACAGCATTCAAGGTACATATTCCAATTGTAACATGTCCAGAAGCAAGCATGACATAGAACTACGAAACGAAAAACAAAGACAAAAACTATCATACCCATGCAAATTACTTGAATAGATTATATTTTTCCCATCAAAGACGATTCGTGATATGTGTACACCAGGATGAAACAATTAACACATGCATTCCGCTTGTTATCTATTAAGAAACCGGTGAAACTTCCCCTTTTTAAGGGATGGCAGAAAAAGAAAATTAATGAAAATATCTGAAACTATGTATTGGCTATTATTTGTCCTCTGTTTACCTCCACAAGGATAATATCATTTGTGCTGCAAAAAGAAAAGAACAGAGAAAAAGTATGAAAGCAGTGTATTGTAACTGAGAGGTTAATCTTGATTCTGTCACTAGATCATGCAAAAGGCCAGGCTCCTAGAAACAGGTTCAGACATCCATTGCATCTGTTTTTCAATTCTTTCAGATCCAAAAGGTCATTTTTAGAGAGAGAGAGAGAGGAAGCACTAAACCTAACCTGCCTGTTAGTTCTTTCGGATGCAGGTGCTTGTTGGATCCCTCCAAAAGTAATGCATTTTGGAGGATCCGAAAAGGGTGCAGCGACATGTTTGGAGAGTCCGAGCAACATGAAAACAGGTCCCATGTCTCACTGAAGATAAGCCTGTTAACTTGCCAGAAATTGACACATGGACCGACCATGTCCACATTCGTCTAGATGCCATTCATAATGACGAATCTTCTTAGATACGAGTCAAAGAAATACCAAACTGCATAAAGCACGACAAATTCAAAGCAAGCAACTGAAGTACATGAACAGTCACGGCACTCCACTAAAAGGATGTCAAATTAAGTGATTCAATTTCATCCACCCTGACAAAGAATGAGCAGATGCTTTGCCTTGGATATATTCTCACTGACCGACCATGTCCACATTCGTCTAAATGTCATTCATAATGACAAATCTTCTTAGATACGAGTCAAAGAAATACCAAACTGCATAAAGCACAACAAATTCAAAGCAGGCAACTGAAGTATATGAACAGTCACGGCACTCCACTAAAAGGATGTCAAATTAAGTGATTCAATTTCATCCACCCTGACAAAGAATGAGCAGATGCTTTGCCTTGGATATATTCTCAATAAAGGAGTTAAAGGAAGGTAACAATCTCTAAAGGCCGTTTTGTTCCAACTGATATCTCCCTTTGCTTCTCCCTCACTTTTTACCTGCTACTTGAGCTGCATGTGGGCACGAGTAATCTTAAGAACTTCCCCCATAATTTATAAAGCCCCAAGCAGTAACCAGAAATGGTCCTCCTACCTCCCATCTTTTTTGTTTTTATTACCCTCAAAAAAGGTTCCTGCAAACTGTTGCTAGGAATCTTTGACCATGTTTTATAACTCGCAGAAGCAATTAGACTAGAGTACTGACAATAAATGGAAAGATTTCATATTCACCGATTTGGTTTCTGATAAATTTACTTTATTTTTCTCTTTTTAATTTATTCATTGGGTGCATCTTGCAATCGAGGAGAAGACCAATGTAGACAAGCAAACTAGACATTTAGGTATTGTATGCTCAGAGTTAAAACACAGTGGTTCTCTTATGTTTACAGTTGTTATTATCCTTGAAGGTACATTCCTAGTGTTTCATTTCTTTCTTCATTTGTCCATGTCTTCAATAATGTCCTTCACTTTGCTCTTAAAGCCCCAAAAGGGCTCAATGATCTTTGATCCTTTTCTGCCTCAGGTTCAATCTCTTTGCACATAGAAATGCATTATTGCTGGTTTGGCATTGAGCTTGTGCCTTTAACACTGGTTGAAACATATCTTTTGTAAACAACTTATACCCAACTTGCATATGGACTAATAGCCTGTTTGGTCAAAGCTTCTACGAAGTGAAAAGTGTTTATTTTAGAAAATTGAAGTGTTTGGTCGAGCTTTTAGAGAAAAAAATAAGTGGTTTGAGTAGTAGCAAAAGTTGCTTTCCAAAAACTAAAAAAAAGTAGCTTTTCCCAGAAGCACTTTTAAACCTTAGTCGAGCAAAATTACTGCTATAATATTGGCAAAGGTGTTTTCCAAATTGTTTAGCCAAACACGGATATAACTCTCCAAAAGTACTGTCCGAAAAGCACTTTTTTAAAATAAGCAAATTTTGGATGCTTGGCCAAATAGGCTATGAGTCTCAACCCTGTCAAGTTGGCATCACCATAAGGATTTTTTGCTTCATTGGGTTATATTGTCCCTCAGTTTGTATGGATTCTGAATATTGTACTCCCATGTCCTATTTTATGAGACACTATTTTCTTTTTAGTTTGTCCAAAAACAAATGACACTTTTCTATGTTTAAACAATAATTTAATTTTAAACTTCCATTTTACTTCTAATGAGATTTATAATCACACAAATGTCCATGGTTTTTTAAACCACAAGTTTCAAAAATCAATCTTTCTTAAATTTCTTTGTCCAATCAAACACCATTACATAAAATGAACAGAGGGAGTAATTTTTAGGTTAACTTCCTTGCATGTGACTTTAATTCAACTCCGTCCTCCTTTAACACCTTCAATCATTATAGTTCAATACCAACAGACCAGTGCATTTGGAGCATTGCTTAGGAATGACCAAATCATCGCAAGCAACTCTCTCTCAATTTATCATCGACGAGTGCTACCAGAGGCAAAGCTAAGTGGGGGTTCGAGGGTTCGGACGAACCCAGTAGCTTTTTCGTAGACCCTATATTTGTATTAAAAAATTAGATAAATATGTGTATATTAACTTGTGAACCACTAACAAAACTAGTTGACGGCTCAGTGATCAGAAAGGGGCCATGGAAACACCTTCCCACACTAGAGTTGTGGGTATGAACTCCACTATCATCAAAAGTTTCTCTTTCTTTTTAAAAGGAAGCATGCTTTGCAATATTTTTCTTTTCTTTAGAACCTCCTAATCCTGGCTCCGCTGCTACATGCATTTTCTGTTGAAAGATATCATTTATGCTCTATCACAAGATATTCTTGTTTGAGAAGACAACATAAGTTGGGTATATACTATCTTAAAAAAACAATACACTTCAGAACTTCTTCATTATATATCGACAGAGGAATGCATGTGTTGGGCAAAATACAACAAAAAGAATCTTTTTAATACAATCTCTTCTTTTTTTATCACTCTGTCCTATTAGGGGTGTGCTTGGTATGCAAGAAATGCTTTCCAATTTTCACATGTTTGGTTGGTCAAAATAATTCTAAAAATCTTTTCTCTAAGAAAGCAAGTTCTTTATAAATGAGCAAAATGACTTCCTTAACAGAAGTAGGGGAAACAAACTTCATAAGTGAGATTCTATAAGTTCATTGTCTTCTCCCCACTCATCTAACACCCCCAACCCCTTCGATTATCCCACCCCACCATCCCCAAACTCCCACTCCCCACCGACATCGAGTTTTGTTAGATTACATATAAATGCGCTTGGATTACAGTTTTTTACTTACCAAAAATGAGAAAATAAGTATAAAAAATAATTCACTTGTTTTTCAAAGAAAACATTTTCCTTCATACCAAACACACCTAAAGGAAATAGGAAAAATAACACCAAAATCTTTTTAGTTCGTCAAAGTAGCGCATTGCTATCAAGCCTTTCTTGCAATTTGCAATGTGTAATCATTAGAAAATCAACACAGAGCAGCCTATACGTTCTAGCTCAGGGTCCATCATAAACATAATCAAAGACCTCCTTACTAGATTACAAAATTAGTCATATCTAGCTACGGGATTTCCCCTCGCTTGCTGACTTCCTGTTCCTGTCATATTCTGATTTTGACTTTTCACTCTCGCGAATGAAAACAAAAGCACAACAGGTAGAAATAACAATAAAGCATTTCTTAGAGGGAACATCAAATGTACTTATTCATACGTTCTACTGTCTATTTCTAATTTTATTTTTTGAGAATGGATATTCATATGTTCAACTGTTAATTATCAATGAGATTATGCCACAATGATGCCAAGCTATTGTAACTAAGTATCCTCCCTTCTAGGAGGACCTTATCCCCTAATCACCTTTCCTATTGCAACTGAATACAAATGAAAGATCCTCCCTGAAGAAACCTATATATGCTATTCGGAATGACATATGGTCAAGTTATGACTTTGTGACAGGACAAAACATCAAAACTTTAACTTAAAATAAGCCATAACAGGTCAATCTCTTTGGCATTACAACAGAACCTTCACATACTCATGTTCTAGACAATGGTTTGTTCATGGGCAGAAAGTAAAGAGAGGGAGGGGAAGTAGTGCTTATATTTTTCCCCTCGGAATTAGTTTAGTTTCATCTCATTACAGATTTACCTCCTACTTTGCACCATCACGTTCAATTGCAAGGGTTGAAAAGTTGGTGTTGAGACTTGGATCACTTGTAAGGATTCCCATTTTTAATTGCACTCTTTTATTACTAATAGATAACATATATTGTTGCTTTTGGGAGGATTTTGACGAGTTAGTGGGAGGCATACCGCCTACTGAGAAGCTTTTCGTGGGAGGAGATTTCAATGGGCACATCGAGTCTATTTCGGAAGGGTATGATGATGTGCATGGAGGCTTTGGCTACGGGGACAGAAATGGAGGAGTTTCACTTTTGGATTTCGCAAGAGCTTTTGGGTTGATGATAGCCAATTCGAGTTTCCCAAAGAAGGAGGACCACTTGGTAACCTGCCGGAGTTCGGTGGTTAAGACTCAGATAGATTTTTTACTCCTTAGGAAGGATGATAAAGGTTTGTGCAAAGACTGTAAGGTCATTCCAATCGACAATCTTACGACCCGACATAAACTCTTGGTTATGGATTTAGGGATCAAGATGACGAGGAAGAAGAGGGTCGGGGATGACTGACCTAGGATCAGATGGGGGAGTTTGACCACGGCTAGTGCCCTGGAGATGAGAGAGAAATTGAAGGATATGGGGCCTAAGATAGTAGTGGGGATGCGAATAGTATGTGGGATAGGACGGCTAGTTGTATTAGGGTTGTAGCAAGAGAAGTGTTGGAAGTCTCGACAAGTAGCCGTGGTCGGCATCGAGGGGACTGGTGGTGGAATGGAGAAGTGCAAGGGAAGGTGGAAGCAAAAAAGATGACGTATGAGAAGTTGATAGAAAACAAGGATGAGGTGGAGAAGTGGACGAATAGGGAACTATATAAGATAGCGAGGAAGGAGGCAAAGTCGACGGTTTCGACGGCAAAAACAGTAGCTTTTGAACGCCTTTATGCTGAATTAGAAGAAAAAGGCGGGGATAGGAAATTGTTCAGGCTAGCCAGGGCGCAGGAGAGAAGGGCACGCGATGTGGATCAAGTGAAGTGCATTAAGGACGAGCATGGAAAAGTAAGTATTAGTAGATGAGACCCTCATTAAACAGAGATGACAATCATACTTCCATAAACTTTTGAATGAAGAAGGGGACAGAGAGATTGTGTTGGGAGATTTGGAACATACAAGGAGGCGTCACGATTTTGGGTGTTGCAGGAGTATTACGGTCGAAGAGGTTAAGGGTGTTGTGCGTAGGATGCGCTGGGAAAGAGCGAGCGAACCTGACGAGATTCCTGGAGAATTTTGGTAGAGTGCGAGCTCAGTAGGTTTGGAGTAGCTGACTAGGTTATTTAATGTCATCTTTAAGACGACAACGATGCCCGAAGAATGGAGGTCAAGCGTAATGATCCCTCTATACAAAAGCAAGAAGGATATCCAGAGCTGCAATAACTATTGAGGTATCAAGCTTCTAAGCCATACTATGAAAGTGTGGGAAAGAGTGGTGGAGATGAGGGTGAGAAGAGGCATGTCTATTTCAGAGAACCAGTTCGGATTTATGCCGGGACGCTCAACTATAGAAGCCATCCATCTTATGAGGAGACTGATGGAGCAGTATAGGGAAAGGAAGAGGGACTTACATATAGTATTCATCGACCTAGAAAAGGCTTACGATAAAGTTTCACGAGAGATACTATGGAGATGTTTGGAGGCTAAAGGTGTATATGTGGCGTACATTAGGGTGATCAAGGACATGTATGAGGGTGCCAAAACCAGGGTAAGGACAGTAGGAGGGGACTCAGAGAACTTTCCAGTTGTGATGGGGTTGCATCAAGGATCAGCCCTTAGTCCATTTTTATTTGCCTTGGTGATGGATGGATTGACGTGATAAATTCAAGGTGAGGTGTCATGGTGTATGCTTTTTGCGGATGACATAGTCCTAATCGATGAGACTCGTAGAGAAGTTAACACTAAGTTGGAGGATTGGAGACATACCTTGGAGTCTAAAGGGTTTAAGCTGAGTAGGACCAAGACAGAATACTTAGAGTGCAAGTTCAGTGAGACACCTCAGGAGGTTGGCACGAAAGTTAGGCTTGGTGACCAGGCCATCCAAAAGAAAAGTAGTTTCAAGTACCTTGGGTCTATCATGCAAGGCAACGGGAAGATTGATGATGATGTCACACATCGCATTGGGCCAGGGTGGATGAAATGGAGGCTCGCTTCCGGTGTGCTATGTGACAAGAAGGTGCCACCACAACTTAAGGGCAAGTTCTATAAAGTGGTGGTTAGACCGACTATGTTATATGGGGCAGAGTGTTGGCCAGTTAAGGTCTCACGTTCAAAAGATGAAAGTTGCCGAGATGAGAATGTTGAGATGGATGTGTGGGCATACCAGGATTGACAAGATTAGAAATAAGGCTATTCGGGACAAAGTAGGAGTGTCCTCGGTGCTGGACAAAATACGGTAAATGCAAGTGAGATGGTTTGCACATGTGAAGAGGAGAGACACAGATGCCCCAGTGCGGAGGTGTGAGAGGTTGGTAATGGATGGTTTCAGAAGAGGTAGGGGTAGGCCACAGAAATATTGGGGAGAGGTGATTAGACAGGACATGGTGCAGTTACAGCTTACCGAGGACATGACCTTAGATAGGAGGGTGTGGAGGACCCATATTAGGGTAGAAGGCTAGTACATAATCTCGTTATTCTTCCATATTAGTAGGCGCATTAGCGCACTATAATTTCTTATGCTCTGATTTCTATTATTATCTATTACTTTCTGTACTTTGATTACTCTATTTTATCTGTGTCGCTTTCGTTATTTGCTTTCCCATATCGCTTTGAACTTCTTAGCCTTATCTGACCTCTTTTTATGCTTCTATTGAGCCGAGGATCTCTCGGAAACAACCGTCCTACCTTGATAGGAGTAAGATCTGTGTACACTTTACCCTCCTCATACCCTACGTTGTGAGATTTCACTGGGTTGTTGTTGTTGTTGTAGATAACATATATTGTTGTTTCCCTTCCTCTTTAATTCTACTCTTATCTTCCCATTTTCCACAACAAACAACACAAATTTGGTGCAAGCTGCCACTAAGACTTCAAAATTTATGATGAAGTTCCTTATGACCCACAATAGAGGTGAGACCAGTGTTATGAAAGGCAACAAGCACAAAAAAGCTCTAAGGTTCATTGAATCTTTAATGAAGAAAGGTGCAGATAGAGAAAACATGCAAAAATGTATGAGCAGTCCAAGACTACTAATTATAAGCATGAATAACAAATATATAATCAAAGAAATTGAAATATTATGATAAAGTGAAATACAAGTTGTTTCAGGATTATGTTCATGGGCAAGGAAAAATAAGTGATAAAACCTTGATGCCGACATTGAAGCGCCCGCCAAGCAAGCAAAGCGCTCAACATGTTTTGCGCCCTGCTTCAGGGCTCAAGCACGCCTTTGAAAGCACTGGGCGAGACAAAAATCAAATTGGGCAGTGCTATACAAATCATTCAATAAATTTGTGAAGCCTAGTTGGCATGTTAATAAGGCTACTGATGAGGTTTCCACATTATAGAGAAAGAGAACCTTGAGATGAGCTACTGGAACATGTTCAAATGCCTTTCCTCGATCATAGAACAAATACAAAAAACCATTATCATTTAGCACTTGAAAGAATATCATTTAACATGACAAGAAAGTTCGTTATAATTAAAGAAAATGATGAGGAACTCTAGCTTTCCTGCCTTTGTCAATCAGAAACTATCTCACTTATGTGAGGCACAAGGCTGGAATATGTAAAAGACATTCTTAGAAAGAAAACAAAAAGATCTTCTACCACTAAATTTACATTTTGACAGCTGAGTACCATAACTTACAGTCCAGGATCTCATTTTATGAGAGAGGACTCACTCCAGTTATAATATGTTGGCGCAGCTTTCAGGTACCTGCATAAAAAAGTTAGGATATGCAATTAAATCACTATTAAATAACAATGAAAAAAGGGAGTGAATAAGCTCGCTTCTCGGCAACTCACATTCTAAATGTTGTATTTTCCACATAGCTTCCTACGAGGCAAAGAATGTCATCACGTCTTCATCAAGGAATAGTTCCAAATCACCAGTATCTAATGTGCTTGGGACATCAAGGTCAAAGTTAAACGGACTGCTGAGTCTAGCATAGTCTGGAGAGCCACTAGTGATCGGAGATGCAAAATGCATCTCAGCTGGTCTATCATGATCATTCTGAAATGTGCCTTTCCCATAATGGTGGTCCTCTCTGGAAATATCATTTCTATCTCCATGAAGCACTGCTGATCTAACTCCAGAATCCCGTGGCTTAATCTGAGGCTGACCGAATGCCAATTGAGACTGCTGCTCTTCATGAACTGATCCAAATTCAGCCGATGGTGTGTAATATTGATATAAGGGGGGTTGATGCAAGTTCGAATACTGAGATCCATGAGTGAAACTCGAATCTTGTAGTTCATGACGTAGGACAGAACTTTGAGGTCCATTATGCAACCCATTGTTTGAAGGTCCATAATGAAATATGGAACTTGGAGGTTCATTATTCATCCCAGAAAACTGAGATCTGCTTTGCAATTGGGTATCATGAAGCTGGCGCTGCACAACGGAATCTTGAGTCCCAAGATGAAACCTTGATTCATATGGGACAACCTCAGAATTTTCCAACATTGGATAAATTGATGGCCCATTGCCAACGAATGTTCCCTCCGTAGAGACTGCATTAGCTGATGGAACCATGGAAAGGTTGGAGTCTTTTAATGGTAAGTCAGATTGACCCTCAGAATTTCTCTCCACAGACTTCCTCGGTCCCATCATATTGCTCTCTGGTTGGGTTTCATTTGCAATGTACCCAGAAAACTGCACATTGGAATTGTTCATATCAGGTAAGGTGTTTCTAGCCTCGTCATCAGGTTGCTGCTCACTGGGAGACAGTTGAGTCTGTTGAAAGTTTGACCTAGCACGTTTTCTTCTTCGACGTTGTCCATCTCCTTGCTCCTTTTGGTGAGATTGAGGAACATCATTCAGAGGACGAGCATCCGATGGTTCATTTCTCCTCTCATCTCTAGATGAAACAGACACATTAACATCATCAACATCATAATCATTTTCACTATCAGCAGAAGGTTTATTCTTGTCACCATGACCTCTAATAGGTGCCTCACTTATGCTAGATGACCCATTGTCACTGGTTTGTTGCCGGATAGTGGATTCCTCTCTGCTTAAAACAGCTAACCATATCGAGCTCTCCTTTGCAGACATCTTATCCTGTAAACACTTTGACTGCCGAACTAATCTCCTGATCTTAGCAATATCAGGTGACATATGCTTTATAACAGCATTTAGAACACCAACTTTAAACATTTTCTTTAAATCATGTGGCTTCTTATACGGCGGTTTCTGACCCTTAGGCAGACCCATTTTCACCCACCATTCGTCATTCCCTGATGGCCACCAGGGTGGTGATACACCTTTCTCCAATGGGTACTTCCGCTGAGGTGGATTACAATGTTGCATTAAAGAAGACAAAAGGGACCCCAAGGTTGCATCTTGCAAGTCCTGCAGAACACTTTGAGGGTTCCCAGTTTGGTTGCCAATTCCCTCTCCTTTTGCACGACATTCTGCTTCATACTTGGCTATTGCAGCAGGACCATTCTTATCAAATTTCACTTTCTCCTTCCACCAAGCTCTTATGTTATCAGATGAACCACTCACTGGTTTACCCTTCTCAGGTATAATTCCATAAACAAATCCTCGAGCCTTGCAGACCTCCATGAGTTTCAACATGTACTTCAAAATCCCATCCTGAGCTCTTGACATCTTTTTCCGCCGAGCTTGATCAGTGGTCTGCTTGTTCTTCTGCTTCTCTGCAGCTTGTTGTGCAGCAAGTTTCTGTCTTTCCTTAAGCCTCTTGAGCTTGACACGATCCTTCCACATTCGCCTCTCCAATTCTTCAGGATCAATCTCTTCATCACTGACATCTTTTTCTGCTATATTGTCGCACCTTATGTCATCAACTTCAATGTCCGAGCTGTTACCCAATCCATCAGCATCAATCATACAGTACTCCATCCAAAACCAAATAAAAGAAAATATACACACCTAATGAAGATACAGTAATCCTTGAACCCTTTAATTCATTAAAACAGCAATCCTCAAAGTATCACAAAATTCAAGAACTAACACAGAACCCCAATAATCACAGTCCAATAACCAAATACTCATTTCTCAATATCAAAGATCATTTCCAGAATTCTCAAAGCATAAACCCACATCAGAAATTCCATTAATTAATGTAATTCAACCAAAAAGATTGTCTATTCACACACCCAACATCTCGAAGATACCATAAACCAATTACATCAAAAAAAGAAATGATCGGGAAAAAACCCCATAAAACCCAAAAGAATACAGAGCTAAAAAAACGTCAAACTTACAATTTCTGCCAAATGATGGTAGATTTGCTCACATCATCCAGATTTAACATTAATTTACTCAAACTTCAAGAGGAGAAAAAAAAACTAATAAAAATAAAAGTTTCTTCGGAGCTGGAAAATTCAACAGTCTAACCTGATATCAATTCCAATCTCATCAATCACAGCCATGAGTAAACAAGAGTTTCCAACAGATTAAACCCAAAAAAAGTTAGCAGATTTTCTAGCTATATTTTCTTTACACGAAGGAAAAACGAACCCACTAGAAATAGGGGAAAAGGGGGTTTAGAAGAAAATATAAATGCAGAAATGTATCTGTGAATTGAATAACAAGAGAGAGAAGGTGGTGGGATGGGAGAAAGAGAAGTAAAAATGGTTGAAAACCCCCAAAAAGAAAAACAGCTTTGAAACTTATTCCGCGACGTCATTGCGAATGTATACTCGGTTTAGTAGTCTGTGTTCTAACGTGGCAGTTATTTTTTTCAAAAGTCAAACAATTTAACTTTAATTTAGAATTTACATATGAAATCTTTAAATATTTTAAAATAAAATTTATATATTTATAAGCTATGTAAAAAATATTATTAATTATAATAATTAATAATTTAAAAAATTTAAAAAATATATAAAAAAATTACGATAAAAAATTAGATTTATTTGAATCTCAAAATTCAAAAAGTATCACATAAAATGGGATGATGTCATTTATCATTAAAAAAAGGAAAGAGTATTGAAAAATGGTAAAAATAGAAAACTTGTTGTAAAATAATATATGTTCATGTTATCGCCCATCACAATTTGTTTTCACTATATCTTATCCTCCACCACAATTTGTTTCCACTATATCTTATCATACACCACAATTTGTTTTTATTATTATGTGTTTTCACTACAATTTATTTTTTCTTTTAGGCGTATAAATAGTCATTCTTGTAAGTATGGATGAACATAGAAAAGAGAAGAAAACATATAGATCACTCACTTGCTCTATCTTCCCTTTTCTTAATTTGGTTTATCATTTTTTTCATAATATGTTATCAGCATGAAGCTCTAATTTTTTCCAGATAAATTAATTTCTATCTCAGGTATGATGAACACATAAATTATATTTTTATATCTAGTGGATCTGTTGAAGAAATTTAATTTAGTTGTCTTTGTTATTTCTAAATTAATTTCTATCTCAATTTTTATCATATCAAATTTATCAAAACTTGATTTTGTGACACTTGACATTACTGGAAAAAAAATATTTGTTATGGATCCTTGATGTTGAAATTCACCTTGACGCTAAAGGTCTTGGTGATACTATTAAACAAAGAAACAAAGCATCAAGTCAAGATAAAAAAATGCAATGATTTTTCTCTACCATCATATTAATGAAGGATTAAAAACTAAATATTTAACTATGAAAGACAATCTTGAATTATGGACTAATTTGAAGGATTGGTATGACCACCTAAAACTTACGGTGTTATCAAAAACTCGATATGAGTGGATACACCTTCGATTTTAAGATTTTAAAACTGTGACAGAGTATAATTCTGTTATTCACAAAGTAAGTTCCATAATAAAATTATGTGGTAACACCCCGAAATTTTTTTAAGCTAAGACCGAGCCATTCTTCATAGGGGTATCGGGTTGTACCGAATGATTCATAATTGTGTGCATGTGTGAAGCTTCATTCTTTAGTGTGAGAATAGATTTGAGGATGAATTAAGGTCATAAGGACCCTCTAGCACAAAGTCAAGTTGAAAGCTTCCTTACCGATTGAGTTTCGGTAGAAGATCTTACTTAGGTCAACTGCAAACACTCTTATCTACTTGAATATAAATTATTAGGTGTGTCATGACCTATGAAATTAAAGGTCTTTGAGTCCTATTTCCAATACCACCAAGTTTGCCTCATTCTGAGTTTGGAGTAAAATGTTATGACAATTTTACTAAAGACTATCAAATCAGAATTATTACGGCCCGTAGGAAATATTATGACCTGGAGGTATGAACCGTAGAAATGTTTACGGGTCATAAACATTGGTCATAAATAAAGATTAGAGGCTCATTTTTTCAGCTTTTTCCAAGAGTTGACAGGATGAATTGGGTGTACGGCCCGTAAGAGTGATTCGTAGGGACTTCAGATCAAATTTTTATGAGGGATAGTTTGGTCTTTTTATGTCCTTTCTAGATCAAAACCTCGACGTTTTGAGACTATTTTGAGTCTCTTATCAGTACCTTATACGAGTATACCCTCATTCAACACTTAGTTTATTTGAGAGCAAAGATTGGAGAAGAGAAAGAAGCTAGGGTTCAAGCGTTTACTCACATCTTCTCAACTTTTGATTATGCTTCGAGTTATAGGTATGTAAGGCTAACTAAACCATGGTTTAAGTTCTTCCATACCCCTAAGTATATGATTGATTGAGTAGTAAGTGATATAGGTCTCCTATGAATGAATCTTTTAGAGATCTCTTTAAATCCTAGTATATTTTTGCATAAATTCGCATGATTGATAGTTTTCATGAATTAAAAACTTAAAATAAATGATTTTATTTCTCCCTACATGAATTCTATTTCAGTATTAAATTTCAATGTATTACAAAATAATTGAGTCTAAAAGTTTGATTGGTGAATATTGAATGAGCATAAGTCAAACTTGAGTAGAATAGTAGAAATCTAAATGATTATTGATTTGGAGTTCTGACGGGTCATGAATGAGTCCTGAAAAAAATGTTTAATTGAAAGAAGTGATGATTGAGTTGATTAAAGTCCAATGCGACTAGATGGATTGACTTGTATAAACTGATTAATGTGAGTCGTATGAGCATATTGAGTCTTGGAAGGAGTATTAAGCACCGATTTGGGTAAGAGTGTAGTTATAACTCAATTCCCATGAATTATGTCCCCAGCGTAGGATGGAGGGTTAAACCTCTTAAGTCCTAAAATGATGGACTTTGATTGATTGTGGATTCAATGATAGAGATTGTTTCTTTACTCTATCAATGTATTGGATGGGTATGGCAACGATACCACTTTATTGTACATCACTGGCTCATAGGTGATGCTTATCGGTTAGAGAAACTCCCAATTAGGATATGATCTTGCATGATAGGATTGTTAGATTGAGATTGTTGATGATTGAGTCCATTTGAGAAATATTTGTTAAATTCTAAATTTTTACATATCCGAGTTGATTGATGAGATTGAGGTAAGTATTTGTTGACTGTTTCTCCTTCCAGCCATTTTACATACTCGTATATTTCACATACTGACGCCATTTGACCTGCATCATTTCATGATGCATATACAGGTGTTAGAGATCCTTAACAGGCACATCGTTTATGATCACTTCTATTCTCAAAGTTGGTGAGTCCTCTTTGCATCCGGAGGCACTCTGGATTAGTTATCTTTTCTTTGAAATACTTCTTTTTAGGTAGCCATGGACTTGTCATTGGCATCTTTTGAATAGTATTAGAGGCTTATAGACAAATAGATGATAGTGTCGAGTAGATGTTTTGATTTTCAAAACAATCCTTATGATATGGAGTTGATTTGAGATTTGTTTTAAATACATTATTCTTCTTGAGATGTTGATTTTTTTAGCCTACATGAATGTCTTTGAAATTCATTTTGAGTCTTCTGTTGAGTGACTGAATGTGTGATCGGACTAAGTAGTTCGCTTAGGGACCAGCAATGGTCTTGAGTGTCTATCACGTCTAGGGTACACTCTTGAGACGTGACAGCTCAATTGGTGAAAGGCAATCCCCTAGAGTGAATGTAAAGGAGCCTAAGGTTCTGGATTCGATTCCCACGAAGCCTATAGGGTGAACGAAGGGACACACTGGCTGACCCAAGCAGAGACAATACCTGAATATGTGGGCCCCAGAGAGAGGGTCATCACAGATATTATCAATGATGATGACTTACTTGAGAAAATGCTTTCCACTTTTCGCGCTTTAAATGTGTTGCTACAACAACAAATCGTGAAAAAAGGTTTAAGAAATATTTTAAATTAATTACATGCCTACTTGTGGCTGACCAAAATAATACTTTGCTGATAAAAAATCATGAAGTCCATTCCACTGGGTCTGCTCCATTCTCTGAAGAGAATGCTGTAGTAGCACATAATCAGCCTGAATCAAGATAAATTAATTATCATAGTCGTGACCGTGACCGGGGTCGTGGACGTGGGCGAGGACGTAGTAGAGGACGAATTAATTATCATCATTATGGTGGATATAAACATGAGAACAATAAAATTTCTCAAAATAATCCTTCTAGAGATAAAATCATTATTTGCCATTGGTGTGGTATGAAGGGTCTTAGGCACATGATTGTCATACGCTCAAATATTTTTTTGAGACTTTATCAAGCCTTTGTCAAAAGAAAAGATAATAATATGGAGGCACACATAAATTTTCAAAATGATGATGTAATGACCCTCCAGGTCATTTTTGAATTAAAACATTGATTTTATTGTTTTGAGCGTTCCTGTAGAGACTCCAAGTCATTTATGACTTATCGGCAGTGACTGTTTGGTCGCCCCGGTCGTTTGTTTTGATTTTAGGCTCGTTTCCCTGTTTTGGAGCTTTTATAACTTAAAAAGTTGACTTCGGTCATAACTTCAGGAAAACGACCTCAAACAAAATTCTGACGATTCCATTAGCTTTAAAATGATCAAATTAGGCTAGTAGCATGGTCGACATGAGTACTGAGACAATCGGTGTGAGTTTAGAACCATGTGACACTTTTGCCTTAAAAATTTGGCCTACTATTGACTTTGGTAAACATTATTGAAAACACACTCGGATGAAAATTCTGACAGTGCGGTTAGTTCTAAAATAACGAGTTTGGTCTAGAATGACCCTTTGTTCTCTTCCCAAGGATTCTAGTCTAATCCCGAGGCCCGTTATAGAAGTTCGCTCAAAATGGCCTTTGGGTGTGGGACCCACTTTCATTCGTAACAACCTTGTATGGAAAATTCAACTGTGCCATTGAGTTTGGAATGTCAAATTTGGTAGAGTAGCATATCTCATCTGCGCACGGGGTTCTGAACGAATCTCGAGCACTCCATCGAAGAATTTGACATGCTAAGCTTATTTTTGTACCAGTTGTATCGCTTAAGCGGCCAGAAGCTTGCTAAAGTGACCAGCTTTGTTGGGCGGGTGTCTCCTAAGCAACAGCCAGTAGCTTTAGCGACCAGTAGTCGCTAAAGCGACACCTGAGGGCCGTTCTTAAGTCATGATTTCTAGATTTTGAACTAAACTTTAAAGTTTGATTTCTTTTAAAATATTTGGGTGATTTGTGCTATTCAAAAGGCTAACTTATGTAGATTTTTTAGGGGAATCCAGTGGTGTGTTCAGAATTAGGAGTTCAGGCTTTCTTTGAGGTAATTTCTTCATTTTCCAGCGTTTTTAAGTTCTTAAGGCTTGAGTTTGATCACTAATACATGTTTAGTTTTGGGGTTATTTTAGTGTGTGAATTGTATTCCTTCTTAGAGCATGAACTGGGTATAGTAGTTAGAGCCTTTTCTCAGAATCAATTCCATGAATTACAGAGAGGGTCCCATAATTTCCAATTTTAGACTCTGAAATTGGCCCATCTCCAAATTCGATGATTTTAGTATTATAAAGATCGTATTAACATTGTGATTCCATTGTTGATAGCGTGACAGTATTCAAAGGCCGCTCAAAAGGGAAACGTTCTGGTTTCGTGAGTTGGAGCATGCGTGGTCAAAGTTTTGGGTAGGCTACAGTTTTTCTCTCATAAGATTGAGCATGTTTAAGAAATTGTACATTGATTTGTATGAGTTTATAGGGGTTTGGGTGTGGATCATTCTTAATTCTTAGATTCCATGTAGTAGGTGCTATTTTTGGGTAATTATTGGACTGTGTAACCATGACTCCTGTTATTGTTGATCCTCCATGCCTTGTGGTGAATACTATACCTATGGTTATATGTTTGAAAGCATGTTTGGCCTTAGTATATGCTTAGACTAGTATTGCCTTAGACTTGTACGATTTTGATGTCGTTGGGCCTTAGAGCTTTTTCGACGTTGTTTCAGCGGTTAGCTCCCTGTAGTCTGATATAGCAGAATTGAGTCTAATAATTTGAGCCTTATATAGTAACTCAGCTTGTGATCTTACCTCCCTAATGCCCTATTCTCTTATCGGCCCTATATTATTTGGTCCATGATTTTTAGGAGTTTCCTCGGTGAGTCGGGGTATATTTGGTTTGGGATGGAATAACATACTAATGGCACTTGGTTTGGAGGCACTCCCCGTGATGCAAGGTTGGACGTTTATTCAAATTCAGTTTGATGCTTTAGCTACAAACACTCGGTTCCAGTCCTTGGTCTAGCTTACTTGTGATCGGTTCATTAGCTATAGCTATCTGGTTTTAGTCCGTGGTCCAGCTTTATGGTGTTCAGGCTTAGCTACAGTTACCCAATTCCAGTCTGTGGTCTAGTTTACCTATGTTCAAACTTCTAGCTACAGTTACCCAGTTACAGTCCGCGCTCTAGCTCACCCGTGCTCGACCTTTGGCTACATCCACTCGGTTAAAGTCAGTGATCTAGCCCACTCATATCGACTTATTAGCTACAGTTACCCGATTTCAGTCCGTGGTCTAGCTTGTACGTGGTTAAATTCCTGATTTCTTGATGAATCTTCGGATAAGTCTTCCATCTACTCTCTGTTATAGGTTGAGGTGTTAAAATTTGGAAATGATTCAATTCAAGTCCAAGAAGTGGTGAGATTATTGTGGTCCATTGGCTTCGTTCAGTTTTCTTCAACTATTTTTATATCTGTCGAGCTTGTGGGAGTCCGTGCAGGTGGTTACTCTTTATTATGCATGAGCTGACCCATCAGGTTTATGAGAGCCCAGCGGAGTTAGGTAGATTCCTTTTCTTTATTTGCTTGTACGCTCATGTACATACCCACATTTACTTCTTGTTCTATCTTGGTTGTGGTCTTTTATTCACATTTTAATTTACTTTTGCTTATCTTGCTCAGTCGGCCTATTATGTCTACTAGGTACCTGTTGGTTTTGTACTCATACTACATGCTGCATCTATTTTTGTAATGCAAGTCCGAGTACTAGCTATCAGCATTAAGTTCGATCTAGATGCGGTCATGTTCGAAGGCGAGGGTGAGCACATTGCTTCTTGGATTTACCCGTCTCTTTTTATATATACATTTTTCTTGTCTTTAATCTTTTGAGATAGCTTGTTTCTGTGGTCCACTTTTGGGACTTGTACTTTTTACTAATAACTTTGTATAGATGACTTTCAGGTTCTGAGAGGGAAGCATTTTGATTTGTAGATATATTTAGCTACTTCCGCCGTTCATGTATGCTCTTGTTATTTTTCGTTACTATTTTAGATAGATTCATTGGACTTCTACCCTGATATCCCATTACTTACAGTTCCAGAATATGGGTCGGCTTGTCTACTGATGGGTTATAGTAGGCTCTATTATATCCTGAGAAATTAGGTCGTGACAAGTTGGTATCAATGCCCTAGGTTAACTATTATCACTTGTACAAGCTAACATCTAGTAGATTCCTACGGATTTGCGCGGAGACGTCTGTGACTTATCCTCGGGAGGCTATATGATGTCTTTAGGAATGTATCTATTTTGTATCCCTATCGTGTAGTGTGTGTCTTATTGGTTTCTGGAAATCTCACTTGTTCCACACTTGTACAGGGATGGCTCGCACACGCGCTAGAGGTAGAGGCCGACCACGGGATCTTGCAAGGGCTACAGCATCAGCTCGAGACCGAGAGCAGACTCTGGAGACGGAGGTAGAGCCACCAGTAGCTTCATTACATAAGTAGACGGTGGGCTTAGGACTAGCCTAGACACCGCCAGAGCCAACAACAGCTCCAGACCTAGAGGCGATGCTTGCCTAGATATTAGCTGTCATTGGGGACATGCAGCAGGCCCCAACTCAGCCGCTCCAACACTACAAGACCAGCCTGTACCAGAGGCACCGGTTGTTCAGTAGCCACCGACACCCGTTACTCAGCCTGATGATTTGGAGGGTGTCATGCCACTCCGGGTGTAGAAGATCCTTGGGGTGTTCCTTCGACTATCACCACCGAGATTTTCAGGGGCTGTGGGTGAGGATGCCCATGAGTTTCTACTTACTTGACATGATCGGCTACATACCTTGGGTTTAGTGGAGTCGAGAGGAGATAACTTCACTGCTTACCAGTTAGACAATCCTACTAGGCAGTGGTGACATACCTACCTAGAGACAAGACCAACTGGGTCTCCACCGGTCACTTGGGTTGAGTTTTCAGAGGCTTTCTTGGCCTATTTTATCCTCAGGAGCATCAGAGATCAGCTCCGGGATTAGTTCTCATGGGTGGAGTAGGGATCCATGACGGTGTCAGAGTATAAGGCCTGATTCTATGAGCTCTCCAGGCATGCCGCCATGATATTACCTACTGAGGAGGAGAGAGTTCGATGCTTCGTTAGGGGATTGAGGCTCCAACTACAAATCAAGATTCAGTCTTTAGTGTCAGTGTGCTGCTCATTTCTAGAGTTGGTAGACCATGCCCGCACGCTTAAGCAGCTCCATTGCGAGGCTCAAGGGTGCAGCAATAAGAGGGCTAGGCAGGAGGATAGCCATAATGGGCACCATTTTAGACCTCGAGATTTCTATGATAGATCTCGGTAGAGATTTCAGTCGGGTCAGTCCAACTTCCCCTTCTAGGCCTTTATTCAGCCATCGAAGGATTGTCAGCACCGCAAGATTATTTCTAGTATCGGTCCGAGTCAGGGTTGAGGTGGTTCGCAGGTGGGTTCTTCAAGCAAAGATGGCCGATCTTTAGCTTTCAGCCGATATGCTCAGGGATGCTATAAGTGCAGAGAGTTAGACCATTGGTCCCATAAGTGCCCTCAATGCAGGCTAGCTTTACCAGCTTCATAGAAAGGTAGACCCGTGCTAGCACCAACACCTCCAATTAGAGGTGTAGGCTAGGGTCAGAATTAGGCCAAAGAAAGAACTTAAATTTAATTAATTCATTTTTATCTTTATAAAAGGGCACCGCAGGGGTGGTCATCAAGGTGCTCCAGGTGGTCCTCAGGGAGGCAGGTCAGGAGGTAGAGTCGACGTGCAAGGTAGAGGACCCCAGGCCCATTTCTATGCAATTCTAGCTAGAGAAGATGTTGAGGCCTCAGACGATGTGATCACATGTATGGTTTTATCATGCCATTAGCCCGCATCCGCTTTATTTGATCCAGGCTCTACATATTCTTATATATTTGTTTATTGCGCCCCTCAGCTAAGTATAAGCCCAGAGCTGTTAGTTGAACCGTTGTGTGTCTCGACCCTATTAGGTGATTCTTTAGTAGTGGATTAGATCTTTAGATTCTGTGTGGTGACTATTCATGGGCATAACACTAGAGTGGATCTTATTTTACTTGATATGGTAGATTTCAATTTGATTCTAGGCATGGAATGACTATTCTCTCACTGTACGATCTTGGATTGTTATGCCAAGATCCTTACCTGTAACATCCCCTAAAAACATTGTATATGATGTTTTAATTTTCGCCTAAACATGATATACCCTCTGTATTTTGGGCATAACTTTTCATAGGAATATCACAATTGAGTGATTCAAATTTCTAAGTAACCACGAGATCATTACCTACAACTTTTATGAAGACTATATGTTAAGATTCGGAGGTTAAGTAGGTCAAATAAATTAATTTTTGTAAGGTAGGATGCTGTGACGGAAATGAGTATTTATAGAAGAAAAATCATATCTCACTGTAGGTTTATTCAAATTGGTTGATTCTTGAACTATATGAAACTACACTTCCATATCTACAATTCTTATGAAGACACTAAATCCTAATAAGGAATTTATCTTATTCAAACGCAGCTCCCAAAAAGAGTATTCTATTAAAAATAACTCATTTCACCTACCATAAAAAGATCTAGATACATTTGACATCACTCATGACATAAATTTTCCTCCATTTAACATCATCCATGACATCAATATATTCCACTAAATTTTCATATTTTTTTTTATAATTATTTTATTTATTGTTAGGTCCCTCTTTTCCACCTATAAATACCCACCTTATTTCCTCATTTTATTCATCAAGCTTTCTCAAGCAAATCTTCTCTCTATACACTTCTTTACACATTCTCAAATATAGTTTTAGTTCTTAGTAGTGAAGAAATACTATTTTGGTGATTCATATATTCCGGGTAGTACACAAAACGTTCCGGCAAGGAGAGAAGCTAGGACTCAAGAGTGTTCATTAAGTCTTCCGGTACCAACTAAAGCTTCGGTTTCCAGGTATATAAGGCTTCAATGAGAGTATTCCTTCCACTCTCATGTCTAAATTATTTTGATTATATGATAAATTATATTTATTTTCTTTAAGCTCTACTCTAAGTTATGTGTGTGTTTATCCATGGGTTCTTCCACCCATGTAGTCCTAAAAACTCTTTCAATTAAATATCTCGATTTCAAGTAATATTTTCTTATGGTAAATTCTTATTTTTACTTAATAGTATGAATCATGGTTAAACTAATGGTTATTGCTCTATTTTGATGCAACATAATTTCATATATATGAATTGATGGTTTACAAGTAATTCTTCTATTTATCTATTTAAAGGTTCTTGAAATTCATGGTGGGTTGTTTAAAGCATGATTTTTAATTAATGGATTTCAAAGTATTTATGTATATTTATTTACATACATATTTGCAAGTTGAAGTGATTTGAACCCACCTAGTTTTACTATATCTTCAAAGAAGTTTGACTTGAAAGCCTTGACTCCAAATGAATGTTTATGAAAGCAATATCTATGATCAAAAGGGAGTCTTATGAAATGAAAGAATGATGACATGATATGAATAATGGATTCTTTATGCAATAAGGACAATTCTTGCATATTTGAATTATCAAATGTTTTAATGAGCTATTCTACCGAATATAATGTTTGAATTCTCAAGTTATATGCTATGAATATTTTGAAGTATTAAACTATTCCGTGGGATTGACTTAGCACCGAATGAGGCATTGAGGTGGGATTCGGTAAGGGAATCCTAGTTGCAACCCCTTGTATCATTAACTATGTGCCAACATAGGAGCCCTTGTAGGCTTAGGCTAATAAATCCATAAATAGCCCTTAAAGTTAAAGTTAAAGAAATGAATGAAGTTGACGGAGTTCTACCCGGCAAGTAGTCTCCCCGGCCAACGTAGGGGGTTATGTTGGATTCCATGTAATAGCTCGCATGGTCTTAAATGTCGGTTATGGTTAATTTCCCACAAAATGAATGTTTTAAAGGATATCTATATGATTTATTATGCATACATTAAATTATGTTTCATATTACATAAATGTTTTAATGTTTCCTCAATATTCATGCATTCTTACATACTTAGTACATTCAAAGTACTAACGCATACTCTTTTGCCTACATGATATCACCATGTAGGGATCGGTGCTCCTCCTCGTTCTCCTCCACGTGGCTAGTTGATATTCCATTGAAGACTACTTTTGGTGAGTTCCCATATTCCGGGAATAATACTCCTTTATCTTTCTAGTTTATGATATGTTAAGATATTTTACTATGACATTTCTTCTATTATGATTGAGGGTGAGCTAGGGACTTGTCTTAGCCCAGTTAAATCTAATAGTTAGAGGTATTGTTGGATATATGTAAGTTGAAGATTTACTATTATGATTTCCGTTTGTTTATTTATCATCATTACCTATGAAAGGCTAAAAGAATGCTAAGAGGCTTGATTGAGGTACTTTCGGGTTCCTCATTCGCCATGTCACGTCTAGGCCCTAGGCTTGGGTTATGACATTACCTTAGCTATGCCTGGTATTCCATCGGTGGTGTGGTAGGGCTCTTGTAGTTGCATGCCGGTTGGGGTGATCTCTTTTGTTTGGGCCCGGAGCTTTGTGGCTAGTGGGTGTTTCCGCATATTTTGCTTGTGTTAGAGATGTAAGTAGGGAGGTCCCTACAGTTGATTCAGTACCTACCATCTGAGAGTTTGTAGATGTGTTTCCTGTCGATCTGCCTGGCTTTCCTCCCAACTGCAATATTGACTTTTCTATTGATGTAGAGCCAGGTAATCGTCCTATTTCCATCCTACCATACCGTATGGCCCTCGTAGAGCTCAAGGATCTTAGTGTTCAGCTTCAAGTCTCTTGGATAAGGGATTCATTTAGCCTAGTGTATCGCCTTGCGGTGTCCCAGTCCTTTTCATTAAGAAGAAGAACGATACTATGAGGATATGCATCGATTATAGGCAGTTGAACAAGGTGATGGTGAAGAACCGTTACCCCATGCCTAGGATTGATGACCTATTCGATCATCTTCAGGGTGTCATGGTATTTTTTAAGATTTATTTGAGATCCAGCTATCACCAGTTGAGGATTAGGGCAGCGGACATCCCTAAGACCACATTTAGGACTCGATACGACTACTATAAGTTCCTAGTGATTTCTTTTGGGTTGACTAATGCCCCTTCTGTGTTCATAGATTTGATAACCCGGGTGTTTAGGCCGTACTTGGACTCATTTTTCATAGTCTTTATAGATGACATTCTAGTATACTCGTGGAGCCGGGAGGAGCATGAGAAACATTTGAGAGTAGTGCTCCAAACTTTGAGAGATCAGTGGCTTTAAGCCAAGTTCTCAAAGTATGAGTTTTAGATTGAGACTGTAGTATTCTTGGGGCACGTGGTGTCTAAGATGGCATTATGGTAGATCCGGAGAAGATTGAAGCTATCTGTGATTGGGCCAGGTCCACCTCTATGATTGTGATTCATAGCTTCATTGGATTGGCAGGGTACTACCAGGGTTTTGTTGAGGGGTTTTCTACTATAGAAATGCCTCTGACTCGGTTGACTCTCTAGGATGTCCTATTTGTGTAGTTGTAGGAGTCTGAGAGGAGCTTTCTGAGGGTCACAGAGTTGCTTACCACCGTTTCTATATTGACTATTCTAGTTGAGGGCGAGGGATTCATCATTTATTTTGATGCATCCGGCATTGGTTTGGGTTGTGTACTAATGCACCAGGGTCGGGTTTTTGCTTATGCATCGAGGTAGCTTAAGATGCACGAGCGCAACTACCCCACTTATGACTTAGAGTTGGTGATGATAGTTTTTGCGCTTAAGATTTAGAGGCATTACTTGTATGGAGTTTAATGCGAGATTTACACTAATCATAGGTGCCTTTAGTACATTATGAGCCAGAAGGATCTTAATTCGAGGTAGTGCCACTGGATTGAGCTCTTGAAGGACTGTGACCTCTCTATTCTCTACTATCTAGGTAAGGCAAATGTAGTAACGGATGCCTTGAGTCGAAAGGCGGTGAGTATGGGTAGTCTAGCATTCCTTTCTATTGTGGAGCAACCCCTAGCCTTAGACATCTAGTCCTTAGCTAATCGGATGGTTTGGCTTGATATTTCTGATTTCCGATGTGTGTTAGCTTATGTGGGAGCTCGGTCATCTCTATTGGACCAGATTTGCTGCGATTAGTTTGAAAATGAGGATTTAGTTGCACTTCGAGATTGAGTTTTGGGAGGTGACACTGGCTTGGTTACCTTAGATTTAGATGGGGTTTTGAGGTTCGGTGGTAGACTTTGTGTTCTGAGAGTTGGGGGTTTGATTCAGATGATCCTTAGCAAGGCCCATGATTCTAGATATTCTATCCATCTGGGCACAACTAAGATGTATCGTGACTTGAGGTAGCACTAGTGGTGGGGCTGCATGAGGAAAGATATTATGAATTATGTGTCACATTGTTTGATTTTTCAATAGGTTAAGGCCGAGCAGTTAAGGCCTGGTGGCGAGCTTCAGAGATTACCCATTCCTGAGTGGAAATGGGAGAGGATCACTATGGATTTTATTGTGGGGTTACCTTGCACTTCCCATTGTCTTAATAGTATTTGGGATATTATGGATCGATTGATCAAGTCAGCATACTTCCTTCTCGTTCATACATCCTATAGTGCTAAGAGGTTAGCACATATCTACATTCGAGAGGTTATTTGCCTTCATGGTGTGCCTGTTTTCATCATCTTATATCGGGGCCCACTGTTCATATCTAGCTTTTGGAGGACCTTTCATAAGGAGTTGGGTACCCATATCAACATAGCAAAACTTTTCACCCGTAGATTTATGGTCAGTCGGAGCGTACGATTCAGGTTCTCGAGGTTATGCTATGGTCTTGTGTTATAGATTTTGAAGGTTAGTGGGATTTATTTTTCCCCTTAGTGGAGTTTGCGTACAACAACAACTACCACTCTAGTATTCAGATGGTCCCATTTGAGGCCTTATATGGTAGGCGCTATTGTTGTACAAACTTGATTTAGGAGGCCTTAGATCATGTGAGGGTGATCTAGGATAGGATCAGGACAACTCAGAGTAGAAACCGGAGTTATGTGGATCGTAGGCGTCGACCGTTTATATTTTCCATTAGTGATAGTGTATTCCTCCATGTATCGCCCATGAAAGGCATGATGAGATTTGGGAGGCAGGGCAAGCTTAGCCCCAGGTATATTGGTCTTTTTGAGATATTAAGGATAATTGGCGAGGTTGCATATGAGTTAGCTTTGTCTCTGGCATTTTTAGATATTCATCCAGTTTTTTATGTTTCAATGTTGTGGCGGTATATTCCAGAGAGTCCTATGTGATCTAGTATGATGCAGTTAACCTGGATGATCGTTAGAGCTACATTAAGGAGCCTGTTGCTAATTTGGCCAAAGATGTTAGGCAGTTGCATTCTAGAGCCATTTTTGTGGTTAAGGTCTATTGGAGGCATCGTTCAGTCAAGGAGGCTACCTGGGAGACTGAGCATGATATGCTGGCACAGTTCCTAAGCAATTTGAGCCTTCAGGTTCTTCTTGACTCTTACTTTTACGGGCAGAAGTTTTTTTAGTAGTAGATGTTGTAGTGACCTTCTGGTACTTCTTGACTCTTACTTTTGTAGGCCAAAGTTCTTTTAGTAGTGGATGTTGTAGTGACCCTACAAGTCATTTTTGAATTAAACCAATCATTCTGTCGCTTAAAGCATTCCTATAGCGGCCCTAAGTCATTATGACTTGCTGGTACTAACTGTTCGGTCGCTTAGTCGTTCATTTGGGTTTTAGGCCTGTTTCCCCATTTTGGAGTTTTTATAACTTGAAAAGTTGACTTCGGCCATAACTTTAGAAAAACAACTTAAGAACGAAATTTAAACGGTTCAATAATCTTCGGAATGGACAAAATATGCTAGTAACATGGTTGACACGAGTATCGAGGCAATCAGTGTGAGTTTAGGACTATTTGGCACTTTTGCCTTTGAAATTTGACCTACTATTAACTTTGGTCAACATTCTTGGAAAACACACTCAGATGAAAATTCTGACAACGCTGTTAGTTCCAAAATGTCGAGTTTGGTCTAAATCAACCCTTTTTTTGCTTCTCGAGGCTTCCATTCTAATCCTGAAGCCCGTTGTAGAAATTGTTTTGATATGACCTTTGGGTGTGGGACCCATTTTCAGTCGCAACGACCTCATATAGAAAATTTGACTGCACTATTGAGTCTAGAAAGTCAAATTTTATGGGATATAGCATATCTTGTATGCGCGCACGTGATTCCAAATGAATTTTGAATACCCCATCGGAGGATTTGGCATGCTAAGCTTGTTTTTGCACAAGTTGTATCTGGTGCCATCGCTTAAGTGACCCCAAGTCACTAAAGCGAGTGTATCTTAAGCGCCCAGGAGCTCGCTAAAATGATCAGCCCTATTGGGCGGGTGTCGCTTAAGCAACAACATTGTTGCTAAAGCGACTGGTCACTTAAGCGACCAGTAGTCTCTAAAGCAAGGCCCGCCTTTTAGGTGGATGTCACTTTAGCGATCCCTGGTGATTTCCAAATTTTGAGCTAAACTTCAAAGTTTGATTTTTTCTTTAATTTTTTGGCGATTTGTGCAAGTCAAAAGGCTAACTTGTGGAAATATTTGAGGGGAATCCAGTGGTGTTTTCAAAATTAGGAGTTGAGGCTTCCTTTGAGGTAATTTCTTTGTTTTCTAGCATTTCTGAGTTCTTAAGGCTTGAGTTTGATCACTAATGCATGTTTAGTGTTGGGGATGTTTTGGTGTGTGAATTGTGTTCCTTCTTGGAGCATGAGCTTGGGGTAGTAGTTAGAGCCTATTCTCAGAATCAATTTTGTGAATTACGGAGCAGGTCCTATAATTCTCGATTTTAGACTCCAAAATTAGCCCATCTTCGAATTCGATAATTTTAGTTTCATAACGATGTATTAATGTTTTGATTCCATTATTGATAGTGTGGCTGCATTTGAAGGCCACTCAAATGGGAAAAGCTTCGATTTTGTTAGTTGGAGCCCGCGTGGTCGTCTTTTAAGTAGGCTATAGTTTTCTTCTCGTAAGACTGAGCATGTTTAGGCAATTGTACATTGATTTGTTTGAGTTTGGAGGGGTTTGGGTATCAAGCATGCTTAATTTCTAGATTCCATGTCGTAGGTGCTAATTTTGGGTAATTAAGAGATTGTGTAACCATGACTCTTGTTATTGTTGATACTTTATGCCTTGTGGTGAATACTGTACCTGTGGTTATATGTTTGGAAGCATGTTTGGCCTTAGCCTAGGCTTAGACTAGTGTTGCTTTAGACTTGCGCGATTTTGATATCGTTGGGACTTAGAGATTTTCCGACATCGTTTCAGACGGTTAGCTCCCTATAGACTAATATAGCAGACTTGAGTCTGATAGTTTGAGCCTTAGCTAGGCAGTAACACAGTCTGTGATCTTACCTCCCTAATGCCCTATTCTCCTATCAGCCTTATATTATTCGATCCTTGATTTTTAGGAGTTTCCTTGGTGAGTCAGGGTATATTTGGTTTGGGCTGGAATGACATATTGATGGAACTTGGTTTGGAGGCACTTCCCTGTGATGTACAGTTGGACATTGATTCTAATTCGGTTTTATTCTTTAGTTATAGATACCCGGTTCCAGTTCATAGTCCAACTTACTTGTGATCAGTTCATTAGCTATAAATACCCGATTTCATTCCGTGGTCCAGCTTACTGGTGTTCTAGCTTAGTTATAATTACCTAGTTCTAGTCCATGGTCTAGCTTATCTGTGTTCAGACTTCTAGCTATAATTACCCGATTATAGTCCTCGGTCTTGCAAACCCGTACTCAACCTTTGGCTACAACCACTCTATTAAAGTCCGTGGGCAAGCCCACTTATGTCGACTCATTAGCTACAGTTACCCGATTCCAGTCTGTGGTCCAACTTGCACATGGTTAAATTTTGATTTCCTGATGAATCTTTGGATAAGTCTTCCATCTACTCTTTGTTGTCGATTGAGGTGTTAGAATTGGGAAATGATTCGGTTCATGTCCGGGAAGAGGTGAGATTATTTTGGTCCACTGGCTTTAATCAGTTTTCTTCAACTATTCTTGCATCTATCAGGCTTGTTGGAGTCCGTGCTGATGGTTACTCTTTATTGTGCACGAGTGTACCCATCAGGTTTATGGGAGTCTGGCGGAGTTAGTCAGATTCCTTCTCTTTGTTTTCTTGTATGCTCATGTACATACCCACATTTACTTCTTGTTCTGTCTTGGTTGTGGTCTTTTACTCGCATTTCAGTTTACTTTTGCTTATCTTGCTCAGTCAGCCTATGAAGTCTACTAGGTACCTGTTGTTTTGGTATTCATACTACACTCTGCATCTATTTTTGTGATGGAGGTCTGAGTACTATCTATCGACGTTGAGTTCGAGCCAACTACAGTCGTTTTCAGAGGCGAGGATGAGCATATTGCATCTTGAATTTACCTGTCTCCTTCTGTATATATATTTCTCATCTTTTGGCTTTTTGAGACATCTTATTTCCGTGGTCCACTTTTGGGACTTGTACTCTTTCACTAGTAGCTGTACAGGTGACTTCCAGGTTTTAGAATGGATTCATTTTGATTTGTATATATATTTAGCTGCTTTCGCTGTTCATGTATGCTCCTATTATTTTTTGTTACTGTTTTAGATATATTCATTGGTCTTCTATGCTGACATCCCATTACTTACAGTTCTGAGATATGGATCGACTTGCCCACTAGTGGGTTATAGTAGGCGCCATCATACTACGAGAAATCGGGTAGTGACAAATGATAATGAAATAACTACCTCAAATAAATATAAAGATATTGATTCAAATATTGCTTATAAAAATGATGATTTTAAAGGCCTCCAAAATATTACTCATTTGGAAGCTGAAGACTTTTATAAGAATATTGACTGAAAAATTGATCATCTAATTGGGGATAAAAAAAATTATAACAATAGTTATGGTTTTTCTATTATGTTGTCCTTCTTAAATGTTTTTTTAAGGCATCATGTCTTACTAATTTCTACATTTTTAGTGCAATTTCTTAAGGTTTCTTATATTGTTAGTTTTTCACGTTCTTATGATGTATCTTTTTTTATGAAGAATATAGAAATTTCCCAGTCATCAGTTGGATCCAAAATCAATTATGATAATATGTGTCTTATTGATAGTGCCATAACACACTATTTTAAGAGATAAGAAATATTTCTCTTATTTAATTATGAAAGAAGATAATGTTAATACAATATCTGGTAGTATAAGATTAATTGAAGGATCAGGAAAAGTTAAAGTTATAATTATCGGAGGAACAAATTTGACAATTAATGAAGCATTATATTGTAGTAAGTCTCAAAGAAACTTATTAAGTTTCAAATACATTCGTCAAAATGGCTATCATATTGAGACTACAAATAATGAAAAGAATGAATATTTTTATATTACTACAATGATGTCGGACAAGAAGTTTATACTTCAAAAATCGGTAGGGCCATTCCGATTTTAATATGATGCGCAAAATAATTGAGAGTTCACATGGACACTCTTTGAAGAACCAAAAGATTCTTCAATTTAAAGAATTCTTTTGTGCTACATGTTTTCAAGGCAAATTGATTACTAGACCATCAGTAATCAAAGTGAGAATTGAATCCCAAGCATTTCTAGAGCGTATACAGGGTGACATATATGGGCTAATTCACCCATCATGTGGACCATTTAAATATTAAATAGTTTTAATAGATGCATCTACAAGATGGTCACATGTGTGTTTTATCAATTCGTAATATGACATTTGCGAGATTACTTGGTCAAATAATTAAGTTAATAGCAAAATTTCCAAATTATGCAATAAAAATAATTTATCTTGATAATGCTGGTGAGTTCATATCTCAAGTATTTAATGATTATTCTCTTTTCCACTGAAATAACAATTGAGCATCCAGTTGATCATGTTCATACTCAAAATGGTCTAGCGAAATTATTGATTAAACACCTCCAATTAATTGCAAGACCAATGCTTATGAGAACAAAACTTCCCATTTCATTATGGGGTCATGCTATTTTGCGTGCAGCAAGTCTTGTGTGGATCAGACCCACAAGTTATCATAAAGTCTTTCCATTACAAGTTTTTGATCTGGAGATAAACATTTTCCATCTTAGAATATTTGGATTTGCGGTATATGTTCCAATTGCTCCACTACAACATACAAAGATGGGTCTCCAAAGAAGGTTGGGGGTATATGTTGGGTATGAATCTTCTTCTATCATAAAACATTTAGAACCTATGACTGGAGATCTATTTGCTGCAAGATTTGTTGATTGTCATTTTCATGAATCAGTATACCCAGCATTAGGTAGAAAAAAATAAGCAAGTGAAAAAGGAAATAGATTGAAATGCATTACCACTATTTCATTTACATCCTTGTACAAATAAATGGTAACTAGAAGTTTAAAAGATAATTCGTTCGTAAAATATTTCAAATCAACCGCTAGATCCATTTACTGACTTATCAAGAGTTACTAAATCTCATATTCCAGTTGGTAATGCTCCAATTCGAATTGATATCCTAGTAGGATAATTAATTAATGTAAATGAGTCTAAATCTCCCTTAAAATGTGGTAGACCGATCGATTCCAAAGATAAAAATTCTCGAAAAATAAAAGGAGCAAACAATCAAGATGGTCATAATATGGAAGAACCTACTCAAGAAAATCAAGGAGACATAACAATTGATAAAACTTTGAAAGCGGTTGAGGCACCTAAAAATAATGAAGAAATTTTAATAAAATATGTCTCATCAGGAAAAATATCAAAATAAATAATGTAATAGTTGACAATAGTTTTGCTTATAATGTTGATTGAAATAATGCAACAAAATGAGGATCTTGAACCAAGATCTGTCAAGAAATGTAGACAAAGGAATGATTGGCCAAAATGAAAAGATGTAATTCAAGTTGAATTAGTTTCGCTTGAAAAATGCAAAGTTTTCTTACGATAGTCCGACCACCTGAAGGTATAAATCCTATGGGGTACAAATGGGTCTTTGTGCGAAAACAAAATGAGAAAAATGAAGTCGTAAGATATAAAACACGACTTGTGGTACAAGAATTTTCGCAAAGACTTGGCATTGATTATATAAAAATGTATTCTTCTATGCTATATGTAATCACTTTCAAGTATCTTATAAATCTGACAGTTCATGAAAATCTTGACATGCATCTGATGGATGTCGTTACAGTCTATTTATATGACTCTCTTTACAATGATATTTTTATGAAAATTTCTGAAGGATTTAAAATGCCTGAAATATATAAAGATTTTTGAAATACTTTTTCAATAAAACTTCAAAAATCTTTACACAAATTGAAACAATCAGGGTGAATATGGTACAATCATCTTAGCGAATATTTATTAAAAGAAGAATTTAAAAATGATTCAATTTGCCCTTATGTATTTATGAAAAGGTATGGATATGAATGTATCATAATAGCTTTATATGTTGATGATTTGAATATCATCGGAACTCTGAAGAACTTTCAAAGGCTATAAAATGTCTGAAAAAGGAATTTGAAATGAAAGACCTTGGAAAGACAAAATTTTATCTTGGTCTACAAATTGAATATTTTATAAATGGGATATTTGTCAATCAATCAACATATATTGAAAATATTTTAAAGAGATTTTACATGGATAAAGCACACCCACTGAGTACCCCAATGATTGTGAGATCTCTTAATATTAATAAAGATTCATTTCGACCTCATGAAAATGATGAAGAACTTGTTGGTGCGGAAATACCATATCTTAGTGAAATTGATGCATTAATATATCTTGCCAACAATTCTAGACTAGATATAGTTTTCTCTCTAAACTTGTTAGCAAAATTTAGTTATTCTCCAACACGAAGAGCTTGGAATGGAATTAAGCATATATTCAGATACCTCTGATGGACCACCGATATGGGATTGTTTTACTCAAATAAATCCACATCACAATTGATTGGTTATGCTTATGCAGGACATTTGTCTGATCCCCACAAAGGTCGATCGCAGACTGGCTACTTATTTACATGTGGTGGTACAGCTATATCATGGCGTTCAACAAAATAAACTATGGTTGCCACTTCTTCAAATCATGCATAGGTAATAGCCATTCATGAAACAAGTCGAGAATGCATTTGGTTAAGATCAATAACTCAACACATTCAAGAACTATGGGCATTTTTTTGAAAAGAGACATTCCAACAATATTGTATGAAGAAAATGTTGCATGTATAGCTCAACTGAAGGGATGATACATCAAAGAAAACAGAACAAAATATATTTCACTGAAATTCATTTTTACTCATGATCATCAAAAGAAGGGTGAAATATATGTCCAACAAGTTCGTTTAGTTGACAATTTAACAGATATGTTTACCAAGGCAACCTTTGAGAAAATGAGATGTAAAATTGGAATGTGTAGTCTTCAAAATATTAAGTGATGATCTCATCAGGGAGAGTAAATATGTGATGCACTCTTTCTTCCTTGACCAAGGTTTTTATCCCAATGGATTTTTTCTGGTAAGATTTTTAACGAGGCAGCAAATAATGCGTATTAGGAATAAAGATGTATACTTGTTCTTTCATTAAAATCTTTATTTTACATGGACATTTAAGGAAGAGTGTTGTAAAATAATATATGTCCATGATATTCTCCACCATAATTTATTTCCACTATATCTTATATGGTAGATTTAGGTGGAGCCAATGGGGTTCACCCAAACCCCCTTCGTCGAAAAATTACACTATATATACAACGTCAAATTCTGTTTGTATGAGTATATATATTAAAATGAACCACCTAAAAACAGGTGAGAAGTTTAGCTTTGTGGATAATGGGTTTAAGAATTGCTCTAAGGTCATGGGTTCAAGTCTCACGCAAAACAAGTTTTTTTCACTTTTAAATGCTATGGAAAGTCTCATAGTAAAGACTTAGTTGGACTCAATTTTGGGATTGAATCTTCTTCTCCCTTTTCATTATTTTTTCTCTTTCGTATATTTCTTCTTTCTAATTTGTTTTTGTTTAATTTATTATACATTTTTTATTTTTTATTCTTCCTATATCTATTATTCATTTTATTTCAACGTAACTCTTTTTTCATGTACTAACTTGAATAAACTCTTTAAAAATGATGAATTATATTAAACTTAAAATTGAGATTGAAATATAATTATTTTTTTAAAAAAATAAGATAAATTAGATGTGATTGAATGAAGAAACTTAAAAATCGTCAATATTCTTTTAACAATATCAATTTAATAGAATTCATGTAATTTCTTTTCTATCTATTTTAGATAGATAAAAACTAAATATATTTGATTTATTCGTTATTTGTCTTTTTTCATAAATGATGATTAACCTAGTAAATTGAACTATATATGAATTTAAAAAATTGACGATGCCATTGATTTATCTTCTGAATATGCATTATAATATTAGTAACTCTATTCTTACATACTTTTAGAGAATTTTGACGACTTTCATAGTAATATGTGATTGAATGGATACTAATTTAATATTTTTAAAAAGTGAAAAATAAAGTAAAACATTACAAAATAAAATTTATAAAAAGCATAAAAAAATTTAAGAATGCTTGATGGAACAGGATAAAAGTAGAAAGAAATGCTTAATGCGGTATGATAAAATAAGTTAAATTTAATGGGCTAAGGTAAGTATTTTTCTTTCCCGTCTCTCTCCCTTTTTAATCCTTTAATTTTCACGTGTTTTAGGAATTAACTTATGTAATACAACCAATCCACAAAAATTCTTTTTATCAACGTATATTTATTCTCGGTATCTTTGATTAGTTTGATGTTTACTTTTTTGAACCAATAAAATACCTATGGTTGCTTGTACAAAGAGCATGCCGAGGGGTTACTACACGTACCATGCACTTGCACTACCACTTGATTTTCTTCTTTATACTTTGAACCCCTTGAACAAAAATCTTGGTTCCGCCAATGATATTTTATCCTACACCACAATTTGTTTTCAGTATATCTTATCCTACACCACAATTTATTTTCACTATATCTTATCCTACACCACAATTTGTTTCTACTATTATGTGTTTCCACCATAATTTGTTTTTTCTTTTAGGCCTATAAATTGTCTTTCTTGTAAGCATGGATGAACATAGAAAAGAGAAGAAAATATTTAGATTACTCACTTGCTCTCTCTTCCCTCTTCTTAATTTGGTTTATCATTTTATTCATAATAAAACCCTACTTTTAAGGGTATTTTTTATTTCTAAATTCTATCACTTTTATGTGTCGGGCAAGATTTTTATGGCTTAGAAATTGTATTATGTTTTTATTTGATCAGTTGATTGGTAATACCTTTGTTTTCTACCTATCTTGCTTTCTTGCCATGATCTTCTATTAGAAATTTCTGAAATTCTTAACTTGTATATTTCTGTTTTATTATATTTATGTTTTAAAATAGTCTAAATCAAATTAATATTTTCATCTTTTGGTACTAAAGTCTTGATTTCCAATTTCATTCTTCAAAATTTTGTTATTCCTGTTGTATTAAGGTTAGTAAATCAGAAACTATAAAGATAAAAAAAAATAGTATCCGAGTCCATAGAATTTACTGTGTGTCCTTAAGGAATTTAATCTCCTCACTGTACCCGAGGTTATTTATTATTTCTTCCCAAGATAAAATGGATAAATTATTAAATAAGTAGCGGTACCTCAAACTTCAATAATTTCAGCGAACTCAAAAGCTAGTAACAAAATCACACAAAGACTCAACTTTATTTGTAAAAAAATATATACACAAGAGGGAGAAATTCAATATTTAAAAATGAGAGGAAAATCCTTTATTTATAGACAACAAAGGGTAGTATGAACAGGTGCTTATTTTGTCTTATCGGAACAGACACAACCCTTCTCAAAAGTCATAACCTTTCACAAAAGTCGCAACTCTTTAAAAAAGTCATACATTTTTAAAAAAGTCATACATTTTTGGAAAAGTCACAACCTTTCGAAAATATCACAACCTTTCATCTTCTATTCACACCTTCAAAACTCAATAATCCCCCACATGAATGGAGAATGGCTATTATTAAAATATATGCATGAAAAACTATGTGATTTGTAAGTAAGAATTAGTTGCATCTGAATAAGTGGGTTTTCCTTTGAACTTTCCGTAGTGAACATATATCAGATATATTCGATCAATTGGTAGATTTGATATCTTTGAACCATCGAGCTTTGGTGTATACCTAGAAAACATAAGTCACACAATCAACTTTTTAACTATTTTTGGTTCTCATTGTTTTATTCGTTTCAGCCATGAACACTTCTTGGTTCGTAAGTGCGTAGAGAACTGGCCTTACCAGATTCTCTTTGAAGTGGCTTATACTTCACACTTACGTAGGTGATATCTAAATGTGTTATCCCGTGGAAACACCATTTGATATGCCCTGTATCAAACTTACATATCATTAAAAGGTCCTAATGTCTTATCCTTGTTACTGAACATTGTCGCATCATGAGAATATATCATAAAAAATATTTTGACAATTTTTAACCGTCATCAATAACTTTGTTTGATCTCCTTGAACCTAGATCTTGGGATCTCCAATCTTCTAGGTAGATTTACTGCCACGATGATTTGTCCTTGGCCATAGTCCTATTCTCGTTGATGATCTCTTCAACTCCCTCTCTAGTTAGGCCTTTTGTAAGTGGATCCAACACATTATCCTTGGACTTTACATAGTCAATTGTGATAATTCCACTAGAGAATAGTTGCTTGACAGTATTGTGTCTTGGTCTTATATGATGAGACTTTTCGTTATATATCATGCTCCCTGCCCTACATATTGCAATTTGACTATTATATTGCATATTAGTGCCACAGACTTGGGCCAAAAAAGAATATCTTTCAAGAAATTTCGGAGCCATTGAGATTCTTCACCGGCCTTATTTAGAGTGATAAGCTCAGATTTTATTGTAAAGCAAGTGATACATGTTTGTTTGAAAGATTTTCAAGAGACTGCTCCTCCACTAAGAGTAAATACATATCCACTAGTGGATTTCACTTTATTTGACTCGGTGATTCAATTTGCATCAATATCCTTTTAGTACTACTGGATATTTGTTATAATGTAAAATATAGTTTTGAGCATGTTTTAACTACACCAAAACTTATTTCATTGCCATTTAATGATCTTGGTTGGGATTACTTATGTATCGACTCAATTTACTTATAGCATAAGTTATGTCTAGTCGTGTACAGTTCATGATGTACATCAAACTTCCCAATACTCTTGCATAATCCAATTGAGCCTAACTTTCATCTTTATTCTTAGTAAGATCAAGGTTCACATCAATTGGTGTTTTTGCACTTTTGAAGTTTAAGTACTTGTACTTTTCAAGTACCTTTTGGATATAATGAGTTTGAGAAAATCCTTGAGGAGTTTTGTGAATCTTAATTCCCAATATCAAATCGACAACTCCTAGATCTTTCATATCAAACATACTAGAAAGCATACGCTTAGTCGAATTTATGTTTGCAATATTGTTACTCATTATTATCATATCATCCACATGTAAACAAACAATGACAACTTTGTTTAAAGTATTTTTAATGTAAACACATTTATCACACTTATTAATTTTAAATCCATTTATCAACATGGTTTGGTCAAACTTTGCGTGCCATTGTTTGGGTGCTTGTTTTAGTCCATAAAGTGACTTAACAAGTTTGCAAACTTTATTTTCTTTACCAGGAACCACAAAAACCCTCAGGTTGTTTGATGTAAGTTTCTTCCTCCAATTCTCCATTTAAGAAAGTTGTTTTATATCTATTTGATGAATTTCAAGGCCATATACTGTAGCTAGTGCAATTAACATCCGAATGGATGTAATCCTAGTTATAGGTGAGTATGTATTAAAATAATCAAGGCTTTCTTTCTGTTTAAATCTTTTGATGACAACTCTTGTCTTATATTTGTCAATAGTTCCATCAGCTTTTATTTTGAAAATCCATTTTGAACCCAAAGGTTTGTTCCCTGATGGAAGATTAACCAATTCCCAAGTATGGTTGCTCAAGATTGAATCAATCTCACTATTGACAGCCTCTTTCCAAAGGATGAGTCCGCAACGGACATAGCTTCTTTGAATGTTTGAGGCTCATTTTCAAGAAGAAATGTTACAAAATCATATCCAAATGAAGTAGATGTCCTTTGACGTTTACTTCACCTTGGATTCTCTTTATTAGGTATATTCTCTTTTAGTTCTTCTCGAGGTCGTTTAGACCGTTCACTAGATACATCAAATCTAGTTTATACGGATAGATATATTCAAAAAATTCAGCATTATCTGATTCTATTACCGTATTCTCATGAATATCCCGATGTTCGGACTTGTGAACCAAAAATTGACATGCTTTACTATTTGTAGCATATACAATGAAAACACAGTCCATAGTCTTAGGTCCTATTGTGACCCTCTTAGGTTTAGGAACTTGGACTTTGGCTAGACACCCTCATACTTTGAAATATTTCAAGTTTGATTTTCTTCCTTTCCATTTCTCATATGGAATAAATTGTGTTTTGCTGTGGGGAACTCTATTAAGTATTTGATTTGTTGTAAGGTTGGCTTCCCTTCACAAGTTTTGTGGTAAACCTGAACTTATAAGTAAGGCATTCATCATTTCCTTTAAAGTTTGATTCTTCCTTTCTGCAATTTCATTTGATTGAGATGAGTAAGGGGCGGTAGTTTGATGGTTGATTCCATTTTCCAAACATATTTCTGCAAAAGGAGATTCATACTCTCCACCTCTATCACTTCTTATTATTTTTATCTTTATATTCAACTGATTTTCAACTTCAATTTTGTATTGTCTAAATGCTTCTATTGCTTCATCCTTACTATTTAATAAATAGACAAAATAATATCTAGTGCAATCATCAAAAAAAGTTATAAAATACTTTTTTCCACCACGAGTTGGTGTTGACTTCATATCACAAATGTATGTGTGAATCAATTCTAAGGGACTAAAATTCCTTTCAACAGATTTATAAGAATGCTTAGCATACTTAGATTCAACACATACTTGACATTTTGATTTATTGCACTCAAAGTTAGGCAATACATTTAAGTTAATCGGTTTTTGCAAGGTTTTATGATTGACATATCCCAAATGTTCATGTCATAAACAATTTGAATCAAGAAAGTAAGAAGGACTAGAAATATTGAGTTCGAAAAGACCCTCCGTGAGGTTAATCTCTTCCTAAAAGTATTTTCTTTTCTTACTTATTACAACTTTGTCAAATACAAATATTGTTTAAAGTCAACACCTTGTTAGATGTCCTTTCCAAGAGGACCTTTTCATATTTTTCAATTTTGATTGTTGCAGAATTACCCATGAACATAGTCTCATCGGGTCCAGTAAGAGCATATGAACCAAATGCTTCTTTATAACACAAAACATGACAGATGATTTTTTTTTATCAATATTCATGTCTATACAAATAATTATATTTTAGTAGACATGCATTTTAATGAAAGATCACAATATTTTAAGTGACTTTTTCATAAGAGAACGCAACTCTTTTGAATAAGTATATATATATATATATATATATAATTTGGTAGTTTCATACTAGTCATATCATATCATATACTAATAAAAGAGAAACTCATCGACCAAAATGTACTTCAAGAATTTTGTGGGTCTAACATAATACAAGAATGTCATTCAATTTCATATCGTGTGCTTCCACATTTAAATTAGACACCAAGACTAATTTTATCTTTATCATAAGCCAAGAAATCCCACATTTTAAATATGATCTCAAAAATATTTTTCAAGTATTTGAAAATAATTTTCCACATATTTATTTTCTTATGCTTTCAAATGTACTATCAAAATACATATTGATAGCATAAACCTCTTTTAAAGATAATATTCTACAAAATAATTGTAGTACTTCCATTTCCTCTGACAATCTTTACATATTGTCAAAGTTTAATTTATAGCGACATCCATTGCAGACACAAAATCATTAATTTTATGTCACTAGTATATTTTTTTCCTTCTGTCACAATTAGACAGATCACTTAGTATTGAAAATACTAACACTAAAGATTGCATCTTTGTACGACTTGTTTCTACTTAACAATGAAGTTTTTATATTCTTTAAATCGTCAACTGAATGAACTTTGAATGCTGATGAAGTTTTTATGACTTCAAATCAATTTCAAATTGAGATAGAGTAGAAAACCAAGAGGTTTTAATCTCCAAAATCTAAAAATACAACATTATTTCTAGTTAACGATGAAGTTTTTATATTCTTCAAATCGTTTACCCTTTATATTCTTGACGAAGTTTTTATACTTTTCAAGTCGGAATATTCATTCAAACACAATGTTTAATAAATTGGTGAAGTTTTTATATATTCTTCAAACTAAATGCACAATCTGATTTATTTGGTGAAGTTTTTATATTCTTCAAACTAAAGGAGTAGAAAATTAAAAAAAAATAGTTTCCAAACATTAGACACAATCGAATTCCACACAGAGTAGAAAACTACACAAGTTTTAGTCTCCAAAACAGAATTAGAAAATCATAAGGATATGATTTTCTTTTCAAAAAACTTCCCTCATTACCAAGTTTGTTGGACTGACTTTAAATCTATGAATGATAAATTCTATAGAGCTTCCACATAGTCAGACCAATAATATTTTCTTTTATGGAACAAATTTAATATTCAATGAAATTTTTTATATTCTTCAAATCGAATATTAAACTTTTCTTTTCTTCTTCTTTTCTGAAAAGAAAAATGTCTTGCTATCTACGTTCTTGGATTAAGATCCTTGAAAGATGCATTCAATATTGGATGTAACACACACAAAAGTATTTCTGTACCAATTTTATCACAATAGATAATAAACCTTTGAAAATAGTTTGTGAAAACTATTAAGACAATAACACATTATTTAATTTAATCATCTTTAATTTGACCAAGGTTATGGTAAGAAAGAAAATACTACTTTATAGTATCAAGTCTAAGATTCCTTCATAATGTACTTACTTAGACATAGAAAAATCATATAAATACCATGGCAATAACTTCTAAGATCTGTCGTGCTCCAATCCAAAAATGTCAGATATAGGAAAAAAATATTAAATTTCTTAAGTTTGTTATTCCGGCTGTATTAAGGTTAGTAAACCAGAAACTATAAAGATGAAAAAAAATAGTATCCGAGTCCACAGAATTTACTGTGTGTCCTTAAGGAATTTAATCCCCTCACTGTACCCGAGGTTATTTATTATTTCTTCCCAAGATAAAATGGATAAATTATTAAAGAAGTAGCGGTACCTCAAACTTCAATAATTTCAGCGAACTCAAAAGCTAGTAACAAAATCACACAAAGACTCAACTTTATTTGTAAAAAAATATATGCACAAGAGGGAGAAATTCAATATTTAAAAATGAGAGGAAAATCCTTTATTTATAGACAACAAAGGGTAGTATGAACAGGTGCTTATTTTGTCTTATCGGAACAGACACAACCCTTCTCAAAAGTCATAACCTTTCACAAAAGTCGCAACTCTTTAAAAAAGTCATACATTTTTAAAAAAGTCATACATTTTTGGAAAAGTCACAACCTTTCGGAAATTCACAACCTTTCGAAAAGGTCACAACCTTTCATTTTCCATTCACACCTTTATAACCCAACAAATTTCAAGACTCATAATTTGACAAATTGTGATATGGATTCTTGTTATTTTTGTCGGCTTGAATGAAAAGTGAAGAAAATTAGATGGGGTCACTCGTGTGAGTCAATTCGAATCCATATTAATATATAGATAATATACAATTATTTTATTTATTATTAAAAAGGAATAGAAATCAATGATTTTTTTTCGCACAAGAGAAACCAATGAATATTTTCCTGACAAAAACCAAAAAAGGGTTTTTTGTCTTCCCTTCCTTCTTTCTTCTCCAATTCCAGAAAAGATTATGTAAAGATTCTTGTAAAATTTTCTCTTTGTAAAGTGAACAAACTTTTGTATCAGGTACAGTTTATGTGATTTAAGAAAAGTGGTTCTTAGATGATTGATTGTGTTAGATTTATGACATATTAGAATTCGGATGATGATTGGGAACTTAGTGAACTTTCAAATCTAAACCTAATGTGAAATGAATATTGGCATAGTTAATTATTTTAAGAATTATTAAGTATATGAATTTAGGCTATAATTTGTACATAGTTTTCTCTGTAACTTTATACTTATTTAAGTCAGTATGTCAATTGGTACAAAAAATATTGTTGTCGATCTTAATAAAGGTGATAAGCTTAACAATGCTAACTGTAAAATATGAAACATGAAAATCAAATATATCCTGAAAGAGAAAGAAACTCTTGAAGCTCTAAATGTGTCTAAACACTTCTCGAAAATGGTAATACACTCCAGCATGTGAAAGTCTCAAAGGATCCTAAGTTTAATCAACAAGGAGAAAAATGTTTCTACTCCAAAGAAAAATAGGAATATGGCCAAGATTAAGTGTTATAATTATAAGAACAAAAAACACTTTGTTCGTGATTGTCTTGAACCTAGGAAGGTATATGACCTTATGAACAATTTACATAGTAATGTAAATCTTTCTTGTTCTGCTTTTTTTATTGAATCACTTTCTATGTGGATTGTACATTCAGGAGCCACCGAATATACAGCTACGAAAAGAGATGTTTTCATAGATTATCGACGAATTCCACAAGGATCCAAATAGGTATATGTAGGAAATAACTCCAAAGAGGAGGTTAAAGGGATTAATACCTGCAAACTAGAAATGTGTGGTGGCTGAACTTTGTTTCTACAGCAAGTACTATTTGCCCCATCAATTCATCGTAATCTAGTCTCTATTCGAATGTTAATTAAGCTAGAATTTAATTTTTACTTTCATGAACATGGTATGGATATGTATTTGGCCAAGAAAAAATATGAAATTGGTTATTTTTATGATCAATTTTTTGTATTGGATGTTGTTCAAAGTCTCAAAAATAATAATATTAACATTTCCTTATTTACTTCTTCTAATTTTGAGAATGATGTAAATACATGACATGCTAGGCTTAGACATATTGGTCATCAAAGAATGCAATGCTTGGCAAACGAAGGTATGATTGGCACAATATATAAAGTAAAACTGTCTACTTGTGAATCTAGCCTAACCGAAAAAACTACAAAAAAGAACATTTGAAAAGGACACAGAAGTTGATACTTCATTGCAATTAATTCATTCTGACATTTGTGGTCCAATGAATGTAAGGAAAACACATGGTGATATTTACTTCATCACTTTTATTGATGATTTTACTCGATTAGGCTTTGTATATTAGATTTCTCCCAAATCTAAAGCTTTAAGTTGCTTCATTAAGTTTATAAACGTAGTTGAGAGTCATATGGATAGAAAAATAAAATCTTTAAGAACTAATCGAGGAATGGAGTATTTGTTTGATGACCTCAAACGATTATTTGAAGAAAATAAAATTCAAGACAATTAAGTACTCTTTATACTCCACAATAAAATAGTGTTGTGGAACGGCGAAATAGAACCTTATTAGAAATGGTTAGAATAATGATGACACAAGAAAAATTTCCAATCACTTATTGAGTTGATGCTTTGCTCACTACTACATTTGTACTTAATCGTATCCCTTCAAAATTAGTTATGGTTACGCCATATAAGTTATGGACTAAACGAAAGCCCGATTTGAGAATTTTGAAGCCTTGGAACTGTGTTAATTTTATTCATAATCCTTCTTCCTAATATGAAAAACCAGGTTCAAGAGGAAGAAATTATATCTTTATAAGATACTCTGAACAATCTAAGGGTTATGTGTTTATAGGTGAACAAAATAGTAACACTGTAATTGAAGTTAATTCATTTGGTATTATGATGAACGGTCAATTATGTTTCATATTTATAACGTATGAGGTCATTTGCAAAATAATACCCAACTAATTAGGTCGTGGTCGAACCTCATGGATTGGTATATGGGCTCTTCTTCAATTAATCCAAAAATTCGAACAAGCTAGCAAATATAGGTCTCAATAAATAATAATATATAAAATTGGGGGTTTTAGTTAACAACTACAATTTATCACTATCAAGTATCGAAAAAAAGGATTTAAAAATAATTTTGTAAACTAAAATTGAAAAGGACTAGGAGTGTGTGCATAACGATTGGGGTTTCAACTCGAAAGATTAAGATTAACTTCAAGAAAAGAGATTGGTACATGGATAGAGTTTGGTCTAGGCTAAGCTTTGATATTCTCTCAAACTATCAAGTGTATCTCCATTGATTTCTTCCAAATACCAAGACCCTTTCAAACAAACATCTAACATTGCTTTAGTAGATGGAATATCCCTAGATCACATCATTAAATGAGAAATTACTCCGGTTAGAGAGCTCAATAAATGTTTTCAACCACTCTTTTATAGGTTAAAACTTCAAAACAACAATAGATACATGTCATACAATCATCTTTAGGAAAAATTAATCAAACCTCATTCGGGGTTTTACACCTCCATCAATCACACACACCCCTACCTATGGATTTGGCTACTTATAAAATAGGTAATAAATACAATACCTATAAAAAAACTTCATTCCAAGCTAAAATGGTGAAGAAATATTAATCCAAGCCTTAGTGTATACATGTAATGATCTCCAAGGTCATTTTCGTACTTTTACATATTTTACCATTTTATCCCTTTTCGTAGCTTTTTTACAGATCTTATGTGATGTCGAGATGGGTGGCACACTCTCCAAGGTGTTTGGTTGAGCTTTGAGGTAGTTTGGCTATTTTTGAGTCTTAAGTTTTGATAAAGTTGACTTTAGTCAATATGCGGAGATTTAGGCATTATATGAGAATTCCAATGGTCCCATCAGCTCCGAAAGGTCTATTTTGGTCTATAAGGAAGGTTTGTTTGGGCTTTGGGGTCTTCGTTTTGAGTTTGTGCAAGTTGTCATTTTAAATTTAAAGTTTTGGCCAAGTTTGACTTCGGTCAATATTTTGAGTAAACGTGGTCGAATGAAAATTCCATCAATGCGGTTAGCTCTGTAACAATGAGTTTGGTCTAGAACGACCTTTGGTTCAGTCCCTGAGATGCTCGAAATTAGTTTTAGGCCGTTTGTGTGTTTTGAATGCTTTCTTTAGAAAGTGTTGAATTTGGTCAACATTTCAATGAATGACCTCTGTTGGAAAATCCATCGATTCTATTGAGTCCGAAATATCATTTCTAGTTGGGTAGTATAGTTCGTTTGCGTTCTTAGGGTTGTGAATGAATGTTGGGCCCCCATCGGAGAAAAACTCAATTATCCAAATTTTAGCACTAGCTGAACTGCTTGTGCAAGAGCTTTTGCTCTTCGTGTTCGAGACCCAAGGGTAAGCAATTGCAAAGGTTTGAGACCCTAAGCATCACGATCGCGTGATTGACTATCACGATCGCGATGGGTTTGCTGGATCAGACCTTGTGATCTCGAGGCCCAACTCGCGATTGTGATGAGCAAAATCACTAACTTTAGTGAATTAAAAGACCTATTTCCAGCAGCTAAGTCATATTTTGGGACTTAGAAATTTTGGGATTTTGGGAGCTTCTTTTGGTCATTTTCGATCATTCTTGCTCTGGTGTGTTGAAAATTCTTGCGGGGACGTTCTAAGATCCTTTCTCATCCTAAAAACCTTGTAAGTTTTGCTTAAATTCATCGTTTCTTTGCATTTTTGGCTAATCCAGGGCTTGAAATTGGTGGGATTATTTTGAGTTCTTTCGGTGCTCAGAATGTACCCATTTTGGGGGCACAAGTTCCTTGGGCTATTTTGGACCTTGTGACAGAGTTAGTTTTTTAATTTCATGCATATGTCCCAATGTTGATATTTGACCCAATTTTAATGTCACTTATAATTATAGTAATATGGGTATCTTAGCTTTGTTTTAATGTGTCCTTTGATAATTTGATAGAGTGGCATCGTTTGGAGGCTGTCTAAAAAGGAAAGGCTCAAGTTTAGCGGTTCATGTGCGATTTCAGCCTTAAGGTAGGTTATGGTTTATTCTTATTAGATTTGGATTAGTTAGAATTGGTATATTTTGAGTAGAAACTCATGACTAGGTTGATGACTTAAGAGTTGATATGCCATTGATCAATTTGGAGTCGATGATCAGTCGATGATCATCGTTAGTGACTAATTTGGGGTTTTAGCCCTTGAATCCTTAGTCTAGGTGATATCTTGATTTATTTTGCATTGCTTAAAATCCTTATAACTCACTTCTAGGTGATTTGGACATAGGATGCCGTGTTTTGATTTTTTTGGTTTCGGTTGCCATTTGCAGTGAATTTTGGCTTATGCTTGTGTCTTGTTTGCCTTGATATTAAAATGTTGGGCTCAAGGCCGTACTTTCAATACACCAGAGTCTCAGGTTAGCGAATTGGTGCCCTTGATGAATTTTTACTTAGCTCGAATGATAGATGATTTTGACATACTACTTGTATTGATTTGCCTCGCCGGTGTTAAAACCCTCTTAAAGAGAGAATAAAATGATAAGATTTAGGCTTTAGATTGATGAATAAGGGTATGTATTTTATTAAGGAAATACCGGTGATAATTTATTTATGGCATTTCATATTGAGAAGCTCGAGGTGTGCATTCCGGGCAGCCCATTGATACATATCCAGGTTACTATTATTACTACTATTATTGAGAAGGTCGAGGTGTGCATTCCGGGAAGCCCACTGATACATATCTGGGTTACTATTATTACTACTATTATTGAGAAGCTTGAGACGTGAATTTTGGATGGCTGGTTGATACATATCCGGATTACTATTATTATTGAGAAGCTCGAAGTGTGAATTTTGAGTGCCCCATGGTACTTTTGAGGAAATATTGACCTATATCTACTATTTTATATTGATGTATCTCGATAGTATTTTTTGTATTGAGATTATTAATATGATGACCTGTGTGGTTGGTATTTACTTGTTTTCGTATGCTTCTTCCCATTCCCCTTTTCCCATAACTATAGTTTTATACTTCTCTCTTATTACTAATGGTATCATCATGCTGCTTATTATATATTTATTCTTTCTGAGCTCTGTCAGCCCATGATGCCTATTGAGTACCCCGTGTTTTCGTACTCATACTGCACTTCTGCATCTTTTTGATGCAGCTCCCAGTTCGAGCCACCCTCAACGTGCTCCTGATCATTCATAGCGGAGCCAGATCCGGATTGTGGTGAGCTCCCGGCGTTCAGAGACTTGCTACATTCCCTCTTTTGCTCTAACTTGTATTTTTTATTTTGGAAAGCCAACTCTGCATTTTATATTTTCATATATTGTCAGTTTTTATATTTAGTAGCACTTGTATAGGTGACACCAGGTCAGGGATTTAGTCTAGTGTCAGTTCATCATTTCTCGTGGTCACTATCGGGCCTTCTATGTATTTTGTATCGTAGCTACATATCAATAACCTGGTCTGTCTATATTTTTGTTATATTTTTTTTGCTTCCTCCTTCTTATGCTATTAATTATTTAATTAGATTGAGATTTGACTTCTGTATTAGTTGGGTTTGGCTTGCCTACTCAGAAGTTATGGTAGGCACCATCATAGCCCGGACTCAAATCATGACAGAGCAGTATCAGAGCATAGGCTCACTGGTCTCACCATTATAGGAGAAAGTTTCTAGTAGAGCCCCATCGATCGGTATGATGACGTCCGTATACAATCTTTGGGAGGCTATAGGATATTATTAGGAATTAAGTCACTATTCTTATTTCTGATCGTGCACCAATGATGATGAACACCTCTAAATCTTATTTGTTATACTCTTTCTCAAATGACGAGGATGAGATTTATTCAGGGTAGATGAGGACCCCCTGCACCCACCGATAAGGACCCAGCTCAGGGCAGAGGTCGAGGCCAAGATAGAGGTAGGGGTAGAGATCAAGACATAGCACTAATGCCGAAGCCAAATATTGAGGTTGAGTAGTTCGAGCCTTAGCCATCAGAGGATCCAACCTAGCCCCCACTCAAATTCACAGCCACACCACTATTATAGGACACTCTGGCCCAAATCCTCAGCTTCATGGAGTGTATGTCCCGAGCAGGGACCTACCTAGCACATCAGTTAGACCTAAGGTTCGAGAAGAGGCACAGACTTTAGGCCAGCTGGGGCACAATATGATCAAACCCTAGTTTTACAGCCTACTACTACAGCTCATCTGGTGATTCAACTTATTCTTATGGTTTTTCAACATATGGCAGCTTGGCCAGTTATGACTGTGGAAGAGAAGATGTTGGGCAGATTTATTAGATTGGCCCTTCCTAGGTTCTTAGGTGCCGCAGTCAAGGATGCCCATGAGTTTATGGGTAATTTCTAAGAGAGGTTGCATAACCTCAGGCTGGTGGAGTCCCACGGGGTTGATTACATTACTTTCCAGCTAGATGGACCAACGAAGCAGTGGTGAAGGTCATATCTTAGTTGCAGACCGGTGGGATCGTTGTCAATGACATGGACCTAGTTCTCTGAGGCCTTCTTAGAGAAGTATATACCCCGTAGTTTGATAAAGAGGATGAGGGATGAGTTTACATCACTAGTGCGGGGATCGATGATGGTCACATAGTATGAGTCTCAGTTCTATGAGCTCTCTAGGCATGCTACTATGATTATCTTGATAGAGGAGGAGTGGGTACATCAGTTTGTTAGAGGGTTATCGATCTCTTTAAGGTTGGATTACATCAGGTTGTTCATTCTTGCAGATAGTAGATCACGCCCATACTATTGAGGCTATATATCGTGAGACCTATAGAGGTAACAATAAGAGGCCTCGCTACCAAGAAAACTTTAGTAGACATCAGTCATACAGTGGGGGTTCTTTTGGCAGAGGCCATTCATAGCAGTATTAACCTAGCAGATCGGTATAGGCAGCCTTATAGCTTACCGATGGTGGATCAGCGGGTGCTGGCGGTCAGAGCGGCCAAACTTTAGGTCAATCTTCTCGAGGTCAGACTTCTAGGTATTCAGGTCATAGTGGCCATTCAGGTTCAACTGATACATCATAGGGAGGTTCATTTAGAGGGTTTTACTATGAGTGTGGTATGATAGGTCACTTTTCTAGGAAGTGTCCTACTATTAGCCATTACAGATGCCAGATGTAGTAGGGTTAGCAGGTTCAGACCCCCTGGCCCCATTTCAGCCATCTAGAGAGAGTGTGCAAGGTGGTAGAAGTGAGTCTCAGGGTACTAAGGATGTCCCCCAGGTAAGTTGCACATGTGGTAGAGGGAGACGCAGTCCCATATATACTTTTTGGGGTAGGCTAGAGGCAGAGATATTGGATGTTATCATCACAGGTAGATCTCTATCTTTCATCAGCCTGCCTATGCTTTATTTGATCTAGGGTCCACTTACTCATATGTTTCTTCTTGTTATGATACTCGATGGGATATTTTATATGAGCCATTGCATGTGCCTATGTGTATAGCTACTCCCGTAGGTGATTCTTTAGTAGTGGAATAAGTATATCGATCATATGTGGTGACTATCGTGGCGTATGATACTAGAGCAGACTTGATTATACTAGATATGGTAGACTTTGACTTGATTCTAAGAATGGATTGATTGTCTACTCATCACGCTGGCTTGGATTTCTTTTCCAAGACCATTACCCTGTGTATGCCTGGTATTCCTCTGGTCATGTGGGTAGGTGCAGTTAGTCATGTATCATATGGTGTGATATCCTTCCTCAGGGCTTAGCGGTTAGTAGGAAAGGGGTGTCTAGCCTATGTTGCTTATGTCGTGGCACTAGTGTTGACACTCCTTTTATTGATTTTATTTTGGTGGTATGAGAGTTCCTTGATGTATTTCCCACTGATCTACCTGGTCTTCCTCCTGAGCGTGATATTTCTTTCGGCATTGATATTGAGCCGGGTACACAGCCAGTCTCTATTCCCTCGTATCGGATGGCTCCAGTTGAGTGGAGGAAGCTTAAGGTGAAGCTCTAGGACCTCTTGAGTAAGGGGTTTATCAAGCCTAGTGTGTCTTTCTAGGTTTCTCCTACTCTGTTCGTAAAGAAGAAGAATGGTACCTTGCATATGTGTATTGATTACAAGCAGCTAAATAAGGTGACCATCAAGAATAGGCACCCGATGCCACATATTGATAAATTGTTTGACCAGCTCCAGGGTGCAGCAGTGTTCTCTAAGATAGACTTGAGGTCAGGGTATCACCAGTTGAGGATTAGGGAGTCAGACATCCCTAAGACTGCTTTCAGGACTCGATATGGGCACTATGAGTTCTTAGTCATGTCTTTTGGGTTGACTAATGCCCCCACAACATTCATGGATTTGATGAACCGTGTGTTCATGCCCTACTTGGACTCTTCTATCTTTGTGTTCACTGATGACATTCTAGTCTACTTTGGGAGCAGAGAGAAGCATGAGTAGCACATGAGGATAGTACTTCAAACCTTGTGGGATCAGCAGTTGTATGCCAAATTCAATATGTATGAATTTTGTCTTGAGTCTATGGCATTTCTAAGGCACGTGGTGTCTAAGGATGGGATTATGGTAGATTCGGCGAAGATAGTGGTAGTTTGTGATTGGGCTAGTCCCACTTCTCTTACCAAGGTTCACAGTTTTATCAGGTTGGTAGGGTATTACAGATGGTTTGTGGAAGGGTTTTCTTCTATTGCAGCGCCTTTGACCAGATTGACTTAAAATAATATTCCTTTTCACTAGTCTGATAAGTGTGAGGCGAGATTCCTAAATCTCAAGGCCTTGTTGACTTCAGCTTCGACTCTTACTCTTCCTATCGAGGACCAAGGTTTATAGTGTATTGTGATGCTTCAGGTGTTGGCTTGGGGTGATTCTTAATAAAGAAGGGTAGATTTATTACATATGTTTCCAAGCAGTTGAAGGTGCATGAGCGGAACTACCCCACACATGATTTAGAGTTAGCGACGATAGTCTTTGCATTAAAGATTTAGAGGCATTACTTGTATGGAGCTTATTGTGAGATCTACACTAACCACCATAGTCTTTAGTACATATTCAGCCAGAAAAGACCTTAATTTGAGACGGCATAGGTGGTTGGAGTTGCTGAAGGACTATGACGTCATTATTCTCTATCACCCAGGCAAGGTAAATGTAGTAGCAGATGCTTTGAGCTGGAAGGTGATGAGTATGTGGAGTTTGTCTTTCTTATCAGTTGAGGAGCAGCCTTTAGCTTCAGATATTCAGTCCTTAGCTAACTAGATGGTTTATCTTGATATTTCTGAGCTAGGTAGGGTACTTGCTTGTGTAGAGGCTAGGTCTTCCTTGATGGAGCAGATTTGGACACAGAAGTTTGAGGACCCACAGCTGAGGGTGATTCATGATATGGTACTCAATGGGGAGGCTAAAAAGGTGTACTTAGATCTAGAGGGCATTTTGAGGATTAAGAGTCATATCTGTGTTCTTAGAGTTGGAGATCTAGTTAGGCTCATCCTTGAGGAGGCCCATTGTTCCAAATATTCCATTCATCCTGGTGCAGCGAAGATATATCACCTATGATAGCACTATTATTGGTGTGGGAAGAAGTGGTACATTGTAGTTTTTATGGCTAGGTGCTTGAACTGTCAGCATGTTAAATTTGAGCATTAGAGGCCAGGTGGTTTGACCCAGCAGCTACCCATTCCAGAGTGTAAGTAAGAGCGGATAGCTATGGACTTTGTAGTGGATTTACCAAGTACCTCCCAAGATTTTGGTTCTTTTTGGGTTATTATAGATCGATTGACCAAATCTGCTCAGTTCTTACCGATCTAGACTACCTATACTTCACAGAAGTTAGCTCAGATTTACATATGAGAGGTGGTCCGATTGCATGGGGTTTTATTATCTATCATTTTAGACTATGGTACTCAGTTCACATCGCATTTTTAGGGTTCTATTCAAAAATAGTTGGGTACTCAAGTCGAGCTTAGCACAGCCACCTTCCACCCCCAAACCGATGGCCAGTCAAAAAGGACTATTCAAGTTTTGGAATACATGCTACAGGCTTGTATTATTGATTTTGAGGGCCAGTGGGATCAGTCCTTAGCATTGCCAAAATTTTCATATAATAATAAATACTATTCAACCATCGAGATGGCACCTTTTGAGGCATTGTATGGTAGGAGATATCGTTCCCTAGTAGACTGGTTTCATGCTTTTGAGGTTAGGCCTTGGGGCATTGATTTGCTACGTGACTCGATGGATAGAGTTTGTATGATCCAGGAGAGGCTCCGTACTACCCAGAGTAGGCAGAAGAGTTATACTGATTAGAGGGTTCGACCTTTGAAGTTTAAGATTAGAGATCAAGTATTCCTGTGAATATTGCCCATGAAGGGCGTGATGAGATTCGGGAGGAGGGGTAAGCCTATCTCCAGGTTCATCGATCCTTTTGAGATCTTGAGACAAGTAGGGGAGGTAGGTTATTAGTTGGCCTTGCCCCCAGCCTCTTTAGGTGTTCACCCTGTGTTCCATGTTTCTATGCTGCGATGGTACATTCCAAATGACTCTCAGGTGCTTCAGTGGGATTTGGTCTTATTTGATGAGTCGTTATCCTTTGAGGAGGTGCCTATGGCTATTTTGGATAGGCAAGTTAGGAAGTTGAGGTCTAAGGAGATTCCATTGGTGAAAGTCCAGTGGAGGCAATGTCTTATCAAGGAGGCCACTTCAGAGACAGATCAGGACATATGTACTTGATATCCTCATCTTTTTGAACAACAAGGTACCTTTCTTCCTTAACTTTCGAGGACGAAAGTCCTTTTAGTAGTAGATTTTGTAATGACCTCCAAGGTCATTTTTATGCTTTTGCATGTTTTACCATTTTACTCATTCTCGTAGCTTCTTTATAGATCTTATGTGATATTGGGATGGGTGGCACGCTCTCCAATGTGTTTTTTTGAAGCTTTGAGGTAGTTTGACCATTTTTTTGGCTTAAGGTTTGATAGAGTTGCCTTTAGTCAACATTTGGAGATTTAGGTGTCGTATGAGAATTTCAATGGTTCCATCAGCTCTAGAAGGTCCATTTTAGTCTAGAAGGAAGGTTAGTTTGACTTTTGGGGTCTTTATTTTGGGACCTTGTGATGGAGTTAGTTTTTTGATTTTGTACACGGGTCCCAATGTCAATATTTGATCCAATTTTAGTTTCATTTGTAATTATAGTAATATGGGTATTGTTGGTTTTGTTTTGATGTGCCCTTTGATGATTTGATAGAGTGGCATCATTTGGAGGCGGCCCAAAAAACAAAGGCTCAAGTTTGGCGGTTCGTGTGTGGTTTTGGCCTTGAGGTAGGTTATGGCTTACTCTTGTTAGACTTGGCTTGATTAGAATTGGTATATTTTGAGTAGAAATGCATGATTAGGTTGATGACTTAAGGGTTGATATCCCATTGAGCAATTTGGAGTCGACGATAATTATTAGTGACTAATTTGGGGTTTTAGCCGTTGGATCCTTAGTCTAGGTCATATCTTGATTTATTTTGCATTGCTTAGAATCCTTAGAACTCACTTCTAGGTAATTTGGACTTAGGATGCCATGTTTTGACTTGTTTGATTTCGGTTGCCACTTGCTGTGAATTTTGGCTTATGCTTGTGTCTTGTTTTCCTTGATATTAAAATATTGGGCTCGATGCCGTGCTTTTGGTACATCAGGGTCTTAGGTTAGTAATTTGGTGCCCTTGATGAGATTTTTACTCAGCTCGAATGATAGATGATTTTGACATACGAATTGTATTGATTTGCCTCGCTGGTGTTAAAAACCCTTTTAAAGAGAGAACAAAATGATGAGATTTAGGGTTTTGTTTGATGAATAAGGGTATGGATTTTATTAAGAAATACCGGTGATTTTTTATTTATGGTATTTCATATTTAGAAGCTCGAGGTGTGCATTTTGGGCGGCCTGTTGATACATATCCAGGTTACTATTATTACTATTATTATTGAGAAGCTCGAGGTATGCATTTTGGATAGTATGTTGATACATATCTGTCACGACCCAAGCCTAGGGCCTAGACGTGACACGGCGAATGAGACCCCCGAAGGTACCTCACCCAAGCCTCTTAGCAATCATTAAGCATTTCATTGGTAACGCTAAATAATAATAAGCAGAAATAAAAACATTTCCTTTCCATTTGTGTCCAAACATACCTCTACTAATAGACTTGGCGGGGGCTAAGACATATACCTAGCTCACCCTCAATATAAGTGTCAAGAAATACCTTAATAGAAGTCTTACTATTCTACATAACACAAGCTTAGAGTAAAAAGAATGTCGTTCCCGAAACATGGGAACTCACCATAAGAAATCTTCAACTAACTTGAGCTAGCCACGAGGAGGAGGTCGAGGAGTGACGTCAGTTCCTACATGGTGATATCATGTACGCAAAAGTATGCGTTAGTACTTTGAATGTACTAAGTATGTGAGTATGCAATGCAATATATCATTATACAATAAGGTGAAATAATGGACCATATTAGAACCTTGTATTCATTCGAAATACCATTTGGAGTTATGAAGCTTAGTCAATAAAATATAGAAACCATCATGATTCATAAAAGAAACTTAAATATTTTAGAGGTAGTCATGAGTCGTTATAAGAAACCATATACTTGCAAAATACCATGAATAGTAAATAAGTAATCCATAAACCTTTTGAAAGAAATCATTAGTTTTGTGAGAGCACATACTTTACCTTGTGATAGACATAGTAGATATCATATGATATATCTTAAACATTGGAAGAGGGACCTTGTACCTTTGTGAGAGCGACCATCAACCGACATAAACTATGTGAGCCATAACATGGAGTCCCGATGTTAACCCTACACCGGAAGAAAGGGGAAGACTACTTGCCAAGGTAGACTCCGTCATGCCTAAGTGGATCCACTAAGCTATTATGTGAACCGGGTACTCACCTCTAGTTCTTAGACTTGGATACTCACCACTAAGCCTTGATATTTCGGGTACTCGCCTCTTAGAGATTGGGTATTCGCCTCTATCTCCTTTATACCTACGGTGGCACGTAGTTCTGGGACGTGGGTATTCGCCTCTTATCCAGCTCGGTGCTAGGTAAGCTCTCAGTAGAATAACATTTAAGTATCATAATAACATAAGCATTTATATAACTTTAGACATCAAATCATCATCGGTGGAATAGCTCATTAAATCTTTGGTTTATAATATCATCATGACTACCATGCTCTATTTACCGTTCTACTAATGAACCTTGGTTTATAAGAGAATTAGGTCTACAATCAGTGATGGCATTCCGGGTACCATGCTAATCGGACCTTCTATTTTGGAAAAATGTTCAAAAGCATTAACGGTCTATAGGGAGGTCAAACATGTCATATCATAACCTTAAACATTTCATTTGATTCAATGTGAGAATTGTCCTTTCACATTGAAACCTTAATTTGGCTAAGAAGCCCTTTTATCAATCAAGCATTTCATAAAGACATTTCATTTGATTCAATGTGAGAATTGTCCTTTCACATTGAAACCTTAATTTGGCTAGGAAGTCCTTTTATCAATCAATCATTTCATAAAGACATTTTATTTCACAAGACTCCCTTAAACATAGGCATTTGCTTCATAAACTTTTATTTCAACTTCATTTCAACATAAGAAAACTAGGTGGGTTCATTTCATATAACTTTCAAATACATTTAAAGAATACTTGTATGCATGAGAGTGATATGAATGCATCTAATCAAACATCTTAAAATAACCCACCATATGCACTTTAAAACTACTTTCAAACCTTCATATAAGTACCTTGATAAACTATCTATTTCATGTAAATATGAATCAACATAAGTCAATATAGGTAATAAACTTCAAATATTCAAGAATCTATACATTTGGAATCGTAGTATGAAAATCCCTAAAAACTCATCACTTGAAATTAAGAGCCAACATATCCATTTAAACATAATAAGCTTCAAGTATACCATAATTTATGCATTTTGAATCATCATGTAAAATACCATAAGATTTCATCATTTAGAATTTATATACAAAGTTGAGAAAAATATTTGGGCTCCATGGGTGGAAGAACCCATGGATGAAAACCCACATACCTTGAGGAGTCAACTCTTGAATGAAAAACTTGAAAAGAAATGGAGGCTTGAATCCTTGATTTTTTTGAGGGCAAATCTTGTTGAAGATGAATTGAGAGAGAAGAGGGTGAAAGTTAGGGTTCTTTGGAGGTGAAAATGTGCAGAAATTGACCCCAAAAATGTTCCAAGTCCGTATATATTGTTTAGGGAATTGTCCAACTTGCCCTTCCTCAAAGAAAATCTGGAAAATGGGCCAAAAACCCTGCTGGCGCGATAGCTGGCGCGCCGCGCCAGCACCCAAACTACTGAGGCTAGTTTCGGGCGCTATAGTGGCGCGTCGCGCCAAGCCCCACTGCAGCGATAGTCTGTGGAAAAAGGGTCATAACTTTTGATTCCGAACTCGGAATGAGGCAAACTCAGTGGCGTTGGAAAGAAGACTCAAAGACCTTTAATTTGATAGGTCATGGTCCACCCAATTATTTATATTCAAAGAGATATGGTCATTGGAAGTTGACCCTTATACGAACTCATTCGGAAACTTAGCCAAAACGAATTCTTTGGACTTGGCTTGGTTGTAGGGATCCCTTATGACCCTAAATCACATATAATACCCTTGAATTACCTAGGAATATCCTAACTTATGAATGCCCTTTAAATTCATCGAGTACGATCCTATACGTACATGAAAAATGCTACGGGCCTTGGCGTAGAAATATTTGGGGTGTTACATTATCTCCCCCTTGGGAACATTCGTCCTCGAATGAGAATCATTAGCATAGAAGGGAACATGGCATGAGGACTAGCAACCCAATATTTATACAATGACACTTGAAATGCATAAAACATGAAATCTCTAAACTTTAGCATAAATCATAACTTTTAAAATTCAACTTCATGAATATGCATGCACTTGAGGACTTAGGAAAAATTGAAACATAAGAGCCTTAAACATTTGAACATGAATGACTTATTACCTTAGGCTTGAGTAGAATTAAAGAGATGAGGATAACGTTTCATCATAGCCGTTTCCACTTCCCATGTAACACTTTCAACTTGTTGATTTCTCCAAAGTACCTTGACGGATACAAATTCCCTTTTCCTCAACCTCTGAACTTGTCAGTTTAAAATTTTGACCGGAACCTCTTTATAGGTCAAGATTTCTTCAACATTCACTACTTTCAATGGGACGATGGAACTAGGATTCCCCACGCATTTCCTCAATATAACCACATGAAACACCGGATGAACCGGAGCTAACTCCAATAACAATTCACATTCATAGGCCACCTTACCAAAAAAAAAAGCCTTAGGATCTTATACCTCTATAGGAAAATCTATCCCGGAAGTACTACCCCTTACTACCATATTCCACAAAACCTCGAGACCTAATAATGAAACACTCAATACATCATACATTTACCCCTATGCCATCAACATTATATTCAAGCCTAGTTCTATAACCACTCTAATACAATCACTTGAAACCCTTAACAAAAGTCATCAATAGCCTACTACAATCACTCACATATTTACAACCACACATTCAAACCTACCATTCTAACCACTTTATGGCTCCCTTGAAGTCGTAATCACCTAAGAATTTTCATGCCTACCTTAGCATCTCTACATCCACATTTTCATTAAATTCCTACCAAGAGAGCACCAATATACTCTTACCTATCTATTTCACACAACAAGGTCCCGTCTATCTCTTTCTCTATGCCCATAGCCTTAAATGGAATAAGCATACTTCAATCATCACAATACGAAACACCTACTCCTTCTCTATCAACCATGACTCACCTAATATCACCAACCTCAGAACACATGACTAACCTTGATAACTAGGTACTCTATCTCCCCCTTGGGGAAAGACTTCTACTTTCTTATCTCCCACTAATTTCTTCAACCTTACCAATGATGGATCAAGGTCCTTTTTAACTTAACATCTACTACTAAAGACGATTCGGACCCAATTTGCACCACCATGATCAGAACCACTCAACCTCACCCCAATCTAGCCAACCGATGGACATCCCTTACAACTCCCTCTTCTATTCATCAACATGATCCACGCTCCCTATAAAAACCCTACTAAGCACACCGGCCACACATTGGCCTTACCTAGATGACAATGCATATTTATGTTATAAAACTCATTAGCTATGGGAGCCGACTCAAGAGAATGACTTTTGGAGTTGATATTTCTAACCCACATAATATGATAAATGCAACCCTCCTTACCGGCCACGCATTCTCCTTGGTGGGTCCTACCACACATATCGCAAAGGGGAAATTGACGTTTCTCCTTATTAGGCCTAGACACTGGGGCATTAGCAAGAGATGAACAACTATTGGTCCACGCACCGTTAAAGCCCCTAGATTTCTCCCTTATAGCATCCATCTTACTCACCCACTTTCTTTCCTTCCTACCCGTGTTCACAGAAATCACCTCTTGTTGATTCAACTGAGCCGTCACAGCCCGTGCCAACAATAGGATGGCATCACGAAATTCTGCATTAGTCACTTGTTCGGCTAGAGGGTCATTAGGGATTTGTCCCTCATTAGCATCAGTCCCTCCTTGAACTGGAGCCTCTGAAGCCAGAGTAACTTGGTCCTTGATAGCATCCATTATTCTCGATGAAGGTAATATTTTTCGAGGTATTATCTAGAGAACACGAAACAATTCGTTAGATGAGGGAAGCCTTAGGACAACTCTAAGGCACGACATGAATCATGAAGAAAGGGAAACTTTCCTAAACGCCTCATAGTCTCCTATTCATAATTGTGGCGCGCTTCACAACCATGAACAAGACCCTATTTGACGCGGTATGTTGGACTCCGAGGACCATTTCAAAATCTCATGCTCTAATACCAAGTTTGTCATGACCCAAGCCTAGGGCCTAGACGTGACACGGCGAATGAGACCCCCGAAGGTACCTCACCCAAGCCTCTTAGCAATCATTAAGCATTTCATTGGTAACGGTAAATAATAATAAGCAGAAATAAAAACATTTCCTTTCCATTTGTGTCCAAACATACCTCTACTAATAGACTTGGCGGGGGCTAAGACATATCCCTAGCTCACCCTCAATATAAGTGTCAAGAAATACCTTAATAGAAGTCTTACTATTCTACATAACACAAGCTTAGAGTAAAAAGAATGTCGTTCCCGAAACATGGGAACTCACCATAAGAAATCTTCAACTAACTTGAGCTAGCCACGAGGAGGAGGTCGAGGAGTGACGTCAGTTCCTACATGGTGATATCATGTACGCAAAAGTATGCGTTAGTACTTTGAATGTACTAAGTATGTGAGTATGCAATGCAATATATCATTATACAATAAGGTGAAATAATGGACCATATTAGAACCTTGTATTCATTCGAAATACCATTTGGAGTTATGAAGCTTAGTCAATAAAATATAGAAACCATCATGATTCATAAAAGAAACTTAAATATTTTAGAGGTAGTCATGAGTCGTTATAAGAAACCATATACTTGCAAAATACCATGAATAGTAAATAAGTAATCCATAAACCTTTTGAAAGAAATCATTAGTTTTGTGAGAGCACATACTTTACCTTGTGATAGACATAGTAGATATCATATGATATATCTTAAACATTGGAAGAGGGACCTTGTACCTTTGTGAGAGCGACCATCAACCGACATAAACTATGTGAGCCATAACATGGAGTCCCGATGTTAACCCTACACCGGAAGAAAGGGGAAGACTACTTGCCAAGGTAGACTCCGTCATGCCTAAGTGGATCCACTAAGCTATTATGTGAACCGGGTACTCACCTCTAGTTCTTAGACTTGGATACTCACCACTAAGCCTTGATATTTCGGGTACTCGCCTCTTAGAGATTGGATATTCGCCTCTATCTCCTTTATACCTACGGTGGCACGTAGTTCTGGGACGTGGGTATTCGCCTCTTATCCAGCTCGGTGCTAGGTAAGCTCTCAGTAGAATAACATTTAAGTATCATAATAACATAAGCATTTATATAACTTTAGACATCAAATCATCATCGGTGGAATAGCTCATTAAATCTTTGGTTTATAATATCATCATGACTACCATGCTCTATTTACCGTTCTACTAATGAACCTTGGTTTATAAGAGAATTAGGTCTACAATCAGTGATGGCATTCCGGGTACCATGCTAATCGGACCTTCTATTTTGGAAAAATGTTCAAAAGCATTAACGGTCTATAGGGAGGTCAAACATGTCATATCATAACCTTAAACATTTCATTTGATTCAATGTGAGAATTGTCCTTTCACATTGAAACCTTAATTTGGCTAAGAAGCCCTTTTATCAATCAAGCATTTCATAAAGACATTTCATTTGATTCAATGTGAGAATTGTCCTTTCACATTGAAACCTTAATTTGGCTAGGAAGTCCTTTTATCAATCAATCATTTCATAAAGACATTTTATTTCACAAGACTCCCTTAAACATAGGCATTTGCTTCATAAACTTTTATTTCAACTTCATTTCAACATAAGAAAACTAGGTGGGTTCATTTCATATAACTTTCAAATACATTTAAAGAATACTTGTATGCATGAGAGTGATATGAATGCATCTAATTAAACATCTTAAAATAACCCACCATATGCACTTTAAAACTACTTTCAAATCTTCATATAATTACCTTGATAAACTATCTATTTCATGTAAATATGAATCAACATAAGTCAATATAGGTAATAAACTTCAAATATTCAAGAATCTATACATTTGGAATCGTAGTATGAAAATCCCTAAAAACTCATCACTTGAAATTAAGAGTCAACATATCCATTTAAACATAATAAGCTTCAAGTATACCATAATTTATGCATTTTGAATCATCATGTAAAATACCATAAGATTTCATCATTTAGAATTTATATACAAAGTTGAGAAAAATATTTGGGCTCCATGGGTGGAAGAACCCATGGATGAAAACCCACATACCTTGAGGAGTCAACTCTTGAATGAAAAACTTGAAAAGAAATGGAGGCTTGAATCCTTGATTTTTTTTGAGGGCAAATCTTGTTGAAGATGAATTGAGAGAGAAGAGGGTGAAAGTTAGGGTTCTTTGGAGGTGAAAATGTGCAGAAATTGACCCCAAAAATGTTCCAAGTCCGTATATATTGTTTAGGGAATTGTCCAACTTGCCCTTCCTCAAAGAAAATCTGGAAAATGGGCCAAAAACCCTGCTGGCGCGATAGCTGGCGCGCCGCGCCAGCACCCAAACTACTGAGGCTAGTTTCGGGCGCTATAGTGGCGCGTCGCGCCAAGCCCCACTGCAGCGATAGTCTGTGGAAAAAGGGTCATAACTTTTGATTCCGAACTCGGAATGAGGCAAACTCGGTGGCGTTGGAAAGAAGAATCAAAGACCTTTAATTTGATAGGTCATGGTCCACCCAATTATTTATATTCAAAGAGATATGGTCATTGGAAGTTGACCCTTATACGAACTCATTCGGAAACTTAGCCGAAACGAATTCTTTGGACTTGGCTTGGTTGTAGGGATCCCTTATGACCCTAAATCACATATAATACCCTTGAATTACTTAGGAATATCCTAACTCATGAATGCCCTTTAAATTCATCGAGTACGATCCTATACGTACATGAAAAATGCTACGGGCCTTGGCGTAGAAATATTTGGGGTGTTACAATATCCAGGTTACTATTATTACTATTATTATTGAGAAGCTCGAGGCATGAATTCTGAGCGGCCTATTGATATATATTCGGGTTACTATTATTATTATTATTATTGAGAAGCTCGAGGTGTGAATTCTTGGCGCCCCATGGTACTTTTTAGAAAACATTTACATATATTTACTATTTTACATTGATGCATCTCTATGGTATTTTGTGTGTTGAGATTATTAATATGATGACCTATTTGGTTGGTATTTACTTGGTTACGTATGCTTCTTCTCGTGCCCCTTTTTTCGTAGCTGTAGTTTTATGTTTCTCTCTTATTACTACTGATATTATTGTGCTTATTACATATTTATTCTTTCTGAGCTCGATCGACCTGTGATGCCTACTGAGTACCCCGTATTTTGGTACTCATACAACACTTCTGCATCTTTTTGATGCAGTTCCTAGTTTGAGCCACCCTAAGCCCGCGCCTGATCATCCATAGTTAAGCCAGATACGGATTATGGTGAGCTCCCGACGTTCAGAGACTTGATACATTCCCTCTTTTGCTCTGACTTGTATTTTATATTTTGGACAGTCAACTCTGTGTTGTATATTTTCATATATTGTCAGCTTTTGTACTTAGTAGCTCCGATATTGGTGACACTAAGTCCGAGGTTTGGTCTAGTGTCATTTCATCATTTTTCTTAGTTACTATTAGGCCTTTTGTATATTTTATATCATATTTACATATCTATACCCTGGACCGACTATTTTTTTGTTATATTCTTTTCATTTCCGCCATCTTATGCTAATAATTTTTTAATTAGATTGAGAGTTGACTTCTACATTAGTTGGGTTTGGCTTTTCTACTCGGGAGTTATGGTAGGCTCTATCATGGTCCAGACTCGGGTCGTGATAATACAACATTGAAGGTTTCTTTCTCACTAAGCTATGAGCTCTTCAGTATGAAGATGGAGGTTCTACTTCTCACTCTAAAAACTTCTCTCTTCTCTCTACAATTGGATAAAATTTTGATAATGAGAATAATGATTTTAATGATACATAATTTCACAAATCTCAATTTTGGTCCTTGGAACTTTTCAAAGGATTCACTAATTTCCATAAATGCATTTTTGGTCCATCAGTTTCCGCGTCGAGAATTGTGCTGGACTGGCAGAATGCCGATCCACCATTGTGAGATACCGGTGGCTGCCTCACTTCAACTTTTAGTGCTTCTAGGAGCTTCTGCACTGGGATCGGCAAATTGTTGATTATCCCTTGTGATGCGCTGATTGTAGCACAGATACCATTTCACTTTGCTCTATTCCAACCGACATTTAGCCAGCGAGACGTCTGTCAGCTTCTGTGAGGCTCCAGGTCCTTCGCTAGTGCGTTTCAATGTTTTTAGGTTCAAATCCTTTAAACTTTCTTTTTCTAAGGAATGCCTACACATAAGAAAACTAGAGCCTAAAACCCCTTCAATTAGCATTAAAACATGGCAATAATTCAAGAATTTGAGTCTAATGAGTTTGTAAAATACCAACTCATAAAACCCCTGAACTTAAGCTATTGCTTGTTCTCAAGCAAAACACTCACTAAGCAGACAGGGTTACTCGTAATTCACCCAAACTCAAGATTTCAAGCAAGATAAGGCAAATATCTCATGTTTAACAAGAAACCAGATAAAAGGACTTCAGATCTAGAAATTTCAAGCACAGAGAACCCTTAGACAAATATTTTGAGTTCTAGCCAGTGGATTTTGAAACATTCAAGAATCCACCATGAAATTCTTACCATATGCACAATATCAAGCTCAAAATTATAAAAGTAGAGTAACATACTAGATATGCAGATGTGGAAGATGAAAAGCAATAGCTTCAATAGAAGTGTTCCTTAATCTTGAACTCAAGAACTTTCTCACAATGAGTTTCTGAATTTTTGGGTGAATGATTTTTCTAGGGAGAGTAAAGGGGTTGTTGTTTAGTAGAAGAGAGTTGAGAGTGTGAGTATTTGGTGGAAGGATTAAGAGGTTTTAGAGAGAGAAAATATAGTTTGAAAGAATGTGAATGAGGAAGAAGATGAAAGGTTTTGGTTTTTGAAAACAAATTTGGTCAAATATGGTTTTGTATTAATTCAATAGTCAAAATTAAACCTTTTCTCTTACTTACCCACTTGCATGAGATTTGTGAGATGCCAGATGTAATCGGTGAGACACCGATCAAGACACAGAAAACTACTTTGTATATGCCAATGAATTGACTTACACCATTCAAGCTCAAATTCCCAAATTTTCTTCTCAGTTTTCTAGGGGAATAAGAGGTTGACTAGAGGCATACAATGTCTAACCGGCATTACGCCTATTTGAAGCTTATGGTCAAAGTGCTCAATTTCCATCTTTGATACTTAACATCCTTTCCACACTCCTCAACACAACAAAAACAATAAAACATGAAGTAAAAAGAAATAAAAATAACTTAGGTTGCCTCTCAAGAAGCGCTTGATTTAACATTGCGGCCTGACATAATTATCTCACCATCACCCGATGTCGGGTGGTATTTTGTATTCTTGTGGATATTCTACCTGCTCATCTATAGATTCATTCATTGATACCATTCTACATTTATCTGGAGTCTTTGTAGGTGCAACCACCTTGAATTTGACATATTCATCACCAACACAAAATTGAAGCTCTCCTAGCGAACTCCACTAGTGCTCTTCCCATAGCAAGGAATGAACGGCCTAAGATGATAGGCACCTCTATGTCTACTTCACAATCTAACATCATAAATCTACTGGTAAAATGAACTTATCTACTTTGACTAACACGTCAAATAGGACACCAAATCCGCCATTAATATCCTCATTGGAGTGGGTTTGGGGTTCCCAAGACACAACTTCTTGAAGATTAATAGAGGCATCAAATAAATGTTTTCCCCTAAATCACACAAGGTCTTATCAAACTTGTACACCCCGATGGAACACGAGAGTAAAATCTCCCAGATCTTCTTTCTTTATGGCCAATGTAGTAGACATTACCGCATTACATAATTATGACACTTCAACAAATCCCATAGTATTTTGAATATCTCAACATTTGTAATAACTCATCAAACAAAGGGATATTCATGGATAACTTGCTCAACTGATCTACAAATATTTGGAAGTGATCGTCTTCCTTTTTCTTGATCACTCTTTGAGGGTATGGAGGGGGACACTTAGGCTCATTTCCCTTAGCGAATTTATTCCCTATTTTTCCTTCACCATCAATCAATATTGTACGAGGATCAACCCCCTATTTTTCATGCACACATAACATGCCCTCATTAGATGAGTTTTCATCATTTTTCAATTAGATGGGTGCATTTGTCTTCATCACATTATTTCTAGTTTCATCAACTACCTTCCTTGGAGAAACCTTGGCCTCTTCAAGCATCTTACCACTTCTTGTGACTATTTCCATACAATTTCCATCATTCTTTAGATTTGGGAGAGTTGCACTTGGGAGTGTGCCCTTGGTTTTTGGAATGAGCCGACAAATGGTTCATTTAAGTTTTTATGTTCTTGATTGAGGCGGAGTGAGAGCTAAATTTTTGAGATAAAATTTGATACGTCACTCTTAAGATCCTTGACTTCGTTGTCTGTAGACTCGAGCCTCTTAAGGAAGTGATTAAGCATCTCTTTAATTTTAGAGCCAGGTGGGTCACTCACTCTAACTTGTCCATGGGAGCATTAGATTTTTGGTGAGGTACATATGGATTTGAACTCCGATGGTTGTAACTGTCATCACATCTAACTCAATCTTGCTCATTCCTTTGTCTATCATGGTCTCTCCACTGACCTTCATGATCTCTCCAACCTTGATTCTCATCCCTAGGATGCTAAGGACCTTGATTGGCCGCTTGGTATCCCGAGTAAAAACCCGATCGTTGGTTTGCCAAGTACTTATATCTTCATCAAAGGTAGCATAAATTGCTTCTTTGTCACTTAAAGTTGAAATGTGTGCCCCAATGTCAATCACATTCTTTATTCCAATACTCATCATATGTTTTTATAGAAGGTCAATGTTTTTCATCATTGTTGTTATTTTTTTATCATGCTCCTCCTCTTTTCTCTAGATTTCGTCAGTTACTATTCATATGGATGTTGATCCACCATTCGATTTTAGTCTATCTCGGGTGTGCCATGCCATATTAATCTTGGTCATTTGATTCAAGAAATCAGACACTTGAGAATAAGTGGGATTCATGAATGAACCTCCTGCAAGTTATTTACCACCAGTTGGTTGACTTCATCCAATGATCCATAGAAAATTTAAAGTAGCACTTGGTCATATAAATCATGATTCAAGATCTTGGTCACTTTCTTTTTGAATCTTAGCCATACTTCATGTATAGCTTCACCAGGCATTTGCTCAAAATTAATAATCTTATCCCTCAAGTTTAGCATTCGCGAGGGTGGGAAAAATCTTTCAAGGAAAACTCTCTTCAAATCATTCCAAGTTGTGATTGAACCTTGAGGTAACTCTACAAGCCATATGGTGACTTCATCAGTGAATGAAAATGAGAATAATCATAGCCGAATTGACTCTTGGCTAATATTGTGTATCTTGAAATGAAAAGACATTTCTAAGAAATTTTACAAGTGCTTGTTTGCATCCTCAACTGCTTAACATCCAACTAAGACTTTCATTTGTAGAAGATGGAGTGAAGAACCAGAGATTTGAAACACCATATTCCCCACCTCCAGAGGTAAGAGAATTGCTCTGGATAAACCCATCTCTATGGGTGCTTTATTTGAAGCAAACTCATTTGCAAAGCCCGCATCTCCTGCGCTTTCTTCATCCACCGCTTACTCCATGTTACCCTATTTTTGACAGGCAATAACACAAAACAATCTGTAACAAGAGCACAAATTGCACACAAGTTTAAATATAAAAATCAATCAAGGATGAGTTAACCAGTCCCGACAACGACGCTATTTTTTATGAACGCTCAACTATGTCTCCTATTTCATAGCATAGGTGGTTGTTTACAAAACTATACCCAACTAATTAGGTCGGAGTCGAACCTCAAGGACTGGTATATGGGACTCTTCTACAATTGATTCGACAATTCAAACAAGCTATATATTAGAGTTCTCAATAAACAATAATATATAAAATTGGGAGTTTTGGCTAACAACTATAATTTATCACTCTCAAGTGTTGAAAAGAGGGATTTAAAAACAATTTTGTATATTACGATTGGAAAGGACACTAGGGGTGTGGGCATAACGATTGGGGTTTCAACTCGATTATGCTAAGATTAACCTTAATAAAAGATATTGGTACATGGATAGCATTTTCTCTAGGATACGATTTGATTCTCTCCTAAACTATCAAGCGTATGTCTCTTGGTTTCTTCCGAACACCACTACCCTTTCAAATAAAACACCAAATATTACTTGAGTTAATGAATTATGCCTAGCTTGCATCAATAAATAAGAAATCACATGGGTTATTATCACGACCCAAACTAGGCCCTAGGCATGACATGGTGATTAGAATCCTGAAGGACTCTAACTAAACCTCTTAGTATATCATACATGAGCATACATAAGGTAATTAAGACAATAAATATAAATCATAAATGCGGAATAAAAGTATCAACATGGATAAGAGAGAAAGCAACTCTGAAAGAACATGACAATATAGACTCCATGAACATCTAAGATGCCTCTACTAGCTTAGATGGGGCATAGGACAAGCTCATAGATCACCAACATAAGAATTAAAATCATAGGGGATAATAGAAGTCATAAATGTCTAGTCCTCGAATCATGAGGACTCACCAATAAGATCAAATAAGCTCAATATCTAGCCACGAGTGGAGTGTGCGTGATTATCGTTGGACCCTACATTAAGATACAATGTAGAGAAAAAATATGTATTAGTACATGGATTGCAACTAAGTATGTGATAAGCATGCATGAACAATGATAATCAGACATAATTAATATGAACATGGATGCATGACCAATATCTTAAAACATGAGTAAAACTTAAAAATATTTGAAAGATCATAATCATGTGGTCAATGCATCATAAAAATATCATCATTAGCTTATAAACATAACATGTACATATGTGGGATATTAACCATAACTGACATGTAAGACCATGTGAGGTATACCATTAAATTCAATGTAACTCCCACATCGAGAGAGGCTACTTTTCAAGGTAGACTATGTATCATGAACATAAATATGAGCTATATATGGATCTACTAGCTAAGACATAAAGGCAAACCTACGGTGGCATATAGTTTTGGAACTAAGGGTTACTACTACGGTTCCCTCATCGATCCCCACCACAAAGTTTGCTCGGTGCTAAGTTAATCCCAATGGAATACATAAAACATAGACATTAGGACAGATAAATCAACCAATCCAATATCATAAAAATATATCATAAGAATAGGTCCTTGAAAACCATGCTCATAACTTGAACTTGTGGAGGCTTACCTTTCTAAGCATCCAAATCATCAGAACTTGCATATTGTGAGAAAACATTTCACAATTCATTGTTTTATACTTGAATCATACAGCATAGCTTTCATAAATCACACATGAGAATTCATAAACTTCATGATCATAAATCCATAATTCATACTTGAAGTTTATAGCATAATGTATGGGTCACTAAAAAGTATGTTAAAAACATGCAATTGAATTAAAATCATGCATAAATAGATCATTAACATTTGAATAATAACATAATTGAGTTGAACCATATGCAATTTGATCAAAATTTAAAATTTAGAAGTAATTCATGAAAAAGAGAATTGAGAGAACATTGGAACTCCATGAATGGAAGGAATCCATGGATGAATTCCCACATACCTGGACTTAGAAAGCTTGAATTAACCCCTTTCAATAGAAGCTTGGAGATTTTGCCCTAGTTCTTGCCTTGGAGAGAATTTAGAAGAAACTAGAGACGTTTGATCTTGTGGATCGAAAGAATGAGTGTATAAGAGTGTTAGAAATTAGTTATAGGCTAGGAATTAATTCCCAAAAACAATAATTACATAATTAAACTAATGGGGAAAAGACCAAAACACCCCTAATAAAAAAATGAACGAAGTATCGGACGACCACTTTATATGGTCCATAAAAAGCACCACGAACTATAGAGTGATCTCTAGAAATGAGGGGTCAAAACTGGGAAATGAGGAAGCTTTGAAGAATGGGTATACGGTCTATATAGTACATGAAGGGTCATGATGGCCCTCATAGAAACGACCCTATAGGAGTCACTGAGATCCCCTCCTCTACGATAAGGTCTATGGGTCGTCATCCTCACCACGGGTATTGGAGAGCATTATAGAAGAGAGACTTGTCTGCGGTCTTTGAGGTCGAGTCTCACAGACCATTCTACGATTTGTGGTAACGTCTACGGTTCGTAGACCCTTTCGTAAACTCCACCTATTTTTCCCTTTCTCCTGGTTATTTCCACGGAACCTCTTCACGGGTTGTGGTTCCTTTCAAGGTCCATTAAAGGGTCCATAAAACTCATATCCAAACTTTATCTTCTCCTGGCGACTTCCACAACCCCTTTCCGTAGGTTGTGGTGCCTTGTACGGCCCGTGAAGGGCCTCATGAAGTTCAAAAAGCTGCAACATTTTTTGTGATTTTCTCTTGAACTTCATTTTTTAACTTTTCAACTTCCGAGGTCTTACAGTTATCCCATCCCTGACTCAAAACCAGAGAGTAAAAAGTCCTCACTATTAAGTCTTACCCAACTCTATTTTGCTTTTCCATGCCAAAATGAGCTAAACAGCTCAATCAATGTTTAAACCACTTCTTTTTAGGTTAAAATTTTAAGAAACAATAGATCTATGTCATACAATTAATTTACACTCCCATCAAGCACAAACACCCCTATCTATAGCTTTAGCTACTCATAAAATTAGGAATAAAGACAATACCCATAAAGGAAGTCTTCATTCCAAGTTAAAATGATGAAGAAATTTGAATTCAAACCTTGGAGTATATAATATTAAAGTTTTCCTTCTTACTAAGTTAAGAGTTCTTGAGTGTGAAGTAAAGATTCTACTTCTCATTCTAGAAACTTCTCTTTACTCTCTATAATTGGATAAAATTTTAATAATGAGAATAATACTACTAATGGTACATAATTGCACAAATTCTTATTTTGGTCCTTGTAACTTTCAAAGGAAGCACTAATTTACATAAATGCGTTTTTGGTCCATCAGCTTTCGCATCAAAACTTGTACTAGACCGACGGACTGTCGAACCACCATTGTGAGACTTCAATCACTGCCTCACTTCAACATTCAATACTTGCAGGAGATTTTTCACTGGGATCGGTGAACTGACGATGATTGATTTTTTTGCGCTAATTGTAGAACAGACAATTTCATCTTGCTCTAGTCCAGCTAGAGTTTAGCCAGCAAGATGCTTATCAGCATCTGTGAGGCTCGATTTTCTTATCTGGTGTACTTCATTGGTTTTTAGCTCCAAATCCTTTGAACTTATTTTTTTCTAAAGAATTCCCACACATAAGAGAACTAGGGCCTAAAACTCCTTCAATTATCATTCAAACAGGGCAATAATTCAAGAATTTAATTCTAGTGAGTTAGTGTGATAACAACTCATCATGCTACATTCATAGAGAATTATTTTCCTAAGCAGGGCGATATTGGTCAAGACTTATCTCTTTATAAAACTATGAACCATACCATTTTCATTGTTGAAGTTTAAAGGATTTGAGTAGGAGTCATTTTAATGATAATAGATCAGTTCCTATTTTCACAAATACATCGTCTAAATCAAATCATATTGACATTGCTGGTCCGAGTGGGAATAACTTAACAAATGATAAATTAATTTATCGATCTAAACCTTGACGAACAAGTCATCCACAAAATCCCTGTCATTGATTTGAGATCGAAGGGGAAGCATTTATAGTTACTCCGAATGATGAAGAGACAAGAAATATAACTAAGGCTCTTATATGCCCTGCTAAATAAAAATGGTTAAAAGCAATAGATGAGGAGATGTAGTCAATAAAATCTAACCAAGTGTGAAAATTATTGATCTACTTATTGGCCAAAAAGCTATTGGAAATAAATTGATTCTCAAAATCAAATGTAAGATAGAGGGTTGTATCGAAAGATTCAAAGTTCTCCTAGTAGCTAAGGGGTACACACAATCGGAAGGAATTATTTGTGAAGAAATTTTTTGACCTTTTGTACGATGTAGTTCAATAAGACTAATTTTGTCCATAGTGGCTAAGTTGGATCTTGAATTGCATCAAATGGATGTGAAAACTGCATTTCTCAATGGAGAACTGGAAGAAGAAATCTATATGGAACAATCTGTAGGTTTTGTGAAAAAAGGCAAAGAAAATAAAGTATACCGCCTTCAAATATATATTTATGGGCTTAAATAATATTCTAGATGATGGTACTTATGTCTCCATAATAGGATCATATAGAATGAATTTGTTATAATTCACGAAGACCATTGTGTGTACATCAAAAGATGCAAAATAATTTTGTGATCTTAAAATTGTATGTAGGCGACATACTAATAACTGCAAGTGATATTAATTTTGTAAAATAAACAAAAGAATGGTTATCAACTACTTTTGAGATGAAAGATATGGGTGAAGCAGCATACATTCTTGGACTTAAGATTTCAAAAGACCAATCAAAGAGATTGTAATCTCTTACACAAGAACCTTATATTAAAAAAGTTATTAAACTTTAATATGAAAGATAGCAAACCCATAAACACTCCAATTGTAAAAGTGAAGCTTTATCAAATGATGTGCCCTTAGACACCACATGAGAAGGAATAAATGAGAAAAGTTTCTTCTGCTAATGCATTCGAAAGTCTTATGTATGATATGATGTGTACTAGACCGTATATTTATTATGTCATTGGGTTAGTTAGAAGATATCAATCCGACCTAGGACCATAACATTGAAAAGCAATTAAAAGGAAATTAATGTATCTCAAAGGCATAGTCGACTATTTCTTATGTTATAAAAGAAAAGATCTGAAACTCCAAGGCAACATTCATGTTGATTGGGGAGGAGATTTAGATGAAATAAAATCCACTTTTGGATATGCATTCTTGCTTAACAGTGGAGCCATATCATGGAGTAGCAAGAAGCAGTTATCCATAGCCTTGTCTACTATGAAAGCTGAATTTTTAGTACTTTTATTTGTTGTGCAAGAAGTTGTTTGGATTAAACATTTTCTAGTTTACTTTGGTGTGTATAAAAAATGTTTTTGAGCCTATCACAATCGATTGTGATAGTCAAAATATGAGCCGTGGAAGTTGGAAAGTCAAAATATGAGGTTCAAAAAGAAGTTTTCCAGAAAATTCAGCTTTTGGAACCAGATGGTTCTTCACAGAGGCCTTCATGGCCCGTGGTGCTCTTCATGAGCCGTCGAAACCAATCGTGAAGGTACACTGGTGAAATGGAATTTTGAAGAAGCGAACACGAATGGATCCACGGCCCATGGTGCAAACCACGAGCCGTGATGACATCCGTAAACCCACATCCCCAGACTTCAGTTTAGGGTGAGTACTATAGGAGGGACCACGAACCATGGTAGACACTCCGAGGAACTCACCTCTGCAAACCTAAGTCCAAGTCCCTCACCACGACCGCCACCATGAGCCGTGGTGGGCTTCACAGACCATAGTGGGCCTTCTGTCCAGTGGTCCATTCAATTTTCATCTTAAGGGTGTTTTTGTCATTACCCACTTTTTCATATTACTAGTTGGATGTTTTTAGTCCCTTTTCCCCTTGACATATAAATACCCAAAAACCCTTTAATATCTTATTCCCTCTCAAAAATCTAGTACAAAAATCATCTCATTAAGAATTTCCTCTTCCAAGGTCTTTCTTCTTCCTCAAGTCAAGTTAGGGATCCAAGGTCAAGATCAAGTCTCCATTACTAGAATATTGCACTTAGGTGTTTAAATTACCAAGGTTTGTGGAAATTTATTCATGGTTTCTTTCACCCATGGAATCCCAAGTTTTCTTTTCAAAATCTCATATGAATTCTTCTTCTAAAAGTCCTAATTTCATGAATTTGCACAGGGTCTTCTTAATTATGATGTATTTCATTGTTAATAGTCTAATTATATATAATTCATAATACATTACATGATTTCAAGTTGAATTTCAATGATCCATGCTATATACTACTTTCAAGTATGTTTTCAAGGATTTATGATCATTAATTATGAAGGATTTCTATGAATGGTTCATGGATTTTTATCAAGGCTTATGAATGACTCATGAAAGATAATAATGATGTTTCAATCAAGTGACCATGAATTATGTAAGGTTTGCCCATGATATGAAAGAAATCATGAAATAGATATCGTTACTAGAGGCGAGAGTCTGTATGAATTATGTTATGATCATGATATGTTGAAGGAGTTATTCTTATGATTTTTAAGTATTTATGATGAACTTGGTACTACTATATTCTTACCATCTTCAAAGCATATAATATATGATATTCAGTTGAGAGTTGACCTAGCACTGAGTGGACCTTGGGATAATAGACTCACCCATTAGTACATGCATAAGACCATTAGCAGAACTTCCATTGTCCTATAACTATGTGCCACCATAGGAAGAAGGATCACCTGTTACTAGAGGCCTGATTCTTTAAAAAGGGTTACTAGTTAGTTGAGGCATGATTCCTTAGTAGCTTAGTGGATCCACTTAGGCATTACAGAGTCTACCTTGGAAAGTAGCCTCTCCCTTCTCATTGTGGGAGTACATCAGAACTTTATGTTATAGCTCACATAGTCTCATATGTCGGTGAACAGTATCTCTCACGAAGACTTATGGATCTCAAAGTGACGTTCACTATCCCACTCATGTATATACTATGTTATAAGTCCCCATTTCATGTTTTATGATGCATTGACCACATTTTTATGATGCTTAAATTTTTTCAAGGTTTTATTCATGTCTTAAGATATTGGTCATACATCTCATATTCATATTGATTATGTCTTACTTTCATTGTTCATGCATGATTCTCACATAATTAGTGCATTTTATATACTAACGCATATTTTTGCCTACATTATTTTATAATTAAGGGTCCAACATTGACGCTCATTATTCCAGTCGTGGCTAGAAATTTAGTACTTTTTCTATTGTTGGTGAGTCCTCGTGCTTTGAGGACAAAACATTTATCTTTTTATTATTCTTATGATTTTTTATATATGTTGTTATGGATGATCTAGGAGCTTGTCTTATTTCTCCATCTAGACTTAGTAGAGGCATGTTTAGAGGTTCATGAGTTGTAGCTTTATTTTATTCGGAGAAGTTATTTGAGTTTCTTCTTATTCAAGGTTTTTAGTTTGAGACTTATCTTCTACTTTATGATTTTATTAATGTCTTTTTCTTAACTTATGTATGTGATGTATGGTAAGAGTCTTGGTTGGAGCCTATCTTGGGTTGTGACAAACTTGATATCAGAGTACAAGGTTTAAAGTGTTCTAGGAAATCTAACATGCTGCGTCAAATAGAATTTTGTTCATTGATGTGATGCGCGCCACATCTGTGAATGGAAGGCTATGATACATTTTAGACAACTTCACTTCTTTCATGATTTTATCGTGCGGTAGAGTTGAACTCTTAAGTTTTTCCTTCTAATGATTGTTCTTTGCGATTACAGAACTATGCCTCTATGAAAAGCTCCCATGAGAAGGAATGCTAGAGAAGAGAAACAAGCTCAGAATGACCCAATGGCCGAGCAAGTGACTCATATAGAATTTAGGGCGACATTTCAACTGCTTGCTCAAGCTATGGCATCACAAGACAACCAGAAATTTATAGCTCCCGTGAACCCAAATATGGGTACGGCAGCATTAAGAGTTCATGACTTTACTAGGATGAATCCCCCAAAGTTTCATGGGTCCAAGTTGGGTGAGAATACACAAGATTTCATTGAAGGAGTTCAAAAGATTGATGATATTATGGGGGTGATGTCGGTGGAGAAGGTGGATTTTGCCACTTATTAATTGAAAGGAGTTTCTCAAATATGGTTTAGTCAATGGAAGGTTGAGAGAGCTAAGGATTCGAGTCCCATTTATTGGGAGGAGTTTAAGGATACAAGAATTTATCAACTAAGATTCAAGAATTTATCAACTTGAAATAAGGAACCTTGAGGGTACAGGAATATGCCTTGAAGTTCAGACAATTGTCAAAGTATGCTCCGTTCATGGTTGCCAACCCTAGAGCTCATATGAGCAAGTTTGTATCGGGAGTTTTGGATTGGTGTCTAAGGAATGGAAAACCTCCATTTTGATCAAGGAGATGGACATCTTTAGGCTCATGACACATGCTAAATAAATAGAGGAAGAGAAGTTGAAACAGAGGTCTAGTTTGCTAGTGATTCGGTACCCCATTTTAAAAATGGTAGACATCTTTTTCCCACTTGCCATAAATGTGGTAAGAATCACCTAGGAGTGCATGGACGACAAGGATGGTTACTATGGGTGTGGTGAAATTAAACATAAGAGGGGGGATTATTCGGCAGCTTCTAAAAGAGGAAGAGAGATTCATCAACAGACTCAGTATGGTACTTCATTTGGTATGTTGTGAGTTCTTCGATTTTGATGTTATTATTTTTATGGATCGACTTCATGTTCGTTATGCCATGATTGACTTTAGAACCCGAGTGGTTGAATTTTCATGTTAGTTGAAGTGTTAGCTACTCATTTCTACTTTTACAAATCCCTATGTTTCAGCTTTTTCATGTCTTTTCATATGCATGCATGTTCATGAAGTTGATTTAAAACTATGTTTTATGTTAAGTTCAAAATTCATTTTTTATGCATTTTAAAGGTTTCATTTTATTTGTGTTGGGTTGATAGTCCTCTTTTCATGTCCTATTCATGCTAGCTTGAGTCCCATTCTAGGACGAATGCTCCCAAGGGGAATATTATAAGACCTTGGAAGTTGAAAAGTCAAAAAATGAGGTTCAAAGAGAAATTTCCTAGAAAATCTCAGCTTTTAGCACTAGGTGGTCCTTCACAAATCCCTTCAAGAGCCGTGGAGAGCAACCATGAAGGTACACTAATAAAATGGAATTTTGGAGAAAGGACCACGAATGGCTCCATGGCCCGTGGTGTGAATCATGACCTGTGATGACATACGTAAATCCACCTCCTCAGACTTCATTTAGGGTGAGTACCACAGGAGGGACCACGACCTATGGTGGACACCACGGCCGTGGTGGCTCCGCTGAAGTAACCTCCCCAAACCTAAGTTCAAGTCCCTCACTATGACCACCACCATGGGACGTGGTGGGATTTACGAACTATGGTGGGCCTTCTGTCCAATAGTTCATTCAGTTTTTATCTTGGGGTGTTTTGGTCATTACCCACTCTTTCATATTACTAGTTGGACGTTTTTAGGCCCTTTTCCCCTTGACTTATAAATACCCAAAATCCTCTTTAATATTTTATTCCCTCTCAAAAACCTAGAACAAAAATCATCTCTCTAATAATTTCCTCACCCAAAGGTCTTTCTTCCTGTCATCCATGGGCCATTTCACCATTGGAGTCCCAAGTTTTCTTCCCAAAATCTCTTATGAATTCTTTTTTTAAAAGCCCTAATTTTATGAATTTACATTGGGTCTTCTTAATTATGGTGTATTTCATTGTTATTAGTTTAATTATTTATAATTCACAATACATTGCATGATTTCAAGTTGAATTTCAATGATCCATGCTATATACTACTTTCAAGTATATTTTCAAAGATTTATGATCATTAATTATGAAGGATTTCTATGAATGGTTTATGAATTTTTATCAAGGCTTATAAATGACTCATGAAAGATAATAATGATGTTTCAAGCAAGTGACCATGAATTATGTAAGGTTTTCCCATGATATGAAAGAAATCATGAAATAGATGTCGTTACTAGAGGCGAGAGTCTGTATGAATTATGTTATGATCATGATATGTTGAAGGAGTTATTCTTATAATTTTCAAGTATTTATGATGAACTTGGTATTACTATATTCTTACCATCTTCAAAGCATATAATATATGATATTTAGTTGAGAGTTGACCTAGCACTGAGTGGACCTTGGGATAAGAGGCTCACTATTAGTAGAGGTATGAGATCGTAAGCAGAAACCCCATTGTCCCATAACTACGTGCCACCATAGGAAAAAGGATCACGTGTTACTAGAGGCCTGATTCTTTAAAAAGGTTCACTAGTTAGTTGAGGCATGATTCCTTAGTAGCTTAGTGGATCCACTTAGGCATTACAGAGTCTACCTTGGAAAGTAGCCTCTCCCTTCTCATTGTGGGAGTACATCAGAATTTTATGTTATAGCTCACATAGTCTCATATGTCGGTTAACAGTATCTCTCACGAAGACTTATGGATCTCAAAGTGACATTCACTATCCCACTCATGTATATACTATGCTACAAGTCCTCATTATCATGTTTTATGATGCATTGACCACATGTTTATGATGCTTAAATGTTTTCAAGGTTTTATTCATGTCTTAAGATATTGGTCATGCATCTCATGTTCATATTGATTATGTTCTATTTTCATTGCTCATGCATGCTTCTCACATACTTAGTGCATTTCATATACTAACACATACTTTTGCCTATATTGTATTATAATAAAGGGTCCAACGTTGACGCTCATTATTCCATTCGTGGCTAGAGTACTTCTTCTATTGTTGGTGAGTCCTCATTCTTTGAGGACAAGACATTTATATTTTCATTGTTCTTATGATTTTTTTGTTATATATGTTGTTATGGGTGAGATAGGATCTTATCTTATTCCTCATCTAGACTTAGTAGAGGCATGTTGAGAATTTCATGAGTTGTTGCTCTATTTTATTCGGACAAGTTATTTGAGTTTCTTCTTATTCAAGGTTTTTAGTTTGAGACTTATCTTCTGCTTTATGATTTTATCAATGTCTTTTTCTTATCTTATGTATGCGGTGTATGCTAAGAGGCTTGGTTGGAGTCCATCAGGATTCTAATCCTCGTGTCACGCATAAGGCCTAGCTTGGGTCATGACAGAAACCCATCGCATGTGATGTTTATGAGAGATATGTGAAGTCATTGGTTTACATAGATGCTGATGTATTCATATTTTATTTTTCTTAAGCATGTTCATGTAAATTCACATTATTGAAGTTAATGTTGATTTAGGCCTAATTTTCATTCTTGTTGGTTCATATACATATATCATTTTTTATACTTTTGTACATAAAATTCTAATAATAAAAAGTATGTCAAACAGATAAAAAGATTGGCCTATTCGCAAATACAATTACCTTTATTGTCTAAGAGACAAGTAGAGAGGAGACAACTATAAACTAACTATTGTCATAAGTGGTGATAATAGAGAGCTGATAGTTTATAATTAGTATGTCATTTGTTAATTTTTGTTTAATCATATGTGATCATTGAAAATGAGTTAGTCTGTTTCTAAGTCCAGATGTGAGTTCTGAAGAATAAAATGATTAGTAGATTTGTGAACTCAAAGTTAGACATGAGTTGTCTAAACTATCATCTACACAATATTTAATTAATGAAAGACATACACTCCATGCAAAAGCAGACAGTACTGTGATACATATTTCATACCATGTATGCATATAATGACCTATAAGGGTGATACAATTTTAGTCTCTACTTGTTATCGTGTGAAGCCTAGAAAATTATAAGTAATTTTCATATTTTACCCTCATAACTTTAATCAGTTTCTTGAGATTCAATTTGGTGTTTACTATCTTAGTATGTTGCCAAGAGATCATGCTTGATTCGTTCTGGCAGAATATTTTTAGAAAAACATATCATAATGAGATTAAGAGATTCATGAGATGAGGAAGGTCATTGGATATTATCACATCAATTGTGTTCATTGACATACTTTATATTTTTCTATGAGACAAGTACATAGTGATGAACTCAGAATTAAGCAAAAGAGATGATGAGAAATATGAATGTGACAAATGATCTAGGATACTGCATATGATAATCTACTCTAAGTTTCATTGATAGAGATGTGGTATATTCCTAATAGATGTATAGAAACGAAGCTCTCAAAGTATGCACTAGTCACATGGTCTAGTTGTAATGTAAGAAAGTTACAAAATAGAAATGAGAGTTGGCCCACTATGTGTGAGTGGCAGATGAAGAAAATTGAATTGGGTCACCTGTATGGGTCAACCCGAATTCATATTAATATATAAATAATATATAATAATTATATTTATTTATTATTATTAAAAGAGAAGAGACACAACTATTTGAAAAGTTGTGTCCCTTTAGAATTATAAAAGTGTTCTCACAGGAGAAACCAATAATTTTTTTCCTAATAAAAAAATAAAGGAATTCTTCTTTCTTCCTCTCTTCCCTCTTCCTTCTTTATTCTCTAATTCCAGAAAAATTTCTGTGAAGATTTCTTCTTCATAAAGTGAACAAACTTCTGTAGCAGGTACGATTTTAGACTATGGCCTTTGTGGCTAATGGTGGACTAGGTTCCCGTCATCGGCTGGGTCTAGAGGCAAGGGGTAATAGTGATAAGGGGGATATGGGTTCTCCTAAGCTAAGAGTAGGATCGTGGAATATAGGGTCACTAACGGAAAAGTCCATATAACTAGCGAAGATTCTCAAAAAGAGAAAGATTAACATAGGTTATGTCTAGAAGATCACATGGGTAGGTGCCAAGGCACAGGATGTATATGGGTTTAAGTTGTGGTACTCGGGAGGCTCAAAAGATAGAAATAAAGTAGGTATTTTAGTAGATGGAGACCTTAGGGAGCGTGTGGTAGAGGTTAGTAGGATCAATGATAGATTGATGACGATCAAGCTAGTTGTGATTGGGCTAATTGTGAACGTTATTAGTGCTTATGCGCCTCACATGGGCCTGGATGAGGAGGTCAAAAATATCTTTTGGGAGGATTTGGATGAGGTAGTGAGAGGTATACCAAATTTTGAAAAGATTTTCATTTTTAGAGATTTTAATGGCCATATCGATGCTACCTATTGGCTTTAAAGATGTTCATGGGGGCTTTGGTTTTGGGGAGAGGAATAGAGGTGAAGCGTCACTTATAGATTTTTCTAAAGCCTTTGAGTTGGTATTCCTAACTTGTATTTTCCAAAGAGGTAAAATCACTTGGTTACTTTTCAAAAAATGGTAGTTAAGACTCGGATTAATTACTTACTCCTTTAGAAGGGCAATAGAGGTCTTTGTAAGGATTTCAAGGCTATTTCGAGTGAAAATCTTACTACCTAGCATAGGCTTTTGGTTAAGGACTTGAAGACTAAGAAGAATTGGAAGAAGAAGACTATTTATGACCGACCAATGATTAGATGGGGTGGCTTGACCCCCACCCTTTCTCGGGAGATGGTGGAAAAGTTGACTGGTATGGGGGCATGGAGTAGTAGCGGGAATGTGAACAACATGTGTGATATGACTTCTAGTTGCATTAGGGAAAAATCTACTGAGGTACTAAGGGTTTCGAGAGTGAACTTTAGTGGTCATCAAGGAGATTGCTAGTAGAAAGGAAAGGTCCAAGACAAAGTGACAGCAAAGAAGGTTGTGTATACTAAGTGGTTAGACTGTGTATGAGGAAGAAAAGCCGGCTCTTAAGGAAATATATGAGACGACAAAGACAGAAGAGAAGTTTGCGATTACGGCTACTAAGATAGTAGCTTTCGAACATTTATATGTAAACTAAGGAATAAAGGTGGGGATAAGAGATTGTATAGAATTGCATAAGAGAGAGAGAGAGAGAGAAAGAGAGAGAGAAAGGCTAGCGACTTGGATCAAGTACACCAAGGATGAGGAAGGCAAGGTGTTGGTAGATGATACCTCCATTAAATAAAGCTGGCAAGCATACTTCCACAAACTCTTAAATGAAGCAGGGGACATAGACATTGTGCTAGGTGAATTGGCGCACTCTAAAAGGCTTTGGGATTTTGGGTATTATAGGTGTTTTAGGGTTGAGAAGGTTACACGTGCTATCAATAGGATGAGAAGGGAAGAGCGACCTGACTCGATAATATTCCGGTAGAATTTTGGAAGAGCACGTACAAGGCAGATATGGAGTGGTTGACTAGACTGTTTAATGCTATTTTTAAGATAGAAAAAATGCCCGACGAATGGAGGTGACGTACAAGGGTTCCATGTATAAGAACAAGGGTAATATCTAAAACTATAACAATTATAGGGGTATCAAATTGCTAAGTCATACTATGAAGGTCTGGGATAGAGTGGTGGAGATGAGGGTAAGGGGAGGGGTGTCTATTTTCAAGAATTAATTTGTATTCATGCCGGGTGATCGACTACTGAAGCAATCCATCTTGTGCGGAGATTGGTGGAGAAACATAGGGAATGATAGAGTGACCTATATATGATGTTCACTAATCTAGAAAAGGCTTATGTCAAAGTTCCGAGGATGTCCTATAGAGTTGTTTGGAGTGTCTTCTATGGCGGATAAGATGAGAGAAACAAGTTTGAGATGGTTTGGGCATGTGCAGAAGAGGTGTGTTGATGCCCCAATGAGGAGGTGAGAGAGGTTGGTTGTAGGGGGTATGCGGAGGAGTATGGATAGACTGAAGAAGTATTGGGGAGAGATTGGACATGACACAACTTCATATTACTAAGGACATGACTTTAGATAGGAAGGAGTGGAGGTCGCGTATTAGGGACGAAGGTTAGTAGGGCTAGAGGGTTGTGTTGCTTTGCGAAGGTTTAGTAGATGTTGTAGGACTAATTCTTGCCATACGGTGGTTTATTATATTTCAATTATCACGTCATTTTGTTGTTATTATTGTTTCTCTCTTGTTGACTATAACTGTTTTTCTTTTTAAATGATATATTTTCTTCATTGTTTTCTTCTTCTTGTACTTGGGTTTGATATACTTGAGCCGAAGGTCTTTTGGAAATAGTCTTTCTACCTCCACAAGGTAGTGATAAAGTCTGCATACACTTTACCCTCCACAGATCCCACTTTGTGAAATTTTACAGGATATGTTGTTAAATTTGATCACTTTTCGCTCGAGTTTATTAATAAATACCATCTTTTACTACATTCCTTTCTTGTGTTGGGCTATTTGAGTCATTTTAGACTCAATTTAATGAATGAATTATGAGTACATAATTTGCCCCCAAAAAAGGGGGCAATAAGGGAAAAAACATTGCTTTTTTTGGTTATTATCCTTGTCTTAGGAAAAGTGGCTAACAAATAGTTGTATACTTGCGCGACCTCTAACAAATGATTCATATTTGTCTTTTTTATTAACAATTTATATTACTAAATAAAAAATTATTTTTAAATTTTATGAAATTGCTACGTTGCTTTAAAATAATTCCACACATTATTTTTTACCTCTTCAAACTCGATTCAAATGGGGATAAAAATCAAACCCCTGTTTTATTCCCTTCAAATATTGCAACGCCAGTGATTGAATCAGAATGCTACAAAGAAACTCAAAGTGATCTATTAATCTTAGGGAAACTACAAAAAAATATAATATAACTTACATAAATCACATATTGTAAGAAGTAAATTGCATTTTATTCCTATCCTTTATCAATTTACAAAAATCACTTAAAATTTGTTCCATCTGGATACATAATAGTCACCCGAATACATAAATTTTGATATATTCGAATACATTAATTAACAAATCAATTGAGCTAAAAAAGAAATTATGTATCCGGATACATCCTGTGGTATCCGGATACATTAATTCAGATACATTAATTAACAAATTAGTTGAGCTAAAAAAGGAAAAGAGAGTAGCAATTATCCGAATACATTAATTCATATACATTAATTTCAGAAAATAGTTCATCCGGATACATCCTGTGGTATCCGAATATATTAATTCGGATAAAGAGAGAAGCAATTATGTATCCATAAAAATTAATTTGGATACATTAATTCAAAAAAATGGTCCATCCGGATACATTCTGTGGTATCTGGATACATTAATTCGGATAAAGAGAGTAGCAATTATGTATCCAAAAAAATGGGTTTTAGGTGTAAAAATAAGGATTTTTGCAATGGTAGGGAATATTTGAAGATATGGTAAATAAAGTAGTGAATATAGGTAATTTTTTCCTAGAATATACTCAATTGTAAAACTATTTACCTAAATTGGATACAACCCAAATTATTTACCGTTAATGAACTCATAGCGCAAACTATTTATTCTCTTACCCCACTTTCTCCTTTCTTATTTCGCGCATGACGTCATCATCACTGTTTTGAATTAATCTTTTGTGATACTCCATCGGTATATTGATACTATATCGGTATCATATAGGATTGAGTTTAATTCTCTGTGATACTCCGTCGGTATATTGATACTATGTCGGTATCATATATGATTGGACTTTTTTTAAGAAATAAAAATTAAACAATCAAGAGAAAATTATTAAAGTCACAATCTTATATATTAATCTCTGAATTAGTAGAAAATGTATTATTTGTGATACTCCGTCAATATATTGATATCATATCGGTATCATATAGGACTGAGTTTAATCCTCTGTGGTACTCTGTCGGTGTATTGTTACCCTATTGGTATCATATAGAGTGGGTGTTGACATCAGCGCACGAGTTTTAAAATAAAAATATGTCATTTTAAAATAAAAAAGAGGTATGAAAGTAATGGGACATTTAAGAATAAATATTTGATATAATTATTCTTTTCCCAAACAATTACTCGACTTTGTAATATCTGACCCGTGAAAAATGATTCATTTTCCAATAATCAATATTCCCCCTGCGCCAGGGTGACTGACGGGAATAAAAGAGGGGATTGTTTTTTCCTAATTGGGTCAGGTTTGGGTCGGATTTGGAGGGGTAAAAATTAACAAGTGAAAGTTATTTATAAAGTCACGTGACAATTTTCCAATGAAAAAACAAGAAAAATATTGTTTTTAGCCTAATAAACATTGGTATGTTAACAAAAAAAAAAAGGTGTCATTTGTTGGATGATGAAATATGTGAACCTTTTTTTAACAAGGAATATATCAATTCTAAATCACAAAATTAAGAGTATATCAGTCCCTTTTTTTATCTTTATAAAATACCTTGGTCATTAATCAAATGGTTCAAATATTTCCCTGGTAAGCCACCTCACCATCCCCAACACACTTTTACCCCTTCCTTTCTTCTTCCTCCACTAGCAAACTTTATAAATTAATTATAAATACACAAGAATAGAATTATATTTCCTGTCTGAATCCTTGTTATTCTCAAGTGCAATGAAGAAACATGGAATCTTAATAACAGCAATCTCGATAGTGGTTAGATTTAAAAAGAAAATTTATTGAACATTGATATAATGCCCAAGTGTTGTTAAAAGTAATGATATGCAATTAAGAGTTGAAAGATATTTGTGAAGAAAAATGAAGTCCGCACAAAAGTAAAGTCAGTCATTTTCTTCTTTAGCTAAAAACATTTTCCCTGGGGAAAAAGACAACTTTTTATGATAAAACATCAAAAAAAAAGTAAACTTTTCTCAGAAAATAATTATGTGAACCAAACATTCACGGAGCTAAAAACCAGAAGGCATAGGTTCAACTAACATATTTATAAACGGCACTCAAAAAGGTAGCTGGTTTTAATAACCATTTAAAACAAATCTATTATTAAAAAGCTATTTGAAGTTCAACCATAATTGATAAGCTGAATATTGAACTATCAAAGCTTTACTTCAAACCAAAAGGTAAACATAGGTGCAATGAGTTGCGCTTTCCTTTTCCTATCATAATACATTTCCGCCATGTTGTCCTCTTCACCTCGAGAATTTCTATAATTTAATTGATAAAAATCAAAATGACACTAGAAACAACACATTCCTATGACAAGCCAGATAGTGAATAACTAGTGATAGAGTCTGAAGACAAATATGGGGCTCTGGAGGTCTATGAAGTTCTTATCTTCATCCAGTGACTGTATGTATATGTCTTCCCGTGGTTCTTCATTCACTCCGGTCTGTGTGGCATATTCCAAACCCATCTCGTAGTCCACCTGCAAAACAAAACAATGAAACCATATAGTAGTTCATTGATCCAGATTATAGCATTAGCAGGTTTTGGGGAACCATCTCAATTTCCAATTTTACAGCCAGTCAGGTTACTCGAACCACTTTCTTTGTCAAAATCAAAAACAACATCCAGTCAAGTTGAATGTAGAAGTACTTGACCATGATGTCGTACATAAACTTCTCTATTCTAGAATAACATATATACAAGGATCATACCTTTTCGACATGTTGAGCGAGCTTTTCTCTGAATGTATCTTTCGTTACTGAATTAACTGAAACTTGTTTTAGTAGGTCAACATTGTCATCCTTAAAGCGTCTCTTTTTTGATGCATGCACATTTGTTGTCTGTTTTAGGAGATCATATATAGCAGCAGTAGCACTAGGAATATACCTGCATCCAGCAGAAAAATGGTATTGAATTTGACTGATGAAACATAAATTATTAATATGAGCCTTAAATGATCCGGCTTACTTGCTCAAATTTCGCTTCCTTTCCTGCTGCTCACGAGCATGAATCCTTTTTACAATTTTTGATTTGAGCTGATTGCAGCATTGCTGAATAGCTGTCTGGAACATTGATTCTATTAGCGTACTGAAAAATTGCTCAATGATTTCTCAAGTGCAGACAATAGAAATTACCTTGACAGCAGAAGATATCTCACTTATGTCGTCTCCAATATACTCCTTGCCAGTCCCTTTAAAGGGGATTTTGGTACTAACAATGCTCACAAAGACACCAATTTTGTCTTGTGTTTGGTTGATCTTGTAACTGTTCCAACTAAAAGTGGCATCTTATTACACTGTCTGCAGTTCAATTTGCAGCAATATTCCCACCCTCACCCATAAAGGGAAAACCCAACATAAAGTGGAAAGCAAAAGAATACGAGACATAAGAGGAGCCTCAAAGGAAAACTAGGAGTTTTTTTTTTTAACCTTTCTGGTGTGGGAAAAACTGGACTACTGGAGTCCACAAAAGATTACATCCTCTATTATACTTAGGAGAAAAACATTTTCTATGAGAGGACTTGCAGAGTTTCTTAGTTTCTTTATGAATGAGAAGTGTGAGATGTGAGCAACTTCATAGACTTTAAATGCCTTACTTGATTCTCTTCAAAGCAGTCCTGGTAACAACATCAGCACCTTGCTCAAAAAGAAGTGGAATCCGATTAGCAAATCGGAAAACATTCAGCCCCTAAAATTTAGTCAGGGATAGTGCAACAATATGAGATCAGGAAGTTCAGAAGACAAAAAAGTTGTAACAATGAGGCTAAGACCAACTGATGCATCATCAGGCAATAAGCTAGGAGAAGCAACAAAAGTTTTATGGATTAGAAATTTCAAACAGTGACAGTTGCTTCACTTTATTCTTTCTTTTTCACTGATCGGTTATTAGAAAAAGAAGGAAACACTAATCATCCAACCAACAGAAGTTCAACATCTATTTATTACAGAAATATGGGAAGACCAGAGGATGTGCCCAAAAATTACTTGTTATAGCTCCTAGGAAATATATCCTTAACACCAGGCGATTCCCTCAAAAGCCTAACCATAATAGTAACATTAAGCTTAAAATCAAAGAAAAAGAGCCATCATATAGTGCTTCCACAATCATTTGATCAGGTTCTAACAAATAAATCAATTTAGGGCTGTTCTCGGTTGTACCTGAATACCAAACTGAAAAAAGTCACATCGGTTAAACAATCTCAGTATTGGGAAAACGTTGCAGGATACTGAGCTAATTTATATACTTATCAATATTGGGTTCGGTGGTCAAGTATCCCTATTTATTAACCGAACCATATGGGACCAATATACAGATAAGGGCTAGGGATTCAAGGTTGAGCCATTCACCATTTCACCTCAGCACGCATCTCTCCATTCTCTCGTCTCTCCCATTGCTGTCTCTCTGGCATGTGATTCAGGGTTGAGCCATTCACCATTTCACCTCAGCGCGCATCTCTCCATTCTCTCATCTCCCCCGTTGCTGTCTCTCTGGCATGTTGGCAGCACCCCAACTGGCGATTTGCATCCAATTCTTTGGAATCTTTTGCTTCTAATATCAAACTCACTTTCTATTTTGATCCCATTTTCATTTACACAGACATAACTCAAAGTTTGATCCATGATTTCTCTATCTACTTCAAGAATTCAAGCTGCATTTGATTTCATGGAAATCAAAGCAAAACACCAGATTGGACCTTTTACAAGCTCAATTTACCCGAAGCGAAAATGCTTCCTTCAATTAAAGAAAGCCTACTTTGACTTTTGCAATACCTCCTGTCAAGAAAATGGAGTAAAAAACAGAGTACTTTGTCCAGAAAGTGGAAGATACCTTGGAGAAGAAGCGCCCTACAGAGGAGTAAGGCAAAGACCATGAGGAATATTTGCAGCAGAGATTCATGACCCACCCAAACTGCTCAGAAAACCGAACCAACCAATATCTTACCAGTTCGGTCTCACGAGAGCATATCTACAAATCAATGGCCGATTCTCGCAACTGATATATACAAATACCGACCCAACCAAACAGATAAGCATTCCTAAATCAAATCATCTTTAACTACTTATCAAATGCAGATAAATGCATTCTGGTGACTCCTTTGCTTCTAAAATTGGAGATACAACATATTGAATAGACACAATCAGTTTCAGGACTAAGCATACTACGTTCTCCATGTTTTATATACTTTACCATAAGGGAGATTCTTACTTGTTTAACATCTTTCCCACCAACACTAACTCCAGCTTCCACAATGAATGGATGACCTTCGAATACTTGAGCACTGGACAGAAGACATAGTAGCTTTTAACACTTCTATGATTTGTATTATCCAATCAAAGGATTCATTACAAGAAGTAGATGAAGAACTTCATATATGATACAACCTTCCTGAAAAGGTAGCAACCATATCTGGGTGCAGCTCCTTTATAATGCCAAGACGTAGATTATATTCTCCAGCAGGACTTAAAATCTGCAATATGGCTTAGAAATCATATGCATGAGATAACTGGGAATCACCAAAACATTTATAGTTTGGTGTTGCTAAAGGCAATTGGAAAGAGGCAAGAATTTCAGAGAGAGTAACTTACATCACCACTGGGATCATCAAATTTGGCTTGACGAAACAACTGATGGATGCGAACTATTTGCTGTGGTGTTAGAGATTTAACTGACATTTTGGGGCTAAAATATTGACCCATTTCCCCTAGAATGTAAAAGAATATTCTATTTTAGATATTATGTACAATGAATGAAGCCAGCCTTATAGTTATGTAAGAGCCCGTTTGGATTGGCTTTAAGTTGGTCAAAACCAACTTAAAGCCCCTTTTTAGCTTTTGTACGTGTTTGCCTAATGCTGACTTTAAGCCATAAAGTTCTTAAAGTCAGTCAGAAATGAAAAGTTAGGATTTCTAACTTTTTTTTCCAAAGTGCTTAAAGTCATTTTCTTTGACCATGGAATTACTTTTATATCCTTTATATTTTAACTAAATTCTCAAACTACCTTTTTATATTCTTTTAACCCTAAAATTCACATCATAAGCACTTTTATCCAAACACTCAACTGCTTATTTATAAAAATAACTTTCAGCACTTTAAAGTTCTAAAAGCACTTTATACATAAAAGTTAATTTTTTTAAGCCTATCCAAACGGACTCTAAGTGAATGAGTAGTAAGCTATAAATATATGCATATAAATACAAAGGATAGAAATGTTCATTATGATGTTGCTGACACTGGAAATTTCAATATCCATGACGAAAGATTGGTGTATTAATGTTAGATGTGTTGATACTAAGTAAAAGGTTTTTAAGAGAGAACAATACACAAAACCATCTGAAATGCAACTCTAGCAAGGCTATGCTCAGTATATCACATGAATTCTCATTACAGTTCCAGAATCACTTGAAATATTACAATGCCAATCAACCTAACAGTAGGAGCATAGTTCTCAACATATTACATATTTCACATGCCTGGCCACACATATCAGAAAAATTTCCAGAGCCAGAATCAACCAAAACATAGTATTCATGTAACTCAGATTTTCTTGTGAAACTTATGCTTCAAATTTTGCTTGTGTCCGATTTTAAAGTATAGTGGCTACCAAGGAACTTAATGCTCAAACTAAGACTATATTTGACCTCGTCAAGGTATTTTCTTACTTTGTTATGTAGTTTGCATTCATACCCGCTACCAGCCATCAATTTAAGTTTTTCCTCTCTACATTATTATTTGTTGAAGACATAATATTAAGTAAATAAAAGTGTGCCAAAGTTTTCCAGTAGTCTCACCGCCACCAAGTATCAAAAAGAACTCCACGTGCTTGCCATGAAAAGACTCATGTCCGCATGTGATAGGCGTGTTGAAGGCATAATGTTAAGTATGCTTTCAGTTTCATCATTATTCAGCTACCACTTGCTACTCAAAAAATTCATAATAAGTCTTCGGTAATGAGAACTAAGGAGAAATTTGTTCCGCCCTCAGTTTTATTTTATATGATGATGTTTGACTAGAAATGCAATTTAAAAATTAATTTGACTTTTGCATCATGTCAGCGATAGCAAAAAAAAAATGCTTAAATAAGTAATGATTGGAAAGTTAGTGCAATAAAGATGACATCATATCAAATTTAAAATTGATATAGTGAAACGAATTTGAATTCTTTAAAGTTCTAAAAGTTGTACTCCCTCTATCCCAATTTATATGACCCACTTTTCTTTTTAGTCGGTCTCATTTCTATATTTAGTAACAATTTAACTTTAAAATACTCATTTTACCCTTAATGAAATGATTTATAGCCACACAAACATCTATGACTTATTTTAAACCACAAATTTCAAAAGTCTTTCTTTCTTTCGTAAACTCCATGCCAAGTCAAACTGCATCACAAAAATTGGGACGGAGGGAGTATAAAGTAATTTGAGAATCCTATTTTGACATAACAAATAGTGAAGACCAAAGAACAGCAAAATCAGAAGTAAGCTATTAGATAGGGTATTCACACTTCGTCCCGGGCTTACCCTTTATAAAGAATTATGTCAAACATCGTAGGACGCGTGAAATAGAAAGAGTGTCATGTAAATTAACATAGAAGAGTACTAAATTTGGGTTATCAATCATTAGCTATGAGAAGAGCATCTATAATATTTTTTTGTTATACATTATTAATGATACCCAATAAAGCAAAACAGAAAACAAGAATTTTTTGTTTATTGTGTTTAGAAGGCTTAGTTCACTGTATGATTTAAATTCAAAATTTTAACTTAACACCAGAATAAATAGGCTAGACCTCTGGCATCACAGAGGAAGCACCATATTATGGTGTTGGCTACAGAAGATACTAGAAAAACTATAATACCTACATCCATCACAATGTGTGTAAGATGAATTTAATCTACCAATTGAGACCTATAAAAATATTAGACTATACGATGTTCAGATTTCTTGAATTCAGCTTTATTTCACCATTCAATTTAACTTTGACAGGATACTTCTTTTCAATCTATTTTTGCAACCATCTTGAGAAATTTTTCCACTTCTTCAACTATTTTGTAAGAATCAACTTAAAGTTTCAAATACAGGTCCTGTCAAGCTTGAAGGAAGGAGTATATGATTTCAAAGAGAGAGAGAGAGAGAGAGAGTTGGCATTGTGATTTAAAGAATGAACTGAAGGATTTTGATTGTCAACTTTGTCCTAGGATATGAATTGTCAATTATCAAAGATCTCATTCTCAATTTTGATATAACCAAGGGGAACGAATCTCAGGCCCCTCCCCCTCCCCCACCCCCCCACCCCCACCCCCCAATAAAAAAGGCTAAATGAAATGACCAAAAACATAAAGAAACCAGAACTACAAGTGTCAACCACGGAAAATAGGTTTGACAGAAACATTGGAGTTCCATATAAAAAGCCAATTTTTAAAACAAAAGGCAATTTTACCTTATGCTGGCCTAATAGTGTAAAGCCCCTTGAGTTTCGGTCGGTCGGATATATATTTAGGTCAATAACAAACTTTAACGACATGCTTAAAGTGACCCACATGAGAGCAGTCTAGTCCTTGGAGTATGTTAATGAAGTTATGGTGTAGGATGGAGGTGGTTTGGAGTGATTTAAAAGTCGAGGGAGACTAAACATGGAAGACACCTCCCTAAGTCGCACTAAGGTCTAACTTCCAAGGGCTACCACTCTCGGGGGTCGTTTGGTTTGAAGGCAAGTTATACCGGAATTAGCTGTGTTGGGATTAGTTATACCGGAATTAGTTATATTCGGATTAGTTATATTGGAATTAGTTATGTTGGGATTAGTTATCCTAATATTATTTCTTATTGATTGTTTAGTTTGTTGTATTAAAAAGAACATGCATTGCATAATTTCTAAGAAGTTCCACCTTATTTAGTATAAAAAAGATCCGAGGGACTAAGGATATTTTTATCATTTTCATATTTTATCCGGGGATAACTAATCGGATAGTACTATTATTCCACCCTCTGATAGGGATAACATATCCCAATACTAATTACTAGTCCTGGTATAATTTATCCCATGATTAGTCACCAAATAAGGTGTAAGACAATACTAGATTTTTATCCTTAGACTATATATGCTTGTCCAACATACCAAACCACCCCCAATGTATAACAAATTTGAATATGGTTAAGATATGAAAAATGGAGTCATTTAAGTGTAGTTTCCAATGGTTCAAACAGTTCGTCATTTGAATATTCCTACCAAAAGATTTGGGCATTTCACTAAAAGTTGCCCTTCAGAATTTCATGTGTGCGCATGGAGCAAGGCATGCTAGTAGGTTTAGAATACTGCCATACGTGCGCCCAGGGAGAGCCTAAACACATGCATGGATTTTTGCACTAAAAGTGCTAAAACTTCGAGCATGTATGTAGTTAGGGTCGAGCCTTGAATGCACACATGGCTATAAGCCCCAACACTATAAATACTCCCAAAGTTTGGGAGAGAGTGAATGAGGATTTTTGGAGCTCGGAGTGTTCCGGAGGTAAAAAGACACGGCCTCCACCATAAATACTTTCCAAGGTGAGTATTAATGGATATTTATGGGAGATTCCACTTACTTGATTCATGTATTAACTCCAAAATGCATTGAATCTTTAGAAATTCAAGATCGCTTTGAGGAGACTACCCAAATCTCATTTGTTGTGTATAAATACCCTTATAAAGGAAACTTTTGAGTGGAAATTGTGGTTTAAACATGATATTAAAGTAACCCTAAAAGTGAGTCCGGGGAAAGAGATGATGAATATTAACCTAGGCAAAACTGAGTTGGATAATTGTTCTAATGGCCCTAGTGGATTGAAAGTACCATGTTTGGGTAATAATGGACTTTAACTATGGGAGTAATGAGGAGAAACGGAATTGGTTGGCTTTGAGTCTATTGTGAGCCCTAATAGGTTATATGGAAGTTGTTTGAATGGTTATTGATAGAACTCAATATTAAACTGATGTACACATTAATTGGATGTCTTGAGCATCATAGGATTGTTTGGAAGGCGAGGACAAGGCAAGTTAAATTATACCTTCCATTAAGGAGTTTATTCATGAAATTTTATGATTCCAAATTGCACATAAATGGTTTATAAAGTTAGTATGCATTTGTAGGAGCGAGTGAAACATACCTTGCGTCATTTTAAAGCTATAAATTGTTTTGTGCTATCTCATGATATTTTCTATGTATGTATTGTATGTTTGGTCAAGTTATGACTTTTATTGAAAGATCGTACTTCATTGTCTATGTCTTCTTTGATTTGAAGAGTACAAAACATTGTTGAACATTGAAACGCGTCTTTGATTTGATTTTCAACTTAATGTATTGTTGTCAAAGTATTATTGTTATATTGAAGCCAAATAGGCTAAATTGGTTTCAAAGTGATGGTTTGAGGTCATAAGTGCTATTTACCCATAAAATTGAATTATGAGCCATATGAGCTTAACATTGGAATTTTACAAAGGACCTAAAGGTCATATCATTTAAAGAAACATTTAAGAGAACCATAGTACTTGTCGACCATAAACCACACGTGTCGGTGAGTGTTACCCATCCATAGAGACATTTTATTATGCTAGCACCATCTCTAATAACCTGCAGCATTAGGTGAGACGGTCCTATTGACAGAGTGAAGGTCAACCCACAGATATCAATCATCGACATTGAAAGTATCTAATGGAACTCCCACTATAGAATTATTGTTATTGTAATTCTCAAAAGCTTTATAACACTTAGAATGTTCATAAAATGATTTGAAATGTTTTTTTACGACTATGGTGTACAGGCCAGCTTTCGCACCTCGACTAATTCTACGAAATATCTATCACCTCCCACCAGCAACAGCTACTAGACAACTATGTCTACTAAGGATAGGACAGATGGCAAGAAATCACCTAATGTTTTTTGTCTCTAATGGGATTTGAACCCGAGACCTTATGGTTCTCAACCCATTTTATTGACCAATAGGCCACACTCTTAGGTGCAAATGATTTGAAATGTTTATTGCTTTCCATAAATGCATTGTTGTATACCCAAGTGTCGGCCTAATCTTATCGGAAGGAGGTAATACTCTCTTTGTTTCAATTTATTTGTTTGGTTTTGACTGGGCCGGAGTTTAAGAAAGTAAAGAAGATTTTCGAATCTTGTGGTCTTAAACTAAAGATATATAGAATGTACCAAAATGCTCTTTAATTTTGTGGTCTTAAACATGCCACGTAGAAAGATAGAACTACAGAGTTGTCAAAAAAGGAAAGAAGCATTCTATTTAAAATGAATTAAAAAGAGATAGTAAGAGAAAACAAATTGAAACGAAGGAAGTGATACTTATGGGGTACAATCGATGAAATTGTACTCAACTTGAGAGGACATTTTTTGGTTTGTCTATTGCAGATACTATTGCACACGGTGGTGGCGAGATGTTCTAGGTTGTTGCCATCTTCCATGTTTTTGTTCATAGACATCTATTTTTAACGAGCCAAGGGACTTGTTCCGTGCCATAATTCTTATGTACAACTTCAAATGTCCTATGACATGTAGTATGGAAGGTCTAGCTACGTGCATAAGACATGATAGTGATATGTATTATCTACTTTGATTCCGCACACTGTTTTGATACTTCCAAAACTTTATCTATTTAATTGAATGATCATCAAACATTTTATGGAATATTGTATTGCATTGTTCATGAATGGGTAGAATGTCATTGTACTTTGCTCGACATTAGTTTAAGGCATTGGGTGATGGTCACACATATACCCCTAAATTGGGGTGTGACACTAAGGACAAATTTTATACCTTTTCCAACTCCATCGAGTCGGTGAGCAGTAACCACTAACAAACTGTTGTCTAATAGTGGCTGAACAGAATCCAAGCAATAGATAAACTGCTTTCCATGGTCAATAAGCCAAAGAGAACGTACGTAATCTTAACCAGACACCCATGACTGCAAACTTATTTTAATTTATCAAGGAATCTCACACAGATGAATGCAATCAGGTTCAAGTTCTCACCGATTAAACGTTCTGCATGAGACTTCCCAATGTTCACAAATTCATGCTGAAGGAACTGCAAAAGAGTCTGTTTTGATGTTTCCGTTATAAGCCGTTTGATAAGAAGTATGTCCACAGCAGATGGATGGTACTTGGTCTCAAGAGGAACTGGAGGCATGATGTCTGTTCTTCTGGTGAACCTTATAGTCACATTTTTCCTATGATCAATTCAAAACTAGGGTGAAACCGAAGAATTGCAGCACATATTTTACGATCTCAAAATAGTAGATGTGCTTGTAGCTTGCACAACAACAACAACAACATACCCAGTGTGCTTGTAGCTTGCACAAACAAATTAATTAAAACAAAGGCGGAAAGAGAAGGGAGAGGGGGGGACAGGGACAAGGGGAGATAGAGAAAGTACTCAGGAGAATCTGATACGAATTGGAAAAGGAATTGGGCATAGGGCGTGATGACAGCCATTTGTCGCATATAATGCAATATTTTGGACTGTAAACACAGAAAGAAAAGATCAGTTTGCAGAAATATAGAAGGTGAATTATTTGATGGAGTTTGCTTTCAACGCATGAATGAAGTGAAACTTGAGAGAACATCTGTTACAACTATTTAAGAACTACATACTCGGTATGTTGTCCAGTTCCCTTCAATAACAATCTGGATTTCAGCACCATGCCACCGTTCTTTGTTTTCCCATTTTTCATGTACATGAATGTGAGGAACATTCCTGAAAAGAAGGCATAATACAGTGATATACCTTGGAAAACAAAAACAACATAATATCGTGTTACCATGCATTCTGAAATATAGCTTTCTATTTCTAAGTCATCTCATACTTGTGAATATCAATATCCAGCCTACAGAATGAGGTATAATTTTGACTGTTCATGGAAGATGTAATCTCAATGGGAAGTCCGGTACTCATCTTGGACCAAATCAATGCCTGTAGAAATGAGAGAAAAGGAGATATCCTTAGATTATATGGTACATGCTGACATCCATTGAGGTCTGGATGAGCACAACTAAAATAAAAAGAACAATCACAGGCTAAAGAAGAACACTCTAACAGTACAAAAATATTCCCTTATTTCAGAGAGATAATCCACCACCCTCACAACCACCTCCCATAACAGAGAACAGAAACAAGACAGAGGGAATATACCACAAATAACTAAGACACTAAAGTGTAGAATCAGAAGAACGTCAGATGATCAGGTCAAGACCAATTGCTGAACGTACCATCTTTGCACCAAGACCAAATTTTCCACGTGTCTGTTTCAATCCATACTTCGTTCCAGACAAAACTGCAGAAGCACACTTTCTTAGAAAAGGATGATGTGCAGTAATACAGAGTTACAAGAATCAAAGGTTTCCATTTGGATCTACGAAAATCTTAGGAAAATATATCCTAATAACTAAACTAGAGGAGCCAGTCTAAAACACCTTTGCTCCTCCCAATTGAAGGTCAAGAAAAAACGAAAGAAGTTGGAACATAACAAAAAGCAGGAACATGCAAAAGTTTCCACTAGAAATGGCAATCACATCAAACCTCGTCCAAACATATTCGGGATATCATCATGTGGCATTCCTCTTCCATTATCCTATATTAGAAACAAAGTACAGTAATTAAAGTCTTTTAGGGAAGAATAATTTCCCACTAACTTGCCAAAATTGATTTAATTCAACAATGTACTTTTCTTGTCTTGCATACTGAGAACAGAGTCAGAATATAGAAGAACAAAGAGAAACAGACCATACCTTGCATGTCACCCTATAATACGATGCCTCCCTACCCTTAGCAGCCTTTGTAGCTGCAGGGTCTTTTACTTTCTTCCCAAGAGCAGCATTCTTTGCTTGAATCTCTAGATGCCGAGCTTCCTTGGCAAGTCTTTTCTAGAAAAAATATTTAGAAAAATATTTCACTAGTGAAATTTGCTAAATGTCAAACAGTGAGCATAAGATGTAAATCACAATGTCATCTAAGTGAGAGTAAATCACTGCTTACACACCTCACGAGCCTTTGCTGTCTCAAAATCATCATATAGGGCTTCATCTCTTCGTTCATGGTCAGCCAGACCAATCATGGAATTAAATTTACTTCTGCCAATCTCTTCACTACAGAAGGAAAACAAAAAACAAAACATACTTTGAAGAGAGGTTCTCATTAATGGATCTCTGTTAGCTCATTGAAGTAATTATTAAAATAGACAAAAATAATCACTTACATGGTTATCTCTACAACTGGAAGTTCAGAGATGGATTCAGCAGAATCAAGAGCATTCTCAACAAGTTCTCTCACAGTAGTGTAAAGACATTTCCCAGGCTGAAAATTTGAAGAAAGAATATCTTGATTAACAGCGCATTTAGTGTATCATTGTTGAAGTAAGTTCCACCTCATGAAAATCTTGAGCTATTAAAAAAGGGAGAACCTATTTCATTTATGCCTTCAACATGCCCTTCAATGTGGTCAATTCTTTTTTGTTGGCTAATGGCAACAATGTGTGACCTTAAAAACCTCTACCTACTCTACAAGTAACCAGTTTCCAAAAAAAAAAACGACACTCCACCTACTCTTCTATCATTATGAATATAGGAGCATCTCTTGAAAAGGGAGTGTAACGATTAATTGATGAGTTATCAACAATCTGATTGTATGCTAACCACAGGGCATATGGAGGTTAATTTTTCAACCTTTTCTTTAGTAAAGGTACCTAAATTTTACTTAATTTTGAGGTACTAGCTTCTGCTCTCCAACATAACGGCTATTAACCAAGAGGAATACTAACTTTACTTTACTTTATCAAAGAAAAAAAATTAACAAAGCAATATTTCCTTAAAAACTACAAATTCAATTTATAGTTCCATCGAGACCATGTAACTTTGTTTCTCTTTTTAAAAATTACCCTTTGTTTGCATTCATTTTTCTTTTCCACTAATCCTTTTGTGTTACTGCATTTTTGTATTCTGTTTCTCTATCAAGCTATTTCCCCTGGAACATCTCCATTTATTTCTCTTAGTTCAGATTTAATCTAAGTTGTCACATTGAGGCAAGCAATTTTTTCTGAAAGTAAAACATGAATTCACTTAATATGATTAACAGTCACTGTAAGCAAAGGTTGACTTAACGTTAACAATAAGTGATAACACAACTGAGAGCATTTAGACTTGGCAGAGTTTCCATTTGTATAAATGACATGCACCTTGCTTCGGTACAGTACATACCTCACATTGTAACTAACACTGCACCTTAGATAATGACAACTTCAGTTACAGATAATATATCACTCAAATGCCAATAAGGCAATATTACTTCATTGACATCCTTAATCATCCTTATGTATTGGGGAGAGGTGATTAGACAGGACAAAGCGCAGCTTTGGATTACCGAGGACATGACCTTAGATAGGAGGATGTGGAGGTCGTGTATTAGGGTAAAAGGCTAGTAGGTATGGAGTGTTGTCTTGATTATCGAGGGGTTTAGCCGTTTTCGTATAGTGTTTTGCTTTTGATTCCACCATTGCTTGTTGTTGATTGTGTTTAGTTATCACATTATTTTGTGGTTGTTAATGTTTCCTTATTAGTAGCTTTGTTTCTCCACTGCCGTTTTCCCTTTTTCATTATTCCAATATGTTATACTCGAGCCTAGGATCCTCCGTAAACAGTATCTTTACCTCCACAGGATAGGGGTAGGGTCCGCGTACACTCTAACCTCCCAAGACACCACTTGTGGGATTTCACTGGATATGTTGTTGTTGTTGGCATCCTTAATCATCAAACTAATGAGTGATTGCACAAAACAATTTGAGATTATAACATTAGAAAAACTTAAAATTATAAGACATCCTAAACATATAAGAAACTCACATTGTCAAAACCCGCAATGTTCTTGTTATCTGCAAAGAACTCAGCAGGAGACTCTGCACAAATTTAAAACACAAAACCAAAATTAAACCACAAAAAAAAGGCAACAAACCATTACGCTTACCAGTTTCTCCTAGACTCAACATATGGTTAAAAAAATTATGCTTAACAATTTTCATGTTGGAAAAATATAATCCCAGCTAAACACTTCGTGGGCAGGCTAAGAGTCCATCTGCTCCAGCTTTAGTGGCAGGCTAACCCAGACGTTTGTACTTGTACCAATAGACTAGTTGAGGTGCAAGGAAGCTGAACAGCACAATGCCATTATAAACAGAAACACGCAACCCCCCCCACCCCCACCCCACACACACATATATATAGAGAGAGAGAGAGAGAACAAACTCTGTTTGAGAATGCTATCTTTGGGTTTTCGAGGGGTTTTTGATTTGCCCTTCTTGGGTACTTCTGGACTCTCACTGCTTCCTCCAGTCTCCATTTCTGCTGATTAAGAAGAATTTGAACTAGGGTTTTACTTAAACTTCAAAATCAGCTAGGGTTACATTTTTCAAGTTATTAGTTTATGATACAATTAAAGAATTTTGGGTATTGGTTTATATGGTTCTAATGAACCAACATTGATATTTGAAAATTATAAAAAAAATTAGAGATGAATAGTATATTTTAATGAGTAGCTTAATATAAAAGATTGATAGTGACTTTAAAGACAAATTATAATGTTTGTAACTCTGCTGTTTTATTTTGAATCAGTTTGTAGAAAATTGAATTTTAAAAAATAGCATCTTTATCTTTTTAAAAATAGACATTTCATATCATGTTTATTAGTGTTGTTCTTTAAAAATTATTTTAAAGGAAGAAAAGAATTCTTCCGACAAAGTAATAAAGAGAGTAATTAATTATCACTTTTAATAGGATTTTAAGACAAATAATTATCAAATTTATTTTCTTCCATATGTCTAATAAAAAAAAGTTATTACTGACTATGATGAATATTTGTTAAGACAAATAAAAGCCATGAAAAAAGAAATTTTATGTTACGTAACTATTCAAAAAAAAATTACAATTTTCGTTGTCTTTTTTAAAAAAAATTGTTAATAATACATCAAAAGAATTAAAAATAAGCACAAAAAAGGGAAAAAAGATAAAGATATAAGTTTGCTTTATAATGTTATTTTATTGCATAATTAATGATCACTAAAATACTAAATTAATGACAATGACTTTTGAACTTTGTAAACTTAAAAAGGGATGGATAATTAAAAGAATGTAATTAAGAAATAATTTTTGGAATTTATAATATATCATATAAATAGGAGAAATAAAAGAAAATACCAAAATATTGAGGAAAAAATGTCATTTTTGACTTTAGAGGCATGCCACATCACCTCTCCTAAGTCTATATAGATTTATTTTAGTTTTCGGCAATTATTGTGAGGATAATAAAAAATAAAGAAATCAAAAAAAATTGACAAAAAAATTAAATAAATAGCAATAGTGGTTGAGAGGTGCCACAAAATGATGAATTTTTGGCCAAAGAATTATGTCACATCATCATGCTACATATATATATATAATTTTTTATATATATATAATTATATTTAAAAAGTAAAAAGTTATATATCGAAATACCAATAAGTTTATGCTAACAACAAAATTATTATTATTATATTTCAAATTTATTCCTTGATACATAAAAGTGTAAAACTTTGTAATAGAGTATATTTTGTATTTAAAGTCATTATTTGAGAATACTAAAAGAAGCAACAAAAAATGTATCTATATACATTTTTGTAAATCATTCAAATTTCCATTTTACCAAACTAATCTAACCATCTCTCTTGATGAATCTTCCAAGGCCATTAAACTTCCTTCTTCATCTTGATGACCTTGTACCAAGCTATGTGATTATCCTTTTTAATGAATCTTACACAACCATCAAATTTCATTCTTAATCTTGATGAACTTGTGTTTTGCTATTATGACACATGAAAAAAATCTGAAGAATATATATATGATCTTCATCAAAGTGATGAATATATTATCACATCTCCTTTTCTACATACTCTCTTTTGATGATTAAATACATGATCTATGAAAAAAAGGAAGAAAAAACATTTAAAAAAATACTAATAATAAAAAAGAAGAAGAAAAAGAAAATAAACATTTAATCCATAGATGATGATTATTTATAGATTAGTTAAGCCAAAAAAATAGGTAGAAGGAAGTTGAAGAGACGTGCTATTTAATTAGAGAATGTAAATAGGCGTAGGTTTTTTGTAACTCATAAATTATAATTAGGTGTAGTAATTATATGATAGAATTTCTTTAATTATATTAAACAAACTAGTTAATGAAAGAATGAAGGAAAAAAAATTTAAAATAACAACAATAACAACAAATCCAGTATAATCACACAATGTGGGGTCTGGGGAGGGTAGAGTGTACGCAGACCTAACCCCTACCTTGAAAGGTAGGGCGGCTATTTCCGAAAGACCCTCGGCTTTAAGAGAGGAAAGCAAGATAAAAATTTAGATAAGGACAAGCATATCAAAAACAAGATGAAAATAAGAAATAGGAAAAAAATGAGAAAGTCATGGTAGAATGGTACGGAAAGAAAGATGCATTAACTACTATAAATAAATAAGATAAGATAAGATAAATAAGATAGTCAAAGTGCAACGGAGCCACAACTATAAACAGCAATACAATGCATAAATCAAATGACAATAAACAATGAGCAGAACTACAACTACTATGGTGCAAAGGATGAATCACCTAACCTTTTATCCTAATCTGAGTCCTCCACAAAGAAAATTATAGTGCGCTAAAGCGCCTACTAATAGGGTAGACTAACGAGACTATGTACTAGCTTCTACTCTAATGTGGGTCCTCCACATGCTCCTATCTAAGGTCATGTCCTCGGTAAGCTGTAACTGCGTCATGTCTTGTCTAATCACCTCTCCCCAATATTTCTTCGGCCTACCCCTACCTCTTCTGAATCCATCCATGGCCAACCTCTCACACCTCCTCACTAGGGCATCTGTGTCTCTCCTCTTCACATGCCCAAACCATCTAAGTCGCATTTCCCGCATCTTGTCTTCCACCGATGCAACTCCTACCTTGTCCCAAATAGCCTCATTTCTAATCCTGTCGCTCCTGGTATGCCCACACATCCATCTCAACATTCTCATCTCGTCTACTTTCATCTTTTAAATGTGAGAGACCTTAATTGGCCAACACTCCGCCCCATATAACATAGACGGTCTAACAACCACTTTGTAGAACTTGCCCTTAAGTTGTAATGGCACCTTCTTGTCACAAAGCACCCCGGAAGCAAGCCTCCATTTCATCCACCCTACCCCAATACGATATGTGACATCGTCATCAATCTCCCCGCTACCTTGTATGATAGACCCAAGGTACTTGAAACTACTTTTCTTTTGGATGGCCTGGCCACCAAGCCTAACTTCCGCGCTAACCTCCTAAGGTAAATGTAAAAATCAGAGTTCCCTGGTGATCTCTTAAAATTCCCCCTCCTCCAATTTTGCTAGGATTAGTTAAGGCACTCCTATCTGTATTAAGTTTAAAGATACTGTTGGGAGGTTTTGTCCAAGTGACTGTAATAATTTTTAGGTCTTGACTACATCCTTCTACCATACTCATTAAATCCTTCCAGTTGTTAGGCCATTTCAACTATGGGAACATAGTAAATAGAAGCTGAATTGTGTCCTTGAAAATACAAAACACAACTCTAGAGACACTGGAATGCTATCCTCCATACCTTGATGAGCATTTATTTTTCCATAGGTTCCAAAAGATAAATATAGGAGTAGACTGGATCAGTAATTTGTGCACTTCATTTCTGTGATGCAAGTTCCACCACTTCATCAAAATACTCCTAAGTTGAGAATGACTGTGAGCAATCCCAAAAAAATTCCAAAGTAGTTCCAAATGTGGCTGGCAAAATGTCCAGTGATAAAAATATGGTCAATGTCATCCCAATCAGCCTTTTTTTTATGAACATTTAAAAATGTAGATTGTGTTTTTTTATAGGAGAAATAGTTTGATAGACCATTTTACTTGTATAAATTTTTATTCTAAACCCTTCTGCTCAACCATTTGCCATCTGAATCCTTAAATTCGTTTAAAATACATTTTTGACTTGGCATTTTATGTGGCATGACCAAGTAAGGAGCGTGTAAAAACACTTACTTTTTTAGTGTGAGAGCTATTATTAAAAAGGGTGTAATGGTCATATTTGACCTTTAAGTTCAGGCATCTTCTTTATTCTTTTCACTAAACACCATTATTGTACGATATTGAACATTTTTTGCCTCTTTCTCGATCTTCTCTCTCCAAATTCCATCTTCATTATTTTTTTCCTTCGTTCTACTCTTCTCTCTTTTTCGTGCATTTTCAGTTCTTTGATTTTGTTGTATTTTATTGGTTTGAATTTTTTTGTCTTTACCCCGACAGATCTTTGTTTCTACTGTGGACTCTATGTTGGACTTAAAATTTCAAGGATACGAACTAATCCTGGAAGAATGTTTTGGGGTTGTCAAAACTATGCATCTGATAATGATTTTGGATTCTTTCGATGGGATGATGCAAATGATTGAATATGCCAAGAACAATACTACATGAGAAAACCATCAACAAATTTAGAGCAAGGAAGGCAAAGAAGACAAGGAATGCATGAAAGGCATGGAAGATCAAGTACTAAAATCATGTACATTAGTAAATTCATGCATAATATTGAAGAATAACATTAATTGAAATCAAATAAAAAGGATCCATGAAAAATTGACATAAACCCTAATTGAATTGGGTAAAAATGAACTTGGAGAATATCTTTTGGGACCCAATGGATGAAAGAAACCCGTTGGTGAATTTCCATATACCTGAAAATCAAAGCCCTGCAAGCAATGGAGTTCGAAGACTTGAACTTGGAAACCCTAGCTTTAAATTGGAAAAGAACCCTTGAAAGTGAATCGAGATATTTTGGCTCAACTTTATCCCACCGAGGGAGCAACCCCATTTTTCACCTTGAATTGGTCAAAATATGCTTCATCTCGAGTTGCTCGGCTTAAGGTCGAAGATCAAGCTTGGACAAGGTGAGGGAGAAGTTGTTGTATGAGGTCCGGTGACATCAAAATTTGGACAGACGGGAGACGATGATCGAAGTCAGACCTGTGCGGCTCCCGCGAAGCGAATGAAGGGAAGCTCTTCGAGCTTCCGGGTGAGCTTATGCTTACTCTCAGCCTCTTTGATTGATAGGCGAGCGGGCTAAGCCCCCTACTTAAGATTCAATTCATAAGGCTAATTTTATGTTGTCGTGAGGCTTTGGTGAAAAGGATAATGGCCTTATTTATTAAAGGAATCCATCTCCCACTTCTCTTATTCTCTACTTACTTTAGTAAAGGGTAAAATGCCCCAAAAAAATCATATTCGTAAAGCAGAAACATAAACGCACTCCTATAATTAAATTAAGAATTTGAATTCTAATTAGATAATATTTATTATTAATAGAATTTGAAGAATTTAAAATTATTAGTATAGATCTAAGTATCTAGGTGCTTCGCAGAATTCGGGACCTAACGATGTTCGGTTCATCACATGAGCGGTCCATGGAGCTGCATCCCTACTCACCTGGTCTATGCACATCGCTCTCTCCAGGAGGTTGGCCGCCTATCCTAGATCTTCCCACCTAGCCAGATTCAATCCCAAGGGTCAATCAAGCCTTTGAAACTAGTGAAAATAGTCGTCACAGTCTTGAGATGGGGCTTTTCTCCCAAACATCTCCTTCTGGAGGTTGCCAGTACAGTTGGGAAAGCCTCTCATCGAGAAGAAAAAAGAAAATAGGACAATAGCTGCTGAACGGGGAGAGGATTTCCCTAAAACAAAGATAGGCGTGTCAGGAAACAATGTGAAGTCACCCCTATTTCGCTGTCTAGGGAGCTGTTGACTAATGACCTAAAAAATGAACTTGAAGCCTTAGATGAATTTTAGATGAATGAGAGGGAATGAGGTTAGTTTGAAGGGTTAAATAGTCCAAAACGACGTAGTTTAGAAGTTAAAAGAAAGGAAAAAGTCTAAAATACCCTTACTTAAAATATATTGGAGGGACTTACGGGTTGGACCTACGGGTTGTAGGTCGGGGATGGGTCGTCAACACCTCTCGTAGAACCAACGTCCAAAACTTGACCCAACACCTACGGACCACTACGGGTCATATAAATTCCTATGGATCGTAAAATCCATCCGTAGAACTTAATGCACCAAAACAATAGCTACTGGAATTTGCATCTCATCATATGATCTCCATATACGAACAATAGTGTTGGGATATACTATTAACCATGTAGTTGAGTTATAGTATTTTATTTAATAACTTGTAAAGATAAATTATTTTATTTATTTATTATAATAAAGTCTTTATTTGAATACATCATTATATTTATATGTGAGTCCATTGCTTATATAATAGACGATTTCGTGTATGGAGTTATTTAACTCGTACAAGGAAGATTAAAATTATCGGTTCATATAAGTCATAAATTAAATATTCGCAATTAAAGATGAAGTTGGATAAACATCTTGATGATTGTAGCACAAGATTAAATATAATTTGATCTTCATTATGGAATGGCAAATTTTCACATTCTTATGCTACCACATTTAGTATGTATTTGAACGGACCAAATTGAGATGTTTGGTTAGGTTCTGAATTTTGATAAATAATATCTCTAGTCAATTATGTGTACTTATACTCTTAATCATGATATAATTATTATGATCTATGTAATTTGATCTATTATTTTAATCTATTAAAAGGTGAAACTCTTTCCATTAGTGAACAAATTCCTAATAAATTGGATAATAACAAATCACATTAGCAAAATAATAATTAGTTGATAGAACCGTGTCTCGGTCTTGAGATAGAAGACACCTCTTTATGGTTGCTTATAAGTTTTCACGTGAAACCCTACATGTAGATTTTTTATCCGACACGTGAAGTTAGTTAAGTACAATAATAAAGGATTAATTTAGTCAATAAATTAAATTTTTCAGAAAATTTGAGTTAATTGATTGGTGCCCGTAATTCTAATATGTGGAGTTAAATAAGATGTAATGGTAAATTTCGAAATTAAATTGAGGAGTGCAATTACAGATTTTTAGTATAATAAGTTATAATTTATTGTGATATGGTCAATTCATTCTTTTGCGAATTATTATCGTAATTGGAAGCCTCTGTTAAATAAATCTACAATCCCTACTATGCCTGGCTAATTAACCAATTTTGAAAAAAAAGATAAAAGAGATGTATAATTAATGTTTTTTATTTTAATAAAACTTTTTAAATTTCAAAATTTGAATACTTAAAGCAAAATGTTTTGTTGATTTATTGTAAAAATATTGTTTTGGTTTTAATAGTAAGAACGTTTTTGGTTTTAATGGCTCTTTATGCCTCTTGATTACCTCTTAATGCCCCTCTTGAATTGGCTTAATGGCTGAAATTCTTTGCCTATATTATGTGGGTATAAAAGGGGGTGTTGAGGTAAGAGAAAGAGATCTTTTTCTGAAAAGAAAAACTACTACTTGCCTACTCAAATTCTGATTTAAGAAAATTAGTGAGGTTAATAATAGAAGCAGCAGAAAGAAGTAATTTTGGATCATTCAGTGTTGAGCAATTTGTGTGGAAACTTCAAAAGTTTAGTTGTTCTTCTCAACTAACTTAAGTTATATTATTTAGTTACTATGTAATTTCGTGATCTTGTGGTATGCTTTTGCTGCATATGAATTGTGTACTCTAATAATTGGTATCACAAGTCTTCTTACATATGCTAAATAATGTAATAAGATAGTTCATTATTGATACAATTTTACTGTAAAATGTATATATCATGATGCGTTACTGTTTATGTATGAATTCATTGTTTCATAAATGGTTAATTTCTGTTTATGAATTCATGATTTGATGTACTGTTCAATTTTGAGATTGAAATTCATGATTGTTTATAATTTGACTTTGAATTCAGTGTTTCATAAATGAACTTCATAAATCAGATCTTGTAAATTGAAATTCATGATTCATGTTCTTGAAAATTAATTGAATTACTAGTTTTAAAGTTATTTATGAGAATATTTTTTAAGTTATTCAAAGTTGGATTCTGAATAATTATTGAAGAACTGGAAAAAAATCAACAGAGACTGTGTTGTGCTTGATGGTCCTGCCTGATGGTATCGCTTGGTGGCATCGCCTCTTGGCATTGCCTGATGGCCCTGCCTGATGGCATGTACCTTGCAAGCAGCATGATGGCATGTGCCTTGGCAAGCGGCCTAAAGGCTTGGCCTTGCCTTGGCATTGTCTTGGCGTAGCTTGCCTTGGCCTTGGACTTGCGTCTGATGGCATGCCATGCCCAGCCTACGCCTGGCGCGCCCGCGCGCTGATGTTATGGTCGAGCTCATGGGTTGTCCGTTGGCTTATTTTGGGCACTCTACTAGTCTAGTTTTTCCCAACGATCTTCGGTTGACCTGAAATTTGGATGGTTCATCGAAATGACTCACTGAGCAATACACAAAGCATCACTGTGACTAAGGGCCTTTTTTGGCCATTCAGAGTCGTTTTGATGGATTTTTGGCCATTTTTCTATTTTTTAAAAATTTAAAAATTTCAAAAAAATTATTTTTGATTATCCAGTTATGCAAAGGTTCACCTGTAATGATTATAAATAATTTTTACAATTAATATATGAGTGTACATGTCGACAAAGGTCCTCTTTTCTATCAGATAAACTTGTATATTTTGATATTGTAATTTGTCCTTCATTTTGATGACTTGTTCTAAACTTTCCAACTAAATTGCATGTTGAATCAATGAACAAGAGACTATATATATACACACACACACACCTGACTTAGCTAAACAGATTACTCTCCAGCTGAGTTGGTTTTGTTTGTTTAAGTGGTTATATATCCTTACATGATCGTATATTTGCTAGCATAGTTAAGTTTCTCTAACGAATCTAACTGTTCATAAGCATGATTGTATGTATCCTGTGTTATTTTTTTCCCGAAAAAGGGTCAAAATTTCCTTAAACTATTTGAAATGAATAAAAATGCCCTCCATTTAAAGTTTGGTCCAAAAATGCCCTTCTCGTCAATACTGTGGTCCTGAAATACCCTTGATATTGATAGTTTGTTCCAAATATGTCCATATTGTTATAAAATGGGTCAAAAATTTCCTTTTTCGAATATATATATATATATATATATATATATATATTTAAAAAACAAATCTAGTTCTTTATAAAAATATTTTGTTTAAGGAACTCTATTCTTGTTTTCTTTCTTTTCAAAATTACTTTAAGTAATAAAAATGTAGGAAATTATTTTTCTTCTTCTTAATCTCATTTTATCAATTAAAATAGAATAATTTCATGTACTCTAAGTTTTAATGGATAATATATGTCATATATATAATCATAATAAATCCATCATTAAGTTTTATTCAAATGCCAACAAAAAATAATTATAATAAAATAAGAAATATTTTTAATTTTTAATTTTTAATTTTTTTTCTAATTGAAGTAGAACAAACATTCGCAAATAAAAGAAATATTATTAAAAAAAATGTGTCCAGAAAAAAATAAAAATATATTTATTTGAAAAAGGGTATTTTTGACCCATTAAATAGCAATAAAGGCATTTTACACCAAAATATTGACAACAAAGATATTTTTGGACCAAACTATAAATGGAGGGTATTTTTGTTCATTTTACATAGTTTAAGAGAAATTTTAACCCTTTTTCAAATTTTTTTAGGATTGCATGCCTGATCTATTTTTTCAAACATCTCTCAGATTAACTATGTCTCACTTCAATCCCTTGTCCTCTATCTTGAATCAAAATAAACTGGAAGGTCCTAACTATGTGGACTCTGGATGAAACTTAGACATTGTTCTCACTTCTGAGAGTCTAAGTACGTGTTGGTAGAGGGATGTCCCATTAAACCAGCAGATACTACTAATGAAGAGATCCAAGCCCATGAAAAATGGGTTAAGGCTGATGAGATGGCAAGATGCTACATTCTAGCCTCCATGATGAATGTCTTGCAGCATCTGCATCAAAACATGACATCTGCTTTCGATATACTCGAATCCCTCAAAGAGATGTTTGGAGAGTAGAATCGTACTTCAAAGAAGACTGCCATGAAAGCCCTTTTGACAACAAAATGGGTGAAGGATCTTCTATCAGGGAACATGTACTGAAGATAATGAGTTATCTGAATGAGTTGTAGATAATTGGTGCTGCCATTAATAAGGAGTCTAAGATGGAGATGATCCTTCAGACTCTGCCAGACAATTATCAACAGTTTGGCTTAAATTATAACATGAGTAAAATGGATTTATCTTTTGCAAAATTGTTGAATGAACTGACAACAACTGAATCGATAATCAAACATCAAGCTCCTTCTGTGGCATTCATGGTGGACAAACATTTTGCTTTCTCTTCTAAACTGGCAAAAGCCCAAAAGAAGAAAAAAAAGCTTCGCAAAGTTGTGGCACCCGGAGGTGCTAGAGGTGGTGTGGCTAAGCCTAAGGGAAAATGCTTCCACTGCAAGTAGCCTGGACACCACAAGAAGCAATGCCCCGATTATTAAGCCAAAATGAAGAACAAATGTAATTCTTATTTAAATGTCGTTGAAGCATGTTTAGTGACTATTTCTATCGAATTATGGGCTGTAGATTCAGGAGCTACTAACTATGTCTGCACTTTTTTGCAGGGGTTTCAGAAAATATGGCGGCTAAGTGAGAATGAATCTACATTTGTCAAGCAAATGGGGAACCCTCATCAACCCTAGCTATAGGAAACATTTCTATTTTCGTTCAGTAGTACCCGAGTTCTTGTTTTAAAGGATATCTTATATGTACCTACAATAAGAAGGAATTTGCTTTCAGTGTCAAAAATAATGGATGATGAATTTAATGTTTAATTTGATAATAATTGTGTTGTTATTAAGTATCAAGCATTTCATCCATAGTGCTCCCAAAATACATAATATGTTTGTGTTTGAAGTCTCCAATAATATGCTACAACAAACTGAATTAAATAACACTGATACTTCTCATAAAAGAAAATGTATTTCTGAATTGTGTCAAACATACTTATGGCACTTACATCTATGTCATATTAATATAAATAGGATTTCAAGGTTGGTTTTTGATGGACCTTTGAGTTCATTAAAAGTGGAGGCACTACCAGCCTGCGAATCTTGTTAGAAAGTAAAATGACAAAGAGACCTTTTCCTTCCAAAGGAAATAGAGCCGGTAATAAGTTAGAATTATGAATATACAACCAAGAGGTGGTTTTGAGTATTTTATGACTTTCATAGATAATTACTCAAAATATGGTTATATTTATTTGTTGCGCCGTAAGTCTGAATGCTTTGAAAAATTCAAAGAATTTAAGATAGAGATGGAAAAACGACATGGTAAACATATCCAAACATTACGAATTGATTGTAATGGTGAATATCTTTATGCGAAATTCATTAAGTACTTTCAGAATCAGGAATTACATCTCAATATTCTGCCCAGGAACATCACAAAAAAATGGTGTGGTAGAGTAAAGAATAGAACTCTTTTAGAAATGGTACGATCAATGTTGAGTTATTCATATTTGCCTTTTAGTTTTTCGAAGTATGCTTTAGAAAATGCAAATTATATTCTGAATTTGGTTCCCTCAAAGTCTATTCCTTTAATCCCCTCCGAATTGTGAAATGGGTGCAAGCCTAGTCTGTGGCATCTACGAGTTTGGGGTTGTCCAGCACATGTGATAAATGGAAAAGCTGATGAGTTGGAACCTAGAACAAAAGTGTGTATTTTCATTGGATATCCAAAAGGCACTAAAAGTGGTTTGTTTTATTGTCCTAAGGAACAAAAGGTACTTGTTTCAACAAATTTTGTATAACAAGATTATTTAATGAACTATGTTCTTAGAAGTAAACTTGTGTTACATAAACTAAGCAAAAAAATAACTACTAATGAAACACCAAAGCATGTTCCTAAAACAATTGTTGACATACCATTGCATCCACGTAGTAGGAGAAATGTCATTATGCAAGAGGTTGCACAAGAGGTTGCTAAAGAGCAAACTCAAGACATCTATCTACCAAAAAGTAGTGGGAGTAATGTCGAGAAACCTACAATTGCACAGGAAGAAGTTTCGGATGTCCAAAATTTAGTTCAAGATGTAGTGAATCCTGTGGTAGATTGTCGTCGTAGTGGGAGAGTTATTAGAAAACATGTACGGTTTATGCTCTTGGGAGAATCATATGATAGAATTTTTGAAGAGCCTAATTCAGAATCATTAAATTACATCGAAGCACTACATGATAAAGATGCTGAAATGTGAATTTTGCTATGAAATCTGAAATAGAGTTCATGTACTCAAATCAAGTCTGGAATCTTGTAAAACCACCAGTGGATGTTAAACCTATTGGTTGTAAGTGGATCTATAAGAAAAAGAGAGGTGTTGATGAAAAAGTGAAAAATTTTAAGGCTAGGATTGTTGCGAAAGGATTTACTCAAAACGAAAAAATCGATTATGAGGAAACTTTTTCACTGGTAGCCATGCTTAAATCCATTAAAATTCTCTTCTCGATTGCTTCTCATTACAATTATAAGATTTGGCAAATGGATGGCAAGATGACCTTTGTAAATGGAAGTCTTGATGAGTGTATCTATATGGAACAATCAGAAGGTTTCAAGGAAAGTGGCAATGAACACAAGTTTTGTAAACTTAAAAATCCATTTATGGATTGAAACAAACATCTAGAGCATGAGATATTTGTTTTGACAATTCGATTAAGACATTTGGTTTTGATCAATTTGATAATGAATCGTGCATATATAAGAAATAGGAGGGAGACAAAGTAGCATTGTTGAGTCTGTGCGTAGATGACATAGGAAATAATGTGATCATGTTAAATTCTATAAAGGAGTGGTTGTCGTCACGTTTTGATATAAAAGACTTGGGAGAAGTGGCTCATATCCTTGGGATCAAGCTCATGCGAGATCACAAACAAAGGATATTAGGCTTGTCTCAAGAACTTTATATTGACACTATTCTTGCAAGGTTTAGCATGCAAAATTTCAAAAAAGGATTTCTTCCTTTTAGACATGGAACTACTTTATTGAAGGATCAGTTGTCCAAAACGACCGATGAGATAGAGAGAATGAAGATGGTCCCTTACGCTTCTTCTATAGGGAGTCTCATGTATGCTATATTGTGCACTAGACTCGATATCTGCTATGTTGTAGGCATGGTTAACAGATTTCAGTCTAATCCTGGGCAAGAACATTGGACGACAGTTAAGCATATAATCAAGTACCTGAAAAGGACTAGGGATTACATGCTTGTTTTTCATCCAGGTAATCTTGTACCTATTGGGTACACAAATTCAAATTTTCAATTGGATAAAGACTCGAGAAAATCTACCTTAGGATATGTGTTTACACTGGGAGGTGAAGCCATAGTTTGGAGGAGTATCAACCAATTATGTGTTACTGATTCCACCATGGAAGCTGAATATATAGCTGCCTCACGTTTGGCTATAATTTCAAAATTAGAAATGATAATTGTGAAAAAATCAATGAATCCCCAAAAATTGTAAAAAGCTTGATTGAAATTTGGATAAAAAAGCTAAATCTAATGGGTTTATCAACTTGTTCGAAATGAAAAAAAATATTTATGAGCTGAAGTTTTAAAATTGAAGAGATTTAAACTAATAGTAATAAAAGAAGGAAGGTGGAGTTGTGGTAAAAACGGTGACATTAAAAGTGAAGAGTTTCAATGGAGATGACAATGAATTTTTGAAGAAGAAAGAAGAAAGGAAAAAAAGTTAAAATAATAAGAAAAACAAGAAAATACATTGTATAATAAAATACTTGTAAAAATAAAATTATATCAATTCAAAATTGTTTAGTGGGGCAATAGGATGCCCGCATAGTTAATGTGTCTTTTTAAAAATTCTATCTACATTTTAATTGATATATAAAATAATTTTTTTAAGTGAATAATAAATTATTTAATTAAAAATATGTAATTTAGAAGTGGAGTGAACATTTTAAGAGAAATCAAAATATAAATAAACATAAGAATTATATAAATAAATTCAACTTATAATCTATTCATAAATAGAATTTGTATTTATAAAATGTAATCTTTCTAATTGAAAAATAGATTATCATAAAAACAACGATTAACTAAGGTTGTGAATGTTATTATAAATGTTGTTAAAAATTATGTTAGCACACATAAATGTATAAGTGGTGCAAAAAAGAGAGTTTAAGTGGGGTATTTTTATTATTTTACTTATTTTATCCCAGGATGAATTATTCTGAAATTACTATTCCACCCTCAGGGAGGGGTAATTTATACAGTACTAATTGTTAATCCTGAAATAAGTTATCCCGACCTTTACAATCAAATAAGAGATTAAAAGGCATTCAAAAATTATCCGGAGATTAACTCCTCTTATCCATTACACCAAACGACCCCTAAGTGTTAGATTTTGCTTTTGGTGACTTTGATTTGGTTAAATTGGATTAAGTGAAAAGTAGACTTGATTAGAGTAATTAAAACTTTTGGAGTGTATATTAATATTTTGAAAATTTTAAAAATCTTCCATCCTTTATAAATTGCAAATTTTGAAATTCCCCCCTTCATTATCTTTTTAATCTTTTTTTTTCTCTCATTCTTTCTCTTTGCAGATTTATCTCTCCCTCATCTTCTTCTTTTTTCTTTCTTTTTCCCTTCTTCTTCTTCTTCTTTATGGTCTTTGTTGTTGCCGTCATCGCCACCGACGTTCATCATTTTTTTATTGCGCTTTTCTTCTTTTTCTCTTTTGGTCCTTATTTTTACAACATGTTAATAATATGTTGCAATAGGTTAGCAATATGTTGCAGCAGGTTAGCAATATTTTGCAACAAATGTGCTATCTGTTGCAATAGATAGAAATAGTGTAACACCCGGGATGTTTACAATTGTCTTTCGTTTTGTGTCAAGGGTTTACTACGAGCCTAAATTTGAGAATTTTATTATAACACTAATCGCACTTGGAAACATCAATTTAAATTTAAAATTTGATAAAAATATATTTTGTCTCTTTCAAAAATGCCTTTTAATATTTATGCAAAAATTCCTTAGTTATGATATACTTGTCTATAATATTTTATAAGAGTTTATAGTTTATTAATATTTTAATGGAGATAGTGAAATTAGTGATATTGAAGAATTATTATTATATAAGTTAGACTTTTATTCAAACAATTTTTTATTAATTATAATATATTAAAAAAATTATATATATTTTACCACGAATCTATACAATATCTGATTACTTATATCATGAGATAAAATAGAGGAGGTATTGCCACCTCCACTTCCACGTGGAAGTGGAGGAGATGGGCAACAATCCTTGGCAGCATTAATTAGGCTACCATTTTGTTCCATTTGGTATACTTATTAAATGATATGGAGAAAAGACATAAAACACAATTGAAATTATCCTATTTTTTTTTAAAAATATTTTAATTTTATGGACGTTTTATTATTCTCGAACAATTTTAAAATAATATTATTGCCTTATTTTTTCAATCAGCTCTACTTTTTTTTAAAAAATATGATGTCACGCACCAGTTATTACGTGACACATATTAATGTAATTTTTTTTTTTAATTTTAAGCTTTTCTTTATTTTTTTCTCTTTCTTACCTTTTGACTTTCACCCCATCCTACCCACCTCACGGTTCCAGCCCGTCTTCCAATTTTCTTTCTTTCTTTTTCTTCACTTCCCACCTTCACCCCCACCCCACCCCCTACGTTCATGTCCTCCATTTTTTTTTCTTCTTCAATCAACTTCATTTCTTCTTAATGACACATTAATTAAGAAGGTCATATTAATTAATATTATAGATAAAAAAATTGTGAAGTAGATCATAATAGTGGAGGAAAAATTTAAAGTATTTGTCGCCGAAAAATATTTTTTCGCCAGATAAAATGGTGACTAGTAATGATCATCTCCCTTTTCATTTTTTCTTTGACGTTTTATTATCTTTTTATCATCTTTATCAAAAATATTAAACACCAACAACAAAATTTATTACCAATATAGTGCAAAAAATATCTCTTTGCGCCGAAAAATATTTTTTCACCGGATAAAATGGTGATCAATAGTAACCATCTCCCTCTTTATTTTTTCTTGTTATTTTTATTATCTTTTCATCATTTCTATTAAAAACAAAAATACAACGATGAAAATCGCTATCAACGCGTTGAAGAAGATCGAAAAAACAAAGAATTCAATAGAAAATAAAAAAAGGAAAGAAAAATAAAAAAAAAAAAGTAATGAAACATTTCCCTTTCAGTTTTAGTTTCACTTTGAGAAACCCATTTCCTATATACAGTAAACGCGTAGCTCTTATATATATGTGGATGATTTCCACCAAATTAACATCAAGTTTGCCTTAGACTTGTTATAGGAGCAATCCATTTGAGGACGTATTGTGTGTGGCATACATATATACATAAAGATTCGTACATGATTTTCAATAATTTTCTCCATTCCTTTCCCCTTAACAAAGACAAGATTAGGTATGCTGCTAGTTGAAAGGAGTATGTAGCCATAGAAGTGACGATTTGAAGAGGAAAAGGTTTTACAAAGATGCTTTAGAAACAAAACTATGTACTCACGTTGAAGAAGATTTCAACAGGGAAAATATTTCAACTCTTTATTCGATCACTGAAGGGAAATCGTTTATCTATATCAGGTTATGCAAGACTGTATTCAAAATATGTTAAGGCAAAACTCTTTTTTTTTATATCGCATGAATCCTGAAAATTTCAAATTTATCAAATGAGTCATTTTTGCTATTTTATTGTTAGGAAGACCCCCTGTCAAGGGCATTTGAATATCAGCTGATCTTATTTCTTGACTTTATCGTATTAACATCATGCTTGTAACATTGTGAAGTATGTTTTATAGTTAAAGTTATTTCCTGTAATGATTCGTATTTCCTTATGTGTATAAGCGAGCTATTACCCCCAAGAGTGAGATTAAATAGTTGGAAAATCATCATATTGTATTTACGGAAGTTGTGAAGCCATTCTTTCTTGTTAGAAGCTTTTACAGAAAATATTTGAAAAGGATATTCATACTAAATCTTGTACTCTATTCCTTTGGTTATATACTTGTCAAACAACCTTGTTTCTAAAAGGATCATACTATTACCAGTTTGGAGTCGTTTATAATAAATTGTGTTAAGCATGTCAGTCTCCTTTTGAGTTTCTAAATGATTAATTTGCTAAGTTGAAGTCGAGTCAAGTGCTTCGAGTCTATTAGGCGTTTTATAGGCCTAAATGATCGTACAAAAGTTATATGAAGTCACGAGGAGATTCTTTAAGCACCTTGATATCTTTCTGAACATCCTCAGGTTTAAGTTACCTTTCTAGAGTCGAGTTAAGTGTTCAGGTTTATTCTAAGAGAATATGAGGTTTTATATAGCATTTGCATGTTATATGGATGTGATTATGAGGTTAGAAGAATAAAAGTACCAATAAGCCAAGATTGGCCAAGTTTTTGTTATAATCTACTTTGTACATTCAAAGTTCATATCATACATGTCATGTTATGCATGAAATTCGAGCTATAATCGGAGGTAAGGGGCCTATTTTCCTGGAAGACTATATATATGGTACAGATGGCCATAGGTTGGCAATATGATGCTGGTTAGCTACCGGAAGAGACTGCCATTGCTAGCATTTGGTTGGGTATGTCATGTATTGACATCTATAAATATATATTCACGACATGCGATTATACCATGCATATTTAATTATTATGAGGTCAGATATTGTCCATGGAGGCTATCAGAGTTTTATTTTTAGGTGGTATCTCTATTATCCTTTTTACTGCAGTTATTTATGATTCTACTTTTTGCCTTTCATACCTATATATTTTCATTCATGCTGATGTCCCATTGCCTGGGGACACTGCATTCGTGTTGCAGGTTTATACAGAGGTCCTGATCGGTCTTTGCAATAGGGGTGTTGTCTCAACTGAGAATGGGTAAGCTTCATTCTTCCTAGAGCTGTTGGTTTTCTATAGGTTTTGCATACTTGAGCTTTGTATATAGTTTTTGGTATTGTTGGGGACTTTTCCCAACCAGTTGGGTTATACTATTTGTAGACACTTGTGGATATACTTTGTTGGGTCTTCTCAACTTCTATTTATAGCCTTGTTGGCTTATTGCATATATGATTTTCGTTGCAGCCTTATCAGCCTTCTATTTCTTTATTTGTTAAGTTAGCCTTGCCAGCCCTTTCATTATGTTATTGTTATTGTTGTGACCTCGTCGATTTAGTTATCTTGTTTCAGCAGGTTATTGTGTCGGCCTTGTCGGCCATTATGGTTTCACTTTTTGTTATGTATCTTTTGGTTCGTTTGATCAAGTGAGGCACTGAATGCCTGTTGCGCCCCCTAGTGTAGGGTGTGACAAATAGATCCCTATCTGTTGCAACAGATGTTCTATATATTGCAACGGATAGGAATAGATCCCTATCTATTGCAACAAATGTCATCATCTATTGCCACAAATAAGACACATGTTGCAATAAATTGCTAACCTGCTGCAACAAATGAAACACCTATTGCAACGACTTCAGTAGTTGTGAGGTTAAGGAGATGGTGGTTATGGAGACAAATAAGCTATTGATGTTGGTGGTAACAACGAAGGTGGTGGTGGTGGTGGTGATTATTGTGGCAGCGACGGTGGAGGAGAAAGATGTGGCAACGCTGATGGTGGATGAGGAAGAAGAGGAGGAAGTAGTGGTGAGGAGGAAGAGAAGGAAGTGGTGTTGGTGGTGACGGCTGTAGAAAGGGAGGGGATGGCGGCGACAGAACGGTAGGGTGGGAAGGAGGAAGGGGGAAGGGGGAGGGGTGGGATGGGAAAAATAGGATTTTTATGTAAATAATAAAATTTGAGGGTTTTAAAATTACTGTGCACTAATCTTAAAATTGTCACTTCTACTCAATAATTAAGACGGGTTACTTTTTCTTAATTTTAAAACTCTTTTGTCACCCTAAATTAAAATTCTCGTGTCACTACACAAATATGAGAAAATGCCATAAATAATTGTCATGACCCAATTTCTCGAGGTATGATGACATCTATTATAACCCACAAGTAAATAAGTCGACCCATGTCCTGAAACTACAAGGCATGGGACTAAGGGTGGAAACTAAACCAAAAATTAAACAATTAACATAAATTACAAAAGGATAAACAGAAGCAAGCCAAAAATATATACAATGAAAGATCCCTCATAGAACTTGGAAGTCAGATGTACAGAGCTACTAAAAATGGATACTAGTCTCAAACGTGGACCACATAAATTTAGATCTGTCTCTAAAAGTGAAAGACTAGTCAACTATATACAAAAGGAGATAGGTAAACCCAAGATGCCATGTGTTCACCCTCATTTCCGAAGTCAGACTGCTGTAGGCTCGAATCAACACTGATAATTGGTGCTAGGATCTGCATCACGAAGACAGATGCAGAATCTAGTATGAGTACCAAAATAAAAGGTACTTATTAAGCATCATAGGCTGACTGAGTAAGAATAGTAAAAATAATATGAAATTCTAGAATTTAAACATAACACAAATCTCAAGGTGGGGAAAATAACAGGTATGCACATGGGTGTACTAAGGAAAGATAAGAAAAGGATACATGTAATTAAATCCAACTGGCTCTCTTAAGCCCAGAGGGTAACTCGTGCACAAGTTTAAGTAAAACTCAAACGGACCCCATAAGCTTGTCAGGTGCATAGAAGAAGTAAGAGACACAAAGAGAACCTGAAAGTACTTCTAAGATTAACACGAGCTTTCACAAACTTGAACCGAATCAAGTGAGTGCCTGAGACTTCAGTCACAACAGAATAGGAGCTAAGGACTTGAACCAAGTAAATATGGAGCCGAGGACTTTAACCAGGGTTGAAGGTATCCGAGGACTTTAACTAAAGCTAAAGATAGCTAAGGACTCTAATCAAGGCTGAAGATAGCGAAGCTCTAACCAAGGACTCGAACCAAGGCTGAAGGTAGCCAAGGACTCCAACCAAGGCTGAAAGTAGCCAATGACTCTAACCAAAGCTGAGGGTAGCCAAGGAATCTAACCAAGGATGAAGATAGCTGAGGACTCTAACAAGGCTGAAGATAGCCGATGTCACGCCCCGAGAGGGTACCCTAGGCGTGATCGGCACTCGAAGATAATTGTTAGCCCCAAGCAAACCACTTGGTCTGATCACTCGTTCAATCATTCAGTGGAAGACTCAACTCAATATAAATTTAACTTAATTGGGCATTTAAAACATCTTCATCAATAAGTAAATAATATATTTAAAATACTCAAAGTATAATGTACTCAATGTCATAAACTCAATAATAAAATTATTGTTTAAAAATAGATTCTGAAAGAATCCTTCTACTCAACTCTACTCTATCTATGAAGCCTCTAACTGACTCATACGCAGGTGTCGAGACAAGTCCATGACTACCTCAAATAATTACTAAATAATAAAGGAATGACTGGAAAGAAAGGAGCTCCTCTGAATGCAAAGAGGTCTCACCAAAACTGAAGAAGTAGATCCTCAATGATACATCTGTTGATGATCTTAAATACCTGTGTCTGCAGGACAAATAACGTCTATACGTGGAATGTACGAGTATGTAATATAGCTGAAATGAAACTTACTCAAAGATACTCAACTCAACTCAAGGGACTCAACTCTGAAAATAACTCACCTCAATAAAGATGCAAGTTCAAAAATAAGCAATGTCTTTCAATTGACTCCATCATAGTTTTTCAAATCGACTCAATTATATGCAATCTCAATCAAATCATTAATTTTGTATTATTATTAGGGAGTTCTTCTAACCGAAAACCATCACCATACTCAAAGATACTCAACTCAACTCTGAAAATAACTCAGCTCAATAAAGATGCAAGTTCAAAACTAAACAATGTCTTTCAATTGACTCCATCATAGTTTTTCAAATCGACTCAATTGTATGCAATCTCAATCAAATCAAATCATTCATTTTGTGTTATTATTAGGGAGTTTCTCTAACTGACAACCATCACCATATGAGCGAGTGATGTACAACGAAGCGGTGTCGTTGCCACACCCGTCCAATACTTTTCCAAGGTAAGGGATGAATCACTATCGTTGGATCAACAATCAATCAAAGTCCATCATTTTGGGACTTAAGAGGTTTAACCCTCCGTCCTACGCTGGCTATAGTTTATGGGGTTTGAGTTATGTAAAATCTTAGCCAAATCGGTGCTCAATACTGCTCCCAAACTATATGATGCTTATATCTATCAGGTAAAATATTTAAATCATCTCATCTGGTCTTATTGGACCCTTTTCAAAACTCAGTCTCATCTCAAATCATCATGCTTTTTCATTTTAAAAATAAAACATGATATCAAACTCATTCAAATCTCCTCAAAACTCTATATCAAACAATTATTTATGCTCAAAATACTTTGGTAAAAAAATAATACTTTTAAAGACTTTTCAGACTCAACCCATTCTCATTCAAGACATTAAGAAATCATGATTTAAGACTCAATCAATGCATATAATATTTAAATGTCAAAACTCAATTCATATGAAAATTCAATCTCATTTTAAAGTAATGCTTATACTCAAATAATCAAGTTCTTTCAGTAAAATATGTTTTCAAAATCATTCACATCCCGTCAAAATTCTTTCTCGATTTCAATCAATCATGTTCGACCTTTATACTCATTTAGACTCTATAATATATATATATATATATATATATATATATATATATATATATATATATATAGTTCAAATCACTCTCTTCATCAATGCATAAAAGCCATCATCTCTACTCAAAAATAAATATGTAAAAGTCATGACTATCACATCAACTAGGGTTCATGGGAAAGTAGCCATGAACAACAATTCCAATCAATTGAGAGGTAGAAAACAACAGATGATATCAATACATAATTATACGAAACTCAATAGAAGAAGAATTAACTCAATCGGAATTCAAGAAACTAGGTTAGACCCAACTCATTCTCAATAATTGATAGAATTAGATGTAAGGCGCATGGACGAACTCAATCCAATGCTATGAATAGCCTTGCATACCTAGAAGATTGATATTACAATCGAAACTCAAAAATCACTAGCTTGTCTCGAAGGAAACCTTTGATCTTGAAATGTTTGTGCTTGTTCTCGAGAAAAGAAACTCTTTTATGAAGCTCTTAGAGTGGAAGAACTTGGGAAAACTTTGTATAAAAAGTTTCTCTTCGTATCTTGAAATTTTTAACTTGAAAGCCTTAGGGTTCTTGATAAAGAAGAGGAATCCTAGGTTAGTTTTGACAGAGTTTCTTGAGACTAGATTATTTAGATTGATGATTATGATAGGAAAACTAGTTAGTCGGATGACATACTCGGTAAAAACACTAAAAACGACTTAGAATAGGGCTAAAAAGCTTGGGAAAGGACCAAAATAGCCCTGGAGGATGTGGAGGAATTTTCTGAGAATTTGACTCATACGGCTCGTAGAAAACTCTATGGGGTCGTAGAGTTGAGTCATAACTCTTTTGGGTTCTGGCAGCCTCTAATAAAATGGTCACAACTTTTTACTCCAAATTTAGAATGAAACAAACTTGGTGGCGTTAGAAAGAGGACTCAAAGAACTTTAATTTGATAGGTCATGGGCCACCTACTGGTTTATATTTTAGGAGATATGATTGTTAGAAGATGAGCCAAGTAAAATCTTTTACCGAAACTCAATCGGTAAGAAAACTTTCAACTCGACTTTATGTTAGAGGATCCTTATGACCTTAATTCATCTCCAAATCTATTCTCACACTAAAGAATGAACCTTCACACATGTACACAATTATAAATCATTCGGTACAATCCCATAACTCTATGAAGGATAGCTCGGTCTTAGCTAAACAAATTTAGGGTGTTACAGCCGAGGACTCTAACCAAGGCTGAGAAATCGAGGCATGGACTTTAATCCTAATCCGGTGGGGTGAATCAGGAAATTGAACCGCGAATAAAGACAAGTTGCGGCTAGACGAGCGGCAAGGAAAGAACCCCAAATCGAGTTTCATAAATACATCACTCCAAGCTAGAACCAAATCCAATTTGAATAGACGAGTGGTCTCCAAATAAGGACCACATACATAGGAGACAATAAAAGGAGGGAATTATGGATATAAGGTCTCTAGAGCTTGGTTACTACCTAGCTAAAGCTCAAACAATCATACTCAAGTCTGCTATATTAGTCTATAGGGAGTTAAGCCGTTTGAAGCGACACTGGAGAGATTCTAAGATCTAATGGCTCCAATTTATGCAAGTCTATGGAAGTCACTAGTCTAAGCCTAGAAAAAGTCCCAAAATGGTTCAATAATAACCACAAACCATATAAAAGTCATACCACAAGGTAAGAATGATCAACTAAAGCAACCAATATGCTATCGATGCACGAAAAACCCAAAAAGGCCTAACACATGGATTCTATGAAGCTAAACATGATTAGTTAGCAACTAACACCCAAATTCACACAAATCAACATACAATTACATATTCATGCTCAGTCTAAGTGGAAGAAAGTTGTAGCCTATCTTTAGGCTGATCGCGCATCCTCCAAATTAAGTCTCTCAAGCTTTTTTCATTCGTACGGCCTCAGAACATTGCCACACTATCAAAAATAAAATCACAATATTAATACAATCGTTTAGACACTAAAACCACTTAAAATAGAGTCAGACCAATGTCGAAGAGTAAAATGGAAATATGGAACCCACACTAGGAATTCTAAATTTGAGTTCATAAAAAGGTCCTAATTAACTTCACGAACTTGTGTCCGAAGATGGAATACAAATCGGGGCTCGGAATACTTAGACTAGCAACATGCAAAAAGACCTCTATTAAAGCTAAGCATAAGAGGGCGGGCAGCAACTAAAATCTGAAATTTACCTCAATGAAGGTCCCCTAATAATTTTTGAACACTCCAACACATTTCCATGACAATTCCACACCACCCGACTTTGAATCGCCCAAAATAGAGCTAAGATGGAGGAGATGTCAAGTTTCGAAGTTGTGGACTTCGAGCTGATCATATTTGGTATAAAAGTCCAGACACACTTGTGCATCGCGATCGCATCCAAAGTAGCCTGCGATTGCAGAGGGTTATGAAAATGCCTTTCGCGAATGCGAATGATAAAGGACCTAGGGCGGCGAGTGGCCTATGATCGTGAAGGCCTGGCATGCCAGTACTCCACAAACACAGCTAAGATAGCCCGCGATCGTGATGGCTAACCATGTCCTTCACCAACTGATGCATATCATCCGGTTTAGGCAATGTCCAAATTCTCTGATGGGGTGCTCAGGATTCGTTTAGAACCTCATACGTGCAAATGAACTATGCTACCCCGCTTTTGACATTTTGGACTAAAAGGTGTAGCCTGAATTTCCATCCAGGGTAATCTAGATAAAAAGTGGGTTCTAAAACCAATCATTGTTTTTAGTCAATTCCATAAAGGGCCTCGAGATTAGACAAAAACCCTCGAGAAGCACACGAAAGGTTGTTCTAGACCAAACTTGAAATTACAAAGCTAATAACACTGATGAAATTTTCATTCGAGCGTGTTTTTCAAGAATGTTGATCAGGGTCAAACTTGGGCCAAACCTTAAAAGCTAAAATGCCTAATAATTCAAACTCACACTGAAAGCTTTGAGATGCAAGCCGTCTATGCTACTAGCTTAAAATAATTATTTTGGAGTTAATGGAATCATCAAAATTCAATTTTGAGGTCATTTACCTGACTTTTTAGTTGAAGTCAACTATTCATGTTTTTAAAACTCCAACAACAACAATAATACACCCCCAGTATAATCCCATAATGTGGGGTCTGGAGAGGGTAGAGTGTACGCAGACCTAACCCCCACCTTGAAAGGTAGAGCGGTTGTTTCCGAAAGACCCTCGGCTTTAAGAGAGGACAAGATAAAAGGTCATATAGGGGCAAACATATAGAAAACAAGATGAAAATAGGAATAGCAAAAGGGAAAGTCGTGGTAGAGTGGTACGGGAAGAAGGAGGCATAACTATAATAAATAAATAAATAAGATAAGATAAGATAGATAAGACAGTCAAAGTACAACGGCGCCACAACTATAAACAGCAATACAATGCAGAAATCAAAAGGCAATAAACAATGAGCAGAACTACAACTACTATGGTGCAAAAGATGAATCTCTTAGCCTTTGGTCCTAATCTGAGTCCTCCACAAAGGAAATTATAGTGCGCTAATGCGCCTACTAATAGGGTAGGATAACACGACTATGTACTAGCCTTCTACCCGAATACGGGTCCTCCACACACTCCTATCTAAGGTCATGTCCTCGGTAAGTTGTAACTGCGCCATGTCTTGTCTAATCACCTCTCCCCAATATTTCTTCGGCCTACCCCTATCTCTTCTGAAGCCATCCATGGCCAACCTCTCACACCTCCTCACTGGGGCATCTGTGTCTCTCCTCTTCACATATCCAAACCACTGAAGTCGCATTTCCCGCATCTTGTCTTCCACTGAGGCCACTCCTACCTTATCCCGAATAGCCTCGTTTCTAATCCTGTCGCTCCTGGTATGCCCACACATCCATCTCAACATTCTCATATCGGCTACTTTTATCTTTTGGACGTGAAAGACCTTAATTGGCCAACACTCTACCCCATATAACATAGCCGGTCTAACAACCACTTTGTAGAACTTGCCCTTAAGTCTCCAAAATAGGAAAAAGGACATAAAATCCAAAGAATGACTAGGCAACCGAACAGTCAATACTAACAAGTTATAAATAACTTGAGGTCACTATAGAAATGCTCTAAACTAAGAAAAGAAGGCATTTGACATAAATGACCTAGAGGGTCATTACGACATCCACTACGAAAAAGGACTTTCATCCTCGTAAGTTAGAGTCATGAAGTACCCAAATGCTTAAATAAGCTAAGGAAATGCTCCCGCATCTCCCGTTTGGTCTCTCCGATAGCCTTCTTTATTAGATGATACCTCCAATGGACCTTAACCACAAGAATGGCTCTAGATAACAAACGCCTCACATCTCTAGCTAGAATGGAAATTGGCTCCTCCATAAAGGTCAGACACTCATCCAACCCAATCAAGCCATACTAGAGCATATGAGATTGATTTAGAACATACCGATATAACATCAAAACATGGAAAATCGAATGGATAACTGAAAATGCTAGCAGTGGGTTAACTCATAAGTGACCTCTTCAATTATCCTCAAAATCTCAAAAGGCCCTATATACCTGGGGCTACACTTGCCCCGCCTCCCAAATCTCATCATGCCCTTCAGTGGCAATACTCAGAGGAATACTCTATCACCGACTGCAAACATCAACAGCCGATGCCGATGATCAATATAATGGTAGTGTCTACTCCGAGCTATCCCGAGCATATCCTGAATCACCTTCACATGATCTAAGGCCTCCTGAAGTAAGTCTATACCACGTGTCCTAGGCTCTATAGAGTCAAACCAACCAACGAGAGAGCAAAAATGCCTACCATATAAGGCCTCGAATGGGCCTATCTAAATACTAGGCTTTTGTTATACGTAAACTCCGCCAAAGGAAAAAACTTATCCAACTGACCTCCAAAATCTATAACACAGGCCTACAACATATCCTCAAGAAACTGAATAGTGCATTTTGACTGACCAGTCTGCAGGTGAAAAGTTATGCTAAGGTCGACACAGGTGCCGAACTCCTTTTTGAAAGTCCTTTAAAAGTTGGAAGTCAACTATGAACGACAGTTTGGTCTGATAGATATAGGCACACCATGAATATGAAACACCTCCCAAATGTAGATACGAGCCAACCTCTCGAGATTGAAAAAAGTATGAATGGGAAGGAAGTGTGCTGACTTGGTAAATTGATCCACGTTGGCCCAAATACTTTCAACACCTCTAGGAGAACGAGGTAACCCCATAATAAAGTCCATGATGATACGCTCCCACTTCCACTCCAAAATAGGTAATTTCAAAAGTCCGCCACCAGGCCTCAAGTGGTCGGCCTTCACCTGCTAGCAATATAAGTAATAGGACACATAGTCGAATATGTCTCCTCATGCCACTCCACCAGTAGTCTGTCTCAGATCATGATACATTTTTGTTGTGCCCAAATGGATAGAACATCAGGAATCATGGGTCTCATAAATGATCACTTGAATAAAACCACCAACTTTTGGAACATAGATACGACCACAAACTTCAAAACTCCATCTGAATCTAAAGTAGCCTTACCGACGTCACCTTCCATGATTTGATCTTGAAGAGCATCCAAGTACTCATCCTAAAACTAATGACTACGAATCCGATCTAACATAGATGACTGAACTCGCACATAAGAAAACACCTATCTTGAATCTGAAATATCTAATCGAATCATGTTGTTGGCTAAGGACTAAATGTCTAAAGCCAAAAGTTTCTCTAAAATAGAGAGAAGGGCAAGACTACCCATACTCATCGCCTTTCGGTTCAAGGCGTCTGCCATTAAATTCATCTTGCCCAGATGGTAGAGAATATATAGGTCATAGTCCTTTAAGAGCTCAATCCAATGGTGCTTCCTCGAATTAAAGTCATTCTGGCTCATAATGTACTAAAGACTCCTTTAGTCAGTGCAAATCTCGCAACGAACTCCATATAGTTAGTGCCTTAAAATCTTAAGTGTAAAAACTACCACCGCCAACTCTAAGTCATGAGTAGGGTAGTTGCGCTCATGAAACTTAAACTGCCTCGATGCATAAGCTATAACACATCCCTGCTGCATCAATATACAACCCAAACCAATGCCATATGCGTCATAATATACTGTGAAGCCCTCGCCCTCAATTGGAAGAGTCAATACTGGAGCGGTGGCAAACAAATTCTTGAGCTTCAAAAAGCTCATCTCACACTCCTCCGACCACTCAATAAGGACATCCTGGCGAGTCAACTGAATTAAAGGTGCTGTAATAATAGAGAATCCCTCAATAAAGCATCTGTAGTAATCCGCTAAATTTGATGAAGCTACGAACCTTAATTATAGAAGTGGGCCTAGCCTAGTCTTGAATAGCCTCAATCTTTATCAGATATACCATGATGGAATTCTTGGACATCACCTGCCTCAAGAATGATACAGACTCAATCGAAAACTCTCACTTTGAGAACTTGACATAAAGCTGCTGATCTCTCCAAGTTTAAGTTTGGAGCACTACCCTCAAATATTTCTCGTGCTCACTCAGGCTCAGCGAATATACCAATATATCATCAATGAAGACTATGATGAAGGAATTAAGGTATGGACTAAATGCATGAGTCATCAAATCCATGAAAGTGGAAGGGGCATTAATCAACCAAAAGATATCACTAGAAACTGATAGTGTCCATAACAAGTCCTAAATGTGGACTTAGGGATGTCCACTGCCCTAATCCTCAGGCGATGGTAATCATACCTCAAGTTAATCTTAGAAAACACTGCGTCACCCTAAAGATGATTAAATAGGTCTTTAATATGAGGCACCAGATAATTATTCTTCACCGTCACCTTATTTAGCTGCATGTAGTCAAGGCACATAGAACCGTCCTTTTTTTTACAAATAAGACTGGGGCAGCCCAAAGAGATACACTAGGCCGAATAAATCCCTTACCCAAGATATCCTAAAGTTGAAAACGGAGCTCCTTGAGCTTTATGGGGGCCATATGATAATGTGGAATAGAAATAGGATGAGTACCAGGATCCAAGTCGATGGCATAGTCAATGTCATGATCTAGGGGAAGGCCAGGTATGTCACCCCCTGACAGGGTACCCTAGGCGTGACTGACACTCAGAAACCATCTCTGTCCTCTAAGAGAACCACTTGCTCTCATCACTCATTCATTCATCAGCAGAAGACTTAAGTGAAAATAAGAATACTTATGTAGGCTTGCCATCATCAACATCAAATAAAAGAAATAATCATTAGAAGAAGTAGTTTCAAAGGAGAACTGCTCTAATTACATCATCAAATTCTGTCTATGAATCCTCTAACACTATTAGACGATGCCAATGACATATCCATGGCTACCTCAAAAGAAACATAATACTCAATAATAATAAAAGTATAAAGAGTTCCTCTGAATATAAAAAGGACTCACCAAATAGCTGGAAAGTAATGATCTTTCAACAATGCACCTGTTGAGGATATCTAACACCTATATCTGCATCATAAAATGATGTAGGTCGAATGACATCAGTACATGAAATGTAGAGTATATAAAATGGCAGGAAAGTAAGGACAAATATCAAGAAACTCCTCTCAGAAAGACTCGACTCAGAACTCAACATCATCTCAACATCAATATATAATGCAAGTTTAAAAATAATAATAATAAGCAATGCTTACTCAGTTAGGAGTTTCTCTAACCGACAACCATCACTTATGAGCTAGTGATGATATAATGAAGCGATGTCTTTTCCACATCCATCCAATACTTTGCCAGGGTAAAGGACATCACCATCTTGGATCCAATCATTAAAGTCCTCTTTTTGGCTTTAAGAGGTAAAGCCTCCATCCTACGCTGACTACGTAGTTCTGGAGTTTGAGTCAATTAAACTCTTATCCAACTCGGTGCTCAATACTACTCCCAAAGTATGTGCTCATATTAACATCATCATATAGTCTTATTGGAAAAATATCAAACTCATCTTATTACCTCTTCATCAATCATTACACTTCAAGACATTATTTACATTTCATAAAAACATCATTACTTAAATTCATTTAAACTCAATTATTTTGCTCTTTCAAAACTCAATAAAATACATATCTAGTATTAATTTAAATTATTATTTTTGTCAATAAGTATTAAAAGCCAATATCTTTACTCAAAATATGTGTAAAAATATTCATGAACATCAAATTAATTAGGGTTCATGGGAAAGTAGCCACGAACAATAATTCCAATATTATATGAGAAAATAATAATAATAATCTCAATACATAAATATATCTAACTCAATAGAAGAAGAATTAGTTCATGTAGAATTCAAGAATTAGGGTAAAACTCAACTATAACTCAATTATGATAAATTTAATTATTGGGCGCATGGACGAACTCTATCCAATGCTATGAATAGCTTTACATACCTGAAATTCAAAGCTTTACTCCAAATTGAAAAACTCAATGACCACTCTTTAACCCCTAGCCTTTTCTCCCCGCTGGAGCATTTTGTATATTATCCAGAATATAAGAATTACTAGAATAGTATTTCTACACTACTAAAAACTAAAATTATATTTGAGAATGAGTAAAGAAGTGTATAGAGAGAAGAGTTGCTTGATAAATAAAATGAGGAAATAAGGTGGGTATTTAAAGGTGTGGAGGAGGGACCTAACAATAAATAAAAATAATTACAAAGGATGATCTTGAAAATTCAATAGAGGATTATGATCTTATGGATGATGTCAAATGGAGGATTATTGATATCATGAGTGATGTCAAATGGATCGAGATCTTTCCATGGTTGGTGAGATGAACCTTCTTTTAATGGAGTACCCTTTTTCGGAGCTTCATTTGTACAAGATAACTTCCTAAATAGGATTTGGTATACCATTTGAATTGTAGATCTAGAAGTATACTTTCATGTCATTCAAGAATCAACTGATTTGGAGCATCCTACCGTGAGATAAGATTTTTCTTCTACAAATACTCTATTTTATCGTAGCACTATGCCTTGCAAATATTAATTTATTTGACCTACTTATCTTGTGAATCTTAAGATATGGTCTCATAAAAGTTGTAGGTAATGCCGTTTAGGTTATTAAGAAATTTGAATCACCTAATTTGGACTATTATATGAAAAGTTATGCCCAAAATATAAAAGCAGTATCATTTTTGTCTAGAATTGAAATACCACATACAATGTTTTAAGGGGTGTTACAAGGTAGGTCTATTGGAAACACATCAGCAAACTTTCACTTTTTAGGGACTGAATCAATGGAAGGGCTCTCCCTACTAACATCCTGCACATAAGACAAATAAGCTAAGCATCCTCTAGACACTAACCTCTCAGCCCAAATAAAAGAGATAACTCCGATTGGTGTGTGACTATAAGAGACATGCTACACCACTAGTCGAATACTGTGCATAGCTAAGGTAACTGCCTTAATATGGCAATTTAAGACCACGTCGTGAGGGGATAACTAGACCATGTCTAGAATCATATCAAAATGTAACATATCAAGCAATATAAGGTCAGCCCGGGTGTCCCACCCCTGAATATTCACCAAGCAAGATCTAATCACATGATCTACTGCTAAAGATTCTCCTATCGGGTTGAAACATGCAACAACACTACCAAGGGATCTGAACACATACCTAAACGAGGAGCACAATACACAGATATATTTGAAAAAGTAGATCCTGGATCAAATAAACTTGAGGAGAGCTGATGGCATAATAGAATCATCCATGTGATCACATCGTCTATTGTCTTAGCCTTCTCCCTTGCTGGAGCTGCATAGAAGTGACCATGTATGCCTCTACCTCCAGAATCAACCCTTCCACCTGACCTGCCTCCCCGAGGACTAACCCATATACCCTAATGACCACCCCAATAGTCTTGACCCTTGCCTCCACTTCTAACTAGAGGTGCTGCTGTTAGAGCTGGTTGAGCTAGCTGTGGAGTTGGTGCAACTGCCCTATGGAAGGTAACTCTCTAGACCCGTGATCAAGCTTCCTACAATTCATAACAACTATGTAGAGGTCTGCTCACCACAAGAGGACAACCATCACAACTTAAAGTACCCAACTATGAGCTACCTCAACCCTAACTAGAATAGATACTAAAACCACCCTGACGGCGCTGGTCACCCTCTAAATCATGTAATATAGCCTGAACTGGCCGGCTAGATTAAACCTGCTAAAAGCTTTTGCGGGGCCTATCATACGGACCTAGAATGGTATACACAATAGTTATTCTTAATGCCGAGCCCTCTTGCCACTGCCCCTATAGGCTTCACGATGGAGCTATTCAAGTATACAAGCATTGTCCACTATATCTTGGAATGAACGGTCCATCAAAACCATAGACTGAGTCTCAATCTAAAGTCTCAACCCTCAGATAAAGCATCAAACTCTCTCCTTCTAAGTAGGTAGGATCATAGTGGCATGATGGGAGATCTCGTAAAATGTAGCCTTGTACTTTGACATGGGCATAAATCCCTGCTCCAATCTCAAAAACTGGTCATGAAGTCAATCTCTAACACTCCACAGGATAAACCTGGCTAAGAAGGTCTCCGAAAACTTTATCCATGATACAGGTGGAGATCCAGCTGGCATGGTCTCTAAATATGAATGCCACCACCGTCTGGATGACCCATCAAGCTGGTAAGCTATGAAGTTGGCTTCTCTTAACTCAACCAAACTTAATGTGTGTAGCCGCCTTTGACAACTAGTAAGAAACTTGTGGGCATTCTCTTTAATCACCTCAGAAAACCTCAGTGGGTACAGTCTAAGAAATACCCCGAACATCTTCTTCTCTTATAAAGGCATGAATCTATCCATAACATCCAAGTGGGTGGTTATATATGACCATGGATGCTGAACCTTTAGAGCCACTAGTGCAGGCTAGCCCTACCATGCTAGCTTAGCTGGAGTTGGAGATGGAGCCTGCTGTATACCTCCAAACATAGTAAAAAATGGGTAAATATGGCCGAAAGATCGGGAGTCATAGCTGGTGCAGGTGGTGGATGGGCTGGCCCCTAGCTCACCGGTTGAGGATGAACGGGAGATATCTGACGCTCCAACACTTGTTATGGGGTCCTTTCTCTATCATGGGCTAGTGGTGCAGTTCTCGTGCGACCTTGAGTTTTGCCTCAATCCCTAATTAGGGCTCTATCTGTAAGACCAGGTGCATCACCCCTGTCCGGTCTACTGTATGTGAAATCCATCCTATGAAAGAGTGAAATAAGTGATATTCTATGAAACCAATAAAACACACACTACATGAAAGCGATACAAAAGAGTATATTTTCCTAACGGCATCTTGTAGCCTCCAAGGATAGTTACGGACGTCTCTGCACCAAGCCACAAAACTCTACTAGATATTAGCTCTGTACAAGTGAGACTGGTGACCCTGAGGCTCTGATGCCAACCTGTTATGACTCGATTTATTGAGTCATAATGAAACCTACTATCACCCACTAGTAGGTAAGGCGACTTGTGTTTTGGAACTACAAGTAATGTGACTAAGGGTGAAAACTAAACCAAAAATTAAATAATTAATAGAAATTACAAAAAGATAAGCGGAAGCAAGCCAAAAATATATAGATGAAAGATCCCTCCCAGAACCTGGAAGTCACATGTACAGAGCTACTACAAAGCGGATACAAGTCTGAAAAGTGGACCATAGAAATACTGACTTGTCTCAAAAAGCAAAAGACTAGTCTACTATATATAGATGGAGACGGGTAAATCAAGGACACCATGTGCTTATCCTCATCTCCGAAGTCAGACTGTTGCAACCTCAAATTAGTGGTGGTAACTAGTGCTCGGACCTGCATCACGAAGTCAAATATAGAGTCTAGTATAAGTACCAAAGTAATAAGTACTTATTAGGCATCATAGGCCGACTGAGCAAGAATAGTAAAAATAATATGAAATGCTAGAATTTAAACACAACAGAAATCTCAAGTGGGGAAACTAATAGGTATGCACACAAATGCACTAAGAAAAGACAAGAAAAAGATATAGGTAATAAATCCAACTGGCCCCCATCTGGCCCCAAGTGAACCACTTGGTCCAATCACATCAGCAAAAGACTTAATATAACTAGAAAGAAAGCATTTTAAATAATAATATTATATAAGTAAATCCCATCTCATAAAAATATAGTTTTTAAAACAAACTCAAGTGAGACATCAACTCCAATCTACGCAATCTAAGTCTATGAAGCCTCTATCAACTGTTAAGAAGGTGCCGAGGCAAGCCCACAACTACCTCAAAAGAAACTACTCATAAGTAATGAGTTGAATAAATGCGATTCCTCCAAAAGTAAGGAGGTATCACCACTATCAAGAAGGGAAGAATCCTCAACGAATCACCTATTGATGATCTCTAGCACCTATATCTGCATCATGAAGCGATGCAGGCCAAATAGTGTCAGTACATGGAATGTACAAGTATGTAAAACAACTGGAAGGAGAAGCAGTCAACAATGCTCAATCAATTCAACAATCAACTCAAAGGACTTAACTCAATAGGTATGCAAATTAGAATTTTACAATGTTTTTTCAAAATGACTCAATCATCTACAATCTCAATCAATCTAATCATATCATGCACGATCGTATCCTATTTGGGAGTTTCTCTAACCGACAACCATCACTTATGAGCTGGTGATGTACAATGAAGCAGCGTCGTTGCCACACCCGTCTGATACTTTTCTAGGGTAAGGGACAAATCACTATCATTGGATCCACAATCAATCAAAGTCCATTATTTTGGGACTTACGAGGTTTAACCCTCCATCCTACGTTGGCTACGTAGTTTATGAGATTCGAGTAGTAACTATACTCTTACCCAATCTAGTCACATTGGACTCTTATCAAACTCAATTTCATCTCAATCATCAAACTCTTTCATTTAAAATATGCTTTTAAACTCATTCGTATCCTATCTAAACTCTGTCTCAAAATAATTATTTATACTCAAAATACTTTTAAATACTTTTAAAGACTTCTCAAACTCAACTCATTCTCATTAAAGACATTCACAAATGCTTTTAGACTCAATCAATGTATATAGTATTTAAATGTCAAAACTCAATTCATATGAAAATTCAAACTCATTTAAATTAATGCTTATGCTCAAATCATCAAGTTCTTTAAGTAAAATATGCTTTCAAAAATCATTCACATCTCGTCAAAATTCTTCCTCGATTTCAATCAATCATGTTTAAAAATAGACATCAAAAGACTCCTCCATCTCAATAAAATACTCACATAATTTATACTCAAAAATTCTCATTCTCAAAATAGTGATTAGAGACTTCTCAAATCATACACAAAATAATAGTTAAGAGACTCCTCAAACTCATGATCATACTCATTTAAACTACACATAGACTCAGTTTAAAATCATACTTCGTTTAATGCATGAAAACCATTTTGATCAACTCAAAATAAATGCATGTTAATAAAATGATCATCAACTCAACTAGGGTTCATGTGAATAAAATAATGAATAACAATCTCAAGAATTCAAGGCATAGAAATAAGAATAATCTCAATGCATAATTATATAGAACTCAATGAACGGAAAAATTACTCATTCGAAATTCAAAGAAACTAGGTCTAAAACTCAACTCGACTATTTAATGATAGAATTTAGATGTAGGGTGTGTGGATAAACTTAATCCAATGCTATGATTAGACTTACATACTTGGAAGATTCATATTACAATCGAAACTTGAAAAACACTAGCTTGTCTTAAAGAAAACCTTTTATATTGAAATCTTTGTGCTTGATCTCGACAAAAGAAACTCTTTTATGAAGTTCTTAGAGTGGAAGAACTTGGAAAAACTTTGTATAAAAAGTTTCTCTTTGTTTCTTAAAATTTTTAACTTGAAAGCCTTAGGGTTCTTGATAAAGAAAAGGAACCCTAGGTTAGTTTTGAGAGAGTTTCTTTAGACTAAATTATTTAGATTGATGATTATGATAGGCAAACTAGTTAGTTGGATGAGATACAAAGTAATAACATGCAAAAATGACTTAGAATAGGGATAAAGAGTTTGGGAAAGGAATAAAATAGCCCTGGAGAACATGCAAGACTTTTCTGAGGATTTGACTCATACGGCTCGTAGAAAACTCTACGGGTCGTAGAGTTGAGTCATAACTCTTTTGGGTTCAGGTAGCCTCTACTAAAATGGTCATAACCTTTTACTCCAAACTTCGAATGAAGAAAACTTGATGGAGTTGGAAACAAGACTCAAAGATCTTTAATTTGATAGTTCGGACCACCTAATTCTTTATATTATAGTAGGTAGGATCATTTCAAGTTGACCTAAGTAAAATTTTTTATCGAAACTCAATCGGTAAGGAAACTTTCAACTCAACTTTGTGCTAGAGGATCCTTATAACTTTAATTCATCTCCAAATCTATTCTCACACTAAAGAATGAATCTTCACACAAGCACACAATTATGAATCATTCGGTACAATCCCATACCCCTATGAATGATGGCTCCTGCTTAGCTAAAGAAATTGAGGTATTACACAAATGGACCCCTATAAGCCCATTAGGTGCATAGAAAAGTTAAGAACCACAAAGAGAACCTGAAAGTAATTCCAAGATCACCATGATCTTTCTTAAATTTAGTTGTGATCTTTCTCAAACATGAGCCAAATTTACCGAGTTCCCTAGACTTGAATCATAATTGAATAGGTGTTAAGGACATAAACCAAGAGAATAAAGAGTTGAGGAATTTAACTAGGGTTAAAGGTAGTCGAGGACTCTAACTAAAGTTAAAGATAGCCAAGTACTCTAACCATGGATGAAGATAGCAAAGAACTCTAACCAAGGATGAAGATAGCCAAATGACTCTAACCAAGGCTGAAGGTAGCTAAGGAATCTAACCAAGGCTGAGGGTAACCAAATACTCTAACCAAGCCTGAGGGTAGACAAGAAATCTAACAAAGGATGAAGATATCCGAGGACTTTAACCAAGGTTGAAGATAGCCGAGGAATCTAACAAAGGCTGGAAAATTGAGGCATGTACTTTCACTATAACCCAATGGGGTGAATCAGGAACTTGAACCACGAATAAAGATGGGTCATCTATATTTAGGATCAGCAGCTAGTTGAGCATCAAGGGAAGAACTCCAAACCGAGTGCCATCAATAAATCACACCAAGCCCGACCACATCCAACCAAAATCGATGAGCGGCTTATAAATAAGGAATAAGTACATAGGAGTTGAAAAAACGAGGGAATTATAGATATAAGGTCTCCAGAGTTGGGTTACTACCTAACTAAGGCTCAGACTATCAGACTCAAGTCTTCTATATTAGTCTATAAGGAGCTAAATCATCCAGAGCGACGTCGAAGAGATTCTAAGACCTAACAACTATAATTTATGCAAGTATATGGCATTCACTAGTCTATCCCTAGACTAAGGCCCAAAATTCTTCGATAATAACCACAATGTTATACCCCAAAAGTTTTTTTAGCTAAGACCCGAACCATTCTTTGTATGCGTATAGGTCCATACCCGATAAATTCTAATTATATATATGTTGTAGGATAAATTCCTAAGTATTTCAATTATATTTTAGGTGAATTGGGGTCATGAAGAACCTCTAGTACTAAGTTAAGCTGGAATATCCTTTACCGATTGAGTTTTCATACAAGATCATAAAAGGGTCAACTTGAAAAAACTATATGTCTGAAAATTTTAAGAGTTAAGTTTCACATTACCTATAAAATTGAATATCTAAGTGTCCTCTTTCCAACTCCATCAAGTTTGCCTCATTTGGAGTTCGAAGTAAAAATTTATGACCGTTTTACTAGAGATGCTCTACCCTGGTGGAAGTCTGTGATGGATCGGCGACACGGAGAGGACGCAGACTCCACTGCCTAAGCTGAACGACGCCCCCATTATTCTTTTAAGGGTATTTTTTATCCTATAAGCCTTTGGGGAGTGTTTTTTAATGTCCCTAAATGTGTAGAAATTAGTTTTTCCTCACTAAAAATCCTCTTATTCACTCGTAAACATTAACGCTCAAGAATTTTCAAGAAAACATCAAGTTAAGGTTATTTTTCAAGTTCTTCAACAAGGTAAGTCCTTCTTAATATATTTCAATCTTTCCAAATCAAACTTCTTCATCTATTCATGAATCGCTAAGAGAAATCTTAAATCCTAACCATAGGGTTTCCAAGAAAATAAATCCAAGAATTTCAAGAAAGGGTCTCTTGATTGTTCTTCTTCAAGTTCAGATTTTTCATCAAGATTTGTGGATCTTTTAAGGTATGTAAGGCTACCCATAACGTGGATTAAGTTCATCCATGTGCACTACATCTTTAGTTTTCTTAGTTGAGATGAGTTTCAAAGTTCCATGAATCGAGTTCTTAAATTATCTATCATTCCTATTGAGTTCGTATATAAATTTCCTTATGTTATGTACATGTATTATGATAGTATTTGATGAATTTCTTGATTTGTCTTGTTGAAAGTATGAATTTGTGTTTTCATTCACATGAACCCTAATTGAGATTTTATTTATATTTTATGCATTGATGGAGTTTTATTAAAGAATAATTTTTGAACGTTTTGCATTAAATATTTTATGCACTTTTTGAGTTTAAAGAGTGAATATTTTCACCTTTGATTGAGGAAGAGTTTGAGCATGATTTTGAGAAATCCCTTAATTATTATCTTGAGCATGAGTATTTTAAATATAATCGAGTTGAACATTATTACATTAAGAAATCTATTTTGAGATTGAGTTGAGAAGTTAAATTATATTTTTATTTTATATGCATTCACTGAGTTGAAGTTATACCTATTTTAAAGAAAACAGATGAGTTGAGGAGTTAAGTTATACTTTAAATGCATTCTTTGAGTTGACATGAGTTGAGTCTTGAGTTAAAGTCCTAAAGAGACCAAATGAGTAAATTCTCACGTATTGTATATGAGCATAATATAATATCTTGGGAGTTGTATTGAGCATCGATATGGGGTGAACCCATAAACTACATAGCCAGCGTAGGATAGAGGCCAAGCCTTTCTTGTCCCAAAAAAGGACTTTTATAATGGATCCATGAGTTTGAGCGTCCTTTGCCCTGGCAAGATATTGGACGCCTGCAATAACATTAGTTTTAAGCGTTGTATCATCACTAGCTCATAAGTGATGGTTGTCGGTTAGAGAAACTCCCTAAGAGTAAAATATTATATTTTTATATATTGAGTTGCATGTCTTACTGCATATAATTTAAAGCATTTGTATTATTTTACTTCATGCTTTATTGAGTTGAGTTGAGTATCATTGAGTAAGTTTACTTTAAGGTATTTTACATACTCATTCATTCCACGTACTGACGCCATTTGGCCTGCATCATTTTATGATATAGACACAGGTATTAGAGATCATCAATAGACATATCATTGATTATTTACTTCTCTAGTTTTGGTGAGTCCTCTTTGCATTCAGAGGAGCTCTTTTCTTTCCAAAAGTTTCTTTATTATTTAGTAGTTCTTTGAGGTAGCCATGGAGTTGTCTTAGCACCTTTTTATGAGTCAGTTAGAGGTTTTATAGACATAATAGAGTTGAGTAGAAGGATTATTTTAGAATTTCTTTTTAAACCATAATTTTATTATTGAGTTCATGACATTGAGTATATTATACTTTGAGTATTTTAAATCTATCATTTACCTATTGATGAAGATGTTTTAAATGCCCACTTGAGTTAAATTTATATTGAGTTGAGCTTCCGCTGAAATATTGGATGAGTGATCAGAACAAGTAGTTCTATTGGGGCCAGCAATGGTCTCCGAGTGCCGGCCACACCTATGGTACCCTCTCGGGGCATGACAAACTTGGTATCAGAGCACAGAGTTCAAGTATCCTAGGGTGTCTATGAAGATGTGTCAGTAGAATCTTGTTTATGGTCATGAGGGCTCCACTTTTATTAATTAGGGACTATTGACATTTAAGAAAAGTTTTCCTTCTTTCAAATTCTACATCGGGAGACAAAGTTGTTCTCTAAGAAGCTTATTCAGATTTGTGCGTTTCTCAGATTTGTTCAAGTAACCCTCATACTCAAGGTGGTTGGAACAGTAAACTCAGATCCGTAGTGATGAGTTACTCTCTGATAAAGTTTTTTGAAGTGTAAAGAGACTGCACCAGGCTTGAGATGAGCCAATTAGTGTGTATAAGTCCATTGATTTGAAAGAATGCACCCTCATTCATATGAATCGTGCATTGAGCTAGAGCAAGATGTATTCCCATAGTCTCTTCTCTAAAATCTTTCTTTAGATGTTATACTCAAGAGGAATGTTATGTCTCTAAATAATTAGTATCACCATCCAATGGAATGTGATTTGTGGCATGATAATCTATGATTCATAGAATGATCCTAGAGCTAGAAAGATGGAGTTAGATGAGTAAAAACCAAGTAGTGAGAACGGTAGTTAATTGAGGAATATACCTAGAGGTAGGTATCTATAAGGTAAGTGATGGGTTTATAAGTTGTCTCTTTTATTTTGATCAAAGAGTAGTAAGCATTGTATAGCTTTTATGATAGAAAGTAGAGGAAGAGTTGTTAGTTAGGACGAGTTAAAGTGCACTTGAACCTAGAGGGGAGTTTTATGTTGAGATGTCATGGTGTTAGTCAAGACCAAGTGTTGGTTGAACGAAAGAGAGGAGTAGTTATGTGTTGATAGATCTAAACTAGGCTTATGATTTTGAACAGAAAGCCCTAGGATATATATTGAGTTATGAGCCTAATTAGGCAAGGAGGTGTAATGACTGGCTAAATAGTGCTTAGGTTTTGAAGGGAGATGTGGTGATAGATTAAAACTAGATAGATTGTGAGATAAGGATTGATTTCTTTTCATGAGGTTTTAAGTGGTCTAATGATTCTCAATTTTACCTAGTAGTTGTAAGTAAATATAGTATGCAAACAGTGTGTGATGTACGTGTTAGTACTAGACCCTAAGCTTGAATTTGAAATGAGTATTGTGAAGAAAAAGGGATGGTGTTACAAGAGTGATAATGCTAGTTCTAAGATTTTCTCTAGTAGGCTTGACATAGCATATGTGAGAAATCAAGCTATTGACTTGCAAGAAGTGTGATGCTATAAGTGTGGTGTATGCAACTCTTAGATAAAAATTGTGAAATGTGGCTAAGTCATTAGGTAAAAAAAGGCTTAAGATGTGTATCCAAGATAGTATATAGTTGTATGAGGCTCTAAGTTTATGATTTGCTATTGATGCCTAGTTAGTATTTATTAGTTTCCAATGGGGAGAAGGTTGAGGTAAGAGTTGTATCTTATATAGTATCCATAAGAATTGGGTCGAAGGGGTTATATATAGATGATGATGAGTCTCCTGTTATAGTTCAAGTTTCCTTCAACTAAGTTAGGAATATGTAAACCTAGAAGATGAGTGTTAGCAGGCTAAAGAGAAGAGGTTAGATCATAAGAGTTTGAGAAAGTGGATGTATATGCCAATAAGAGTAGCAAGTATAGAAAAATATCTAGAAGGTAAAATGAATCTAAGGGAAGTATCTTAGAATGAGGCCCTAGTAGTAGTTTGGTATCTTTGGGTATAGTATAACCGAAGAGTTTAAGTGTACTTATGAATAGTGATACTCAACCATGTGGAGCAGTATGCTTATATCTAAGTGTAGAGAATCGATCCACATGCTCAGAGTAGTGACCTTTGAGATAAGGTAGAGATGATGAGGTAATGAACCAAAGTGGGTCCTAAATTTTAAGAAGTGATAAGTTGAACAGGATGAGACATCGATGTTTTTTCATCTCGTATATTCCTAATACTTTAGTCCAGGTGATTATCTAATCCTGCCATGTGTATAGGCATCATGCCTATGGCCTAGACCCATGCACCCCCTATGTTGATGCTTATCCATGCTGAGTTCGTGCATGAGAATTGATAATTTCATTCAGCCTCCTTAATTTTGTCTCATAAACCTAAGAGTTAACCCTATGTTACATGAGACATGACTTGAGTTTCACAATATATACAGTTTCATGAACTCATGATAGGCCCTAAAAGACTAAAGAGATCGTATTAGATATGGATGTTCCCAGTTTAGACTTTCTTGAATGAATCGTGCTTATAACCTTTTTGCTCTGAACTTTTTCAGTATTTCTTCCTTTTTAGTCTTGATAGCAATGTTGATGATAGTAGATGAGTGGTGACAGATGGGAGAGCATAAGTGTTCCTTATTGTGATAATTGTGGTGTGCTTATTCCATTTAATGCTATAGATGTGGATAAAGAGCGAGATAGGATCTTGTTGTATGAAATAGATAGGTAAGAGTATTTTGGTGTACCTCTTGGTAGAAGTTAATGCAATTCCATGTGTAGAATGCTAAGATTGGCATAAGAATTCTTAAGAAATATTGACTTCAAAGAATCCATAAAGTGATTAGAATTAGAGGTTTGAATGAGTGGTTGTCGTTATGTGAGTGATTGTAGTAGGCTAGTGATGTCCTCTTGTAAAGTTTTCAAGTAAGTGTATTAGGATGGTTATAGAACTAGGCTTGAATTTGATATTGATGGCATGTGGATGAATGCCCAATCCATTAGATGCTTCTTGATTTGGTCTCGAGGTTGGTTGAATATAATGGAAAGGAGTAGTACTATTGAGATGAGGTTCTCTATAGAGGTATAGGACATGAATCTAGTGGTCTAGATTAGCATAATTATATTATGTGTAGTACCCTGTGACTTAGAATTAGGCTTGAACATAATAAGAGCATGTAATTAGACTTAGAGTCCCAGGCCTTGGTGAAGGTAGTCATATGTATCCTTGTGGGAGTTATGAGTTGCAACCGAGAAAGAGTTAAGTTTGAAAGTTATCGGTTATGTTGCTTAATTCATAGTGGCCATACTCTTATATTAGGCTTATAAGCCTCTTTCCTGAAGTTATGAGAAATTTCGATGAAAACATTGGTTCTAATAGCCCTCCTATAATTTTTTCTTCAGTGTCGATGTTGAAGGTGATGTTCCTATTCCTATCTCTGAGCTAGTACCTTCTTGAGTTTGAGTAATTAAGTGACTTATTCATGAACTTGAGTCTTTGAGTTCCTGTATTGTATTCATGCCTTCTAATGACAATACTGATGTCAATATTTCGTTTTCCTATCTTAGAGTTGATGTTCATTCCGAGTTTAAGTATATGATGAGTATTCTTGAGTTTGAGTAATAATGAATTGATTGTTTGAGTGTTTAAGCATCTGAGTTCTTGATTTACGCTTGTGCTTTGTGAAATATCCTAACTTGCTCATCATTCGAGGACAAGTGATCCCAAGGAGAGATATTGTTATACCCCAAAAGTTTTTTTAGCTAAGACCCTATCCATTCTTCTTTTGTGTATAGGCCCAGACCCGATGAATTCTAATTGTATATATGTTGTAGGATCAATTCCTAAGTATTTGAATTGTATTTGAGGTGAATTGGGGTCATGAGGAGCCTCTAGTACTAAGTCGAGCTAAAATATCCTTTACCGATTGAGTTTTTATATAAGATCATCTAAGGGTCAACTTCAAATGACTATATACCTGAAAATATTAAGAGTTAAGTTTCCCATTACCTAAAAAATTATGTACGCGTCCTTTTTCCAACGCCACCAAGTTTGACTCATTTCCAGTTTGGAGTAAAAAGTTATGACCCATTTTAATGGAGACGCTCTATCTTGACAGAAGTCCGTGATGGATCTATGATGTGGAGAGGATGCGGACTCCACTGCCTAAGCGAACAACGCCCCCTTTATTCTTTTAAGGGTATTTTTATCCTATAAGCCTTTGGGGACTTTTTTTAATGTCCCTAAACGTGTAGAAATTAGTTTTTCCTCATTAAAAATTCTCTCATTCACTCCTAAACATTAACGCTCAAGAATTTTCAAAAAAGCATCAAGTTAGGGGTTCTTTTTCAAAATTGTTCAACAAGGTAAGCACTTCTTCATAGATTTTAAGCTTTCTAAACCAAACTTCTTCATGTATTCATGAATCGCTAAGAGAAATTTTAAATCCTAACCATAGGGTTTCCAAGAAAATAAATCCAAGAATTTCAAGAAAGGGTCTCTTAATTAATCTTCTTCAAGTTCTGATTTTTCATCAAGATTTGTGGAGCTTTTAAGGTATGTAAGGCTACCCATAATGTGGATTGAGTTCATCCACGTGCCCTACATCTTCAATTTTCTTAGTTGAGATGATTTTCAAAGTTCCATGAATCGAGTTCTTGAATTATCTATCATTCCTATTGAGTTCGTATATAAATTTTCTTATGTTATTGTACATGTATTATGATATTGTTTTATAAGATTCTTGAGTTGAGTTTTGTTGAGAGTATGGATTCGTATTTTCATTCACATGAACCCCTAATTGAGATTTCATTTATATTCAATGCATTGATGGAGTTTTATTAAAGAATGATTTGTGAACATTTTGCATTAAATATTTCATGCATTTTTTGAGTTTAAAGAGTGAATATTTTCACCTTTGATTGAGGAAGAGTTTGAGCATGATTTTGAGAAATCCCTTAACTTTTATCTTGAGCATGATTATTTTAAAGATAAACAAGTTGAACATTATTACATTAAGACATCTATTTTGAGATTGAGTTGAGAAGTTAAATTATATTCTTATTTTAAATGCATTCACTGAGTTGAGACTATACCTATTTTAAAGAAAAGAGATGAGTTGAGGAGTTAAGTTATACTTTAAATGCATTCTTTGAGTTGACATGGGTTGAGTCTTGAGTTAAAGTCCTAAAGAGACTAAATGAGTAAATTCTCTCACGTATTGTATATAAGCATAATAAAATATCTTAGGAGTAGTATTGAGCACCGATATGGGGTGAGCCCATAAACTACATAGCCAGTGTAGGATAGAGGCCAAGCCTCTCTTGACCCAAAAGAGGACTTTTATATTGACTCCATGAGTTTGAGCGTCCTTTGCCCTGGCAAGGTATTAAACGGCTACAACAACGTCAGTTTTAAGCGTTGTATCATCACTAGCTCATATGTGATGGTTGTCGGTTGGAAAAACTCCCTAAGAGTAAAATATTATATTTTTATATATTGAGTTTCATCTCTTACTGCGTACTATTTAAAGAATTTATATTATTTTACTTCATGCTTTATTGAGTTGATTCATTTCAGAGTAAGTCCTTTGAGTTTAGTTGAGTATCATTGAGTAAGTTTCCTTTCATCTATTTTATATACTCGTACATTCCACGTACTGACGCCATTTGGCCTGCAGACACAGATATTAGAGATCATCAACAGACATATCATTGAGGATCTACTTCTCTAGTTTTGATGAGACCTCTTTGTATTCAGAGGAGCTCCTTTCTTTCCAGTCGTTCCTTTATTATTTAGTAGTTCTTTGAGGTAGCCGTGGACTTGTGTCGGCACCTTCTTATGAGTCAGTTACAGGATTTATAGACAGAGTAGAGTTGAGTAGAAGGATTCTTTCAGAATCTCTTTTTAAACCATAATTTTATTATTGAGTTTATGATATTGAGTATATTATACTTTGAGTATTTTAAATCTATTATTTACTTATTGATGAAGATGTTTTAAATGCTCACTTGAGTTAAATTTATATGGAGTTGAGTGTTCCACTAAATTATTGAATGAGTGATCAGAATAAGTGGTTCGCTTGGGTCCAGCAATGGACTCTGAGTGCCGCCATGCCTAGGGTACCCTCTCGGAGCGTGACACACAAACCATATACAAGTCATACCACAAGCTAAGGATGATCAACTAATGCAACCAGCATGCTATCGATGCCCGAAAAACCCGAAAGGCCTAATACATGGATTCTAAGAAGTTAAACATGATTAGTTAGCAACCCACTTCCAAATTCACACAAATCAACATACAATTACATATTCATGCTCAATCTAAGGAGAAGGAAGCTATAACCTATCTTTACGCTGATTGCACGCGCTCCAAATCAAGTCTATGGATCTTTTCCCTTTAGTACGACCTTGAAATGCTGCTACGCTATCAAAAATAGAATCACAATGTTAATACGGTTGTTTACACACTAATATCTATTATAATAGATATAGATCAATTTCAGAGTCTAAAACAGGAATGTGGAACCTACGTCAGAAGTCCAAAATTAACTCAGTAAAAAGGTACTAATTAGCTCTTCGAACTTGTTTGCCAAAATGGAACACAATTTTTGGCTTAGAACAGCCTAGATTAGTAACATGAAAACATACCTCCATTAAAGCTTAGAATAATAGGTCTAATAGAAGTTTAAATCTAAAATTTACCTTAAACTGTAACACCTCAAATTTTTTTTCGCAAAGACTCGAATATTTCTTCACATGTTTGTAGATCGAACCGAAGGACTTGTAATTTTATATATGAGTTAGGATTAATTAATAAGTATTTGAAGTATGTTAGATTTGTTTAGGGGTCATAAGGGATCTCTAACATCAAGTCGAGTCCAAAGAATTAGTCCCGACTAAGTGTCCGAATGAGTTCGTATAAGGGTCAACTTCCAATGATCATATCTCCTAGAATATAATGAACTGGGTGCTCCATAATCTATCAAATTAAAGGTATTTGAGTCTTCTTTCCAACTCCACCAAGATTGCATTTGGTGAAGTTCGGAGTCAAAGGTTATGACTATTTTACGGCAGACTATCACTGCAGAAAGTTCAGGCAACTAGCCTCAGTAGTTTGGGTACTGGCGCGACGCGCCAGCTATCGCGCCAGTAGGGTTTTTAACCCGTTTTCCAGATTTTCTTTGATGAAGGGCATTTTGGACTTTTCCCCACCCATCCCAAATATAACCCTAGCTATTTTGGGATAAAAACATCTGTTATTCATCACACCAAGGAGGATTATCTCCTCATTTTAGGCATGAAAGACTTGGAGAGAAGAAATTAGAGAGGAAGAAGAGGAGTTAGATTTCAATTCATTCCTTTAAGTCTTGATTTCCTTCAATTTCCAGGTATGTAAGGTTAACCTAAAATATGGATTGAGTTCTTCCATATGCCCATAGATGTGTTAGATAGAAGTTGTGAAAGATTTGAACCTCCTATGAAGGTTTTCTTGAAATTTTCTAAACTATAGAATATTACTAAAATGTATTAATGATGTTCTTGAGTTGACTTTGTTGAGAGTATGGATTCATGTATTCATTCACATGAACCCAAGATGAGATTTCTTTTTGGTCATAAATTATCTTGAGGATGAGATTGATGGTTTTTATGTATAATAAACACAATATTATTTTCATAGTGAAATGAGGTATTCTTTTACACGAGTTTGATGAAATTGATTTTTGAGTTATATGATAATTGGGGTAGTTATAAATGTGAATAATGATGTTGATAATGATGTGAATAATGATGTTTGATAATGATGTAAATGATGATGTTTTGATGATGGTGTGAGTGATAATGTGAATGGTGGTTATTTAACATATGTAGAATGATTGATGAAGAGATTATGTTGATGAGGAGGTTGTGTGATGAAGTGGATTGGAGTCTTATGAACATTTTGAAAATAAATGATCTTTTGAGAAGGAGTTTTAAATAAATGATTTGTAAACATTTTTGCATAAACTATTTATACACTATTTTGAGTTTAAAGAGTGATTATTTTCACCTTTGATTTAGAAAGAGTTTAAGCATAACTTGAGTTTGAAAAAGTCTCTTAAATTCTCATTTTTGAACATGAGTATTTTGAGTATAAATGAGTTGGGCATTTTCACTTTAAAAATGTCGATTTTTGAGATTGAGTTGAGATTGTATCAATTTTAAAGAGAAGAGTTTAATGATTTGAGATGAGTCGATTTGAAAGAAGGTCAAATGAGGCCAGAGTTGATTGAGTTTTGAAAGAGTCCGATGAAACTAAATGAGTATTTTGAGTATTTTACTCACCTGATAGATATGAGCATATTGAGTCTTGGGAGGAGTATCGAGCACCGAATTGGGTAAGAGTATAGTCCATACTTGAACCAATAAACTACGTTGCCAAACTTAAGAGAGGATTGAACCATTAAAGTCGGATGCTTCCTAAATTACTGTCCTGACATTATAGGACTTGGTTGGATTGGATCTATGATTGGTTGATTCGTTCATACCCTGGCAAAGTATGAACGGATGTGGCAACAACGTCGGCTTGTTGTACTATCACTCGCTCATATGTTGATAGTTGTCGGTTAGAGAAAGTCCCAATTGAATGGATTGTGGTTGATATGATTGGCTTGATTGTGATTGTAGATTATTGAGTTGAATTGTAAAACATTGCATAGTTTAATTTGCATATTTATTGAGTTGAGTCCTTTGAATTGATTGTTGAGTTGATTGTATATGATTGGATTGGGTTAGATGAATTGTGATTGGATTATACATGATTTGGTTGGATATGTGATTGGATTGGATTAGATGATATGTGATTGACTTAGAGTTAACGGTATGTGATTGGATTAGATCGGATTGTATATGATTGGATTGAGCCGATTGTATATGATTGGATTAGATCGGATGATATATGATTGGATTTGATTGAATGATTTAATTGAATTGTATCATACATAATTAGACTGGGTTGGATGGTTTATGATTGGTCTTTACCTAACTGTATTCTTACTTTAGACTTGTGACACTTTGATTGAGTCTCCCTTATCTTTCTGATTTGAGATATTTGAACCAACGTTATTCTTTCTTGAGGTATGTTTCATTCTTCCATATTACATTCTCGTACATTCTATGTACTGACGTCCATTTGGACCTGCATTATTTCATGATGCAGAGACAGGTTTAAGAGATCATCAATAGAAGCACCATTGAGGATCTATTTACACTCAGTGTATTGGTAAGTCCTCCCCTACATTCGGAGGACACCGCTTATGTTATTCTTGCATTGAGTTAGCCCTTTTCATTTTGATTTGAGGTAGCCATGAACATGTTATTAGCACCAATTAGATAGTAGTGATAGAGGCTTCATAGACTAGATAGTGATGGGTCGAGTGAGTACTTTCTTTCCTTAAAATATTCTTGTCAAACTATTTTTAACGACATAGATTGGAGTTAGATTTGTTGGCCTATGGCCTTTATTAAATGAATTAGAGTATTGATTTGAGCTGCCCACTAAATTATTCTTTATTTTAAACTTTCCACTGATTGTTTGATATTGAATGGATGTGTGATTGGACCAAGTGGTTCGCTTGGGAACCAGCAATGGTCTTCGAGTGCTGGCCACATCTAGGGTACCCTTCCGTGGCGTGATAAAATGGTATCAGAGTACAGAGTTCAAGAGTCCTAGGGAGTCTATAAAGCCGTGTCTAGTAGAGTTTTGCTTATGGGTGTGTTGTGCACCACACTTATAATCAGGAGGCTATAGGATATTAGGAATTGTTTCACTTCTTTCATATTCTAAATTCGTGCGATAGAGTTTAACTCTATAAAAGTTCCCTTCTAATTCGTGTGTTGCTCATATCCATTCGACTACCCCTCATACTCAAGGTAGTTGGAACAGTAAATATGAGATTATTGTTGATAAGTTAAGATAAAGTCTTGAGGAAGTGAAGAGGTTGTACAAGGCTTAAGAGGAGCCGATTAATATGCTTAAGTCTATTAATTTGAAAGAATGCACTCTCATTCATATGGATCATGTGTTGAGCCAGAGCGAGATGTATCCTAGAATCTCATCTCTAAATCTTGATTCGACTGTTATCTTTGAGGGGGAAGTTGTGTATCTAAGTGATAAGTATCACCATCCAATGGAATGTGATTTGAGAAAAGGTGAGCTATGATTCGTAGAACGATCCTAGAGTTAGAAAGAGAGAGTTAGAGGAGTAGAACTGAAATAGTAAGAATGGTGGTTGATTGAGGCCTGTAACTAGAGTGAAGTATCTATGAAGTGAGTAGTGAGGTGTAATGAATGATTGTGATAGTGCTAGTTTTAATATTTAATTTAGTAGGCTTGACATGACGTATGTGAGAGATTAAGATATTAACTTGCAAGAAGTATGTGTTATGAATGGAGGGGTATGTGACCCTTAGATGTAAATAGTGGATTAAGGCTAAGTCATTTGGTAAGAAGAGGCTTAAGAGGTGTATATGAGATAGTATAGATTTAAATGAGGCTTTAATTTTATGAATTGATTTGGGTGACTAGTTAGTATCATTTAGTTGATGCCTTTGAGCTAAGGGGGACATGATAGATTAATGAACCAAATTAAGTCTTGAGCTTTCGAATATGATGAGTTGACCAGGATGATAGTAGACTGAGTTGAGTGAGAGTAGATGGGGAAGAGTGAGTGTTTCTTGATTATGATAGTTGTGTTGTACTTGTCTAGTTGAGGATAGATGTGTGGAAGAGGAGAGAGATAAGATCTTGTGATGTGCAATAGATAGGTAAGAGTATGTTAGTATGTCTCTGGGTAAGAGCTCATATAATAATGGAGGTAGAAGTGTTAAGGTAAGCCTGGAAATTCTTAGGTGTGGTTGAGGTGGTTAGAGTGATAGGCTTGCGTGTGTGGTAGTAACTATGAGAGTGATGGTAGAAGGTTATTAATGACTTTTGGCAGAATGATTGGATGTACGTGAAGGATGTTATGAGGCTTGGAAAGAAAGGAAAGCTTGGGCACCGATATATTAGCCTTATGAAATTGTGAAGGGGATTGGGAATGTCACTCATGAATTGGAGTTCGACGGTTGATGATCTAGATGTTTGAATTTTGATTGATAGAGTTTTGATGTTCTATTCATGCCTAATGATGAGAATGATGAAGGAAATGTCCCTACTCTTGACTTGAATTGATTTGGCTATTCTTGAGTCGGAATAGTTGATTGTTTAGAATTCTTGATTTGGTTGATTGGTTGATTTGAATGAGTCTCTATTGTTATTCATTCCTCGATTTCATCTCTAGATGATGTTCATTCAAGGACTAATGATCCCAAGGGGGAGATAATGTAACACCTCAAATTTTTTTCCGCAAAGACTCGAATATTTCTTCACATGTTTGTAGATCGAACCGAAGGACTTGTAATTTTATATATGAGTTAGGATTAATTAATAAGTATTTGAAGTATGTTAGATTTGTTTAGGGGTCATAAGGGATCTCTAACATCAAGTCGAGTCCAAAGAATTAGTCCCGACTAAGTGTCCGAATGAGTTCGTATAAGGGTCAACTTCCAATGATCATATCTCCTAGAATATAATGAACTGGGTGCTCCATAATCTATCAAATTAAAGGTATTTGAGTCTTCTTTCCAACTCCACCAAGATTGCATTTGGTAAAGTTCGGAGTCAAAGGTTATGACTATTTTACGGCAGACTATCACTGCAGAAAGTTCAGGCAACTAGCCTCAGTAGTTTGGGTACTGGCGCGACGCGCCAGCTATCGCGCCAGTAGGGTTTTTAACCCGTTTTCCAGATTTTCTTTGATGAAGGGCATTTTGGACTTTTCCCCACCCATCCCAAATATAACCCTAGCTATTTTGGGATAAAAACATCTGTTATTCATCACACCAAGGAGGATTTTCTCCTCATTTTAGGCATGAAAGACTTGGAGAGAAGAAATTAGAGAGGAAGAAGAGGAGTTAGATTTCAATTCATTCCTTCAAGTCTTGATTTCCTTCAATTTCCAGGTATGTAAGGTTAACCTAAAATATGGATTGAGTTCTTCCATATGCCCATAGATGTGTTAGATAGAAGTTGTGAAAGATTTGAACCTCCTATGAAGGTTTTCTTGAAATTTTCTAAACTATAGAATATTACTAAAATGTATTAATGATGTTCTTGAGTTGACTTTGTTGAGAGTATGGATTCATGTATTCATTCACATGAACCCAAGATGAGATTTCTTTTTGGTCATAAATTATCTTGAGGATGAGATTGATGGTTTTTATGTATAATAAACACAATATTAGTTTCATAGTGAAATGAGGTATTCTTTTACATGAGTTTGATGAAATTGATTTTTGAGTTATATGATAATTGGGGTAGTTATAAATGTGAATAATGATGTTGATAATGATGTGAATAATGATGTTTGATAATGATGTAAATGATGATGTTTTGATGATGGTGTGAGTGATAATGTGAATGGTGGTTATTTAACATATGTAGAATGATTGATGAAGAGATTATGTTGATGAGGAGGTTGTGTGATGAAGTGGATTGGAGTCTTATGAACATTTTGAAAATAAATGATCTTTTGAGAAGGAGTTTTAAATAAATGATTTGTAAACATTTTTGCATAAACTATTTATACACTATTTTGAGTTTAAAGAGTGATTATTTTCACCTTTGATTTAGAAAGAGTTTAAACATAACTTGAGTTTGAAAAAGTCTCTTAAATTCTCATTTTTGAACATGAGTATTTTGAGTATAAATGAGTTGGGCATTTTCACTTTAAAAATGTCGATTTTTGAGATTGAGTTGAGATTGTATCAATTTTAAAGAGAAGAGTTTAATGATTTGAGATGAGTCGATTTGAAAGAAGGTCAAATGAGGCCAGAGTTGATTGAGTTTTGAAAGAGTCCGATGAAACTAAATGAGTATTTTGAGTATTTTACTCACCTGATAGATATGAGCATATTGAGTCTTGGGAGGAGTATCGACCACCGAATTGGGTAAGAGTATAGTCCATACTTGAACCAATAAACTACGTTGCCAAACTTAAGAGAGGATTGAACCGTTAAAGTCGGATGCTTCCTAAATTACTGTCCTGACATTATAGGACTTGGTTGGATTGGATCTATGATTGGTTGATTCGTTCATACCCTGGCAAAGTATGAACGGATGTGGCAACAACGTCGGCTTGTTGTACTATCACTCGCTCATATGTTGATAGTTGTCGGTTAGAGAAAGTCCCAATTGAATGGATTGTGGTTGATATGATTGGCTTGATTGTGATTGTAGATTATTGAGTTGAATTGTAAAACATTGCATAGTTTAATTTGCATATTTATTGAGTTGAGTCCTTTGAGTTGATTGTATATGATCGGATTGGGTTAGATGAATTGTGATTGGCTTGTACATGATTTGGTTGGATATGTGATTGGATTGGATTAGATGATATGTGATTGACTTAGAGTTAACGGTATGTGATTGGATTAGATCGGATTGTATATGATTGGATTGAGCCGATTGTATATGATTGGATTGGATCGGATGATATATGATTGGATTGGATTATATGATAAAATCACTCTTCAAACCCTTTATCACTTTTCACATATATTATCACTTTTCACATATATATTCGTAAAGCGCCGCTTATGCTCATCTGAAGGTTTTTTCTCTTTATTTCAGTAAGAAGAGTTCTCTTCCATTTGGATACACTTAGCCTTTAATTTTCGTTTGAAGATATATATGGGAGATTGAAGAAAATCTTTACTAGTAACCTTCAATTTTCGATTTTCTAACAAGGTCAATTGTTTTTTTAATCAAAATCTATTTCTGTTTTTTTCCTTGTCATGATTTATAATTCTCTGATCAATTGCATAATTTGGACACACTGATCAATGAATAACAAAGTCAAACTCTTCTCTGAATGTTATGTTTTTGGGTTTTTGTAAATTTTGTTTAGTATATAATTGGGGAAAATGGCAGCCATTTACACTCAATATGTATTGCCGGTAATATGTGTGATCGAGATGAAATTTGTGAAATAGTACCAGCTCTATGTGAAAGATTTTAGTTTTAGCCTCTTCCCAATTTTTTTTTTGAAAAATTATTGTTCTCTTTATGTGCTTGAAATTATGAAGTTGTCCTCATTGATTCTTTCTAATTAATTTTTTTTGTGCAACTCTTTTCACTTTTTAAATGAAAAAAATAAGGTTTTCTTATGGATCATCAACTATAGTCCTGTATTAAATATGTTATCATTTTTGAGGAGATATTGTTCCAACAATTTCTTGTTACGTATATTTTTCTTTTCATGGTTATTCATCGTCTTTCTATAAGAAGAAATAGGCATGTGATTAGGTACCTTATATGTAGCCGATTACCTAAGATTATATCTCATTTGAATTGTATCATACAAGACAGTGACATAACATGTATTGATAGGTTTAGGATGGACAGAACTCCTTTTCACACTTTAATTCTATTAACTAACGAAGTTGGAGGTTTTATTGATAGCAAATATATGTCAAATAGTGAAAGTTAACAATGTTTTAAAATATTTTGGCTCATCATTAGAAGAATAGATCCACTAAAATTTATTATGTTAGATCAGGTCGGAGCATAAGTCAAGCGTTCAAAGAATGCTTGAGAGCTATTCTCAAACTAGCTCCATTGTTACTTGTAACCCCAAATCGGTGCTTGAAGATGAACTTGGCGATCGGTGAAGATGGTTTAAGGTCACTTTCAATTGAGTATCTATTAATTCATGTAAAAGTAAAATAAATATAATTTTATGAAGACATTATAATAGTTTGAGATAAAAAAAGGGCAACTCGATGCACTAAGGCTCCCGCTATGCGCAGGGTCTGGGGAAGGGCCCGACCAAAAGGGTCTATTGTAATGTTATAATATTTTCAATAGGGATGTCCAGGTGCATTGGATGAAAATTACATTCAAATTAGAGTTCCATCTATGGAAAAATCAAGATACAGGACAAGAAAGGGAGAAATAACCACTAATGTACTTAGAGTTCCATCTATGGAAAAATCAAGATACAGGACAAGAAAGGGAGAAATAACCACTAATGTACTAAGAGTTTGTGATAGAAATCTCAATTTTACTTACATATTACCTAGTTGGGAAGGATTAGCGGTTGATGGACGTGTATTGCAAAATACTACAACACGAACTAATGGTTTGAAAATTCTTGAGGGTAATGTCATAAATATGCTCACATTAAAATTATATCACAAAAATAATGTTATATAAAAGTAACTAATTTTTCATTATAGGTACTTATTATTTGTGCGACAGTGGATATACAAATGGAAACATATTTCTTTCTCATTACAGTGGATATAGATATTGGTTAAGGAATTGGCAAAGTGACAATCTACAACCCCAATGTCGAGAAGAGCTTTGCAATATGAAGCATGATAGAGCTCTATTGAAAGGACATTTGGTTTCTTGAAACGATGTTAGAAAATCTTAGAAACCCTTCGTGGTACTCAGTTAAGATTCATAATAGGAAATAAGTGCTTGTTGTTTGATACACAACTTTATTCGTAGAGAAATGAAAGTGAATACCTTAGACATCGATATGGAAGAACAAATATAATATCAACAAGATGACATTGATGTTGTTGAATCATTTGAGGAGTGAACCACATGGAGGGATGAGTTAGATCAATCAATGTAGAATGCAAATTTAAACAATTGATCTTTTCAATTATTCTGTGCTTGTAATATGTTTTATGCTGCATGTGGGGTGTTTTTCTCTTTAGTTTTTGATATTATTTTAAGGTGTATCAACTTTTAGCTTTTTGTGATATAAGAAACAATTACTTGCATTAATTTGTTAAAGCTATTGTATTTTTAATTTATTTCTTTTTTTGTGACGTGTTTTAATTTTTTTCTGTAAAGTGTATTGATATTTTTTTTATGATGCTAAGTAGTGATTTGGAGATGATTTGTTTCAGAAGATTATACGGAAAAAATGGATAGCCAAAAATCTTCAATGGAACCACCAAAAAGATCAAGACGATCAACACCTTCAACCCGAAGGACATGGACTCCTACAAAAGAAATCTAACTAAACGATTTGAAAGGGTTGTGTTAATGGTTGGAGAGTCTATAATAAAACCTTTAGACCAGGATATCTGATGGAGTTGGAGCACTATTTGTGTGAATGTTATTTTGACAGTGGTTTGAAAGGTGAACCACATGTCAATTCTAAATTAAAAGCATGGAAGAAAAGTTATGCAAGCATAAGTTTATTAAAGAGTCAAAGTGGTTTGGGATTTCAATATAGTGACGAAATCATACTTGACGATGATCCAAAAGAATGGGATAAATTTTTAAAGTAATTAATATTTTGCTTTAGTTATTAGAATATTATTACTTCATATAGATATTTCTGAAGTCTTCATAATTTATATAATTAATACATGTAACATTGGCGTCTTTCTTTCATTGTTTGTCTAGGATGATCCTGGTGCAAGAAATATGAATACTAAGAAATGGCCAATGTTTACAGATTGGGAAGAATTTTTTGACAAAGATACAACTGCAGAGTATGCAGAAGGGCCACTGGATGCTGTTGATGATATCTTAAAGAATCAAACATCAGGACTTTCTATTAATATGAATTTGGAATTTCTTATCGATGTTGATGAAGAGGAAGCTAGTCATGGACCTAATGTACCTAATGGAGAAGCTGAAAATACTTAAACAGGACCTAATTTTACTTGGGCATCTGAAAATGAATATGCTAGAGGATATCCTCATCAACATACTGAAACATCTAAAACAAAGCGAGTATGCTAAAAAGTCTTCTTCTAGTGTCAATGAAAAAGAAAAAAGCAAGAAAATAGAAAGGGTTGTCGAGGATGTTAATGAAACATTTCTCAAGAGTATGGTGGAAGTTATGAAAAACTTTATTGAAAGTCAAGACAAAAGAATTGGGTCCTTGATTGACAAAATTGAAAATCATGACCACTCTGATATGCATGGTCAAATTTATTCCATCATTGAATCTCCCACATTCAATTTGTACACCATAGAAACAATGTATCAAAGCTGAAAAAGTTATCTGTGGAGATGTAAAATATATGAAAAATATTTTTATGTATGAGTGAGCTTGAGTGCCAGATAATGATGTTTATGATCGTCAGTGATAAACTTTTAAGTATGATAAACTTTTGTATGTAAGTAGTGGCGCTAGTGTGATAGTTTTTGCTCAACTAACAATTTCAAAGTTTGATTGGAGTGTCATTTTTGATACTGTTATGTCACACTCTTTTTTCTATGACTAATGTAGGTCACGAGGAAGCTAGAATCTTTTGTATATAAAAATCTATTAAATAGATTGAATCTCATGTAAAAGTTAAGTTTATTGTAAGTTTGTTGTTGGGTATCAATTTTTTTGTGCATTTTTATGTTGTTTCGCTACAGTTTTGATTTCATTTTTGCTGCCGTGTTAGACCAGTTTTAGATCCAGTTTTTTCTGTTGCTTTGATGCAATTTTTAGTGAGCTTTTGTTCCAATTTTGCCAGATGTTTTGGCAAAGGATTTACTGAAATTTTACTCCTGCTTTAGCCACTGTTTTAGTTGTAGTTTTGATTGGTTTGTTGCAGGGATTGCTGCAATTTTGGTCAAGTTTCTTGGGTAGTATGGATATGCAAGTTTCTGCTTTTCCAGGCCCATTGTTCCTTGGCCAATTGAGCTAGTATGGATATACCAGATGCAAAAGAGGAATGTAATGTTCTGATAAATTACTTTTCTACGTGAAATGACCATTTTGCTCTTCCCTTTAGTCTTTTCATACTTTATTTGAGATGTGGGGATGGTTGACACTATTCCAAATATGATCAGGTGCGATTTTAGTGATTTGATGCCTTGAGTGAGATATTTGACTTTGATCAACATATTGATATCTGAGCATTGGATGGGAATTCTGTCAGTTCCATTGCATCCGAAACGTCGAGTTTGGTTTAGTTGAGTGTTGAGTTAAGCACCGGGACCATAGAATGCATTTTGGAAATTTAGGCTAAAAGTTGAATTTTACGCCTAAAAGGTGTCTGGGAGGGCATTTTCATCATAATGATCTTTTTTTGGAAATATGACTATTCCATTGAGTCCAAAATATCAAATTCAGTATGGTAGCATATCCGATTTATTTTTATCAAATCCCGAACGAAACCCCAGGGTCCGATCGAAGATTTTGAGTTTGTGGACTACTGCTAATGTTTGGTGCAGGTCTCTTCTTCTTCGCGTTCGTGTCCATGAGGCTCACGTTCGTGGATGGTCTTTCCACTCTTTTTCGCTTTCGCGACCTTGATCCCGCATTTGCGGAGGAGCATGCTCTAGTGCTTCACATTCGCGGAGGAATGGAACGCGTTCGTGGTGACTAACTTTGGTGAGGTCTGCGATCGCATAGTTAGTGGCAGCGATCACGATGAATTTTTTGGCGCCTGAACAACGTATTTTGGGAAAACTTCATTTTTCTTATATTTCTGCCATTGATACTCATTTGGAGCTTTGGGGGAGATGATTTTGAGTCAAACTCTTGAAGAATCTCGTGAGTGTAAGTCCCTTTTTCAATCATGAATCATTTACATGCAAATTCGTCTTTCAAAATCTTTTAAAATTCAAGGTTTTTTTTTCTTCTTTTTTTCTTTTTTTCTTTATAAAAATCAAGGTTTCAATTAGGTTTTCGGGGGGTTTTGCTTCCAAACTTTAAAATTTGTTTTCTTCGACTTCTAGTCGATTTCTTGATCAATTTTAATGGGATTTTTCAACCACGAACTCCCCTCGATGTGTAGAATATGATTTTCTAATAAAATTCTTGATTTCCCCCTTTTTTGGTTTTCAAAGTGGTGTTTGGATGATTTTGACCCCAATTCTAAAACCTTGCAATATGGGTATCGTTAGACTCTTTTTGATGAACTATTTCCATTCTTGATAGTGGGTAATTGTTTCAGAGTCGGTGTTTGAGTATAGAGCTCAGATTCGAGTATTCATGCGATTTTTCAATCTTCAAGGTAGATTTAGCTATCCTTTTTTGAGACTGAAATTGGGTAATTAGTTATTCGTATGTTATAGACTTTGGGATGGAGCCGTAATATGATTTGGGAGTGTTAATTTTATTGTGATGACCGTGTGGGGGCTTGATTATACTGTGTTGCCCGTGTGGGGGCCTTATTGTCTATCCTATTTGCTTTGAGAGCATGCGATTCATGATTTGCCTGTGAGAGAGACTTGTAATACTATTTGACTTGTAATGCCTACATGAGTAGTTAAGTTGGGGTTTTGATCACACTTGAGTACTGAAACACTTTCAAAAATGGTGAACTTACATTTCAATGTATCTCCTTTCGATTGCTATTTAGTTAAGGGTGTATCTCATGTTTAGGTTGAGTTTTGAGAACTTTAAACCTTGTTTTACATGTTGAGTTGAATGTTGCCTCCATGTGATATGTGTTCTGATGCATTTATCCTAACTCAGCCTATCATTGGTCTTGGAAAGTTGAGAAATGTGGAAATTCTTTTAGAGAAAGAAAATGTGGCACCTTTTTATATTCTTGACCACGAGCTAGGTGGCAAATTTACGAGATATTGAGATTGTGATTTGGTATATGGACTGCGATTTCTCCATGGGTTCTTTTCTAGAAGCCTTAGCTCAACATGTATATACGATAAGTTGTGCGACAATCTTGATTCCACCGTACCACCACATATTACATCATCTCATTGCATTGCATTGCATTTGCTCTTTGGATTATTTGACTTGTCTGATTATATGTGATATTGAACTGTACCCATGTGCTTACTTTATCACATCGTTGTATATAAATTGATGGAACCAATGAAGGATTTCTTAGTTTATTGCATAAGCTTGATTAATCTCGTATGCTCAGTTGGTCAAACCTACTGAGTACATATGAATTGTACTCACCCCTACTTTTGTGTCCCTTTTGATACAGATCCTAGTCAGGGTATTCCACGCAGAAGCTAATTTCTCTAGCAAATAGCGTCGTATCAGACTAGTGGTAATATCCTGTGATCTGGATTGCCATTAGTTCTATCTTTCATTTCCATCTTTAGGATTGTTCGGAAACTTATGATGTATATCGGATTCTATGATTGTACTAGATCCTCTTTATACTTATGTGACCTAGTTTTGAGCTATTTCTTCGTTATACTTCTTTTCTTTTCATTTGTGGCTTGACTTTTCCTTTGGGAGTCTCGTATGTGATTTATCGTTAGTCTTACACATCAGGTTGGATTTTTGGATGTATGCCATTATGACCTCGATTTTTGAGTCGTGACAAGGAAAACGGCATGGCCTCAATCACTAGTTTTGTGTTTGCTATGGTGATTTACTGTAGTGGGTGAAAAAGCAACTCCTTGAGGTTTCAAAGAGGAAATTTCAATGTTGTACAAGTCCGTGAAGAGATTGTGATGTGCATACACATTTGGGGCAGATTTGTAGCTTGAAAATTTGAGTTCTTAAAGTTGTGTTTGGACATATATTATACTTGAAAAAATTGAAGTTTTGTTAAGGAAATGGACTTCACTTCTAGTGAAGCTTCAAAACTAACTCATGGGGTAGTTAGGATGTTCATTTGTCTGCATTCTTTAGCCAAAATATGTTTGCATTTTAAGGCCGAAAAACGTCACAACTTAAGGCCAAATGCTTGCTGTATTTTGGATAATTCTTTGAGGCTAAAATCGAGTTGCATATTTGAGAAAGTTTGGTCTGATTGCTGCTGCATTTTGTGGCCATTACTTCTGCACTTTGGCCAAATAGGTGTTGTCATGGTTGTTATTGTAGATATCTTAATGATGTTGCTCAGAACTTCGTTAAGGTAGCCATTTTCTTGTTGTGCGAAACTTCTTGGGTTAGAATGTTCTCCCAAATTGGTGATTTTTCCGGACAAGATTTTTGGTATATATATATATATTAAGCCATCGTCTTTTGCTGTGTCACGACCCAAAACCACACATCTCAAACCTCATCCCGATGTGTAAGCCTTAAAGTAAAATCATACGAGACTCCCAAAGGGAAAGTCAGGCCACAAATTAAATAAAAGCTGGACACAAATGAAATATCCTAATACTTGGTGTCATAAGTGTAAAGAGCATCTAGTGATCGAGATGATAGACATCATAAGTCTTCCAATAATAGTAAAGACTGTAAATAAAAGCTAGAAATAATGGCGGTCTAAATCCCAAGACCATCACTAATTTGAATAATAAAATATCTGCGAGCGAAGAAGATCAATCGTCATGCGGGATACCCTGACTAGGATCTGCATAAAAAAGGGACACAGAAGTAGGGGATGAGTACAATCTACATATACTCAGTAGGTTTAACCGACTGAGTATAAGGAATTAATCAAAAACTATGAAATAAACTAAAGAATGCTTCCACCTGCATGCAGAAACGTCCCACTCCGTCTACGTTGCCACCAATTTATATAGAACGGTGCGAACACATAATTATAGTTCAATATCACAATTAAGCAGATAGAACAATTATCACAGATATCAATGCAATGCAATGCACTATGATGATGTAATGATTTGATGGTACGGTGGAAATAAGGCTGTCGCACAACCTGTCGTATACACCTGCTGAGCTATGCTACCAAGCAGGACCCAGGGGGTCTCACAGACCATATACCTCATTACAATCTCAAATGCATCAACTACCTCACCACCTAGCTTGTATCCAAGGACTCATGATACTAATATCTCTTCCACTCACCACCTACTCGTGGTCAAGGGATCAGAATGTATCCACTACCCTGCCTCAAAACTACCTTAGTTAGGGACTCAAGATACAAGGGTTTAAAGGTGTCACATTTCTTTTTCAAAAGAATTTCCACAGATCTCAACTTCCCAATGATCGATGATAATATGAATGAGGATGAATGCATTCACATCATATAACACATGGAGGTAATTTACAACTCAACATGTAAAAAAAGTTCAAAGTTCTCAAAACTTAACCTAAACATGATATTCACCCTCAATAGATAGTAATGGGAAGGAAATGCCTCAAATTATGTGTTCACCCCTTTTTCAACAGTATTTCAATACTCAGGCATGCTCAAATCCCCCAACTCAACCCCTCAGGTGAGCATTACAAGTCAAATAACCTCTTCACATCTCTAACTCAGTTAAGTCATTGGTTACACAGTCTCAATCATAAATAAAATATCACATAAGGCCCATACAGGCTACACAACACATATAAACCCCCACACGGGCATCACAATATCAATTATCAGTTCCAAACTACACTACGACCCCATCCCAAAGTCTGCAACATAGAATTTGACTAATTACCCTAACTTAGCCCCAAGAAGGATAGCCAAACCTACCTCGATAGACGAAACCACACTCGAACACCTCCACTGGATGATCAACTCTCGAATTCAATACTCAAAATGAAACTCACTATCAAGAATGAAATATATGTGTCATCAGGAGTCCAATGACACCCATATTGATGGATTTCAAAAACAGGGGTAAAATAGTCCCCAAAAAATTGATTAATTTTGAAAAGGGCCGAATCTGGAAATTTCTTGCAAAATCATGCTCTAATAGTAATTAGGAACTCATTGGTGAAAACCCCACACAAATAGAGTTCAAAACGAGTTAGTAATCACTATTTTCCTAAAATTTGGGTTAGAGAAAAAAAGGAGAAATTTGGGGTTTGAAACTAAAGATTTAAGAGTTGAAATCACCCAATAATTAATGACAATAGAAGATTTAAGGTCAAAAAAATCACTTACCCAATAATTTTCCTCGAAAATCTCTTCTCAAATCGCCTCCCCAAGCTTTAAGAACTCAAAATGGTGAAAAATGGAGGTTTTTCCGACCTTTACTGTTTTAGGTCTAAAATGCTCTCTGCAAACGCGGACATTTAACTCCGCCAATGTGGAGCTCACTGAAAAGACCCGCCGCGAATGTGGACTCACTCTACGAATGCAGAGAAGGGAAAAGCGACACATCGCAAATGCAGACACACTTTGCGAACGTCGAGAAGGAAGTGTGAATGCACCAGATAGCTGTCCAACACCTAAGAAAATTCCTCGAACGGAATCTCGGAATTTGTTCAAAATCCCGTACAAACAAACCATATATGCACTTCTACTAAATTCGACGTTCTAGACTCAATGGAACTATCGAAATTCGAACTCGAGGTCTCCTTGACCCATAATCCATTAAGTCACAACTAAACTTGTTTTGGCACTTGAAATACCCAAAATACCCTCGAAACCTCTAAAAATTATAATAAAGCCATTTCTAGCATTAGAATCACCCCCCGAAACCATTAGAATCATCAGAAATCCAATCAGAATCTCCAAACTTGATTTATTGACCAATGTCAAACTTAACTCTTTTAAAATTAACTTTCCAACTTGAGACCTCAATTTCACATATCAACCCCAAATCTTTTTACGACAATTCTCCCTGAATAATTTCCATATTTTAGAGCTGATGGAACTGACGGAATCCCGTTCTGAGACCTGTAGCTATATTTGCTCCCGAAAACTACTTTTTCACAACTTAACTCTATAGAACTCAAAAATTTGCCCATTTCACTATCTATTAAGACTTTAACACATTCAACCATACAAACTAAAAAAATAATACGCGGGAGTACTAAGGATAGGGGTAAAATGATAATTTCATGCCAATTTCCGAAATGACCCTCAAGGTCATTACATGTTACTAGCTTTATCATTTATGTTTTTGATGAAATTTAACTATGGCCTCACAATCTGTTCTTACTAATATTTGTATTTTATTTAAGATATATAATTTAAAACTATTTAATCCATATGTAATTGCTAATACTTTTGCATCTATACTACTCATATTTCCTTTTTCTTTATATTTTCCGCTTTGATAGGCACATATTTCTTCTTCATTCTTATTACTATATTTGTTTGGTCTGGCATTTAAGACGGCTCCCCATCCTAAAAAGCTTCCATCTATTTCTATAATTAAATAATCAGATTCTAATTATATTTTTAAGTCTGGAATATTCTTAACTTTTTCCTTAATTTGTTGTACCAATTTTATGTCTTCAATTTAAAAATGTTTCTAGCCTTTACTTCCTATTTTAGAGTATAAAGGTCCTGCTATTTTTCCTAAATCTTGAATGAAGTTTCTAGCATAATTAACTAATCCTAAATAGTTTTGTAATTCTTTTGTGTTGTCTAGATTATCAAGCATGTCTAATACCTTTTTAGCTATATGTGGTTGTAATTTTATTTTTCTATCACCTAAGGTTATTCCTAAGAAGTTAATCTGGGTTTTACATAATTCCATTTTTTTACTAATGAAAGTATATATATTCTATTATGAGTATAGAAGTAGAAGACAGAACTCAATTGGATTCATCTGATTCCGAAAAAGATGATTTAGTTAACGAAATAGGATTAGAAATGAATGGGTTAGAAATATATGATTTACAAGTCAGTACTATGATGAATATTATACAAGAATGTAATCATGACTTTGAAAGATAAAAAGGAATAGATAGTAATCAATGTAGTGTATGTAAATGGTACCCTAGCAAAATAAATAGATCTAAATGTAAGAAATGTTATATGGAAGCTTGTATTAGTTGCATAGAAGATAAACTAAAAATAAAAATTATTAAAAAACAAGAAAATACAACAGGTAATCAAACTACTAATCTAAGGTTATTAACAGTAGAAACACAGTTAAATGAATTAGAACAAAGATTAGCTCTATTAGAAAAAGGAAAAGATAAGATAGAAAACGAAGAAGATACATCTACACAAGGAAGAATACATCTAGAACAACTGTATCAAGAAACAAAATTAATGAATATAGAAAAAAGGGATATTAGCCTAATATGTAATGAGGATAAGAAATTTGGTACAGTAAAAATATTAGCCAGAATTAGAATAAAAGATATAGAAATAGAAACATTAGTCTTGGTAGATACAGGATGTTCAAGTTGTTTAATAAATAAGAAAATAGTACCACAAGACGTATTAAAGATTTTGACTAAACCAGTTGCAGCAATGCAAATGGATGGATCCTATAATATATATGAATACTATATAGATAAGGCAAAAGTTAGTTTTAAAATACATGTAATGAATTTTACAAACCCACATATACTCTGCATAAGATTTTAGTAAGAGACTTAAATATACAGACTGATTTGGTAATAGGATTACAGTTTCTATTACAAAATAGTGGTAGTTGTTTAATATCTAGAGATGGAGTAATGCTTTTAAAAAAAACTACATATACACCAGTACAAACCATTAAACTTAAGACAAAAGGAAGATATGCTATGGACAATGAGGCAACAAATATAGCCAAAACCCCACAGTCATGCTGTGACGGTTGTGCTAATAATAGAAGTTGTCAAGATAAGAATCTATACCAAGAAGAAGAAAAAGTAAATTATGAATAAGAAGACACAGAGGATAATTTTAACAACGATATACTAGACAAAGACTATACACTAATAAACATAGAAACTGAATTTTATAATTTCCAAACATGAATTAATAGAATAGGAGTAATAAAAGGTCCAAAAGATCTATAAAATATAGTGGCAATACTAGACGAAATGGAGATAATTGGGAAACAACCCTTAATACATTGGGAAGATAATAAAATAATGTGCAAATTAGACATAATAAATCCAGAATATACAATAAAGACAACACTATAGAAGCAACTAATCAAGATATAGCAGAATTTAGTACGCAGATTAAAGAATTATTAAAACTAGGAGTAATTAGAAAATCTACTTCTAAACATAGATCTACTGCCTTTATGGTAAGAAATCATAGTGAGTAGGTTAGAGGAAAAGCTAGAATGACAATAAATTAAAAGATTAAATGATAATACTAGAACAGATGCACATAAATTACCTTTCTGTTATTGTCTTAATTAATTTTTCTATTTCAACTTTTGTAGGAATTTTTTCGAAATTAAACTTAGTATTTAAATACTGAAGTTTGTTCTAATTTTAAAAAATCAAAATTTTGTTCTAATTTTTCTAATATCTTTCTCTGCTTATTTAGAGTGGTCTCTACTACTTCTAAATATCTTATTATATTTTTATCTTGTTCTTAGACCTTACTTCTAAAATTTATTACTAAATCTATTAACGTATTATATTGTCTATCCTCTGAGTGAAATATATGTTCTCCTTTACTGAAGTTATAGTTTATAATTGTATTTTCTTTTAATGTTCTATATTTCTTTATAGAGTAAATTCTTAAATCTAAATATTCGAAATGTTTTAACAAATCTATTTTTATTTATTTATCCTAACGAAACTGTTATTTTACAGCATCTCTTATTATCCTCTATTCTCTCATTACAATATTTTATTTATTGTTCAATATTAAATAATTCCCAACATAAATCAGTTTTTTGTTGTTCAAGTAACTGTGTATAGATTGTTTCTTTATTTATTTCCTTTTCTACCGACATTAAATATTGTCTTAGAGTTTTTTCTATACGTCTTAACTCTTTTTTATATTTTAACTCGTAATAAAGTCAGCTATATTTTAATCGTATTCTTCTAACAAATTCAAGGGGCATCTATTTTATCCTAAAGGATTTGTCTGAATTCTTCTTTTATAGTATCTTATTCTATGATTAGAATAACCTATATTTCTTTCAAGATGATTTAATTCTTGTCTTAAATACCCCTGTCAGGGTATAAGATTACTTTCTTCTAAGGGCGTTTTACTAATCATGTTTGCTTGTATTGCTTTTAGATAGTTTTGAAGATTGACCTCTGTCTTTGTTAACTTAGACTTATAATGTAGTTCTTCGTCGGCCCACCAATGAATTTGTCTTAGCATTTGAAATAATGGTAATTTTTTCATAAATTTATCCTAATGTAGTAGAAAATCATTTTACCTGTTGTCTTAGAAATCTTATTCGCTTATCACTTTGTTCTATATCACTTTGAATACTATGTAGTTCTCACTTTATGGCGCTTTTAAATTCTGGATCAACAAATCTTTGTCTACCTTGAGTATATATACAGACCAATATATCTAGTGTCTCCACTAATTTTAGATACAAAGTTAAAGACTTTTGTATGTAGAACGATTTTTGTTTTAATTTTTATTTTTCTATTTAGATACCAATACTTTGTTCTTATAGGCTGAGTAAAAGGATGTCTTTTCATGTATTTTGTCTCTGTTTAAGTTGTATAATTAATTTATATTCTAGTCTTGAGATTATCATAATTAAATGATCAATTTTTTTTATTATCTTCTTTTCTATGATTTAATCTTTTATATTCCTATTATAAATCTTGTAATTTCTGCTTAGTTTCTAAATATGTCTTAGTATTTTTTAATGGTCTTCTCATTCAATCTGTGGTTCCCAAAAACTTCTCGCTCTGATACCAATAGAAAGTGATTTAGATAAAAGGTTAAAAGGAGAAAGTGAAGTTGAAAATAATTTTAAAAGTAAATTAAAAAAGTAATTTTTTAAATGCGATGTGAGCAAATATGTTGTAAAATCCTACTTTGTACTCCCTCTTTCGTATGTCTTGTCATGTTCTAGCCTCTTAATTATTGAAATCAACCTATATTCTCCCAGTTTTTTTATTTTCATTTTTTGATTATTATCTTACCCTGTGTTCTTAACAACTTCTTTAACCACACCCCGGATATGGCTTAAGGCAACAATGTCCTTTAAATTCAAGCGGAATTTAACGCTAAGCCATCAAATTTTTTCTAAAATTTTATAGGTTAATCCATCATTTTTGTTAAGAGATTAAGGGGTTAACCATATACTAAGGGTAATGCATAATATGTAAATAATAAACAACTTACTTTAATACACTCATAAATATACATCTATAAATATACAAACATATTGTTTTTTTTGGGGGGGGGGGGGATATAAGTCATATAACAATATTAAGGACTTACGTGATTAAACTGAGAGATGTTTCTCTTTTGGGAACCCCCAAAGAACTTTCACAAACTTGAAAAAATTTATTACACAAACTTAGATATTACACAAGGCTTGATTATACAAAGAGGGTAGTTTGTTTTTTGATAGTAGTTAGAAACATGAAGGAAAGGGGAATATGTTGTGTGTTTGGTTGGTTACTCTCTAAGTTCTATGTACTTTAGCACTTTCATCATCTGCACTCCGAGTCCACCACCAAAGTTTAGCATCACCAGACAAGTACATCGTGGTTATGTTCAACTTATTGTTTTCAGCAATTCGGGCAGTTGTAAAGTACTGCTCCATGTCCCAAATGAAATTTTCTAGTTCCTTGGCACTTCTTGCACCACCAAAGGCCTTAGATTCTGGGATTGTGAATTTAGAGTGATCTACCCGCGCTCTACCACCAGATGCAACAACAGCCAGGCGTACCACTGCCAATTCTGCACGACGGTTTTCATTGTCCTTCGTTAGTTCTTCTAACTGCAGTGTTGTTGCCTCAGAAAATTTTAGACTTTCTTCAAGTTGGTCTTCTATATCAGCAAAATAAAGACCTAACTATGAACAAAAATCTTCAAATTCCCATTTGAAACCATGGATCTGGGAAAGCAAATCCACCAACTCTGGATCATTCCATCGCTCATCTGCCATACCAACAAATGCCTCCACTTTTTGCACATGTTCACGTAGTTTTAAGCTTGTACCATTTCGTACTGCTTTGGTCTGATACCAATTGATACATGGGTGATTATTTTTTCTCACACACCACTGCACGAGAATCCGCAACACTCACAAACATCAGCCTCACAATAACCCACGAGTTTGTCTAACTACGTAGACTACTTTTAATCTTAAGTAGCGTACTTAATAAAAAATCTCACAAAACAATGGGAACTCTTCCCAACCTTTATTAATATCAAAATTCAATGAAGGAAAGGCTTAATGAATTAGACTAAGGATCAAAACATTCTCTCCTACCTTAGTCTAATTTCTCCCTTTTTTAAAAAAGTCTGTACAAAGCAGTTACAATAGTTATAATCGACCATGTGCCTGACACATGCTTACAATAATACTTATCCAAAATAAGCTAAAATTACAACAGTCATATTCTAACAGCCTATTCAAATTCAAATTTAAATTATATCAGCCATGTGCCTCGCTCATGTTCCTTAGTGCCTTAGCCGAATTTTCACTAGCCCACACTTAGAATATTTTATGACTGTTTCCATACTTAGTTTTATTTCCTGATTTTTGCAAGCTTCATGCCAACACTTCAATCCAACTTCTCCTTGCCATCGTCAAGTCCCATAGCCTTTCCTTGTCAAGCCAACACACTTGCCCTACCTTGTCAGCCAACACACTGCCTTGCCTATGCCATTATGCCTTGCCTTGCCGTTGTGCCCAAGCCTGCCTAGTCAGCACTCTAGCATCCTTGGTCATTGATTCCCACTGGCACTTAGTCTCCACAACTACTGTTTTTCATCATGCCCATGCCAAGTCCAATGCATAAGTCCTTGCCATGCCAGTGCCATATCCTTAGCTAGACTGAGGGTCTAACAGAACCCATGTAATTTCACCAACTTCTAGATGTAAAGCTTGGCATAATCCTCAACTGAATAAGAAGTCCTAACTGACAGAAAATGTACTAACTTAGTCATTCGATCTACAATCACCCACACAAAATCATATTGTCAACGCGTGCGAGACAAACCTTTGATAAAGTCAATATTTAAATCCTCCCACTTTCAAGTAGGAATACAAATATCTGAATCATACCGATTCTGATGTTCAACCTTAAATTGTTGAAAACTTGGACACTTAGCCACAAATTCTACGATATCCTCCTTCATACCATTCCACCAATAAATTTCTCGTAGTTCACGGTACATCTTAGTGGCTCTTAGGTGAATCAAATATCAAGAAATGTGAGCTTTTTATAGTATCTTCTGCATCAAATCATCAACATCTGGGATATGTAACAAGTTGTGATAACTAAGCACACCATCTCCCTCTTGGAAAAAAGCCTCTACTGTCTTCTTAAGGACTGCTTCTTTCAACTCAACCAAAGTTGGATCATTATCTTATTTTTCTTTAGCATCCATAACATGAGATGATTTTGAACTATTCTAAATGGTAATTCCACCATATGATGAATCCACAAGGTGAACTTTCAAATAAGAAAGCCTGTGAACATCACGAACTAACTCCTTCTTCACATCCTTAATGTGAGCAACATTGTTCATAGACAAACTGTTGAGATCATCCGCCACTACATTGACTTTACTCGGATTGTATGAAACACTCATATCATAGTCTTTTAACAACTCAAGCCATCTCCAAGTCTTTATGACTGAACACGTACTGAATACTTTTATGGCCTGTAAACACGTCCACATGAATATCATAAAGATAGTGCCTCCAAATCTTTAAGAAAAACATTACTACTGCTAACTCAAGATATGAGTCGGATAATTCTTCTTATGAACTTGGAGTTGCTGGGAAGCATAACCTATGACTTTACCATGTTGCATCAACACACAACCAAGGTCATTTCTGTAAGCATCACAATAAACCACAAATTCATATGAACCCTCTGGTAGAGTCAAAACTGGAGCAGAAGTAAGTTGAGTCTTCAACTCTTAAAATTTTTCTCATAATCTTTAGACCACTAAATTTGACTTTCTTCTATGTTAGTCTAGACAAAAGAGAAGAAATAGAGGAAAATCCTTGAATGAACCATTTTTAGTAACAAGCTAATCCAAGAAACCCTTATATCTGAAGGAGAAAAGGTGTCATGAGTCTACACCCTAGGCTTGGCCGATACTTGAAAAACCATTGCTGGTCCTAAGTGAACCCTTGACCTGGATGGCCATTGAGTGGAAGACTTAGCATACACGCGGAAGTGTTAATAAATGAGAATTTAAATCATTTGAAAATATCTCATGTAAAGTCTGAAATAAACTGAATATAGATAATACACTTTTGAGAAAACATATGAGAACAGAAGACTAAGCTAACTCACTATCTTGTCTATGAAGCCTGTACTAACTGAAGATAGGTGTTGGGACAAAGCCTACTACCCCAAAATAAATTATAAACCTAATAAAACTGATAACCATAACTAACTGGAGCCCTCTGAAAGCAAGAAAGTCTTAACAAAGGCTGATGAAGTAGTGATCTCAACGAAACACCTGTTGATGGTCTTGAGCACTTATATTTGCATTATAAAATGATGTAGAATTGAATATTATTAGTACATGAAATGTATGATATGTAATAAAGATGAATGAAATAATAATTGAACTGAACTAAATACACATGATGAAAGTAGCTCGAACGAAAATAAAGTATGAAAGTGTAATGAAAACAATAAAATTTACATGTACTAATATCAAATACTAAAAGAGTATAGTTTAGTTTTCGTAGGGAGTTTCTCAAACCGACCACCACTATGAGTCTTGTGATGATACAACTTCTAGCACACATTGCCAGATCTATCCAATACTTTTCCAGAGTAAAGGACAACAAAATCAAACCTATGGATCCATCTAAAATCCCTTACCAGGGGTTAAGTGAGGAGTCCTCAGAACCAACAACATGATCCAATCTACACTAGCGGCGCAATTTATGGGGTTTGAGTTATCTGAACTCTTACCCAAATTGGTGCTCAATATTACTCCTAAAACATGTACTAATGCTCATAATATTATCTAGGTAAGTAAATACTCAAAGCACTTCTTTATAAGTATATTGAAAGATACTTTAACTACTGAACTTTCTTCTGAAAGTGATTATGCTTTCTTTAAAGTAACCATGCCCTGTTGTAACAAAACCATGCATTTGTAACAACTCAAGTTCCCTTAAAACTCTTCTATAAAGATAATTGAAATACTTGAAAGCTTTTTTTAAATATGAAATCAATGCATGAAAACAATTATACATTAGATTTTAAATTTTCTTAACTAATTAGGGTTTATGTGATTAAATAAGCATGAATAATCAATCAAGAATCAAAAATACATGAAAAATGATAATCTAAAAGATAATTATCAGAATTCAATGATAAAGAATAAAGGCAACTCGAAATTCATGAAAACTTGGGGTAGAAACCCTAGGTTTAAATCTTATTAATTAAATTTAGATGTAGGGCATGAGGATGGGATCATTCCATCATAATGAGTAGTCTTATATACCTGGAAGAACAAGGTTCTTGAAAAAGATGCTCGAATCCCTAGTTTTTTCCTCTTGAATCTTGCTCTAAATCTTGAGAATGATTATGGGGTAATTTGATCGACTAATACTGTATAAGATGTTAATTGGGTGTAAAACTGTCAAATTTTAGGCTTAGAAGGGGTGGGAAAAGACCAAAATATCCCTCTTTAGAAACTGGACAGAGCCATCTGTGGGACATTCTATGGTTCGTAGAAACTTCTATGAGGTGTAGAAGCCTCTCATAGAAAGCATGCTAGATTCTAGGGGTTTCTGAAGTTTTCGGTTTAAAAAAGCTTTTACGGTCCGTAAACCCTTTTATGGGTCATACTAGTCGATCGTACAAATTAGGAATATAGGCTTTCAAGACTTCTGTTTTACGGGACATTCTACAAACCGTAAAAGCTCCACGAGCCATTAAATGGTTTGTGAAAATCAACCAAAAATTTCAACTTTCAGGACTCTTCTTTCACTGCTTAATCTACGATCCATAATACGACCCATAAAACTCAGGTCTAAATTTTTATTTTCAGAGATTTGATTCCACGATCCCATCTACACTTGAGGTTACTGTAATGGCTTGTAGATGGTGTTTGTAAAAGTCAATTTTCTACAAAACTTAAATTCTTTTCTGGGATTTTCTAATCTGATATGAGTTAGAATTTTTTTGGGGTGTTGTAATATCTCCTTTTTGGGATCATTCAACCTCGAATGATGCTTAAGCTAGGAAATTACACAAGGCACGAATGCATTGCAAAAATGGAAGCATGCAAATAGACGAATAGATACTGAATCTGAGATAAGGAAAGAAGTGTAACCTTCAATATCAACACTAGGAGTAATGAATAGATGAGGGTATCTAGTTTTCATATCTTCTTCAGCTTCCTATTTAGCCTCTTCAACAAAATGATTCTTCCATAGAACCTAGACTGATGCTACCTCTTTGATCCTCAACTTGCGAACCTATCGATCAAGAATTTGAATTTGAATCTCTTCATAGGACAAGCTATCCTTCACACCAATACTTTCTATGGGAATAATGAGTGAAAGATCACCTAAGCACTTCTTTAGCATAGATGTGTGAAACACTGGATGGACCACCACTAACTCCACTACTAGCTCTAATCTATAAGCTACATTACTAACTCTCTCTAAAATCTGGTAGGGCCCAATGTAATGGGGACTGAGCTTCCCCTTCTTTCCAAACCTCATGACATCGTTAATGGGTGAAACCTTCAAGTAAATCCAATATTCCACCTCAAACTCTAAATATCTTTACCTAACATCAGTATAGGACTTTTATTGACTTTGCATGATTTCCAACCTCTCTTGATAATATTAACCTTCTCCATAGCTTGATGAACCAAGTATGGTCCTATTAACTCTGCTACACATCCTTCAAACTTACCAATTGGAGACTACACCTTCGCCCATATAGAGCCTCATAAGGATCCATCTGTATACTCGAGTGATAACTGTTATTGTATGCAAACTCTATGAGAGACAAGTTCTCATCCCAATTAAATTTGAGGTCAATAACACAAGTCTTAAACATATCCTTTAGAATTTGGATCGTACACTTTGCTTGACCATCTTTTTGGGGGATAAGTTGTACTAAGTTCAATTTTGAACCCAAACCCTTATGAAATGACTTACCAAACTAGGAGGTGAACTGGGCACCCCTATCTAAAATAATGGACAAGGGAACTCCATGAAGTATAAATATCTCGTATATGTACAATTTGGCATAGTCCTCTACTGAATCAGTAGTCTTTACCGGAAAGAAATGGGCTGATTTAGTCATATAATCTACAATTACCCAAATCAAATCATATTATCGGTGAGATTGAGATAAACCAGTAATGAATTCCATGTTGATCATCTCACTAGAAGAGATATGTTTTAAGCCATGCTACATGGCCTCTGTGCTCAACTCTAATTTGTTGACAATTTGGGCATTTAACAACAAATTCTACAATATCTATCTTCATACTATTCCACTAGTAAACTTCTCTCCAGTCATGGTACATCTTGGTGTAACCTAGATGAATTGAATATCTGGAACTATAGGCTTCTTCCATGATCCTGTCTCAGAGACCATCCAAATTCAGAATATATAGTCTACCTTGGTACGCAACACACCATCTTCCCCTTATTTAAAAGTTATCACCTTATGCCTATGAACATTTCTCTTTCACTAAATTAGGATGGGATCCTTGTCTTTCTTTTCCTTTATTTCCACCACCAAGGATGATTCATCCTCATTATAAACAAGAACACTACCTTCATACGTGTCTACAAGGAAAACTCCCAAACGTGTAAGTCTATGCACTTCCTTAGCAAACTCTTTCTTTCCCTCCTTCACATAAGCGTTAGTTCCCATGGATAATATGCTAAGAGCATCAAAAACCATGTTAGACTTACCTCGATGATAGAGAATACTTATATCATAATCCTTAAGCAACTCAACCATCTTTTCTACCTAAGGTCAACTCCTTCTAACTGAAATATACTAAAGGATTTTGTGGTCAGTGAACACGTCCACATGTATTCCATAGAGGTAATGATGTCATATCCTAAAAGTAAATACTACTACTGTCAACTTGAGATCATGAGTCAAGAAATTCCTCCCATGAATTTTAAGTTGTTTGGAGGCACAATCTATTACATTAGCTTTCTGCATCAAAACACAACCAAGTCCTACTCTGGATGCATAGCAATATGAAACAATTTTTTCCCCCTAGGATAAGTTCAAAACTGGAGCAACAGTTAAATTAGTTTTAAATTCCAGAAAGCTTTTATTGCAAGACTTAGACCATTGGAACTTAGTCTTTTTCTGGGTCAACTTACTCAATTGAGATGAAATGGATGAAAACCCTTCTACAAACCTTCTGCAGTAATCGGCCGAACCCAAAAAACTCCTGACGTGGGTCTGGGACAATTCTTCATAACCTCTATTTTCTATGAGTCAACCTGATACCTTCACTAGAAACAATGTGGCGTAAGAACGCACAAACTTAAGCCAAAACTCACACTTTAAAAACTTGGCAAATAACTCTTTGTCTTGAGAGTTTGGATGTCAATTATGTGGTGACTGGCATGATCCTCCTTGCTACTAGAGTAGATTAAGATGTCATCGATGAACACAATTATAAAAATATAAAATACCGCTTAAATACTCTATTCATGAGACCCATGAATACTGCAAGAGCGTTAGTCATACCAAGGGACATAATAAGGAACTTAAAGTTACCATAAAGGGTCCTGAAAGTTGTCTTTGGGATGTCACTTTCTCTTACTTTTAATTTATGATAGCTGGATCTGAGGTCTATCTTACAGAAACAAGTGGAACCTTGAAGCTTGTTGAACAAGTAATCGATTCTAGGAATGGTATACTTATTCTTTATGGTGACCTTATTTAATAGTAGTAGTGGATATACATTCTAAGGGAACCATCTTTATTTCACATAAATAGGACATGAGCACCCCAAGGTGAGACACTCGGTCTAATGAAACCCTGATCAAGGAGATCTTTCAACTGCTCTTTTACTCTTTTAACTTGGTTGGAGCCATTCTATATGGTGAAATAGTTAAGGATTGAATATCAAGAATACATCTATCCCAAAGTCTATCTCTCTATTAGGAGGGACTGCAAGAAGATTATCGTGGAAGAGTTCAGGGAACTCATCCACAATAGAGACTGACTGAAGGGTGGTGTCTCATTAATAGTGTCATTAACTCTAACTATGTGATAGATACACCCCTGGGAAACTAACTTTCTGGCCATGAAATATGAGATGAAACAACCCTTAGTCACTACAGGACTACCCTTCCACTCCAAGACTAGCTCATCTGGAAATTGAAACTTGACTACTTGAGTCCTATAATTGATCAAGGCATAACAATTGTGCAACCAATCCATGCATAAAATTACATCAAAATCCAACATATCTAACTCAACTAAGTCAGTTGTGGTGTGTTTATGATAGTTTGAGATAGTACAATTTCTATAGACTCTCTTAGCAAGAACTGACGCACTAATAGGAGTAGAAACATTAGAATGCTCTAGAAGGTGTTCGGGACCAATCCCAAACTTTATGCCTATATACAGAGTCACAAAAGACAAACTAGCACCTGTATTAAGTAAGACATAAACATCAAGAGAAAAAACTTTTAGCATAAGTAACGACATCTAGTGAGCTCTCCTGACCTTGGCGACTAGACATAACAGACAGTTTGAATGTCCACCTATTCCTGATGTAGCACCCCTTTGGGAAATATTGCCTGATGGAGCCGCTGATGAAGATTGGACATTATTTCCCCTATTACCTACCTTCCACTACAGACAGTCTCTCGAAAAGTAACCCATCTATCCATTTTTTTAGCAACCTCTAATGCTATCATTACTCTCTAATAGATGGGGTCTACCATACTTTCCAGAAGGTGGGCTATGAGAAGATCCATGTGCCACACTACCTTACGATTGAGGAATCTAAGATTTGAAATTATTATTATTATCTAAAACTTCTAATCATTTCTATTTCCTAGTATAGGTGCACTCACTAATGATGATTCATGTCCAGATGACCTCTTCTAGAAGAAACACCTATTGCCATTACCACTCCTCCACTAAATGGATTTATATCCTATCGACATTGCCCTCTTATTCTGGTGCTCTTCTCTATCATTCATTTTATCTTCCAGTACATATTGAGCATATACTCATACACTATGATTCTGGAGAAATCCATGTTAGAAATCATTAGTGTAGACTTTCACTCCTTCTTCACATGTTCTCCCAATCTAGAGACAAACCTCCTCATTCTAGGTTTCATATTCGGAACCATGTCTGGAGCATAACGGGATAACTGAATGAATTTAAGATTGTAATTTTTCATGTTCTACCTTTCTTGCTTCAAGTTCACAAACTCTTGCACCTTCTCCTACCTTAAATCTTGGGGAAAGAAATGGTTCAATAATTCTTCCTCAAACTCATCCTATGTGTCCAGTTCTCCATCTTTACCATGAATTTCCTCCTACTGATTTTACCAGTTGAGTTGATACACAACAAGTTCAACTTCTTCAATTTCAGTAACATGGATTGCCTTAAGTATCTTCCATATCATAACAATGAAGTTTTGAGGATCCTCTTCTACCTTGGACCCTGTGTACATCGGTAGATTCATTTTCAAGAAATATCTGACCCTCATCATAACTGATGACTCTTGGGGACTGGAGTTAGTGACGGAGGTGCCTTGATGGCCTGACTGAGCACCACCAACTGAGTGAGCATCTAAATCACTCCCATAAACCCTGCCTCTCAAGTGAGGAAAGGCTAAGAAGAAGGTGCGCGTGGCACCTTTGTAGTGCTAGTAGGCACTCCTTATGTCCCAACACTAGAACTCTGATCTGTCAGGTGAGCTCCATTCCTGGTCTGCATCCTGGTAGGTGAGGCATAACATTCGCATTATTTCCAATTGAAACCTCAATATTGGCAATGTTTCTATGGCTAGCTTTGGTGGAATGATCTGAAATATGCAAATGCATGAGTTAGAAGAAACTTTATAGAGATAAACTATATTGCACGAATTTAAAGTATGATTGAAGGGTGTTATTTCCTAATGTCTTGTAGCTTCTCTATTATAGATGTGGGATGCTTCATATTGATAAAAACAACTCTACTATATATGGCTTCATAAACATCCTAGGACATTTGAACTTGTGCTCTAATTCCAAGTTAGTCACACCCCAAGTCTACACCCTAGGCATGGCTGGTACTCGAAAAATCATTGTTGGTCCAAGCGAACACTTGGCCTGACTAACTACCAATTGGAATACTAAGAGTACATGTAGAAATTTTAATAAATGAACATTTAAATTATTTGAAAATATCTCATGCAAAGTTTGAAATAAACTGAATATACTTAATAAATTTTGAGAAAACTTCTGAGAACAGAAGACTGAACTAACTCACTATCCTGTCTATAAAGTCTCTACTAACTGAAAAAATGTTTCAAGACAAAACCCACAACTACCTCAAAATTAACTTACAAGCTACTAAAATTGATAATCACAACTAAATGTATCCCTACAAAATAAAGGAGGTCTCACCAAAGGCTGATGAAGTAGTAATCTCAATGAAGTGCCTGTTGATGATCCTGAGCACCTATATCTGCATCATAAAAGGATGCAATATCGAATGACGTCATTACATGAATGTCACGACCCAACTCCGTAGGCCGTGATGGGTGCCCGAACTAGACACTCGCGTATACCCCTGCTAACTATAAGTAAACATGTCTTCTATTTGAGTCATAGCGTACCAACAGGCAAGACAATATATAAGCCGACAAGGCTATCGTAACATATAGGCACAACCTTACACGCATATATATATATATATAACCCACATACATGTCTACAGACCTCTAAGAGAAAGAACAGTAACATAAGGCAGGACAGGGCCCCCACCATACCAGTAATCAAATAAATATATACATAGAAGGTTTAGTACCAAAACTCGGCTCCAATTCAATGGAGCTTCTTCCAAATTTACTAAGTGGAATCCTAAGCTGGCGGATCCCCAAAGCACGCGCCTGTACCTGCGGGCATGAAACGCAGCCCCTCCCCAAAAAGAGGAGGTCAGTACAATATATGTACTGAGTATGTAAAGTATAAAACATCAAAAGGACGGCATAACTAATACAGGGATGCAGGGGAAAGTATAACATTCAACAAACCACTGTACCTGCACCTCATAAAATAAAGTCATATATACTATCATCACATACTATACCTGGCCCGTTCGGGGACCCGGTGTAACAACCACATCACTCTGTTATCATAAGCATCTATGTGCTATTAGTGCTATCTCATATAATAATGCCGAGGAATGTACGGCCCGATCCATTTATCATATAGTAATGCCGAGGAACGTTCGGCCTGATCCATATATCATATAGTAATGCCGAGGAACGTTCGGCCTGATCCATATATCATATAGTAATGCCGAGGAATGTTTGGCCTGATCCATATATAGTAAAATATACCGAGGAACATTTGTCCCGATCCGTATATCATATAGTAATGTATATACATGCACGTAAAACCCTGTAACATATCAAACATCTCTCAGATATCACCATAAAGTATGTCCAAAAGCCCCTAGGTATAGGAGCTTACACATTCCATAACTATTCATCCTCTAGGAGGCTCAAGGGTCGTAGTTCAACTACTTCAAGGCCCTTGTCATTCAAAAAAATGAGTGCAAGGCATGAGTCACATCCGGAACCTATAAATGGAACTACCTCTAACTCATATCATACATCATTTCACTTATATCAAGCCATTTCAAGAGAAGGAATGGATAGGCTTCACGTATACTACTTTGTATCACATAGAAGGCTTACAAGACAATAACTCAACTATCGCAGGAGTTCTAACATCAAGAAGTGAATAAAATTTACGAACCATACTTGGGGTTCTATGAATGAAATTTATCCCCACATTACATATACCAACCACTTATGGCTAAGACATGCCAAGAGAAAAGAAGAAAGCTTCACATACTCTCTACTTTCCCTCATATAGTCGTCATACACATATGTGTCGTGGAACGTACGACCCGATCCTTAGATAGTAACATATATCATACTTGGCCCATCAAGGAATCGGTACCATCAAAATTTCATCATAACTTATGTCAAAGACATATCAAGAGAGAAGAAGGGTAGCTTTACATACTTATGCCAAAAACATGCCAAGAGAAAAAAGGGCTTCACATACCTTTTTCGGGATTAATTGAAATCCAGCTTGCCTTGATACCTCCTTAACCTATTGACATGAAAGTAATACTAATATTAATAGACTTTAACTTTCCAATAGCCCACTCTACAACCAAGTACTAATAGGAGTCATTTCCTTATCCATTACCCCCGACTAGTTTGTTACTAGTTCCGATGCTTCTGAAAATTGGGCAGCATTTCCCCTATAACTTCAACATCCCCAAGATTTCAACTCGACCACAATATCAACAACCATACCAACCATAACAACTAGCAGAATATTTACAATTAAATCACTTCAACCTTACATAATACAAGCTCCAAACAACTAGCTCCAAACTATGATACAAAAATAGAGTTTCTAGTTTCCATTTTGCAAAACTTTTAACCATACGAAGCAGGGGTCGTTTGGCTACAACCAGCAGCTCACCCACCTCCTTTAGAACACTTTTAGGCCCTACAACACACCACCACGGTGACTCACCAATGTGATCGGCAAGACCGATCGAGATCTCCTAAAGAAGGGGAAATTTTTAGAGTGTTTCCCCAAGGATGGGAAGATTAGGCGAGGAGGAGGGGATGGTCGGCGACTCACCGACTGGGTCAGCGAGCACGGACCATCCCGCCTTTTGTTCCTTCAGCACTTATTTTCATGGGTATTTTCATCAAATCCGACTCGTTTAATCCCTATACTACCACCTTTTGAGCCGAGCACCTAAGACTATAACTACCCAAACCCTTTGAATTCACCTCATTCACTCCCCAACCATCTTCTACAAGAATCGTCTCTCTAAAATATTCTCCTAAGAATTTTATCTCCAACCAAGTTAGGGTTCAAGAATTCTAGGGCTCCAAGCCTTCATAATAACTGGGTCTAAGGCTCTATCGATCAAGAAATGTGGGATTTCACCTATGGATTCCATTCATCAGTTGGAAAAGGAGTTCCAATCTAAAAATAAAACATTTCTTCATGATATTGGAGCTCCCAAGTGACGATAAACTCTATTAGAAAAGTTGAAATGATGAGTATGCAGCACCACTTCAGTTGGTCGGAGCTTCGAAGTTTAGTGTTCATGAAGACAGTTTTAATGATGCTAAATTTCGGTGAAATAACTAGTTATATATATATATATATATATCCCTTCATCATAGATCTCCCATGGGAGTAGCTTGGATAGATTTCATCTAAGACACTTACAAGTCTCACATTGGCCTTCTTTCTAAGGGAACCTCTTAGAAATTATAAAAATTTAAGTGTACCTACAAAAAGGTTAGCAAAATAATCAGTAAGCTGATTCTTCTCTCTGTAGACATGCTCCAATCCGATATGACCATACTTCTTAAACTGATTGAACTTCTTAACCTCCTTATTTATATCCTAGGAAACCTCCCAAATTTCATCTAATGCATTCTTCATGATCAATGAATCAATCTCCATTTGCAGACCACAATAATTTCGTTTCCTTCAAATTCACTCATACTTTCTGTAAAGAGTTTGTTTTGAAATTATCAACAACCTTGATGGATAATTTCTTGAGTTTAAGGTAAAGTTCACACTCGTGAAGCTTAATGATATAGAGGTCATTTCTATCTGTGTTCTTATTCAAATTATTTTTTTCTCTAGACTCTATTTTTCTTGGAACTGTTAGACTTTTAAACTTAAAAGAAAAAAAATAAGGTTCAGCAAAACTCATTCATATGATATATTACAAAAGGCTTAGACACATATAACCATATAAGCTTTTCAAAAGTTAGTAGAGACCATACTTATCCAATACTATGGGCTTTCTTACAAAACATAATCCATAAAACAAGGACTACCTTTTCTTTACAAACTAAACATAATATTCAAAAGAGAACTATTAGACTTAAGACTATCTAGAAAATCTCATTTTATAACACTCCTCCTTGAGAGTTTTTTTGTTACTCCAGCTTATCCCTAGAACTTCAAATTTCCCCTTAGGACGAGCCTTGGTCATGACGTCTGCAATTTGCTGATCGGAGCTTTAATGAACAAGTTTAACTTTTCTATCCTTCTCTGCTTGCCTGATAGCGTGAAACTTCACATTTATATGCTTGCTATGATCATGTTGCACTAGATTTTGGCCATAGATATTGCTAACTTGTTTTCAACCTTAATGATAGTAGCTCTAATTTCATTTTGCTCTAGATCAAGTAGAATCTTTCTTAACCATAGAGCCTAATTAGTTGCACCAGCAGCGGCGATCATTAGCTTCTACAAAAGATTGAGCTACCATCTCTTACTTCTTTGAATCCCATGAGAACATGCTAGAACCAAGTGTAAAAGCATATCTAGAAGTGTTTTTCATATCATCAACACTTTCTTCCCAATCACTATCTGAATAACTCATCAATATACCTCAACGTTCGCTTAGCGACACCAAGATGAACTTGATTCAGAGCATACATAAATCTTAATAGAACACTTGCTGTGAATATGAGATCAAGTCTTGTTGTTGTCAAATACAACAAACTACCTATTAGACTACTTGTAAGACCCCAGAATTATGAAAGGTTCTAAACCAAGGAACCAAGGATGAATTCTCAAGAAGTTGTAGAAAATTTGCACTAGAAGATGTCCAAAGAAGCCTTCACAAACCATGGTAGGCATCACAGAACATGCTATGCAACTGTGGTAGAGATTCAGAGGCTTAGTCTATAGAGGACGAACCACGATGGAGGACCACGGACCATGGTGAGCACCACTGGCCATGAAGTCCTTTGTGATGAGACCTCCTTAAAGTCCTCAAGAATATTCCCAAGGCAGGGTCCACGGATGACAACCACAGGTCATGGAGACTTTCACGGACCATGTAGTGGTCCATGGTAGCCAATTCTATAGGCCTCTTATAAGAACTGCACCACGGTCACCCTGCACCGCAGACCATCAAGGTATCCGTGAAGAAACTTCAGAGACTACCCTGCCAAGTCGGTTTTCTTAATTTCTCTATGCCCCTTATCATGGGACCCCACCACAGATCGTAAAGGGTCCCCGTGAAGTCTCTTCTGAATAGATTTTTAAAGGGGCATTCTAGTTTTTCCTATGTTTAAAATCAAAATGGTGTCATTTTAAGGACTAAATTCACCTATTTAAAGAACCTAGACCCTTCAAAGCCCTCATTTCTTTCACTCAAACTTCTCCAAAAAAATCCTTCCTTCTCAAGTTCTTTAAAGGGCTTCAAGCCAAGACTAGGGTTTTCAAATTCAAGGCATTCAAGTCTCCTTTCTTCCTCAAGTATTGTTAGGGATTTGGTTTTCCTCAAGGTATATGGGTTTTCATCCATAGGTACTTCCACCCAAGGAGCCCAAATATTTTCTCAAACTAGCTTTTCAATTTTAAATGATAAAATCTTATGGGTTAAAACATGATGACTTTAAATGTATAGATCATGAAGTATTTGAAGTTTTTTTTACATATATTGATATATATTGACTCTTGATTTTATGAAATAATGATGTTATTAAAGTGCCTATATGAATGCATGAAAAGAGTTTTAAGACATATGTATTTTATGCATTTCCATTACTCTCATGCATGCAAGATTTCTTTAAAGGCATTGAAAGATTTTTACGAAATGAACCCACCTAGTTTCTTATGATAAAGCAAAAGTTGAAATGAAGTTTGACTCCAAATGAATTTTATTAAGTAAATGCTTATGGAAGAGAGTCTATATGAAAAAATTAATTGATGAAGGGCTTCTTAGTCAAAGTAAGATTTCAATGTAACAGGACAATTTTCTCATTGAATCAAATGAAAGTCTTTAATGAGCTATTCCACTGATTAATGTTTTAATATTAAAGTTATATAATACTTATGTTATATTAATGTTTAAATATTATTCCGTGGGACTTGACCTAGCACTGAATGTAGCATATATATTGGGGGCTCCACCAAAGGGGTCCGTAAGTAAAGTCTCATGTTACATTAACAATGTGCCACCATAGGGGCCTTTGTCGGCTATTTTAGGCTAGTGGATCCACAATTAACCATTAAAGTTAAAGTTAAAGAATATTTAAAGTTGATCGAAGTTCTACTAGGCAAGTAGTCTCCCCGTGCCAACGTAGGGGGATATGTTGGATTCCATATAATAGCTCAAATGATCTTAAATGTCAGTTATGGTCGCTTCCCCACAAAATAAATGTTTTAAGGATTCACATAATGATTTCTCATTCATGAATTCACTTATACATATTGCCCATACACGTCTCTCTCTTATGCTCTTCATTCCATAGCATACTTACATACTTAGTACATTTAAAGTACTAACACATACTTTTTCTTACATGATATCACCATGTAGGGATCGGCGTCGCTCCATACTCTCTTCCCCGTGGATAAGTTGAGCATTGAAGGCTACCACTTTGGTGAGTTCCTATGTTTTGGAAATGACACTCCTATCTTACCTAGCTTATGTTATGTTTAGACATTTAAATTAAGTTTGGTATTTTTGACTTAACTTTGAAGGTGAGCTAGGGACATGTCTTAGACCCGCCAAATCTTAATATAGAAGGTATTATTGAACATAGTAATGGATCTTATGTTATCTTTGACTCTTTTTATTGTGAATCCCCTTAGTCCCTATATCCCTTATGCTTCCACTTGATTTGTTTATCATTGCCAATAAAATGATTAATGAATGCTAAGAGACTTGGGTCAGGTATCTCTGGGTGTCTCATTCGCCGTTTCACGTCTAGGCCCTTGACTTGGGTCATGACAAATTTGGTATTAGAGCACAAGGTTTTTAAAGTGGTCCTCAAAGTCCAAAATACCATGTCAAATAGGTTCTTGTTCATGGTTGTGAAGCGTACCACAAATATGAATAGAAGACTATAAGACGTTTAGGAAGGTCTTCACTTCTTTCAATTCATTTCATGCCTTAGAGTCTCCTAAGTTTTCCTCTAACTAACAATTGATTTTATATTCTTTAGATAATGCCTCGTGGAAGATAACCTCCAAGAGTAAGGGTTGACAATGAGGACCAATCTCCTCCAGTTTTGGATATCCCACATTATGAGGAAGAGATACCTCATGCCGAGTTCTACACCATCATCACATTATTGACTCAAGTTGTATCCTACCAAGGGAATCAAGGTATCCCTCCTCCTCAAATGCAAAATTAGGCCTCCTAGATTCAGGATTTTCTAAGAATGAATCCGCCCGAGTTTGATGGTTCTAAGCTAGATAAAGACCTTATGGGGTTTATTGATGAGGTGTACAAAATTATGGCTATCATGGGTGTTCCACTGAATGAAAAGGTCAAACTAATGACTTACCAACTAAAAAGCTTGGCTCGAGTATGGTATGAGCAATTGATTATTGAGAGGAATGAAGAAAGGGGACGGATAGAATGGGAAGAGTTCAAAAGTGCCTTTTTAGACCATTTATTCCTATTAGAGCTCAGGGATGCCAAAATCTAAGAGTTCATCAACCTCCGTCAAGGGAGTTTGAGTGTGATGGAGTATGCCCTTAAGTTCATAAAACTGTCTAAGTATGCTCTATTTATGGTCTCCGACCCTCGGCTAAGGATAAGTAAGTTTATTTTCGATGTCTCAAGCATGGTGTCCAAGGAATGAAAAATGGCCATGTTGGTCAAGGAGATGGACATCTCTCGGTTAATAACTTATGCAAAACAAATTGAAGATGAGAAGTTGAGGAAACAGTCCTAACCAAATTGTCCCAAGAGAGAATGTGTTCACCCAAGCTTTTTCCCCATGTAAGAAGTGTGGGAGGAACCACAACGGGGAGTGTTTGGCGGGCTCAAATGCATGCTTTAAATGCGACAAACCGGGTTACCATGCTAAGGATTATAGGGGTGGTGGTGGTAATAGGCCTCAAGGTCAAGTTGCTCATAGACAACAAGCTCAAGGAGGTGGCCAATGCACCAACCATTTCTATGCCTTGCACGGGAGACAAGAGGTTGAGGAAGCACCAAACATTGTTACCAGTATGTTAAGGATCTTCATTTTTGATGTATATGCATTGTTTGAATCGGGTGAAAACTTGTCATTTGTTATTCTATTCTTAACTAATAGGTTTGATTTATTGCTCAAAATATTAGTAGAGCCTTATTTGGTGTCTATCCCTGTGGGTGAGTCGGTTGTGGCTATAAAGGTCTATAGGGTTGTCCCATGTCCATCTTTCATAAAGTCATTCTTTGTGATCTTATAGAGCTTGACATGGTAGATTTTGATGTCATTCTTTAGATGGATTGGTTACATATATCTTATGCTTTTATAGATTATAGGACTTGTTGAGTCAAGTTTTCATTCCCAAATAAGTCCGTTCTTGAGTGGGAGGGTGGTGATTTAGTGGTGAAAGGTAGATTTATTTCTTGTCTCTAGGGTTGAAAATTGATTTCTAAGGGTTGTATTTACCATATTGTGAGGGTTAGGGATGTCGACTCCAAAAGTCCTTCTCTTGAGTCAGTCCCTGTAGTTAATAAGTTTCCCAATGTCTTTCCCGATGACCTTCTCGGTGTCCCTCCCGAAAGAGAAGTTGATTTTGGTATCAATCTCCTCCCTGATATCCAACCTATCTTTATTCCTCCTTACCAAATAACCCCGATGGAATTGAAGGAGTTGAAGGAACAATTAAAGGATTTTTTTCACCATGGGGTGCCCCTATCCTATTCATAAGAAATAAAGATAGGTCGCTTCGAATGTGAATAGACTATCGATAATTGAATAAAGTGACTATTAAGAAAAAGTACCCACTTTCTAGGATAGATGAATTGTTTGATCAACCGTAAGGGGCAAGTCACTTCTTCAAGATCGACCTTCAGTCTAGCTATCACCAACTAAGGGTGAGGGAGTGTGACATTCCCAAGATGGCATTTCGGACAAAGTATGGTCACTTCGAGTTTATGGTAATGAGTTTTGGGTTGACGAATGCGCTAGTGGTGTTCATGGATCTAATGAATAAGGTGTTCAAACCCTACCTTGATACCTTTGTTGTGGTGTTCATTGATGATGTTTTGATCTACTCTCAGAGTAAGGAAGAACATAAGGATCATTTGAGGGTTGTTCTCCAAACGTTGAGGGATAGGCAATTGTTTGCAAAATTTAGCAAGTGTTAGTTTTGGCTGAAGGAGGTGGCCTTTCTCAGTCACATAGTATCTGGCGAGGGGATCAAGGTAGATCCTAAGAAAATGGAGGAAGTCAAGAATTTCCTAGACCATTATCTCCTATGAACATTAAGAGCTTCTTGGGTCTAGCCTGTTACTATAGAAGATTCGTCGAAGGATTTTCTCCCATCTCATCTCCTATGACAAAATTGACTCAAAAGAAGGTAAAATTCATATGGACAGATGAGCATAAAAGGAGTTTCCAAACATTGAAAGATCGACTTACCTCCACTCCTATTTTGACTTTATCAGAAGGATTAGAAGGATTTGTGGTTTATTATGATGCTTCAAAGATTGGTTTGGGTTATGTCTTAATGCAAAATGGTAAGGTCATAGCCTATGCTTCTAGGCAATTAAAGAAAAATGAGCGTAACTACCCTACCCATGATCTTGAGTTGGCGGTCGTGGTTTTTGCTTTGAAAATTTGGTAGTGCTACCTCTATGGGGTATAATGTAGATGTGCATACCGATCATAAAAGCCTTCAATATGTGTTCACCCAAAAGGACCTCAATCTAAGACAAAGAAGGTGGCTAGGGCTCCTCAAGGACTATGACATGAGTTTGTATTATAATTTAGATAAAGCCAATGTAGTTGTCGATACACATAGTAGAGTGTCTATAGGGAGTGTTTCCCATGTTGATGAAGGAAAAAGGGAGTTGGTGTAAGAGTTCACCAATTGGCTAGATTAGGGGTAAAGTTACGCTGTACCGATGATGGAGGTATGGTTGTCCAAAATGGGTCCAAATCCTCTTTGGTAGTGGATATCAAGTAGAAACAAGACCTTGACCCAACACTTGTCGAGTTAAACAAGTTGGTGAAGGAAAAGAAGGTAGAGGTCTTTTTATAAGGTGGAGATGAGGTATTATATTACCAAGGTCGGTTATGTGTTACGGATATGGATGGCCTAAGGAGTTTGATCTTGATGGAGGCACATAATTTTGTATACTTCATTCACCCCGGTTTGATGAAAATGTATCGAGACTTGAAAGATTTGTATTGGTGGGGTGGCATGAAGAAGGAGATAGCGAGGTTCGTGTCTGAATGTCCAAATTGTCAACAAGTGAAGGCCGAACATCCAAGTCCAGGTGGTGTAGCCCAAAATATTGAAATCCCTACTTGGAAATGGGAAGTTGTGAATATGGATTTTGTAGTGGGTTTGTCTCACACTCGAAAGAGACATGATTCTATTTGAGTAATTGTTGATAGAATGACTAAGTCGGCTCACTTCCTATCGGTTAAGACTTCCTATAGGGCCAAAGATTATGCAAAGTTATATATTTGGGAGTTGGTGAGATTGCATGGTGTTCCATTATCAATCATTTCGGATTGTGGTACTCAATTCACTTATAACTTATGGAGATCATTTCAAAAGGGCCTCAGTACTAAAGTAAAGTTAAGCACCGCATTCCATCCTCAAACCGATGGGCAAGCCAAAAGGAAAATTCAAAACCTAGAGGATATGTTAAGGGCTTGTGTGTTGGAGTCAAAGGGAGTTGGGATAGTTTCCTACTGCTTATTTAATTTGCTTACAATAATAGTTACCACTCGACTATTGAGATGGAGTCATTTGAGGCATTGTACGAAAGGCTATGTAGATCCCCGGTTGGTTGGTTTGAAGTAGGTGAGATGACCTTGTTAGGTCCCGATTTGGTACTTGATGCTTTGGAGAAGGTGAAGATCATTAGAGAAATGTTGAAGATGGCTCAGAGTCACCAAAAGTTGTATTCCGACACTAGAAGAAGGGATCTTGAATTTAATATAGGTGATTGGGTGTATTTGAAGATTTCATCCATGAAGTATGTGGTTCGGTTTGGTAAGAGAGGGAAATTGATCCCTAGGTATATATGGAGTTATTGAATCCAAAAGCGGGTTGGCAAAGTTGTGTATGAGTTGGAATTGCCTTCAGAAATGACCATAATTCACCCAGTGGTGTCAATGTTGAGAAAATATGTGGGAGACCCTAACTCCATTATTCCTTTGGAGGTAGTGAATGTTGAGGAGAATTTGACCTATGAAGACGTCCCGATTGAAATTGTGGACCAGCAAGTCAAAAGGTTAAGGAACAAAGAAGTTGCCTCTGTTAAGGTCCTTTGGAGGAATCAACAAGTCGAAAGTTCTATATGGGAAGTGAAAGCGTATATGATGAAACGTTATCCTCATCTCTTTCATTCTACTCAAGACTAAGGTAATAAGTCATAAATGTTCAAATGTTTAAGACTCTAATATTTCAGTTTTTCCTATGTCTTCATATGCATGCATGTTCATGAAGTTGAATTTTAAAGTTATGTTTTATGTTTAAGTTTAAAGATCTCATTGTTGATGCATTTCAAGTGTCATTGTATATATGTTGGGTTTCTAGTACTCGTACCATGTCTTTTTCTATGTCAATGGTTCTCATTCGAGGACGAATGTTCCCAATGGGGAGATATTGTAAGACCTCGGAAATGTGAAAGGTCCAAAACCAAGGAGCCAAAGATGAATTCTTAGGAAGTTGAAGAAAAATGGCACCAGAAGCTGACCACGGAAGCCTTCACAGATCATGGTAGGCACCATGGACCGTGGTGTGAAACCGTGGTAGAGATTCAGAGGCTCATTCTGCAGAGGATGAACAATGATGGAGGACCACGGATCGTGGTGAGCACCACTGGCCGTGAAGCCCTCCGTGGTGAGACCTCCCCAAAGTGCTTAGGAATTTTCCCAAGGCAGGGTCCACAAACGACCCCCACAGGCCGTGGAGACTTTCATGGATCGTGTAATGGTCCATGGTAGCCACTTATATAGGCCTCTTACAAGACCTGCACCACGGCCACCCTACACAGGCTGTGATGCATTTTATAGACCGTCAAGGTGTCCATGAAAAAACTTCAGAGACTACCTTGCAAGTCACTTTTCTGAATTTCCCTAAGTCTTTTATCACAGGAACCCACCACGGACCGTGGTGAGCACTACGGACCATGAGGGGTCCCAGTGAAGTCTCTTCCAGCTAGATTTTTAAAGGGGTATTCTACTCTTTTCCTATGTTTTAAATCAAAATGGTGTCGTTTTAAGGACTTAATTCACCCATATAAATACCTTAGAACCTTCAAAAGCCTCATTTCTTTAACACTAACTTCTCCAACACAAATCCTCCCCTCTCAATTTCTTCCAAGGGCTTCAACCTAGACTAAGGTTTTCAAATTCAAGGTATTCAAGTCTCCTTGCTTCCTCAAGTATTCTTAGGGATTTGGTTTCCCTCAAGGTATGTGGGTTTTCATCCACGAGTCCTTCTACCCATAGAGCCTAAATGTTTTCTCAAACTAGCTTTTCAATTTGAAATGATATAATCTTATGGAATTTTACATGATGACTTTAAATGCATAGATCATAAAATATTTAAAGTTTTCTTACATATATTGATGTATATTGACTCTTGATTTCATGAAATTACAATGTTATTAAAGTGCCTATATGAAGGATTGGAAAGTATTTTAAGACATATATGGTGGGTTACTTTAAGAATGTGTATTTTCTGCATATCCATTACTCTCATGCATGAAAGAATTCTTTAAAGGCATTAAAAGGTTTTAACGAAATGAACCCACCTAGTTTCTTATGATAAAGCAAAGTTGAAATGAAGTTTGACTCCAAATGAAAGTTATGAAGTAAATTCTTATGAAAGGGAGTCTTTATGAAAAAAATGATTGATGAAGGGATTCTTAGCCAAAGTATGGTTTCAATGTGAAAGGACAATTCTCGCATTGAATCAAATGAAAGGCTTTAATGAGCTATTCCACAGATTGATGTTTTAATGTTAAAGTTATATAATGCTTATGTTATATTAATATTTAAATGTTATTTCGTTTGACTTGACCTAGCACCGAATGTAGCATGTATATGGGGATTCGAGTGAAGGGGTTCGTAAGTAAAGTCTCATATTGCATTAACTATGTCCCACTATAGGAGCCCTTGTTGTCTAGTCCTTAACAACCATCAAATGTTAAAGTTAATGTTAAAGAATGTTTAAAGTTGATCGGATTTCTACATGGCATGTTGTCTCCCCGTTCCAATGTAGGGTGATATGTTGGATTCCATGTAATAGGTCACATGGTATTAAATATCGGTTATGGTCTCTTACCCATAAAGTGAATGTTTTAAAGATTCACATGATGATTTCTCATGCATGCATTCACTTATGCATATTACCTATACATGTCTCTCTCTTATGTTCTTCATTCTATAGCATACTCACATACTTAGTACATTCAAAGTACTAACACATACTTTTTCCTACATGATATCATTATGTAGGGAGCGGCATCACTCTACACTCTCCTCCCTATGGCTAAGTTGAGCATTGAAGGCTACCACTTTGGTGAGTTCCCATGTTCCGAGAACAACACTCCTATATTACCTAGCTTATATTATGTTTAGACATTTAAATTAAGTTTGGTATTTTTGACTTTACCTTGAGGGTGAGCTAGGGACATGTCTTAGTCCATGCTTAGTCTTAATGTAGAAGGTATTCTCTGACACAGTAAAGGATGTTATGTTGTATTTGACTCTTATTATTGTGAAGCTCCTTAGTCCCTATATCCCTTGTGCTTCCGCTTGGTTTGTTTATCATTACCAATGAAATTCTTAATGAATGCTAAGAGGCTTGGGTGAGGTACCTCCGGGTGTCTCATTCACCCTATCAGCTCTAGGCCCTAGGCTTGGGTCGTGACACTTTTATAAACTATAGGATCAGCCCTATCACCTCCTTCAAACTTCAATTTTTTTTCATTGTGAACCAATAGGGTCTATACAGGCTTGTATCTCTCCATCTTGAATATTTTAAGAATATCCCATGTATATTTTCTCTGTGAAATAAAGATTCCATCAGTATCTTGATGAATCTTTTATCCAGAAAATAATTCATTTCACCCAAATCTGACATCTCAAACTTGGCTCTATTTCTTTCTTGAACTGATTCATCATAGCTTCATTGCTTCCTGTTAACAAAAGCACATCTCCTCCTTTAGCCTTTTTCACATATAAAGGGGCTTCATTTTCACTTCTGTTGAAGCCACAATAAATAAGATGAGAATCAATCTTACTGTACTAGGCTCGAGGAGCTTACTTTAATCCATACAATGTCTTATGTAGCTTGTAGACTTTATCCTCCATTCCTACAACCTGAAAGCCTTCTAGTTGGTCGATAAAAATCTCCTCATGCAACTTTCCATTTTAGAATGTTGATTTCACATACAGATGATACAACTTTCAATTTGATTGAGCTGCCAAAGAAAATAGAAGCCTTATTGTATCATATCGTGCAACAGGTGCAAATATGTCTTTATAATCAGACATGTAACTTGCGCATAACCTTTCACAACAAGACTTTCTTTTTATTTATAAACTAAACCATATGAATTTTGTTTTGAAAAACCCATTTCACCCCTATTACATTCCTGTCTTTGGTTTTATCAACCAGCTTCCAAGTGTTATTCTTCTCTATCATACCAGTCTCCTCCTTCATAGCTTCAATCCAAACTTCATGTCTTGATGCTTCTTGATAGCCATTTGGTTCTAAGATTGCAACATTACATCTTTCATATATCTTAGAAAAGGACTTTTTCTTCAAAATGGGTGAATCAAGTGAGGATGCTCCATCTAATTCTTTATCTTTTTCTAGATTTTCAAAGCCAAATGATTGGATTTCAGACAGTGGATATATGTTCTGAAAACATGCATTATCTTTCTCAATTTTCTCCTTATCCCATTTCCAATAAGCATGGTCATTTACTACTACATCTTTTTTGATGGAAATACTCTTTGTTTGTAAGTTGAAAACTCTACACCCCTTGTCTCACGATGAATAACCAATAAAGATCCCTAATTTACCTTTCAGTTCAAGTTTGCTTCTTTCAAGTGAAGGAACATAAGAATATCAAATTGAATCAATGATTTATAAATGCTTGGCAGATGGTTTTATTCCACTCCAATCCTCAATAGGAGTTTTTTCATCCACAACTTTAGTTGACAACCTATTTAACAGATACAATGCAGTATAAACAGCTTCTGCCAAAAAGCTTTATGGTAGTTTCTTTTCAAGCAACAAACATCTAGCCATTTCAACAACAGTTCTGTTCTTCCTCTTTGAGACTTCATTTTGTTCGCATGAATAACTTGTTGTCTACTGATGATCAATCCCCATATCTTTACAACACTTATTGAACTCATTTGAAGTGTATTCACCTTCATTGTCTGACCTCAAAGACTTAAGCTTATAGCTACTTTGTCTTTCAACAGAACCTTTAAATTTCTTAAAAACTGAAAATAAGACTTGTTACTCAACTGAAAATATGTTGGGATGCTAGTCCTTGTGCCATGTCCTTTTCTATGTCAATGGTTCTCATTCAAGGACAAATGTTCCCATGGGGGAGATATTGTAAGACCCCGGAAATGTGAAAGGTCCAAAACCAAGGAGCCAAGGATGAATTCTTAGGAAGTTGAAGAAAAATGGGACCAGAAGCTGACCACAGAAGCCTTTATGGATCATGGTAGGCACCACGGATTGTGGTGTGAAACCGTGGTAGAGATTTAGAGGCTCATTCTGCAGAGGATTAACCATGATGGAGGACCACAGGCCGTGGTGAGCACCACTGGCTGTGAAGCCCTTCGCAGTGAGACCTCCCCAAAGTCCTTAGGATTTTTCCCAAGGCAGGTTCCATGGACGACCCCCACAAGCCGTGGAGACTTTAATGGACCGAGTAATGGTCCGTGGTAGCCACTTATATAGGCCTCTTATAAGACCTGCACCACGGTCACCCTACACGGGCCATGATGCACTTCACAAACCATCAAGGTGTTCGTGAAGAAACTTCAGAGACTACCTTGCAAGTCCCTTTTCTGAATTTTCCTAAGTCTCTTATCACGGGAACCCACCACGGACCGTGGTAAACACCACAGACTGTGAAGGTTCCCAGTGAAGTCTCTTCTGGCTAGATTTTTAAAGGGGTATTCTACTCTTTTCCTATGTTTTAAATCAAAATGGTGTCATTTTAAGGACTTAATTCACCTATATAAATACCTTAGACCTTTCAAAACCCTCATTTCTTTCACACTAACTTTCCAACACAAATCCTCCCCTCTCAATTTCTTCCAAGGGCTTTAACCCTAGACTAAGGTTTTCAAATTCAAGGTATTCAAGTCTCCTTGCTTCCTCAAATATTCTTAGGGATTTGATTTCCCTCAAGGTATGTGGGTTTCCATCCATGGGTCCTTCTACCCATAGAGCCCAAATGTTTTCTAAAACTAGATTTTCAATTTTAAATGATATAATCTTATGGAATTTTACATGATGACTTTAAATGCATAGATCATAAAATATTTAAAGTTTCCTTACATATATTGATGTATATTGACTCTTGATTTCATGAAATTACAATGTTATTAAAGTGCCTATATGAAGGATTGGAAAGTATTTTAAGACATATATGGTGGGTTACTTTAAGAATGTGTATTTTCTGCATATCCATTACTCTCATGCATGAAAGAATTCTTTAAAGGCATTAAAAGGTTTTAACGAAATGAACCCACCTAGTTTCTTATGATAAAGCAAAGTTGAAATGAAGTTTGACTCCAAATGAAAGTTATGAAGTAAATTCTTATGAAAGGGAGTCTTTATGAAAAAACTAATTGATGAAGGGATTCTTAGCCAAAGTAAGATTTTAATGTGAAAGGACAATTCTCGCATTGAATCAAATGAACGGCTTTAATGAGCTATTTCACGGATTGATGTTTTAATGTTAAAGTTATATAATGCTTATGTTATATTAATGTTTAAATGTTATTCCATGGGACTTGACTATAGCCGAATGTAGCATATAGATGGGGGATGGACCGAAGGGGTCCTTAAGTAAAGTCTCATGTTGCATTAACAATGTGCCACCATAGGGGCCCTTGTTGGCTATTTTAGGCTAGTAGATCCACGATTAGCCATTAAAGTTAAAGTTAAAGAATGTTTAAAGTTGATCGGATTTCTACATGGCACGTAGTCTCCCCGTTCTAACGTAGGGGGATATGTTGGATTCCATGTAATAGCTCACATGGTATTAAATATCGGTTATGGTCGCTTACCCATAAAATGAATGTTTTAAGGATTCACATGATGATTTCTCATGCATGCATTCACTTATGCATATTACTTATACATGTCTCTCTCTTATGTTCTTTATTCCATAGCATACTCACATACTTAGTACATTCAAAGTACTAACACATACTTTTGCCTACATGATATCATCATGTAGAGAATGACATCACTCCACACTCTCCTCCGTATAGCTAAGTTGAGCATTGAAGGCTACCACTTTGGTGAGTTCCCATTTTATGGGAACAACACTCCTATATTACCTAGCTTATATTATGTTTAGACATTTAAATTAAGTTTGGTATTTTTGACTTAACCTTAAGGGTGAGCTAGGGACATGTCTTAGTCCCTGCTTAGTCTTAATGTAGAAGGTATTGTATGACATAGTAAAGGATATTATGTTGTATTTGACTCTTATTATTGTGAAGTTCCTTAGTCCCTATATCCCTTATGCTTCCGCTTGATTTGTTTATCATTACCAATGAAATTCTTAATGAATGCTAAGAGGCTTGGGTGAGGTACCTCCGGGTGTCTCATTCACCCTATCACCACTAGGCCCTAGGCTTTGGTCGTTACACTTTTATAAACTGCAGGATCAGCCCTATCACCTCCTTCAAACTTTGAATTTTTTTTCATTGTGAACCAATGGGGTCTATACAGGCTTGCATCTCTCTATCTTCAATATTTTAAGAATATCCCATGCATATTTTCTCTATGAAATGAAGATTCCATCAGTATCTTGATAAATCTTTGATCCCAGAAAGTAATTCATTTCACCCAAATCTGACATCTCAAACTTGGCTCAATTTCTTTCTTGAACTGATTCACCATAGCTTCATTGCTTCCTGTTAACAAAAGCACATCTCCTCCTTTAGCCTTTTTCACATATAAAGGGGCTTCATTTTCACTTCTGTTGAAGCCACAATAAATAAGATGAGAATCAATCTTACTGTACTAGGCTCGAGGAGCTTACTTTAATCCATACAATGCCTTATGTAGCTTGTAGACTTTATCCTCCATTCTTGCAACCTGAAAGCCTTCTAGTTGGTCGATAAAAATCTCCTCATACAACTATCCATTTAAGAATGTTGATTTCACATACAAATGATACAACTTCCAATTTGATTGAGCTGCCAAAGAAAATAGAAGCCTTATTGTATCCTGTCATGCAACAGGTGCAAATGTGTCTTCATAATCAAACATGTAACTTGCGCGTAACCTTTCACAAGAAGACTTGCTTTTTATTTATAAACTGAACCATATGAATTAAGTTTATTTTGATAAACCTATTTCACCCCTTTTATATTCCTGTCTTTGGGTTTATCAACCAGCTTCCAAGTGTCATTCTTCTCTATCATACCAATCTCCTCCTTCATAGCTTCAATCCAAACTTCATGTCTTGATGCTTATTGATAGCTATTTGGTTCCGAGATTGCAATATTACATCTTTCATATATCTTAGAAAGGGACTTTTTCTTCAAAATGGGCGAATCAAGTGAGGATCCTCCATCTAATTCTTTATCTTTTTTTAGATTTTCATAGCCAAATGATTGGATTTCAGACAGCGGATACAAGTTCTAAAAACATGCATTATCTTTCTCAATTTTCTCCTTATCCCACTTCCAATAAGCATGGTCATCTACTACTACATCTTTTCTAATGGAAATACTCTTTGTTTGTAAGTTGAAAACTCTACACCTCTTGGCTCGCGATGAATAACCAATAAAGATCCCCAATTCACCTTTCGGTTCAAGTTTTCTTCTTTTGACCGAAGGAACATAAGAATAGCAAATTGAACCAATGATTTTTAAATGTTTGGCAGATGGTTTTATTCCATTCCAAGCCTCAATAGGAGTTTTTTCATCCACAACTTTAGTTGAAAACCTATTTAACAGATACAATAAAGTATAAACAGCTTCTGCCAAAAAGCTTTGCGGTAGTTTCTTTTCAAGAAACAAACATCTAGCCATTTCAACACCAGTTCTGTTCTTCCTCTCCGAGACTCCATTTTGTTCGCGTGAATAACGTGTTGTCAACTGATGATCAATCCCCATATCTTTACAATACTTATTGAACTCATTTGAAGTGTATTCACCTCCATTGTCCGACCTCAAAGACTTCAACTTATAGCCACTTTGTCTTTCAACAAAAGCTTTAAATTTCTTTAAAACTAAAAATACTTGAGACTTGTTACTCAAAAAATACACCCAAGTCATCCTTGTTAATTCATCAATAAAGAGAACGAAGATGATGTCTGCATAGATCCACACACATCAATGTGAACTAGTTTAAGTTTTTCAGTTGCCCTCCAGGTAGCACTTTTAGGAAATGATTTCCTATGTACCTTACCCATCTGACATGACTCACAAACTTCATTGGACTCTTTCAAATCAACTCATTTAGTCTCATTGGACTCTTTTCAAAACTCAATCAAATCTGGCCTCATTGGACCTTCTTTCAAATCGACTCATCTCAAATCATCAAACTCTTGTCTTTAAAATTGATACAATCTCAACTCAATATAAAAAATTAACATTTTTAAAGTAAAAATGCTCAACTCATTTATACTCAAAATACTCATGTTCAAAAAAGAGAATTTAAGAGACTTTTTTAAACTCAATTTATGCTTAAACACTTTCTAAATCAAAGATGAAAATAATCACTTTTTAAACTAAAAATAGTGTATAAATAGTTTATGCAAAAATGTTTACAAATCATTTATTTAAAACTCCTTCTCAAAAGATCATTTATTTTCAAAATGTTTATAAGACTCCACTCAAATCAAATTATGCAAATCACATATCACATATCACATAATCACATTAGACTCCAATCCACTTCATCACACAACATCCTCATCAACATAACCTCTTCATCAATCATTCTACATATGTTAAATAACCACCATTCACATCCTCATTCACACCATCATCAAACATCATCATTCACATCATTATCAACATGATCATTCACACCATCATCAAACATCATCATTCACATCATTATCAACATGATCATTCACACCATCATCAAACATATTACTCCAAAATCCTCATTTTTCTCAATATTCAATTTCATCAAATTCATATAAAAGAATACCTCACTTCACTTTGAAAGCAATATTGTTTTTATTATACATAAAAACCATCAATCTCATCCTCAAGATAAATTATGACCAAAATGAAAATCTCATCTTGATTTTATGTGAATGAATACATGAATCCATACTCTCAACAAAGTCAACTCAAGAACACCATCAATACATATGGGTTTATATACAAAAATACAAGAAAACATCCCTAGAAGGTTTAAATCTTTCACAACTTCCATCCAACACATCTATGGGCATATGGAAGAACTCAATCCATATTTTAGGTTAGCCTTACATACCTGGAAATGAAGAACATCCCATCGAAGACCAAAGACATGACTTGAAGATCTTGAATCCTTGAGCTTTTGAGAGGATTCCTTATTGGATATGTTTGGAAGAGAAGAGGGGATGAAGATTAGGGTTTTTTTTGGGAGGTGAGAAGGCTGAAAAAAATGATCCCAAAACGTCCTATGTTAGTATATATATGTTTAGGAAAAATGTCCAAATTGCCCCTATTCAAAATCTGGAAAACTAGGCAAAACTCCTGTTGGATATATAGTGGCGCGCCGCGCTACTGTAGCGCCAAGCCAAAATAGGCTTAAAACCCCTGCAACCTAATAGTGGCGCATCACGCCAATGACCAAACTACTGAGGTTGTTTTCTGGCGCTATAGTGGCGCATCGCGCCCTTGCAGTGCCAAGCCTGAATTTTCTGGGTTCTGCAAATGGGCTTAAAAACCCTGCACACCTAATAGTGGCGTGTCGCGCCAAGGACCAAACTACTGAGGCTTATTTCTGGCGCTATAGTGGCACATCGCGCCCTTGCAGTGCCAAGCCTAAATTTTCTGAGTTTTGGAAAATGGGCTTAAAAACCCTACACACCTAATAGTGGCGTGTCGCGCCAAGGACCAAACGACTGAGGCTTATTTCTGGAGCTATAGTGGCGCGTCGCGCCCTTGCAGTGCCAAGCCTAAATTTTCTGGAGATAGAGTCCAGGCCTGAAATTCCTGCAGTACTAGTCTGTAGTAAAAGGGTCATAAATTTTGACTCCGAACTCCAAAAATTGCAATCTTGGTGGCGTTGGAAACAAGACTCAAAGAACTTTAATTTGATAGGTCGTGGGCCACCCAGTTCGTTATATTAAAAGAGATATGGTCGTTGGAAGTTGACCCTTATACAAACTCATCCGAAAACTTAATCGATTAGAATTCTTTGGACTCGACTTGCTGTTAGAGATGCCTAAACACATCTAACACACTCCAAATACTTAGGAATTGATCCTAACTCATATATAAAATTACAACTCCTTCAGTTCGAGTCTACACACACGGTAAGAAATGTTTGAGTCTTTGGGAAAAAATTTCCGGGGTGTTACACTATTACTATTATTATTATTATTACTATTACTATTATTATTAATATTACTATTATTAATATTACTATTATTATTATTACTATTACTATTATTATTACTACTATTACTATTATTGTTGTTATTGTTATTATTATTATTGTTGTTGTTATTGTTATTATTATTGTTGTTATTATTATTATTATTGTTGTTGTTGTTATTGTTGTTATTATTATTATTATTATTGTTGTTGTTGTTATTGTTGTTGTTGTTATTATTATTATTATTATTATTATTATTATTATTATTGTTGTTGTTGTTGTTGTTGTTGTTGTTATTATTATTATTATTATTATTATTATTATTATTATTAATAATAATAATAATAATAATAATAATAATAATAATAATAATAATAATAATGTTGTTGTTGTTGTTATTGTTATTATTATTGTTGTTGTTATTATTGTTATTGTTGTTGTTGTTGTTATTGTTGTTATTGTTATTGTTATTATTATTGTTATTATTATTATTATTATTATTATTATTATTATTATTATTATTGTTGTTGTTGTTGTTGTTGTTGTTTTTGTTGTTGTTGTTGTTGTTGTTGTTATTGTTATTATTATTTTTTTTATTATTGTTATTATTATTATTATTGTTGTTGTTGTTGTTATTGTTGTTTTTGTTGTTATTATTGTTAATATTGTTGTTATTATTATTATTATTATTATTATTATTATTATTATTATTATTATTATTAGTATTATTATAATAATAATTATTATTATTATTGTTATTATTCAAGTTACCAGAAAAAAAGGTGTAAAATGTCCCATAACTATTCGAATTCATACAAAACTATCCTCAATCCATCTTTTGGCCCCCAAATAACCCCGGCGTCAACTTTTGTCTTAGAAATACCCTCGATGTTAACCCTTTGGCTCATATTTTCCCCTCATTTTTAACAACTTCCTAAAGTAAAATTATTAAATATATATTTACTTTGTTGCCTAATATAATTGGTCTAAATTTAAACCCTTCTCAAATAAATAACACAAATCATATATAATTTATATTTTAACCTGATACTCTTTAAAATGATATTCAAAAAATTATTAATTTCATGATATTTTTCCTATTTTAAATTAACACGCAAATTATTATAACCCAACACATAACTAGGGATCTATCTAATATTCACATCAAAATGTCCATCTATTTAAAAAAGATTATTAGTTTTTATTAAAATAAAATTTTCTATTAATTATCCAATTGTCTTGTTCATTCCCTATATTTTTTTATAAAATCTCTATTCTTAATTAGGATTGAGAGTCTCAAGCTTGAAATGAACCTACACGTTCATATTCTTTTAATTTATATTATTATCATGGTGGGGTAGGGGTATGGATAGGAGAAAAATTATTTTTATTTGTTTATTTTGAATTTTGGGTACACACAAAACAAAAGTTGCTATTAAATTATCTTTTATTGAACTAATTATTTCTATATGAATGTCCTCATTATTTTTTCTCTTTTTTTCTCCCTTATTTTTCCATAAGTTTAAAAGAAATAAAATTTAAAATGATGGACAAGATCCAAGAAGAAGTTTAAGAGAGAAGAACTGAAGAGGTGGGAAAGGTGATTTTACCATGGAGTTGAAAATCAGGTCAAACTTACTAGAGCTCATATATTAAGTAATTTTAAATTATTTTAATGGGTTAGGGCCTAAATTACCCTTAAACTATGGGATTTGGTACAATATTGCTCCATTTTATTTTCCCATTGAGGCCGAACCTAAACCTGTGGTATCCTCCCATCCACCTAATGAGTGTGGACCATTACAAATAAGAGTATTTTTGAGCCAAAAGGTTGACGCTAGGGATATTTGGGAGCCAAAAAATGCATGGAGGATAGTTTTGTACCAATTCAAATAGTTGAGGGGTATTTTAGACCCTTCTCCATTCTTTTAATTCTTAACATCTATATGAGTTGTTGATTATCCTTTGGCATCTGCTTCAGTGGATTCCAAACAAGTTATTTATATTACTTCATCTCAAACTTCAAACTTGAATTCAATTATGAATGTTTTTTTACCGATGATAATGTAGTTTTGCGTTAATGATCAAAATCATGATTATAACTAATTATAAATACTCAACTAGGGTTCATGTGAATGTATACATGAACAACAAACACTACTGCCTTCTATCTGAGGCTATCCATCCTTTTATCTTTTGATTTGTTTTATGAAAGGAGGGGGGGGGGTCATATAACAACTAGTAACATAATCCACATGAAGTTTGTGATTATCCCTAAAGTTATTTGAGTCTTTCACTCCTATACGCTGAGTCTCTTTCTCTTAATTTTTGTTACAAGGACAATGATGACTTATTTTAGATTGGTTACCTTACCGATCTTTCTGATATATCACCATCCATAAATAGGAGCAGGGCCAAGATTAGGAGTTTGGGGGCTCTAAAGAAGATAAAAATATCAGGTCCCCTTTCTTATCACTAAGCCGTCAGTTAGTTTTGTTAGGGGGTTCACATGTTAATATAGATATATAATTATTTAATTTTCTAATAAAAATAAAGAATCTGCAGAAAAGCTATTGAATTCGTATGAACCTACACTTAACTTCGCCCCTGCCGATAAACTGAGTCCATAAAAAACAACTTCTTACCTTTTTGGATTATATGAAGAAACTTTCAACTGTGTACCATAGACAATTGATTGATCATGGTAGCACAACCTTCACTTCTTACTATTTCGAAGCTAAAAATCAGGAGGGTAAGATCAAATTTGATAAATATATCCTTTGTCGACATAACATAATTTCGTGCTCTAACAATGAATGTAATTATGTTTTCATACATCTCTATCTCTTCATTTCCAAGAAAACTGCTCATTGAGAAGAAGAATCCTCATGTATCCCACGATACTGGCCTTAAAAATAAATACACTGATGCCATGATGGCATCATGGCCATTTTGAAAGTCAAAAATCCTTAAAAGTAACATAAGAGCTAAAATAGTCACCTAACTCCTAATTTTCCATCCAATCCACTTGTTATTATCATCTTTCTCAAGAGTCATGCTTATGATAATTGCTGATCGTTCAACTATGTCTCATATTTCAGATCATAGGCGGACCTTTGCAAAATAATACCTAACTTATGAGGTCAGTTGAACCACAAGGATTGGCAAATGAGGCTCTTCTTCAATTGATTCAACAACTCAAACAAATTAGAAATTATAGTTCTCAACAAATGTGTATATATATATATATATAGAGAGAGAGAGAGTGGGGATTTATCTGTCATGCCCTGGGAAGGTACCCTAGGTGTGGCCGGCACTCGAAGGCCATTTCTGACCTTCGAGTGAACTACCTAGTCCAGTCACACGTTCATTCAATCACATTCTCTTAGCGGAAAACTCGATTAAGGATATACTGTTCATAAATTAGGGCAAAGGACAAACAATCATCAACTCGACAAGAAATTTTAAAAAGGGCTACTGAAAAGAACAATTCAACATTTCTACACTCTGGTCTATGAAGCCTCTATCTACAATTTAGAAGGTGCCCATGACAAGCCCATGGCTACCAACAATCAAAATAAAGCAAATGACATCAGAACTATACAAGAAGAGTTCAACATCCTCCGGAACTAGGAGGACTCACCGCTAGTTGGGAGGGGGTGGGGATCTTCAACGGAGCGCCGGTTGATGATCTTTGGTACCTGTCTCTGCATCATAAAATGATGCAGGCCAAATGGCGTCAGTGCGTGGAATGTACTGGCATGTAAAATGGCCAAATGGAAGGACATAAAGGAAACATCAATTCTATCAGAACTCAACCAAAGAGAAATAACAACTCAATCAAGTGCCCTAGATCTAAATAAGAATACGGTTTAGACGAGACCAATCATATACCATTCAACTCAATACAACTCAGAGTACTATCAAGACTTATGTGGGAGTTTCTCTTATCCGACAATTATCATTTATGAGCCAGTGCTAGTACAACAAGCCGACGTTGTTGCCGCGTCCGTTCATGTTATATCAGGGCATGAACGAGTCAACCAATCATAGATCCAATCCAACCAAGTCCTATAATGTCAGGACAAACATTTTGGGGAAACATCCAACTTAAATGGTTTAATCCCCTCATACGTTTGGCGATGTAGTTATTGGGTTCGAGTATGGACTTTACTCTTACCCAATTCGGTGCTCGATACTCCTCCCATGACTCAATGCTCATAAACTCCATCCAATTTACTCAATTAAATCATATCGACAAGTCTCATTTAAACCTTGTCAACTCATCCACTCTAGCTCAATCAATCATCTCTAAATCACATCTTTCAAGAGAAATTTAAAGGCACATTTATAGCAACATGTAAACATAACTAATCATTTCCTCTATCCATTTAATCAATCTTTGAATCTCATCACAACTCCAAGGCTTTAAATCAACAATTCAAGATAAGCATCATTTTTAAGAAAATAGCATCCTTTATCATAATCCACATAGCTAAGAAAAAATCAATAAAACATATTTAGAAACTCATCTTCATCAACTCATACTCATACAAAGACTCGTTTTGGAAGTTCTTGACTAAACCTCATCAATATAGCAAAATTACTCTAATAGACAACAAAACTCATTTGAACACAACCCTAGCAAGAAACTCCATTTCTATGGGCATTTATCCTCAAAGAAAGTATAGGGCAGATGGGTGGACTCAACCCATGTTTTAGATATCCTTACATACCTTAGGGAAGACTTGAATAAAACCTTGATATTGGGTCTTCAATGTAGGACTTGAATCTTGAAGCTCTTGGAACTCTTCTTGTTGGAAATGGAGAAGAAGAAGAAGTGAGAGAGAGAAGAACTCCTAGGGCTTTCTAGAGAGAGAGAGTGGCTGCAAAATATGATCTCAAAATAGACTAGGGTGATATATATATAATTTGGGTAAGTTTCGAAATTGCCCCTCCTCACAAAGTTCAGAAAATAGGCAAAAATGCTCCTGGCACGATAGTGGCGCATCGCGCTATTGCTGCGCCAGGCTGATTACGCCTAAAACCTGCACATCTCGCAGTGGAGCGCTGCGCCAAGGACCAAACTACTGAGGCACATCCTTAGCGCGATAGTGGCGCATCGCGCCCTTACAGCGCCAAGGCCATTTTTTCTGGGTTTTGAGAATTGGCCCGAAAAACCCTACACACCTCGTAGTGGCGCGCCGTGCCAGGGGCTAAACTACTGAGGCATGTTCCTGGCGCGATAGTGACGCCTCGCGCCACTGAGGCGCCAAGCCGAGATTTCCAGTAGTTTAACCTTAGGCCTGAAAATACCTGCTGTGCTAGTTCATCTTAGGATCGACATATCTTTTGACTCCGAACTCCAAAAATTACATTCTTGGTGGAGTTAGAAAGAAGACTCGACGACCTTTAATTTAATAGGCCGTGGGCTACCCAGATTGTCGTCTTTCAAAAGATAGGGTCATTAGAAGTCGACCCCTTATACGAACTCATCCCAAGACTTAGCCACGACGAATCTCTTGGATTTAATGTGGTCCTAGAGGCCCCCTTGTGACCCCACATCACCTCCAACATGCTTAAATTTATCAGGGACTCATCCTAGCTCATGCATACTCTCCCCAATACTCAGTTTCGACCCTATCCGTATATAAGAAGGATCCGAATCTTAGGGAAAATTTTTGAGGGGTGTTACATTATATCCCCCTTGGGATCATTCGTCCTCGAATGATGAGTAACCAGGAATGGACTCAGGGTATAAATCACACTCAAAATTTTTAGTCATTCTACCAATCAAATTCTCAAACAATTATCGATCAAAACCCAAAATGCACAAATGAATTCAAGTCAAGGAAATGGACATTACCTTCAACATTCTCCTCGGTAGGCACGAATAGATGTGGATATTTAGATTTCATGGCTTCCTCCGCTTCCCATGTGGCTTCCTCAACAAATTGATTCTTCCACAAGACCTTGACTGAGGTGACCTCTTTGTTCCTCAATTTGCGAATTTAGCGATCAAGAATTTGGACCAGAACCTTTTTATAAGACAAGCTATCCTTAATTCCAACGCTATCAATGGGGACTACCAATGAGGGATCGCCCAAGCACTTTTTCAACATCGAAACGTCGAACACCGGATGAATAGAGGCTAGCTCTGAGGGTAACTCCAACTCATAGGCAACACTCCCAATCCATCTCGAAATCTGGTAAGGACCAATATATTGAGGACTGAGCTTCCTTTTACTTCTAAACCTCATGATACCCTTCATGGGTGATACTTTCAAATACACCTAATCACCCACCTCAAACTCTAAGTCTCTCCTCCTCATGTTGATGTAAGATTTTTGGTGGCTTTGGGCTGTCTTTAGCCTCTCTTGAATAACTCGTACCTTCTCCATGGATTGATGAATAAAATCGGGCCCAATCAACTTGGCTTCACCAACTTCAAACCACCCAATGGATGATCTACACCTCCTCCCATACAAGGCTTCATAAGGATCCATTTGAATGCTTGCATGATAGCTATTGTTATATACAAACTCTATAAGAGGTAAGTGATCATCCCAATTTCCCTTGAAGTCAAGCACACATGCCCTCAACATATCTTCCAATGTCTGGATGGTGCGCTCTGCTTGGCCATCTATCTGGGGATGAAAGGCTGTACTCAAGTTCACCTTCGAACCTAATCCCTTCTAAAAGGATTTCCAAAATTGGGAAGTGAATTGGGCTCCTCTATCTGAGATGATAGACAAAGGGACCCCATGCAATCTGACAATCTCCTGTATGTATAACTTTGTATAATCTTCTGCGGTGTCAGTAGTCTTAACCGCCAAGAAGTGAGCTGATTTCGTCATTCTATCCATAATCACCCAAATGGAATCGTGTTGCTTTCAGGACCTCGGCAAGCCTGTAATAAAGTCCATGTTGATCATCTCCCATTTCCATTCTAAAATTTCTATGTTTTGGGCTAAACCACATGGCCTTTGATGCTCAACTTTCACCTATTGGCAATTCGGGCACTTGGAAACAAATTCCGTAATATCCCTCTCCATCCCACTCTACCAATAGATTTCCCTCAAGTCATGATACATTTTTGTGGAGCCTGGATGAATAGATTATCTGGAACTATGCGCTTCAGCCATAATTATCTCTCAAATATCATCGACATCAGGTACACACAATCTACTTTGGTACCTCAACACACCATCTCCTCCTTTGGTGAAAACCATCACCCCTTGTTTGTGAACAACTTTCTTCAACCGGAGGAGGATGGGATCCTGATCTTGTTTCTCCTTTACCTCTACTACAAGTGAGGACATAGCCCCATCTCGAACGTTTACTCCACCTTCATTGTTCTCTTTGAGTTGAACTCCCAATCGGGCTAATCGATGTACTTCCTTCACCAATTCCCTCCTTCCCTCCACCACATGGGCAGTACTACCCATAGACAACCTGCTAAGAGCATCAACAACAGCATTAGCTTTACCTGGATGGTAGAGGATGCTCATGTCGTAGTCTTTGAGTAGCTCGAGCCATCTCCTTTGCCTCAGGTTGAGTTCCTTCTGGCTGAAGACATATTATAAGCTTTTCTGATCAGTGAATATGTCAACATGCACTCCATACAAGTAGTGGCACTAGATTTTAAGTACAAACACCACAACTGCCAGCTCGAGGTTATGAGTTGGGTAGTTCCTCTCATGGACCTTAAGTTGTCTTGAAGCATAGGCTATCACCTTCCCCCTTTGCATTAACACATAACCCAAACCACTTCTGGATGCATCACAGTAGACCACAAAGCCCTCTGTTCCATCGGGCAAGGTTAGGACAGGAGCAGTGGTTAGCTTGGTCTTCAATTTCTGGAAACTCTCCTCACAAGTATTGGACCATTGGAGCTTAGCCTTCTTTTGAGTCAGCTTAGTCAATGGTGATGATATAGATGAGAATCCCTCTACAAACCTTCGATAATAGCCGGCCAAACCCAAAAAGCTTCTTATCTTTGTCGGGGATGTGGGTTTGGGCCAATTATTCACATCTTCAATCTTCTAGGCGTCAACCTGAATACCATCTGTAGACACAATGTGGCCTAAAAAAGCCACTGATGTAAGCTAAAATTCACATTTAGAGAATTTTGCATACAATACCTGGTCTTTCAAGGTTTGTAAAACGACTCTAAGATGATAGGAGTGCTCCTCTTCATTCTTGGAGTAGACCAGAATATCATCTATGAATACAATCACAAACATATTAAGATATGGTTTAAACACCCGGTTCATGAGATCTATGAAAGTTGCGGGGGCATTTGTCAACCCAAAGGACATGACCAAAAATTCAAAGTGGCCATAATGAGTCCAAAAAGTAGTCTTCGGAATATCACATTCCCTCACCTTCAACTGATGGTAGTCGGATTTCAAGTCTATCTTTGAAAAACATGTGGCATCCTGAAGTTGATCAAATAAATCATCTATTCTAGGGAGAGGGTACTTGTTCTTTACGGTGACCTTGTTTAGCTGCCTGTAATCAATGCACATCCTAAGGGACCCATATTTCTTCCGTACAAATAGGAAGGGAGCACCCCATGGTGAGACACTCGGCCTAATGAATCCCTCATCTAACAAGTCCTTCAACTGATCTTTCAACTCCTTCAACTCGGTTGGAGCCATTCTATATGGAAGGATTGAGATAGGTTGGGTGTCAGGAAGAACATCAATCCCAAAGTCGATCTCCCTATTAGGAGGGACTCCAGGCAGATCCTCGGGAAAGATGTTGGGAAAGTCATTGACAATCGAGACTGACTCGAGAGATGGAGACTCAACATTGTCATCTTTAACTCGGACAATGTGATAGATACACCCTTTTGAGATTAGCTTCCTAGCCCTAAGGTAAGAAATAAACCTACCCTTAGGCATAACAAGACTACCCTTCCACTCTATGACTGCCTCATTTGGGAATTTGAACTTAACAATTCGAGTCCTACAATCAATAGAGGCATAACAGACTTAAATCCAGTCCATGCCAAGGATTACATCGAAGTCGACCATATCCAACTCAATTAAGTCGGCCAAGGTATCTCTATGATGAATTAACACAGTGCAATCTCTATAGACTCTCTCAGCTAAGACAGAATCACCGACATGAGTAGTTACACTGAAAGGCTCAAGAAGACATTCAGGAATTTTATTGAATTTACTAGCCACGTAAGGAGTCACAAAGGATAGGGTGGCACCCGAATCCATCAATACATAACAATCAAGAGAAGAGACTCGAATCATACCCGTCACTATGTTTGGAGAGTTCTCTTGATCTTGGTGACTACTCATGGCATATAAATTGTTTGTACCTCCCCTCGTTCCTGAAGTAGTGCCCCTCTGATCACCCCTAGCCGATGGTGCGGTAGTAGAGAACTGGGCACTGTATCCCCATGCTGGATACTCTCTCTGAAAATGGTTTATTTGGCCGTATTTATAACAACCGGCCCTCCCCGCTCTGCACTCTCCCAAGTGGAGCTTACCACATTTGATGCATGGTGGCTTTCCTTGCGAACCTTAAACCACGCTAGCTTGGGATTGAGAACCCTGGGGTCTGAAATTCTGGTGACTCTGTCCTTGCCGGTCATACTTGTTCTGCGGCATAGGTGCACTTGCGGTAGATGAGGCATTATTGAGAGGCCTCTTCTAGAAGAAGGACCTGTTGCCCTTGTTTTGCCTCTGCTCATTCTCATGCCCAGCTGATCTTGCCTTATTGCTCAGATGCTCCTCTCTGTCTTTTCTCTTCTCATCCTCTACCTGTTGAGCATACACCATTAGTATGGAAATATCCATGTCGGAGATTAGCAATACCGCTTTGCACTCCTTCTTCATATGCCCCCCTAACCCGGAGACGAACTTCCTCATCTTTGACCTCGCATCTGGGATCATTTTTGGAGCATACCTGGACACCTGGATGAACTTCAGGCCATACTCCTTAACTTTCATGCCTTCTTGTTTCAAATTTACAAACTCCTCCACCTTTGCTTCCCTCAATTCTCAGGAAAAGAAGTGGTCAAGAAAGGCTCCCTCGAATTCATCCTACCTAGCAGGTTCAGCATCCTCACCCCTACCTTTCTCCCATTGGTTATACCAGATATTTGCCATATCCTTGAGTTGATAAGACACCAACTCAACCCCCTTAATTTCTGTAGCATGCATAGCTTTCATAATTTTCCACATCTCATCAATAAAATTTTGGGGGTCCTCATCAACCTTCGAACCCATGAATGCTGGTGGATTCATTCTCAGAAAGTCTCGAATTCTGGCGGCAGCAGATGACTCTTGGGGACTAGAGTTAAGAGTTGGCAAACTCTGGTTACTATTTTGGGCAGCCATTAACTGAGTGAGCATTGCAATCGCCCTTCTAAATTCCACCTCTGACGTGGGTGCAGGCGGGGTAGCAGGCATTTGAGGCGCCTCCACATACCTCGCAGGTTAGCCTCTAGACCTTGCCGGGTGTACCTCAGACTTGGGCGTCTCTGCATTATCAACATTTCTCTGACTAGCCGTATGTTTAGGAGGCATTATCTGTGACGTACAAACGCACGAATTAGAAAGGAGTTTTATAGAGTTTAACTCTATCGCACGAATTCCAGAGTATGAAAGAAGTGAAACAATTCCTAATGTCTTATAGCCTTCTGATTATAAGTGTGGTGCACAACACACCCATAAGCAAGACTCTAATAGACACGGCTTCATAGACTCCCTAGGACTCTTGAACCTTGGGCTCTGATACCATGTTTGTCACACCCCGAGAGGGTACCCTAGGTATGGCCGACACTCGAAGGCCATTTTTGACCTCCGAGCGAACCACCTACTCCATTCACACGTTCATTCAATCACATTATCTTAGCGGAAAACTCGATTAAGGATATACTATTCATAAATTAGGGCCAAAGGCCAAACAATCATTATCGACAAGAAATTTTAAAAAGGGCTACTTCAAAGAACAATTCAATATTTCTACACTCCAGTCTATGAAGCCTCTATCTACAATTTAGAAGGTGCCCATGACAAGCCCATGGCTACCAACAATCGAAATAAAGCAAGTGACATCAGAACTATACAAGAAGAGTTCAACATCCTCCGGAACTAGGAGGACTCACCGCTAGTTGGAAGGGGGTGGGGATCTTCAACGGAGCACCGATTGATGATCTCTGGTACCTGTCTCTATATCATGAAATGATGCAGGCCAAATGGCATCAGTATGTGGAATGTACTAGTATGTAAAATAGCCAAATAGAAGGACATAAAGGAAACATCAATTCTATCAGAACTTAACTCAAGAGAAATAACAACTCAATCAAGTGCCATAGATCTAAACAAGAATATGATTTAGACAGGACCAATCACATACCATTCAACTCAATACGACTCAGAGTACTATCAAGACTTATGTGGGAGTTTCTCTTATCCGACAACTATCACTTATGAGCCAGTGATAGTACAACAAGCTGACGTTGTTTCCGCGTTCGTTCATGCTTTGCCAGGGCATGAATGATTCAACCAATCATGGATCCAATCCAACCAAGTCCTATAACGTCAGGACAAATATTTTGGGGAAACATCCGACTTTAACGGTTCAATCCCCTCCTACATTTGGCAACGTAGTTATTGGGTTCGAGTATGGACTTTACTCTTACCCAATTCGGTGCTCGATACTCCTCCCAAGACTCAATGCTTATAAAGCTCCATCCAATCGACTCAATCAAATCATATCGACAAGTCTCATTTAAACCTTGTCAACTCATCCACTCTAGCTCAGTCAATCATCTCTAAATCATATCTTTTAAGAGAAATTTAAAGGCACATTTATAGCAACATGTAAACATAACCAATCATTTCCTCTATCCATTTAATCAATCTTTGAATCTCATCATAACTCCAAGGCTTTAAATCAACAAATCAAGATAAGCATTATTTTAAAGAAAATAACATCCTTTATCATAATCCACATAGCTAAGAAAAAATCAATAAAACATATTTAGAAACTCATCTTCATCAACTCATACTCATACAAAGACTCTTTTTGGAAGTTCTTGACTAAACCTTATCAACATAGCAAAAATTACTCTAATAGACAACAAAACTCATTTGAACACAACCCTAGAAGAAACTCCATTTCTATGGGCATTTATCCTCAAAGAAAGTATAGGGCATATGGGTGGACTCAACCCATGTTTTAGATAGCCTTACATACCTTAGGGAAGACTTGAAGAAAACCTTGATGTTGGGTCTTTAATGTAGGACTTGAATCTTGAAGCTCTTGGAACTCTTCTTATTGGAAATGGAGAAGAAGAAGAAGAGAGAGAGAGAGAGAGGAACTCCTAGAGCTTTCTAGAGAGAGAGAGTGGCTGCAAAATATGATCTCAAAATAGACTAGGGTGATATATATATAATTTGGGTAAGTTTCGAAATTGCCCCTCCTCACAAAGTTCAGAAAATAGGCAAAAATGCTCCTGGCGCGATAGTGGCGCATCGCGCTATTGCAGCGCCAGGCTAATTATGCCTAAAACCTGCATATCTCGCAGTGGAGCACTGCGCCAAGGACCAAACTACTGAGGCATATCCTTGGCGCGATAGTGGCGCATCGCGCCCTTACAGCGCCAAGGCCATTTTTTCTGGGTTCTAAGAATTGCCCTGAAAAACCCTACACACCTCATAGTGGCGTGCCGCGCCAGGGGACAAACTACTGAGGCGTGTTCCTGGCGCGATAGTGGCGTATCGCGCCCCTGAGGCGCCAAGCCCATATTTCCAGTAGTTGAACCCCAGGCCTGAAAATAGGATCGACATATCTTTTGACTCCGAACTCCAAAAATTACTTTCTTGGTGGCGTTGGAAAGAAGACTCGATGACCTTTAATTTGATAGGTCATGGGCTACCCAGATTGTCGTCTTTCAAAAGATAGGTTCGTTAGAAGTCGACCCCTTATACGAACTCATCCTAAGACTTAGCCACGATGAATCTCTTGGATTTAATTTGGTCCTAGGGGCCCCTTGTGACCCCACATCACCTCCAACATCCTTAAATTTATCGGGGACTCATCCTAGCTCATGCATACGCTCCCCAGTACTTGGGTTCGACCCTACCTGTATACAAGAAGGGTCCAAATCTTAGGAAAAATATTTGAGGGGTGTTACATTATCTAACAATTATAATTTATCACTATCGAGTACTAAAAATAGATAATTATCACAACTTTATTTACCAAGATTGAAAAAGACTAGGGATGTGTGCATAGCGATTGGGGTTTCAACTCGAATAAGCTATAATTAATCTCAACAAAAGAGATTGGTACATGGATAGTGTTTGGTCTAGGCTACGATTTGGTATTCTCCCGAACTATCAAATGTATGCTCCTTTGTTTCTTTCGAACACACCAAGATCTTTCAATCGAAACGCCAAACATTGTTTGAGTAGATGGACTATCCCTATCACACATCATTAAATGAGAAATTACTCAGATTAGCCCATCCCTGGCTGAAACCCATAGAGTAATTTCAACAAATCCTCACTATTAAGTCTTTTCCAACTCCATTTTGCTTTTCAAGCCAAAATGGGGTTAGAGATCTCTATTAATGTTTGTAAGAACTGATTTTTTGGATTAAAACTTCAATCCTACAAAGATCCATGTCATACAATCAATGTTAGAGAATATTAATTAAAACCCATTTAGGGTTTTACACTCCCATCTAGCACACACACCCCTAGCTAAGGATTTAGCTACTCATTAAGCAAGGAATAAAGACAATACCTATAAAGAAAACCTTTATTTCAAGCTAAAATGATGAACAAAATCTGAATCCAAGCTTTAGATGATACAAAAAAATTGAAGGCTTAATTTGTCTACAAGCTAAGAGTTCTTCACTTTGGCTATAAAGGTTCTATCTCTCTAGAATCTTCTCTCTACTCTCTATAATTGGCAAACACATAATAGTAATAATGTACATAATTTGCACAAATCTCCATTTTGGTCCTTGAAACTTTTCAAAGGAAGCAGTCATTTCTATAATTACATTTTTCCCCACCAGCTTCCGCGTCAAGACTTGCTTTAAATCGTTGGAACACCGATCCATCATTATAAGATGCCAGTCGCTACCTCACTTCAACCTTCTGTGTTTCCAAAAGTTACTGTGCTGGGACCGATAAACCGCTGATCATCCATTATTCTCACTGATTGTAGCATAAGTACTGAACAACTTGCTGCAGTCCAGTGGGCATATAGCCGGTGAGACTCCTGTCAGCTTCCGCAAGGTGCCAGTTCCTTCGCGGTGCGCTTCAGTGATTTTTAGTTTTGAATCCTTCAAACTTCTCTTTTCTAAGGAATGCCTGCACATAAGAAAACTAGGGGCCTAAAACCCCTTTTATTAACATTAAAACATGACAATAATTCATGAATTTGAGTCCAATGAGTTGGTAAAATATCGGCTCATCTAACCTCCAAAATTGAACTATTGCTTGTGCTCAAGCAAAATACCCACTAAGCATCGGAGTCAAGTTAAGCTGCACCCAAGATAGTAATCTCACAATCACATACTTGACTCAAATCAAACAAAAACAAAGACTAAAATAAAACGACTCTAAGATAAGCACCGGTCACTATTGGTTCCACCACTATTTGTTAGGAAAAGGTCAACAAATAATTTTAAAGCATCATTTGGGGAAACATTTTCATTCAAGCACAATCTTAGAGCATCTCAAGTCAATGGCATCAACCTTCCTGATTTGCCTAAAGATTCACATGAACTTCTCGCATTCATCAAACACAATTGAAATCAAGACATCGTTATTCATATGAATGATACAATACCACTCACACAAGAGAGAATCCCACACACAATTAAGAGTATAATTTCAAGGAATGAAAAAACATGCAAAAACACTCGCTCTCACAAATAAATTCAAGTATACACACATTGACTAGTAGGCTTGCCCCGTATGAAGATCGTCACTAATGTAGATTGACAAGGCTTGAAATCCCTAAGCACCTGTCAGTTTAGCTTAGTCTTGGACAACAAGTAGGATATCATTTGGTCAAGTGACTAAAATGCCTCCCTAATGCTTTCATTTCTCTCTTCGAACATCCACCCACATTTTTGCCTTTGAGTTCTACCTTATTTCTCCCTTTTCATGAGGATCACTAATTTCAACTTTCCTTTTTCTTTCAACTTGAGGTCCATGCATTCATTGAGCTTGCACCCCTTTCATTTTATGTTCTCTCTTTTTTAGCACTTTCTTTCTTTTCTTTTTGAAGCTTATGGTGCCCTATGCTTTTTGGCTGATTTTCTTTGCACAACCCCCAAACTTAGTCTTTTACCTATATTTTTCATCATTCATCTTTTCTCCTTCTCTTCTTAAGCATAGGCTTTTAAGCTATTTCATAACTCATTTGGTACTAGGGTGAAATGAGGGTATCGAGACAAAGGGTTGTAATGGTTCAAAGTATATGACAAGGTGGCCAAGGAATTCCATTTAGGCTCAAAGGGGCTGACTATGATCATATCATTTGAAGGGAAATTTTGGTATAGAGTGGCTATTCAAAAATGTAACACCCCAAAAATCCTATATGAAATTAGGTCAGAAAAGCCTAGAAAAAAAATTAAGTTTCTATAGAAAAGTGTCTTCTACGGACACCATCTACGGCCCGTAGAAGTTAATTTTGCTCTGACTTCCAATTCTATGGCCCATAGAAGTATATCCGGACCATTGATGGGCCTATAGAGTGAAGTCTTGAAAGTCAGATTTCTCAAGTGAATAGGATGAGCTTCTGTACGACCCATAGAAAGGTCTACGGACCAAAGAAGAACCTGTAGACCCAAATTCAGAGGACCAATCCCAGTACCTATTCTATGAACATGCAGGATGGTCCGTCGAAAGATCTACAACCTGTAGAAGGGTCCGTTGGTCCAAACATTAAAAACCCAGAAAGTAAGCCTACTTTTTATGAGAGGTCTTCTATGACCTGTAGACGGCCCGAATCAGCTTTTAATGAAGTATATTTGTATCTTTTTCCACCCCTTTTTAGTTCAAGTCTCGATATTTGAGGAGAAAATTAAGCCCCTTAATAGTGCCATTCAACTCTTTCCCTCTGATAATCACTCTCAAGACTTAGAGCAAGGTTTCAAGAAAAGAAAACTAGGGTTTCAAGAGTATTCTTCAAGTTCTTCAAGAACATTATTCTTCCAAGTATGTAAGGCTACTCATAGTGTTGGACTAAATTTGTCCTCACGCCCTACATCTAAATTTAGTTAGTAAAGAAGTCAGTTTAGAGTTCAATCCAAAGCTCCATGAATTCCGAGTTTGGTTTGTCTTTCACATTCTGAATTCAAATTCTCTTATTTGTTAGAATTATGATACTCTATGTTATTTGAATTTGTTGAGTTATTGTAAGATTCCGAAAGTCAAAAAGTCAAAAGAAAGGAAAATATTATAGAAAATAATCTGGTGCCAGTTCTTACGAGCTGGCCGACAGTTCATAGGAAGTCCTACAGACCATTGGAAGGTCTTATAGGAAGGGCATAAGGTTTGAAATTTGACAAGGGTTGGATTGATTTACGGATGGCTTTTATGGATCGTACGAGGTCCTACAATCCATAGAAGAGGATCATAGAAAGGACCTGGGTTTTTGGAAAATGTACTAAGTTTCAAGTCACTCTACGGTCCGTAGGGTTGGCCCATAGAGAAGGATCAGAGACTTCCATTTTGGGTTTTTTGAAAGTTGGCAAGATGAACAAGGTTGTGTCACTACTACACTAAATTCCCTTAATCAAAGGCTCTTACTAATAGCTGCAACCTAATCATACTACATCACAAGCTCTTATTACCATGCTTAGTAGCCTTTGCTATTATCATGAAGTCAACCTTATCATTCGCATGACATACCCGTCAAATCCTGTGAATTAACCGATCCCCACATGTACCTTCTTGCTAACATTCTCAATTTCCTTCACACAAGTATACTCGTTGGGACTTTTTTACCCATAAACTTATCATCATAATATCCATCCACTCCTTTTAGCTTATAATAGAATGACTGATCCCAATTAGATCCTCTAAATACACTTCACAATATAAACACTTTAATACCTTACCAAAGATTCACCACTAAAATTTTACTTATAAATAGTGCCTAACTCAAGTGTCCGTAGTAACAGCTAGTTGGTTTCTCAAATGTTAAAGCAGCATTGAGTCCTTATTATCCGAGTAGGTGAAACAACTAATAACTCCCTAAGTAGTTAGTATTCACATTTGATAACCAATGTCTCCCTTTCCATATATCACTAGTTCTACATGATGAAAGTCCGTTAGATCCACCACTAGAACACATCATACTAATCGAGAATATAGTACCCAGATAGACCACAAGTTTCTCCCTATTAATTAACTGCAATAGATTATTAATCCATTTTATATCTAGACCAAAGTGATATGCCCCCTTTTTAAGACCAGCTCAATAGCAGAATCAACACTTTTTGTAATCCTAACCAAGTAAACACATGTACCATTGTAGTAGTCATATAATAACTCTTTTTGGTATACATCAATTCTATGAAACCACAGTGGAGATTCTAACCTCGGTTGGCATAACATCATTCTCATCATACACTAAGCAACCCACCCTTGTTATGAGAAACCTTACTAACTGTAGACTCCAAATGTATAGTGCTCATTACCTAGCAATCCATTTAATTATACAATTTCAATTGTCGAACCACTTTAGATATTGTATATGCTACACAAGTAGTGTTCCCACTGACGAATGACGAACTAGAAAAGGTAAGACATTCATGAAGTTCCTCAGAATATTGTTCACACTTACCATTCAAATATACTCAAAATGCATTGTTAAACCATAAACTTACTCATCTGTTCGAATTGCAGAACATTCCAGGTCTAACCACACCTTCTTTCCTTAAATCTATAACTTCTACATTAGTACCAAATCTAATACAAAAATCACACTATGAGATCTCAAAAATATATGTGGAACCAATCACGAGTCATCACTATAAGTAAGAGAATGGAACAAACTGATAGAAATCAGACTGAAGCAGGGATGCATTGTAAGGTTTCAAGAAGTGTAAACTTTTCCTAAAAGTCACCATAACCTCTCGAAGTAAGTGACAGACATCTCCACACCGATCCTCGATACTCTTTTAGAATTTACTTGTACATACGTGAGACCTATAAAATCTGACTCTAATAATATTTATCACGATCTAAAACTAGACGTGATGGCACCTAACTTATCCATTTAAGAAAGGTCAGCCTAAACCCAACCAAAACAATAAATTTGAAAGTTTAAAAAGGATTAAGTATTAACATAACATAAATACATGGAAATATATGTAACATAACTCATAAAACCCCCAAGACTGATGTCACGTATACAAACCTCTAAGTATTATATTAGTTCTTGGATAGAAAAAAAATATAATGAAGAGTAAAAGGTGTCTCTTGAGATGAAAAGCAACTACCTCTCAAGCTCCCAATAGTATGTCTCAAATGAAGAAGAGGAGGAGCGATCAAGAAAATCTGGGCTCATGACCTACACTAGTGTAGAAAGCAAGGGGTGAGTACCAACCAACAATGGTACTCAATAAGTAAACCTAATAACCAAAGGTAAACAAATACTGAACACAAGTGCTCCATCACACACCATCCAAACCTCTTCAAACTAAAACCTGTAGAGAAATAAGCCCAATCTAACTGATCTAACTCAATCGCAACAAAGCACATAGTATAACATTACAACTTTCCCCTCAACACATATATATGAATAAGTATCATCATAGTCTTTTAGAATTCAACCATCACAAAACCGTATCATCAATCATGAATGCCAGAACATAAAGATCAAGTGCAATGCAATATAGTGCAATGCCATATAGAAAGATATATGTTTGTCTTAACGATACACACCCATTGTATCTCATTCAACGGTCCATAGGGGACTCTTAAATCCATATACTGAACGGCTGTGTGACCCGATCCATATTTCATCTTACTATGAATCGCCATGGACGTGTGTCCCATTCTCTAGCTATTTTCTCTCAATATGAATCCGCAATAGACGCGTGACATGTTCCCTATTTCCTTTCATCCACACAAAGTATCATCACAACAGAGTTACAACAATAATGCAAATATATATGTGCAAATGAATAATGAGGATGATAACTTTCACAACCACAATCCAAATCAATCATTGCACAAAATCAAAAGTGAGTCATTATAACTATTCAACTACTCAAAGCACATCATATAACACAATACTAAAAAAATTCCTCTTTTAACCGATATTACCATCATCAGGACTTATTCATTGTTTAACAATTCATGAAATATACTAAACCCTTCACCAATATCCATTACTCTTAATCATTCAATGGCATATAAGGTTCAATACACCTAGGGTCAAGAGGTTCACTTTCCTCAAGAAAACAATCAATCAACTCGGTACACGAGCCTTCCCCCTTTGATGGTTCTCCAAATTAAACAATCTAAACAAATATGGAATCACCGTAAGAATTCGAGAACAACAATACCTATATCAATGATTTTGAAAATGGAGGTCGAAGCGACCCAAAACTTTATTTCCGAGAGCTAGGATTAAATATAAAATTTTGTACAAAATCACATTACCCAAAGATATTGGAACTCAATAGTGAAAACCACATTGAAAAATGAGTAGAAACCAACCTTTTATCAATATTTTTCTTTAAGAAGAGTTCTTGAAAAATCCCCAAACTTTGAAGTTCAAAATCAAGAATTTGATATTAAAAATCGCAAAAAATTATTGGGAAATGATGATTTAGTCACAAATACTTACCCAAATGATTAAACACGAAAAATCCTTTAGAAATCACTTCCCAAGAGTTTTCTAAGCTCAAAAATGGTGAAATAGGGAAGAAATCCCAATTTTTAGATTTCATTAAACTGCCAGGTCTTTACTCTCTAATAATGCACGCAAATCCCACCCTGTAGCCGTAAACAAAGAGGTTTTGACACTGAACCCTTGGTGAGCACGGAAGCTTCTCTGCGAATGTGAAGATCTACAATCAGACCCTTTGTGAACGCAAAGGGCCATATTACCTTGCCTTTCGTGAATGCGGTCAAGCCCCACAAATGTGAAGGTCAGGTCACAAGGCCCTTTGCAAACATGAATTGGCTCCACAAACACGAAGGAGACACCTTGTATCAACAAGCCATCATCACATAAGACCAAAAAGTCACCAAATTGACCCTCTAAATTCTTTTGAAACCCCAAGTATGCAAATCAGATATGCTACCCTACTAAATTTGACGTTCAAGACTCAATGGAACCATCAAAATATAGATTGGAGGTTTTCTTGACCCAAAACCCATGAAAGTCACAATAAACTAACTTTTACCCAAAATTAACAAATCGCTCTCAGAACCTCTGAAAAATCAACCAAGATCTCATCTAGGTCTAAAATCTTCCTCGAATCTAATGGAATTGTCAAAATTATAATCCAAGCATTCGAACTTTAAATTTTGACCAAAGTCAACTCTTGGTCTAAATTCACTTTAAGTTCGAACTCAAGAGCTCAAATCTACAAAAAGGCACCAAAATAGAAAATGACCACACTCGTAGACCAATTTTCACATTCCAAAGCTGATGGAATTGATGAAATTCTTTTTTGAGACTCGTAGCTTCGATTGTTACCAAAAATCTCTCTTAACAACTTGAAGTCTCCAAAACTCTAAAACTTTCAGCACATAAGAGTTTTCAATCAAATTTCAAAACTAATTTCATAAACTGAATAAATAAGATTTGGACAACTGTGGAGAGGGGTAAAACAATAATTTTTCAAAAATTACTAAAATAACCTTCAAGGCCATTACATTTATCACCCCGTGTTATTCTAGCCTAGACTAAGTTCAAGGACCACGAGAAAAAAATTGAGAAAAAATGGATTGTGCCAGTTGGTACGAGTTGACCTACAACTCGTAGAGGATTCTACGAATCATAAGATGGACTCGTAGGGTCGCCACTGAAAAGTGGACAAATTTGGCTAAGTGTGAGAGAGTCTATGAGTCACCTTACGACTCGTAAGAAAGTTTACAACTCATTTCAATGAGTTGTAAAGTCATTGTGTAATTTTTGACAGATACAAACCTTGGTACTTTTTTAACGATTCAACTAGACGAATCGTAGGAATGTTTATGAGTCGTAGATGGACTCGTAGGAAAGGTTCCTAAAATTTAGAATTTTTCCTAAGTGTTGGGGTGACTTACGATTCATCCCTACAACCCATTGGAACTTTGATGACTCGTAAGAATGACCCGTAGACGGCCAGAGTCAATTTTAGTGTGGGGTATTCTAGTCTTTTCCCACCCTTTCCAAAATAAAACCTTGAATTTTTTGGATTATTTTGAGTCCCTTATCAGTACTTGAATGCCTAGGGTTCAAGAATTCACTTCCATCTTTCAAGTTTTGATTGTTCTTTGAGTTCCAGGTAAGTAAGGCTTAACAGAACATGGACTATGTTCATCCACGTGCCCTACATCTTCTTTTAGTTGATTTGATCCTAGAGTTGAATTTGATTGTACCTACGATTTGAGTTTTCTTGATATATTTATGATCCTAATGAGTCCTTGCATATACAAATTTGATTATGTCTTACTGATGTCGATGAGATGAGTAATTGAGATACCTGTTCATGCCTTTATTCCCATGAACCCTAATTGTGTATTTTTTTAATGTTTTATAATATGATTTAGTTTTAAAGGTTTGATTTGTGAATTTTGAATGAGTCAAACTTGGGTTGCATATTACAAGACTTTACATTTATTATCATTTGAATAGAATATTTTGGATTATAAATGATAGTGTTCAGGGGCTTGATGAGTTATGAATGAGTCTTGAAAAGAAGTCTAAAGGAAATAATTGACGAATTGAGATCAGATTGAGTTGATTATAGTAAAATGTGACCAAATGAGGCGATTTGTATGATTTCATTTGATTTGAGTTTTTAAGCATATTGAGTTTTGGGAGGAGTATCGAGCACCGAATTGAATAAGAGTAACTAATAACTCAAACTCAATAACTATGTAGCCAGCGTATGGGAGGATTGAACCATAAAATAAAATGTTTTCCTTTTGTCCCAAAAGAGGACTTGATTTGATTGACTATGAATCCAAGATTGGTTGATTTTCCATTACTGTGGCAACATATCGAACGGATGTGGAAATGATATCGGCTTGTTGTAAATCACCAGCTTAGAGGTTTTGGTTTTTGAATAAGAGAAACTCCCAAATTTAAAATGAATGGTTTTATTGGCTAAGTTACACATTACTGAGTCTATTCTCTTTAAAAGCATTATTTACTCTAAATTTACATTCTTTATAGAGTCGAGTTGTATGTAGAGTTGAGCCTCTTTAAGTGAGTTGATTGACGTTGAGTTTGTTGATCGTATTCTTCTCTAGCTATTTTACATACTCGTACATTCCATGTGCTGACGCCACTTGGATACAGGTGCTAGAGATCATCAAAGGCACTCTACTGAAGATCTTTTTTCTTTTTCTGATAGTGATGATACCTCCTTGGTTTTGGAGGAATCATATTATTTTGTTTTACGTTTGATATTTTTCTTTTGGGTAGCCATGGACTTTGCATTAGCACCTTCTAGATAGTGATATAGGCTTCATAGACAGATAGTGATAGTGTTGATTTATCATTTTGGTTTTAAAAACTATTCCTTGACTTGAAGTTAAGTTGAAATTTGGTTTGAATATGTTATTATTTCTTGAGTTACTGAATTGGTTAGCCCACTTGATTGTCTCTGTTTCTGTTATTTTAAGTCTTCTACTGAATGAATGAATACGTGATTGGATCAAGTGGTTCCCCTGGAGACCAACAATGGTTTTAGAGTGCCGACCACACCTAGAGTACCCTCTTAAGGCGTGACAAACCTTCTATCAGAGCACAGATTTCAAGAGTCCTAAGGTATCTATAAAATTGTACCTAATAGAGTCTTGATTATGATTGTATCTTGCACCACACTTATAATCAGGAGGCCATAGGACATTAGGAAACTGTTTCACTTCTTTATATTCTAAGTTCTTGCAAAAGAGTTTAACTCTAAGAAGTTCCTCCCTAAATCATGCATTTATGCATTTATAGATAATGCCTCTTAAATGTACAACTAGTCAGAGGAATGCCGCCAGCATTAAGATTCCACAGTCTGAGATGCCCCCACTTTCTAGAGTGAGAACTAGGAGTCAACCTGCCCGATCTATAGAGGAAACCTAAATGCCAACTACTCATCCCATTCCAACTTTAGAGGCTGATTTTAGAGGAGTTGTTTCCATGCTCACTCATTTGGTAGCTTCTCGAAGGGGAAGCCAGAGTTCACCAGCTCCTAGATCTAGATCTCAAGATCTAAATACTTCTATGAGGATTAGAGATTTATTAAGGATGAATCTACCGATATTCACAGGGTCTAAGATGGAATAGGATTCCCAGAACTTTATTGAGAGATGTAGAAGATACTGAAAGCAATACATACTACTGAGGTTGAGGGTTTGTGTTGGTTTTCTATTAGCTCAAGGATGTTGCTAATATATGTATAACCAGTGGGAGGAGAATCGTGGTGAGGATGTTGAGCCTGCTATTTGGGGTGAGTTCGAGGGAGCATTCCTTGATCACTTTTTTTCCAGAAAATTAAGGGAAGAAAAAGTTGAAGAGTTCATAAATATGAAACAAGTGGGGCTAACTATAAAGGAGTATAACCTTAAGTTCATCCAGCTGTCTAGATATGCTCCATAGATGGTTCCATATGTGCGGTCTAAGATGAGGAAGTTTGCCTCCGGATTGGGCAGACATGTGAAGAAGGAGTGCATGGCGTCATTGCTGATTTCTGACATGGATATTTCTAGATTGATGGTGTATGCTCAGCAGGTTGAGGATGATAAGAAGAAAGACAGACAATAACACCTGAGAAAAAAGGCCAAATCAGCTGGGCATGAGAATGATCAAAGACAAGGTAAGGACAACAAGTCCTTTTTTCATAAGAGGTCTTATAACTATGCACCATCATCAGTGAGTACACCTCTGCCCAATAATAGGTATGAGATGGCACAGAGCTACTAGAATTTTAGAGCCCAAGATTCTCAATCCTAAGATAGTGTGTCTTAAGGTTCTAAGGGGAAGCCACATGGTAGCTTCTTTATAGCTTTTATATAATATTGGGATGGGTGGCACTCTTCCTGAGGAGGTTGGGTGAGCTTGGAGCAAGTTTTTCCTTTTTAGAGGTTTAAAGTGAAAAGAGTTGACTTTAGTCAACATTCTGAGATTCGGTCATCGTATGGAAATTTCGACAGCTCGATCAACTCTAAAAGGTCCATTTTTTCTAGAAGGAAGGTTGGTTTGGGTTTTGGAGTATTTTATTCGGATTTTGTGTGGTTTTGCCATTTAAAATTTAAATTTTTGACCAAGTTTCACTTAGGTCAACATTTTGGGTAAGCACACTTAGGTGGAAATTTTGTTAGCGTGACTAGATCTGGAATGCTGCATTTTATCTAGAATGACCTTTGGTTCGATTATTAAGGTGCTCGGAATGAGTTTTTGGCTGTTTGGACATTTTTTGTGTTTTTATTGAAAGTATTAACATTGGTCAACATTTTGACAAGAAGACCTCCATTTTTCAGCCACTTTCTCACTAGGCTTTACTTATTTTCATAACAATCCTCATTATATTCACATCACATCCTGTTCAAATTCTACCCCATAGTATAACACTTCTTAACCTTTTTCACGATCCTTACCATGGGTTACTTACCCTTCTTAGTTAGTCTTATCCCTGTGTATCAATTTCGTCGGTGCCTCAATATATCATTCTATCCAGAACTACCACTCTTCTCTACATTATTTTCCTAGGGTCACAAGTCTTTTCCAACTTTGGTTTACCATATCAATACCGACCTCCTAGTTTTTATTGCCATCAATTTAGAAATTAACTTATTTCTCGAGGTCAACCATACTCGTGGTTTGCCCAAATTTCATCATTATTGTGGGCATGACCTTTCAAGACATACAATAGCCCTGTATCTCATTCTTTTTTTATTTCTAGGAAAATTTGGGCAGAGTTTTCTTTGTATTTCTCCCTATCTCAACACCTGCACGCAGGAAATGCCAATAGTGCCTCACAGGGCATGCATGTATATGATCAGATCATATCATATCGCAGCCATACAGGGCGCCCAATATCAACAGTATGAAAATGAACTTACCTCATATGCCCACTCGAACTGCACCTGTTAACTTTCCTGGCTACTTTTCCTTTCAAATTCAACTATACATTCTAATTGTACCTCAATACCTTACACGACATATATCTTTCATGCCTTTACTTATATGTGTGCTTTGTAACTTCCAATATTGTCAGTCACTTTCTTCTATCGATGTTGTCATTCTGCTGAAATCACAAGTTAGTATGAGGAATTTCATTCTCTATGACTCGGCTCTATTGCACGATCGTAGATATAAAAGAAAGGTAACATCCTAAATATCCTTTAGCCTCTTGTCTATAGATGTGGTGCATAACACACTGATAAACAAGACTCTACTAGACACGGTCTGAAGACACTCCAAGGACGAACTGCTTTGATACCACTTCTGTCACGACCCAACCCCGTAGGCCGCGATTGGGTTCTGATTTAGACCCCCGTGTACCTATCTGTCGACTATAGTCAAATTGGACTATGTATAACGTGATACTACTCACAAAAATCTCAATGGGTTAAAACTGTTTCATGTTCATTTAGCCCCCTTCATTCATATCATATCATGAAAGGACATGCAAGCCGATAAGGCTTCCATAACATAATAGCTTTTACAACATATCGCATAAGCATAACCAAAATAAACTCATAAACAACCCACACACATATGTCTACAGACCTCTAAGAATAGGAATGGCAGCATATGGCGGGACAGGGCCCCTACTATACCCCTGAATAACCAAATATATACATCGGAGGTTTGGTACCAAAATTTGGCTCCAAATCAATGCAGCTTCTTCTAAACTTGCTGAGTGGAATCCTAAGCTAGTGGACTCATAAAACCTGTATATGTACCTGCGGGCATGAAATGCATCCCCCCCTCCTCAAAAAAAGAGGGGGCCAGTACGACATATGTACTGAGTATGTAAAGTATAAAACATCATAAAGAGGGCACAACTAACATAAGGATGCAGGAAATAAAGTATAACATTTAATAGGGTACTGTACCTACACCTCACAAAATAAAGTCATGTATACCTTTATCACGTACCGTATCTAGCCTGCTCGGGAACTCGGTATTACAAATACATCATCTATCATCATAGGCATATGCATATTATTAGCACCGTAGAACGTACAACCCGATCCATATATATAGCAAGCACATGCCGAGGAACAACGACCCGATCCACATATCGTGTAATAATGCTGAGGAACGACGGCCCGATCCGTATATCGTATAACAATGCTAAGGAACGTACGACCCAATATTTACATAGCAAGATATGCCGAGGTACATTCGGCCCGATCCATATATCATAATGCATATACGTGCACATAAAACTCTATAACATACCAAACATCCCTTAGATATCACCATAAAGCATGTTCAAGAGCCCCTACGTATAGGACCTTACACATCCCAACACTATTCAACGTATAGTAGGCTCAAGGGTCGTAGTTTAACTACTTCAAGGTCCTTATCATTCAAAAGTGGGTACAAGTTATAAGTTACATCCAGAATCTATAAATGGAGCTATCTCCAAATCCATGTTCTATAGTATCTATCGTCCATTCTTTCTAGAAGTAGGAAAAGACAAGCTTTATATGTACCATTTCCTATCACATGGAAGACTTTGAAAAGTAATGACTCAACTGGTTACAAGAGTTCTAATCAGTAGGAAGTGAACAAGAGCCTTAACTCACACTCAGAGTTTTAAGAGTGGAATAAATTCAAACTTCATATACATAATACTTACATCTAAGTCATGCCAAAAGAGAGAAAGAATAACTTTACATACACTACTTTTCAACATATAGAAGACTTGAGGAATGAAAGCTTAACTACTTTAAGAGTCTTAACACTCAATAGTGAACACGAATTATGAATCATGAATCATGTTCAGAGCTCATGAATAGAATTACCCCAGGCTTCATACACATATCATTTGTCATTTAAATCTAAGACATGCCCAAAAGAAAGAAAATATCGGCTTTACATACCTCTTAGGGATTAATATTTACCGCGTTCGCCTTGTCGTCCTCTGAACCTATTTTACACGAAAGCAATATGAATATAAACAATCCTAGACTTTTCAGCATCTTAAGTTATACATGAGTATTCATAGAACTCATTTCCTTGCTCGCTTCCTCGACTAGTTCTTTAGTTAGCTAGAAAGTTAATGGAAATCGGGCAGCACCTCATCTATAACATGCCCTATCCGAATTTCCAATTACATCCCTAAGCAACACAGACAACCAGAAACAACAACCTGCAGTATATATACAAGAAATTCACTTCACCATTACATAATACAAACTCCAAGCGAATCGCTCAAAGCTACGATATCAAAATAGGGTTTTTAGTTTCTAGTTCGTAAAGCCTTTAACTGTTCGAAGCAGAGGGTCGTGTGGCTTCAACCAGAAGCTTCCCCACCTATTTTAGAACACTTTTAGGCCCTTCAACACATCACCACTCACCTGCAGCCACACACCACAAGCACAACACCTTTCTTTGACTACAATTTAACTATAGCAACTCCAATTTGGTTTGTTTCGAATGTCAAGCATATTTACGGAATTTACCTATTTCCAGCCACTTACACAACATATAATACACTTCATAACCACACCATAAACTCCAAATTTAAAGGAAAACCCTTACCTTAACCTAAACCCATCAAACTCGCCAAAATTATCAAAACGTGAATTCTGGACAGCCTACTGTCTTGTATTGTCGGTTAGTTTCGAAGGGGTAATTGAGGGAAAAAGGATTTGTGTCCTCAATGAAAGTTATATACATGTGTATTAGGGTAGCATGTAATTTTGAATCACCCCTACAGCAATTTTTTACAAAACGATATGCCCAAAATACCAACAGAAGTCCTTGTAGAATTTCTAAAATGAAATTTGGGCAGCAGCTCCCCCATGCTTCACCACCCTTTTTCGAGAAGAGAAAAGCAAAAATGGGTTTTAGAGGATAAATAAATATTATATACCTATGAAATATCTTTTCAAAACATCTTGAATCACTTGAAACTAAGCCTTACACAAGGAGTTATAATCATTTTACTAACATCAGTATCATTCAAAAACGGGTCAGTTAACAAGAACAAAAACCTCCTCTATTCCCTATAAATTTTATGTTGTTAAAAACTGTCATATCACCATAGGATACCTTAAATAATTAATTCACGGAAAGAAGTTGGGGAACTTACCTTTATTTTTCTCGGGAAACCCATAGTTCTCTCTCTTATTCTCTCAAGTTTTCCAAGTGAAAGATGCTGAAAATGTGATGAATTAGTCATCACTTAACATATATATCCCCTTTTTGAAGGTTACACGTGTCATCCTCTAAGGGTGACACATTTCACAACCTTAGGCAGCCACGTCACCTCATGCCATCAATCACATGCTGATACGTGGCGATGTGGGACCCACCTCAAGTAGGTGCGTCACCTACTTGGTCCAAGTAGGTGCATCACCTACTTAGTCAAAGTAGGTGCATCACCTGCTTGCTTCTAAGTAGGTGCTACGCCTTCTTCAGCCTCTCCCGTGGATTCGTAATATCATCTTACTTTAGGAGCCTATGTAATCCTTGCTACGTAAGCTCAACATGTACTCCAGTGGCTTAGTTATGTAAGTCGTCCAAGTTGGTAGCTAATGTAAGTAAGTTGAGTCCTACGACTTGTTATTTTGGCCTCCAACTCGTTTCAAATCCTTATAGACCTATTTCCAACCTTCACTCTTAAGGGGCGTCATGTCCTCCCTTCCTTAGAGTTATTTAATCATGTTATAGATAATCTAGGTCACGGGATAACTTTCAAGAAGCTTAAGAAGATGTTCTGAAGCATAAAGGTACGGGGTATAACATCCTTCCCCCCTTTAGAACATTCGTCCTCGAATGTTAACTAGCCTCATAAGGTCTTACGTTTGCTTCAAGATTTCTCTATATTGGTTGTCATCCAAAGGCCTCTTATTAACCCATATAGTCAATTTAAGAGGGTAGATTACCTGTAGGCATAGGGAATAGGTGATATTTCTTTTCCATTTCTTCTTTCCAGTTCTCTTACCACACATCATATTGCACCCTTTAAGCGAACATGTGTAGGATCTTAAAGTAGCTCGGAAGATGACTTAGCATCACCATACTAGTCTGTACGCAAACCTATATTGTTTCTTACTTCCTTCATCTGATGTTTAGGCTCCACTATAGCGTTTGTCCTTAGTACTGATTGTACCTTAAAGGTTTTGCTTCAAACCATCTAATACCTTCCCTTAATGTATTCGAATATAGCAGTTACATGGATACTACCAACTTTTTTTATCGAGTAATCACCTGGTTTTACTCTTTGCATACCTCCATTCGTAGGTTGCATCAATTGTTTTGAAAGCTACATCCCCTATCTCAAAGGGTCTTAGCATCTTTCACGGTGGAGTCACATATCCACAATACTTCTTTATATCATAATGCCATGCAAGGCCAACATATACATACATCCATATCATCTTATATCACAACCGCATAGGGCTTTCCAGGAGGTTACCCATCCTAGTACTACTCTCGCCCAAGCACGCTTAACTTCGGAGTTCTGATGGGATCTGGTGCGTTAGTGCTGGTATGATTGCATCCTGCCCCGTGGGGCACATAGCTACTGAAGAAGACGATGACCCAATAGTTGATCCGATACGCCAAGCTGCACCTCCCAAGTTACCCTTATATCCTCATTACACGGACCACATCCTATCTTCAACCACTTTCTCACTAGGCTTTACTTATTTTGATAACGATCCTCGTTATATTCATATCACATCTTGTTTGTATTGTATCCCATAGTATAACACTTCTTAACCTTTTTCACAATCCTTACCATGGGTTACTTACCCTTCTTAGTTAGTCTTATTCTTGTGTATCAATTCCGTCGGTGCCTCAATATGTTGTTTTATCCAGAACTACCAATATTTTCTACATCATTTTCCTAGGGTCACAAGTCTTTTCCAACTTAAGGTTTACCATACCAATACCGACCTCCTAGTTTTTATTGCCATCAATTCAGCAATTAACTTATTTCTCGAGGTCAACCATACTCATGGTTTATCCAAATTTCATCATTATTGTGGGCATAACCTTTCAAGACATACAATAGCCTTGTATCTTATTCTCATTTTATTTCTAGGAAAATTTAGGCAGAGTTTCCTTTGTATTTCTCCCTATCTCAACACCTACACGCAGGAAATGCCAATAGTGCCTCACAGGGCACGCATGTATATATTCAGATCATATCATATCGCAGTCACACAGGGCGCCCAATATCAACAGTATGAAAATGGACTTACCTCATATGCCCACTCAAACTGCACCTATTAACTTTCCTGGCTACTTTTCCTTTCAAGTTCAACTTTACATTCCAATTGTACCTCAATACCTTACCCGACATATATCTTTCGTGCCTTGCTTACCGGCGTGCTTTGTAACTTCCAATATCGTCAGTCACTTTCTTTTATCGATGTTGTCCTTCTGCTGAAACCATAAGTTAGTATGAGGAATTTCATTCCCTATTACTCGGCTCTATTGCATGATCGTAGATATTAAAGAAAGGTAACATCCTAAATATCTTGTAGCTTCTTATCTATAGATGTGGTGCATAACACACCGATAAATAGGACTACTAGACATGGTCTGTAGACACTCCAAGGACGAACTGCTCTGATACCACTTCTATCACGACCCAACCCCGTAAGCCGCGATTGGGTTCTGACCTAGACCCCCGTGTACCTATCTGTCGACTATAGTCAAATTAGACTATGTATAACGTGATACTACTCACAAAAACCTCAATGGGTTAAAATTATTTCATGTTCATATAGCCCCCATCAGTCGTATCATATCATTAAAGGACATGCAAGCCGACAAGGCTGCCACAACATAATAGCTTTTACAACATATCACATAGGCATAACCAAAATAAACTCATAAATAACCCACACACATATGTCTACAGACTTCTAAGAATAGGAATGGAAACATATGGCGGGACTGGGCCCCCGCCATACCCCTGATTAGCCAAATATATACATCGGAGGTTTGATACCAAAATTTGGCTCCAAATCAATGCAGCTTCTTCTAAACTTACTGAGTGAAATCCTAAGCTGGTGGACTCCCAAAACCTGTATCTGTACCTGCGGGCATAAAACGTATCCCCCTCCCAAAAAGAGGGGGTCAGTACGACATATGTATTGAGTATGTAAAGTATAAAACATCATAAAAAGGGTACAACTAACATAAGGATGCAGGAAATCAAGTATAGCATTTAATAGGGTACTGTACCTGCACCTCACAAAATAAAGTCATGTATACCTTTATCACGTACAGTATTTAGCCCGCTCGAGAACTCGGTATTACAAATACATCATCTAGTATGATAGGCATATGCATATTATTAGCACTGTGGAACGTATAACCCGATCCATATCTATAGCAAGCATATACCGAAGAACGATGGCCTGATCCATATATAATGTAATAATGCCGAGGAATGACGGCTCGATCCATATATCATGTAACAATGCCGAGGAACATACCGCCCGATCCTTATATAGCAAGATATGTCGTGGTACGTTCGGCCTGATCCATATATCATAATGCATATACATGCATGTAAAACTCTATAACATACCAAAAATCCCTTAGATATTACCATAAAGCATGTTCAAGAGCCCCTAGGTATCGGACCTTACACATCCCAACACTATTCAACGTATAGTAGGCTCAAGGGTCGTAGTTTAACTACTTCAAGGCCCTTATCATTCAGAAGTGGGTACAAGTTATAACTTACGTCCAGAATCTATAAATAGAGCTATCTCCAAATCCATGTTCTATAGTATCTATCGTCCATTCTTTATAGTAGTAGGAAAAGACAAGATTTACATGTACCATTTCCTATCACATGGAAGACTTTGAAAAGTAATGACTCAACTTGTTACAGGAGTTCTAATCAGTAGGAAGTGAATAAGAGCCTTAACTCACACTCAAAGTTTTAAGAGTGGAATACATTCAAACTTCAATACTTACATCTAAGTTATGCCAAAAGAGAGGAAGAATAACTTTATATACACTACTTTTCAGCATATAGAAGACTTGAGGAATGAAAGCTTAACTACTTTAAGAGTCTTAACACTCAATAGTGAACACGAATTATGAATCATGAATCATGTTCAAAGCTCATGAATAGAATTACCCCAGGCTTCATACACATATCATTTGTCATTTAAATCTAAGACATGCCCAAAAGAAAGAAAAGATAGGCTTTACATACCTCTTAGGGATTAATATTTACCGCGTTCGCCTTGTCGTCCTCTGAACCTATTTTACACGAAATCAATATGAATATAAACAATCCTAGACTTTTCAGCATCTTAAGTTATACATGAGTATTCATAGAACTCATTTCCTTGCTCGCTTCCTCGACTAGTTCTTTAGTTAGCTAGAAAGTTAATGGAAATCGGGCAGCACCTCATCTATAACATGCCCTATCCGAATTTCCAATTACATCCCTAAGCAACACAGACAACAAGCAACAACAACCTGCAGTATATATACAAGAAATTCACTTCAACATTACATAATACAAACTCCAAGCGAATCGCTCAAAGCTACGATATCAAAATAGGGTTTTTAGTTTCTAGTTCGTAAAACCTTTAACCGTACGAAGCAGAGGGTCGTGTGGCTTCAACCAGAAGCTTCCCCACCTATTTTAGAACAATTTTAGGCCCTGAAACACATCACCACTCACCTTCAGCCACACTTCACAAGCACAATACCTTGCTTCGACTATAATTTAACTATAACAACTCCAATTGGTTTGTTTCGAACGTAAAGCATATTTATGGAATTTACCTATTTCCAGCCACTTACACAACATATAATACACTTCATTACCACACCATAAATTCCAAATTGAAAGGAAAACCCTTACCTTAACCTAAACTCATCAAACTCGCCAAAAATTATCAAAATGTGAATTCTGGACAGCCTACTGTCTTGTATTTTCGGTTAGTTTCGAAGGGGTAATTGAGGGAAACAGGATTTGTGTCCTCAATGAAAGTTATAGAAATGTGTCTTAGGGTCTCTTAACATTTCAAATCACCCATACAGAAATTTTGTACAAAACGATATTCCCAAAGTACCAACAGCAGGCCTTGTAGAATTTCTAAAATAAAATCTGGGCAACAGCTCCCCCATGCTTCACCACACTTTTTCGAGCATAGAAAAGCAAAAATGGGTTTTAGAGGCTAAATGAAAGTTATAGCCCTATGAAATAGCTTTCCAAAAAATCTTTAATCACTTGAAACAAGGCCTTACACAAGGAGTTATACTCGTTTTACTAACAACAGTATCATTCAAAAATAGGTCTGTTAACAAGAACAAAAACCTCCTCTATTCCCTATAAATTTTATGTTGTTAAAAACTGTCATATCACCATAGGATACCTTAAATAATTAATTCAGGGAAAGAAATTGGGGAACTTACCTTTATTTTTCTTGGCAAACCCGTAGGTCTCTCTCTTGTTCTCTCAAGTTTTCCTTCAATTTTTCCAAGTGAAAGATGCTGAAAATGTGATGAATTAGTCATCACTTAACATATATCTCTATAGACTCTCTCAGCTAAGACAGAATCACCGACATGAGTAGTTACACTGAAAGGCTCAAGAAGACATTCAGGAATTTTATTGAATTTACTAGCCACGTAAGGAGTCACAAAGGATAGGGTGGCACCCGAATCCATCAATACATAACAATCAAGAGAAGAGACTCGAATCATACCCATCACTATGTTTGGAGAGTTCTCTTGATCTTGGTGACTACTCATGGCATATAAATTGTTTGTACCTCCCCTCGTTCCTGAAGTAGTGCCCCTCTGATCACCCCTAGCCGATGGTGCGGTAGTAGAGAACTGGGCACTGTATCCCCATGCTGGATACTCTCTCTGAAAATGGTTTATTTGGCCGTATTTATAACAACCGGCCCTCCCCGCTCTGCACTCTCCCAAGTGGAGCTTACCACATTTGATGCATGGTGGCTTTCCTTGCGAACCTTAAACCACGCTAGCTTGGGATTGAGAACCCTGGGGTCTGAAATTCTGGTGACTCTGTCCTTGCCGGTCATACTTGTTCTGCGGCATAGGTGCACTTGCGGTAGATGAGGCATTATTGAGAGGCCTCTTCTAGAAGAAGGACCTGTTGCCCTTGTTTTGCCTCTGCTCATTCTCATGCCCAGCTGATCTTGCCTTATTGCTCAGATGATCCTCTCTGTCTTTTCTCTTCTCATCCTCTACCTGTTGAGCATACACCATTAGTATGGAAATATCCATGTCGGAGATTAGCAATACCGCTTTGCACTCCTTCTTCATATGCCCCCCTAACCCAGAGACGAACTTCCTCATCTTTGACCTCGCATCTGGGATCATTTTTGGAGCATACCTGGACACCTGGATGAACTTCAGGCCATACTCCTTAACTTTCATGCCTTCTTGTTTCAAATTTACAAACTCCTCCACCTTTGCTTCCCTCAATTCTCAGGAAAAGAAGTGGTCAAGAAAGGCTCCCTCGAATTCATCCTACCTAGCAGGTTCAGCATCCTCACCCCTACCTTTCTCCCATTGGTTATACCAGATATTTGCCATATCCTTGAGTTGATAAGACACCAACTCAACCCCCTTAATTTCTGTAGCATGCATAGCTTTCATAATTTTCCACATCTCATCAATAAAATTTTGGGGGTCCTCATCAACCTTCGAACCCATGAATGCTGGTGGATTCATTCTCAGAAAGTCTCGAATTCTGGCGGCAGCAGATGACTCTTGGGGACTAGAGTTAAGAGTTGGCAAACTCTGGTTACTATTTTGGGCAGCCATTAACTGAGTGAGCATTGCAATCGCCCTTCTAAATTCCACCTCTGACGTGGGTGCAGGCGGGGTAGCAGGCATTTGAGGCACCTCCACATACCTCGCAGGTTAGCCTCTAGACCTTGCCGGGTGTACCTCAGACTTGGGCGTCTCTGCATTATCAACATTTCTCTGACTAGCCGTATGTTTAGGAGGCATTATCTGTGACGTACAAACGCACGAATTAGAAAGGAGTTTTATAGAGTTTAACTCTATCGCACGAATTCCAGAGTATGAAAGAAGTGAAACAATTCCTAATGTCTTATAGCCTTCTGATTATAAGTGTGGTGCACAACACACCCATAAGCAAGACTCTAATAGACACGGCTTCATAGACTCCCTAGGACTCTTGAACCTTGGGCTCTGATACCATGTTTGTCACACCCCGAGAGGGTACCCTAGGTATGGCCGACACTCGAAGGCCATTTTTGACCTCCGAGCGAACCACCTACTCCATTCACACGTTCATTCAATCACATTATCTTAGCGGAAAACTCGATTAAGGATATACTATTCATAAATTAGGGCCAAAGGCCAAACAATCATTATCGACAAGAAATTTTAAAAAGGGCTACTTCAAAGAACAATTCAATATTTCTACACTCCAGTCTATGAAGCCTCTATCTACAATTTAGAAGGTGCCCATGACAAGCCCATGGCTACCAACAATCGAAATAAAGCAAGTGACATCAGAACTATACAAGAAGAGTTCAACATCCTCCGGAACTAGGAGGACTCACCGCTAGTTGGAAGGGGGTGGGGATCTTCAACGGAGCACCGATTGATGATCTCTGGTACCTGTCTCTATATCATGAAATGATGCAGGCCAAATGGCATCAGTATGTGGAATGTACTAGTATGTAAAATAGCCAAATAGAAGGACATAAAGGAAACATCAATTCTATCAGAACTTAACTCAAGAGAAATAACAACTCAATCAAGTGCCATAGATCTAAACAAGAATATGATTTAGACAGGACCAATCACATACCATTCAACTCAATACGACTCAGAGTACTATCAAGACTTATGTGGGAGTTTCTCTTATCCGACAACTATCACTTATGAGCCAGTGATAGTACAACAAGCTGACGTTGTTTCCGCGTTCGTTCATGCTTTGCCAGGGCATGAATGATTCAACCAATCATGGATCCAATCCAACCAAGTCCTATAACGTCAGGACAAATATTTTGGGGAAACATCCGACTTTAACGGTTCAATCCCCTCCTACATTTGGCAACGTAGTTATTGGGTTCGAGTATGGACTTTACTCTTACCCAATTCGGTGCTCGATACTCCTCCCAAGACTCAATGCTTATAAAGCTCCATCCAATCGACTCAATCAAATCATATCGACAAGTCTCATTTAAACCTTGTCAACTCATCCACTCTAGCTCAGTCAATCATCTCTAAATCATATCTTTTAAGAGAAATTTAAAGGCACATTTATAGCAACATGTAAACATAACCAATCATTTCCTCTATCCATTTAATCAATCTTTGAATCTCATCATAACTCCAAGGCTTTAAATCAACAAATCAAGATAAGCATTATTTTAAAGAAAATAACATCCTTTATCATAATCCACATAGCTAAGAAAAAATCAATAAAACATATTTAGAAACTCATCTTCATCAACTCATACTCATACAAAGACTCTTTTTGGAAGTTCTTGACTAAACCTTATCAACATAGCAAAAATTACTCTAATAGACAACAAAACTCATTTGAACACAACCCTAGAAGAAACTCCATTTCTATGGGCATTTATCCTCAAAGAAAGTATAGGGCATATGGGTGGACTCAACCCATGTTTTAGATAGCCTTACATACCTTAGGGAAGACTTGAAGAAAACCTTGATGTTGGGTCTTTAATGTAGGACTTGAATCTTGAAGCTCTTGGAACTCTTCTTATTGGAAATGGAGAAGAAGAAGAAGAGAGAGAGAGAGAGGAACTCCTAGAGCTTTCTAGAGAGAGAGAGTGGCTGCAAAATATGATCTCAAAATAGACTAGGGTGATATATATATAATTTGGGTAAGTTTCGAAATTGCCCCTCCTCACAAAGTTCAGAAAATAGGCAAAAATGCTCCTGGCGCGATAGTGGCGCATCGCGCTATTGCAGCGCCAGGCTAATTATGCCTAAAACCTGCATATCTCGCAGTGGAGCACTGCGCCAAGGACCAAACTACTGAGGCATATCCTTGGCGCGATAGTGGCGCATCGCGCCCTTACAGCGCCAAGGCCATTTTTTCTGGGTTCTAAGAATTGCCCTGAAAAACCCTACACACCTCATAGTGGCGTGCCGCGCCAGGGGACAAACTACTGAGGCGTGTTCCTGGCGCGATAGTGGCGTATCGCGCCCCTGAGGCGCCAAGCCCATATTTCCAGTAGTTGAACCCCAGGCCTGAAAATAGGATCGACATATCTTTTGACTCCGAACTCCAAAAATTACTTTCTTGGTGGCGTTGGAAAGAAGACTCGATGACCTTTAATTTGATAGGTCATGGGCTACCCAGATTGTCGTCTTTCAAAAGATAGGTTCGTTAGAAGTCGACCCCTTATACGAACTCATCCTAAGACTTAGCCACGATGAATCTCTTGGATTTAATTTGGTCCTAGGGGCCCCTTGTGACCCCACATCACCTCCAACATCCTTAAATTTATCGGGGACTCATCCTAGCTCATGCATACGCTCCCCAGTACTTGGGTTCGACCCTACCTGTATACAAGAAGGGTCCAAATCTTAGGAAAAATATTTGAGGGGTGTTACATTATCTAACAATTATAATTTATCACTATCGAGTACTAAAAATAGATAATTATCACAACTTTATTTACCAAGATTGAAAAAGACTAGGGATGTGTGCATAGCGATTGGGGTTTCAACTCGAATAAGCTATAATTAATCTCAACAAAAGAGATTGGTACATGGATAGTGTTTGGTCTAGGCTACGATTTGGTATTCTCCCGAACTATCAAATGTATGCTCCTTTGTTTCTTTCGAACACACCAAGATCTTTCAATCGAAACGCCAAACATTGTTTGAGTAGATGGACTATCCCTATCACACATCATTAAATGAGAAATTACTCAGATTAGCCCATCCCTGGCTGAAACCCATAGAGTAATTTCAACAAATCCTCACTATTAAGTCTTTTCCAACTCCATTTTGCTTTTCAAGCCAAAATGGGGTTAGAGATCTCTATTAATGTTTGTAAGAACTGATTTTTTGGATTAAAACTTCAATCCTACAAAGATCCATGTCATACAATCAATGTTAGAGAATATTAATTAAAACCCATTTAGGGTTTTACACTCCCATCTAGCACACACACCCCTAGCTAAGGATTTAGCTACTCATTAAGCAAGGAATAAAGACAATACCTATAAAGAAAACCTTTATTTCAAGCTAAAATGATGAACAAAATCTGAATCCAAGCTTTAGATGATACAAAAAAATTGAAGGCTTAATTTGTCTACAAGCTAAGAGTTCTTCACTTTGGCTATAAAGGTTCTATCTCTCTAGAATCTTCTCTCTACTCTCTATAATTGGCAAACACATAATAGTAATAATGTACATAATTTGCACAAATCTCCATTTTGGTCCTTGAAACTTTTCAAAGGAAGCAGTCATTTCTATAATTACATTTTTCCCCACCAGCTTCCGCGTCAAGACTTGCTTTAAATCGTTGGAACACCGATCCATCATTATAAGATGCCAGTCGCTACCTCACTTCAACCTTCTGTGTTTCCAAAAGTTACTGTGCTGGGACCGATAAACCGCTGATCATCCATTATTCTCACTGATTGTAGCATAAGTACTGAACAACTTGCTGCAGTCCAGTGGGCATATAGCCGGTGAGACTCCTGTCAGCTTCCGCAAGGTGCCAGTTCCTTCGCGGTGCGCTTCAGTGATTTTTAGTTTTGAATCCTTCAAACTTCTCTTTTCTAAGGAATGCCTGCACATAAGAAAACTAGGGGCCTAAAACCCCTTTTATTAACATTAAAACATGACAATAATTCATGAATTTGAGTCCAATGAGTTGGTAAAATATCGGCTCATCTAACCTCCAAAATTGAACTATTGCTTGTGCTCAAGCAAAATACCCACTAAGCATCGGAGTCAAGTTAAGCTGCACCCAAGATAGTAATCTCACAATCACATACTTGACTCAAATCAAACAAAAACAAAGACTAAAATAAAACGACTCTAAGATAAGCACCGGTCACTATTGGTTCCACCACTATTTGTTAGGAAAAGGTCAACAAATAATTTTAAAGCATCATTTGGGGAAACATTTTCATTCAAGCACAATCTTAGAGCATCTCAAGTCAATGGCATCAACCTTCCTGATTTGCCTAAAGATTCACATGAACTTCTCGCATTCATCAAACACAATTGAAATTAAGACATCGTTATTCATATGAATGATACAATACCACTCACACAAGAGAGAATCCCACACACAATTAAGAGTATAATTTCAAGGAATGAAAAAACATGCAAAAACACTCGCTCTCACAAATAAATTCAAGTATACACACATTGACTAGTAGGCTTGCCCCGTATGAAGATCGTCACTAATGTAGATTGACAAGGCTTGAAATCCCTAAGCACCTGTCAGTTTAGCTTAGTCTTGGACAACAAGTAGGATATCATTTGGTCAAGTGACTAAAATGCCTCCCTAATGCTTTCATTTCTCTCTTCGAACATCCACCCACATTTTTGCCTTTGAGTTCTACCTTATTTCTCCCTTTTCATGAGGATCACTAATTTCAACTTTCCTTTTTCTTTCAACTTGAGGTCCATGCATTCATTGAGCTTGCACCCCTTTCATTTTATGTTCTCTCTTTTTTAGCACTTTCTTTCTTTTCTTTTTGAAGCTTATGGTGCCCTATGCTTTTTGGCTGATTTTCTTTGCACAACCCCCAAACTTAGTCTTTTACCTATATTTTTCATCATTCATCTTTTCTCCTTCTCTTCTTAAGCATAGGCTTTTAAGCTATTTCATAACTCATTTGGTACTAGGGTGAAATGAGGGTATCGAGACAAAGGGTTGTAATGGTTCAAAGTATATGACAAGGTGGCCAAGGAATTCCATTTAGGCTCAAAGGGGCTGACTATGATCATATCATTTGAAGGGAAATTTTGGTATAGAGTGGCTATTCAAAAATGTAACACCCCAAAAATCCTATATGAAATTAGGTCAGAAAAGCCTAGAAAAAAAATTAAGTTTCTATAGAAAAGTGTCTTCTACGGACACCATCTACGGCCCGTAGAAGTTAATTTTGCTCTGACTTCCAATTCTATGGCCCATAGAAGTATATCCGGACCATTGATGGGCCTATAGAGTGAAGTCTTGAAAGTCAGATTTCTCAAGTGAATAGGATGAGCTTCTGTACGACCCATAGAAAGGTCTACGGACCAAAGAAGAACCTGTAGACCCAAATTCAGAGGACCAATCCCAGTACCTATTCTATGAACATGCAGGATGGTCCGTCGAAAGATCTACAACCTGTAGAAGGGTCCGTTGGTCCAAACATTAAAAACCCAGAAAGTAAGCCTACTTTTTATGAGAGGTCTTCTATGACCTGTAGACGGCCCGAATCAGCTTTTAATGAAGTATATTTGTATCTTTTTCCACCCCTTTTTAGTTCAAGTCTCGATATTTGAGGAGAAAATTAAGCCCCTTAATAGTGCCATTCAACTCTTTCCCTCTGATAATCACTCTCAAGACTTAGAGCAAGGTTTCAAGAAAAGAAAACTAGGGTTTCAAGAGTATTCTTCAAGTTCTTCAAGAACATTATTCTTCCAAGTATGTAAGGCTACTCATAGTGTTGGACTAAATTTGTCCTCACGCCCTACATCTAAATTTAGTTAGTAAAGAAGTCAGTTTAGAGTTCAATCCAAAGCTCCATGAATTCCGAGTTTGGTTTGTCTTTCACATTCTGAATTCAAATTCTCTTATTTGTTAGAATTATGATACTCTATGTTATTTGAATTTGTTGAGTTATTGTAAGATTCCGAAAGTCAAAAAGTCAAAAGAAAGGAAAATATTATAGAAAATAATCTGGTGCCAGTTCTTACGAGCTGGCCGACAGTTCATAGGAAGTCCTACAGACCATTGGAAGGTCTTATAGGAAGGGCATAAGGTTTGAAATTTGACAAGGGTTGGATTGATTTACGGATGGCTTTTATGGATCGTACGAGGTCCTACAATCCATAGAAGAGGATCATAGAAAGGACCTGGGTTTTTGGAAAATGTACTAAGTTTCAAGTCACTCTACGGTCCGTAGGGTTGGCCCATAGAGAAGGATCAGAGACTTCCATTTTGGGTTTTTTGAAAGTTGGCAAGATGAACAAGGTTGTGTCACTACTACACTAAATTCCCTTAATCAAAGGCTCTTACTAATAGCTGCAACCTAATCATACTACATCACAAGCTCTTATTACCATGCTTAGTAGCCTTTGCTATTATCATGAAGTCAACCTTATCATTCGCATGACATACCCGTCAAATCCTGTGAATTAACCGATCCCCACATGTACCTTCTTGCTAACATTCTCAATTTCCTTCACACAAGTATACTCGTTGGGACTTTTTTACCCATAAACTTATCATCATAATATCCATCCACTCCTTTTAGCTTATAATAGAATGACTGATCCCAATTAGATCCTCTAAATACACTTCACAATATAAACACTTTAATACCTTACCAAAGATTCACCACTAAAATTTTACTTATAAATAGTGCCTAACTCAAGTGTCCGTAGTAACAGCTAGTTGGTTTCTCAAATGTTAAAGCAGCATTGAGTCCTTATTATCCGAGTAGGTGAAACAACTAATAACTCCCTAAGTAGTTAGTATTCACATTTGATAACCAATGTCTCCCTTTCCATATATCACTAGTTCTACATGATGAAAGTCCGTTAGATCCACCACTAGAACACATCATACTAATCGAGAATATAGTACCCAGATAGACCACAAGTTTCTCCCTATTAATTAACTGCAATAGATTATTAATCCATTTTATATCTAGACCAAAGTGATATGCCCCCTTTTTAAGACCAGCTCAATAGCAGAATCAACACTTTTTGTAATCCTAACCAAGTAAACACATGTACCATTGTAGTAGTCATATAATAACTCTTTTTGGTATACATCAATTCTATGAAACCACAGTGGAGATTCTAACCTCGGTTGGCATAACATCATTCTCATCATACACTAAGCAACCCACCCTTGTTATGAGAAACCTTACTAACTGTAGACTCCAAATGTATAGTGCTCATTACCTAGCAATCCATTTAATTATACAATTTCAATTGTCGAACCACTTTAGATATTGTATATGCTACACAAGTAGTGTTCCCACTGACGAATGACGAACTAGAAAAGGTAAGACATTCATGAAGTTCCTCAGAATATTGTTCACACTTACCATTCAAATATACTCAAAATGCATTGTTAAACCATAAACTTACTCATCTGTTCGAATTGCAGAACATTCCAGGTCTAACCACACCTTCTTTCCTTAAATCTATAACTTCTACATTAGTACCAAATCTAATACAAAAATCACACTATGAGATCTCAAAAATATATGTGGAACCAATCACGAGTCATCACTATAAGTAAGAGAATGGAACAAACTGATAGAAATCAGACTGAAGCAGGGATGCATTGTAAGGTTTCAAGAAGTGTAAGCTTTTCCTAAAAGTCACCATAACCTCTCGAAGTAAGTGACAGACATCTCCACACCGATCCTCGATACTCTTTTAGAATTTACTTGTACATACGTGAGACCTATAAAATCTGACTCTAATAATATTTATCACGATCTAAAACTAGACGTGATGGCACCTAACTTATCCATTTAAGAAAGGTCAGCCTAAACCCAACCAAAACAATAAATTTGAAAGTTTAAAAAGGATTAAGTATTAACATAACATAAATACATGGAAATATATGTAACATAACTCATAAAACCCCTAAGACTGATGTCACGTATACAAACCTCTAAGTATTATATTAGTTCTTGGATAGAAAAAAAATATAATGAAGAGTAAAAGGTGTCTCTTGAGATGAAAAGCAACTACCTCTCAAGCTCCCAATAGTATGTCTCAAATGAAGAAGAGGAGGAGCGATCAAGAAAATCTGGGCTCATGACCTACACTAGTGTAGAAAGCAAGGGGTGAGTACCAACCAACAATGGTACTCAATAAGTAAACCTAATAACCAAAGGTAAACAAATACTGAACATAAGTGCTCCATCACACACCATCCAAACCTCTTCAAACTAAAACCTGTAGAGAAATAAGCCCAATCTAACTGATCTAACTCAATCGCAACAAAGCACATAGTATAACATTACAACTTTCCCCTCAACACATATATATGAATAAGTATCATCATAGTCTTTTAGAATTCAACCATCACAAAACCGTATCATCAATCATGAATGCCAGAACATAAAGATCAAGTGCAATGCAATATAGTGCAATGCCATATAGAAAGATATATGTTTGTCTTAACGATACACACCCATTGTATCTCATTCAACGGTCCATAGGGGACTCTTAAATCCATATACTGAACGGCTGTGTGACCCGATCCATATTTCATCTTACTATGAATCGCCATGGACGTGTGTCCCATTCTCTAGCTATTTTCTCTCAATATGAATCCGCAATAGACGCGTGACATGTTCCCTATTTCCTTTCATCCACACAAAGTATCATCACAACAGAGTTACAACAATAATGCAAATATATATGTGCAAATGAATAATGAGGATGATAACTTTCACAACCACAATCCAAATCAATCATTGCACAAAATCAAAAGTGAGTCATTATAACTATTCAACTACTCAAAGCACATCATATAACACAATACTAAAAAAATTCCTCTTTTAACCGATATTACCATCATCAGGACTTATTCATTGTTTAACAATTCATGAAATATACTAAACCCTTCACCAATATCCATTACTCTTAATCATTCAATGGCATATAAGGTTCAATACACCTAGGGTCAAGAGGTTCACTTTCCTCAAGAAAACAATCAATCAACTCGGTACACGAGCCTTCCCCCTTTGATGGTTCTCCAAATTAAACAATCTAAACAAATATGGAATCACCGTAAGAATTCGAGAACAACAATACCTATATCAATGATTTTGAAAATGGAGGTCGAAGCGACCCAAAACTTTATTTCCGAGAGCTAGGATTAAATATAAAATTTTGTACAAAATCACATTACCCAAAGATATTGGAACTCAATAGTGAAAACCACATTGAAAAATGAGTAGAAACCAACCTTTTATCAATATTTTTCTTTAAGAAGAGTTCTTGAAAAATCCCCAAACTTTGAAGTTCAAAATCAAGAATTTGATATTAAAAATCGCAAAAAATTATTGGGAAATGATGATTTAGTCACAAATACTTACCCAAATGATTAAACACGAAAAATCCTTTAGAAATCACTTCCCAAGAGTTTTCTAAGCTCAAAAATGGTGAAATAGGGAAGAAACCCCAATTTTTAGATTTCATTAAACTGCCAGGTCTTTACTCTCTAATAATGCACGCAAATCCCACCCTGTAGCCGTAAACAAAGAGGTTTTGACACTGAACCCTTGGTGAGCACGGAAGCTTCTCTGCGAATGTGAAGATCTACAATCAGACCCTTTGTGAACGCAAAGGGCCATATTACCTTGCCTTTCGTGAATGCGGTCAAGCCCCACAAATGTGAAGGTCAGGTCACAAGGCCCTTTGCAAACATGAATTGGCTCCACAAACACGAAGGAGACACCTTGTATCAACAAGCCATCATCACATAAGACCAAAAAGTCACCAAATTGACCCTCTAAATTCTTTTGAAACCCCAAGTATGCAAATCAGATATGCTACCCTACTAAATTTGACGTTCAAGACTCAATGGAACCATCAAAATATAGATTGGAGGTTTTCTTGACCCAAAACCCATGAAAGTCACAATAAACTAACTTTTACCCAAAATTAACAAATCGCTCTCAGAACCTCTGAAAAATCAACCAAGATCTCATCTAGGTCTAAAATCTTCCTCGAATCTAATGGAATTGTCAAAATTATAATCCAAGCATTCGAACTTTAAATTTTGACCAAAGTCAACTCTTGGTCTAAATTCACTTTAAGTTCGAACTCAAGAGCTCAAATCTACAAAAAGGCACCAAAATAGAAAATGACCACACTCGTAGACCAATTTTCACATTCCAAAGCTGATGGAATTGATGAAATTCTTTTTTGAGACTCGTAGCTTCGATTGTTACCAAAAATCTCTCTTAACAACTTGAAGTCTCCAAAACTCTAAAACTTTCAGCACATAAGACTTTTCAATCAAATTTCAAAACTAATTTCATAAACTGAATAAATAAGATTTGGACAACTGTGGAGAGGGGTAAAACAATAATTTTTCAAAAATTACTAAAATAACCTTCAAGGCCATTACATTTATCACCCCGTGTTATTCTAGCCTAGACTAAGTTCAAGGACCACGAGAAAAAAATTGAGAAAAAATGGATTGTGCCAGTTGGTACGAGTTGACCTACAACTCGTAGAGGATTCTACGAATCATAAGATGGACTCGTAGGGTCGCCACTGAAAAGTGGACAAATTTGGCTAAGTGTGAGAGAGTCTATGAGTCACCTTACGACTCGTAAGAAAGTTTACAACTCATTTCAATGAGTTGTAAAGTCATTGTGTAATTTTTGACAGATACAAACCTTGGTACTTTTTTAACGATTCAACTAGACGAATCGTAGGAATGTTTATGAGTCGTAGATGGACTCGTAGGAAAGGTTCCTAAAATTTAGAATTTTTCCTAAGTGTTGGGGTGACTTACGATTCATCCCTACAACCCATTGGAACTTTGATGACTCGTAAGAATGACCCGTAGACGGCCAGAGTCAATTTTAGTGTGGGGTATTCTAGTCTTTTCCCACCCTTTCCAAAATAAAACCTTGAATTTTTTGGATTATTTTGAGTCCCTTATCAGTACTTGAATGCCTAGGGTTCAAGAATTCACTTCCATCTTTCAAGTTTTGATTGTTCTTTGAGTTCCAGGTAAGTAAGGCTTAACAGAACATGGACTATGTTCATCCACGTGCCCTACATCTTCTTTTAGTTGATTTGATCCTAGAGTTGAATTTGATTGTACCTACGATTTGAGTTTTCTTGATATATTTATGATCCTAATGAGTCCTTGCATATACAAATTTGATTATGTCTTACTGATGTCGATGAGATGAGTAATTGAGATACCTGTTCATGCCTTTATTCCCATGAACCCTAATTGTGTATTTTTTTAATGTTTTATAATATGATTTAGTTTTAAAGGTTTGATTTGTGAATTTTGAATGAGTCAAACTTGGGTTGCATATTACAAGACTTTACATTTATTATCATTTGAATAGAATATTTTGGATTATAAATGATAGTGTTCAGGGGCTTGATGAGTTATGAATGAGTCTTGAAAAGAAGTCTAAAGGAAATAATTGACGAATTGAGATCAGATTGAGTTGATTATAGTAAAATGTGACCAAATGAGGCGATTTGTATGATTTCATTTGATTTGAGTTTTTAAGCATATTGAGTTTTGGGAGGAGTATCGAGCACCGAATTGAATAAGAGTAACTAATAACTCAAACTCAATAACTATGTAGCCAGCGTATGGGAGGATTGAACCATAAAATAAAATGTTTTCCTTTTGTCCCAAAAGAGGACTTGATTTGATTGACTATGAATCCAAGATTGGTTGATTTTCCATTACTGTGGCAACATATCGAACGGATGTGGAAATGATATCGGCTTGTTGTAAATCACCAGCTTAGAGGTTTTGGTTTTTGAATAAGAGAAACTCCCAAATTTAAAATGAATGGTTTTATTGGCTAAGTTACACATTACTGAGTCTATTCTCTTTAAAAGCATTATTTACTCTAAATTTACATTCTTTATAGAGTCGAGTTGTATGTAGAGTTGAGCCTCTTTAAGTGAGTTGATTGACGTTGAGTTTGTTGATCGTATTCTTCTCTAGCTATTTTACATACTCGTACATTCCATGTGCTGACGCCACTTGGATACAGGTGCTAGAGATCATCAAAGGCACTCTACTGAAGATCTTTTTTCTTTTTCTGATAGTGATGATACCTCCTTGGTTTTGGAGGAATCATATTATTTTGTTTTACGTTTGATATTTTTCTTTTGGGTAGCCATGGACTTTGCATTAGCACCTTCTAGATAGTGATATAGGCTTCATAGACAGATAGTGATAGTGTTGATTTATCATTTTGGTTTTAAAAACTATTCCTTGACTTGAAGTTAAGTTGAAATTTGGTTTGAATATGTTATTATTTCTTGAGTTACTGAATTGGTTAGCCCACTTGATTGTCTCTGTTTCTGTTATTTTAAGTCTTCTACTGAATGAATGAATACGTGATTGGATCAAGTGGTTCCCCTGGAGACCAACAATGGTTTTAGAGTGCCGACCACACCTAGAGTACCCTCTTAAGGCGTGACAAACCTTCTATCAGAGCACAGATTTCAAGAGTCCTAAGGTATCTATAAAATTGTACCTAATAGAGTCTTGATTATGATTGTATCTTGCACCACACTTATAATCAGGAGGCCATAGGACATTAGGAAACTGTTTCACTTCTTTATATTCTAAGTTCCTGCAAAAGAGTTTAACTCTAAGAAGTTCCTCCCTAAATCATGCATTTATGCATTTATAGATAATGCCTCTTAAATGTACAACTAGTCAGAGGAATGCCGCCAGCATTAAGATTCCACAGTCTGAGATGCCCCCACTTTCTAGAGTGAGAACTAGGAGTCAACCTGCCCGATCTATAGAGGAAACCTAAATGCCAACTACTCATCCCATTCCAACTTTAGAGGCTGATTTCAGAGGAGTTGTTTCCATGCTCACTCATTTGGTAGCTTCTCGAAGGGGAAGCCAGAGTTCACCAGCTCCTAGATCTAGATCTCAAGATCTAAATACTTCTATGAGGATTAGAGATTTATTAAGGATGAATCTACCGATATTCACAGGGTCTAAGATGGAATAGGATTCCCAGAACTTTATTGAGAGATGTAGAAGATACTGAAAGCAATACATACTACTGAGGTTGAGGGTTTGTGTTGGTTTTCTATTAGCTCAAGGATGTTGCTAATATATGTATAACCAGTGGGAGGAGAATCGTGGTGAGGATGTTGAGCCTGCTATTTGGGGTGAGTTCGAGGGAGCATTCCTTGATCACTTTTTTTCCAGAAAATTAAGGGAAGAAAAAGTTGAAGAGTTCATAAATATGAAACAAGTGGGGCTAACTATAAAGGAGTATAACCTTAAGTTCATCCAGCTGTCTAGATATGCTCCATAGATGGTTCCATATGTGCGGTCTAAGATGAGGAAGTTTGCCTCCGGATTGGGCAGACATGTGAAGAAGGAGTGCATGGCGTCATTGCTGATTTCTGACATGGATATTTCTAGATTGATGGTGTATGCTCAGCAGGTTGAGGATGATAAGAAGAAAGACAGACAATAACACCTGAGAAAAAAGGCCAAATCAGCTGGGCATGAGAATGATCAAAGACAAGGTAAGGACAACAAGTCCTTTTTTCATAAGAGGTCTTATAACTATGCACCATCATCAGTGAGTACACCTCTGCCCAATAATAGGTATGAGATGGCACAGAGCTACTAGAATTTTAGAGCCCAAGATTCTCAATCCTAAGATAGTGTGTCTTAAGGTTCTAAGGGGAAGCCACATGGTAGCTTCTTTATAGCTTTTATATAATATTGGGATGGGTGGCACTCTTCCTGAGGAGGTTGGGTGAGCTTGGAGCAAGTTTTTCCTTTTTAGAGGTTTAAAGTGAAAAGAGTTGACTTTAGTCAACATTCTGAGATTCGGTCATCGTATGGAAATTTCGACAGCTCGATCAACTCTAAAAGGTCCATTTTTTCTAGAAGGAAGGTTGGTTTGGGTTTTGGAGTATTTTATTCGGATTTTGTGTGGTTTTGCCATTTAAAATTTAAATTTTTGACCAAGTTTCACTTAGGTCAACATTTTGGGTAAGCACACTTAGGTGGAAATTTTGTTAGCGTGACTAGATCTGGAATGCTGCATTTTATCTAGAATGACCTTTGGTTCGATTATTAAGGTGCTCGGAATGAGTTTTTGGCTGTTTGGACATTTTTTGTGTTTTTATTGAAAGTATTAACATTGGTCAACATTTTGACAAGAAGACCTCCATTTTTCAGCCACTTTCTCACTAGGCTTTACTTATTTTCATAACAATCCTCATTATATTCACATCACATCCTGTTCAAATTCTACCCCATAGTATAACACTTCTTAACCTTTTTCACGATCCTTACCATGGGTTACTTACCCTTCTTAGTTAGTCTTATCCCTGTGTATCAATTTCGTCGGTGCCTCAATATATCATTCTATCCAGAACTACCACTCTTCTCTACATTATTTTCCTAGGGTCACAAGTCTTTTCCAACTTTGGTTTACCATATCAATACCGACCTCCTAGTTTTTATTGCCATCAATTTAGAAATTAACTTATTTCTCGAGGTCAACCATACTCGTGGTTTGCCCAAATTTCATCATTATTGTGGGCATGACCTTTCAAGACATACAATAGCCCTGTATCTCATTCTTTTTTTATTTCTAGGAAAATTTGGGCAGAGTTTTCTTTGTATTTCTCCCTATCTCAACACCTGCACGCAGGAAATGCCAATAGTGCCTCACAGGGCATGCATGTATATGATCAGATCATATCATATCGCAGCCATACAGGGCGCCCAATATCAACAGTATGAAAATGAACTTACCTCATATGCCCACTCGAACTGCACCTGTTAACTTTCCTGGCTACTTTTCCTTTCAAATTCAACTATACATTCTAATTGTACCTCAATACCTTACACGACATATATCTTTCATGCCTTTACTTATATGTGTGCTTTGTAACTTCCAATATTGTCAGTCACTTTCTTCTATCGATGTTGTCATTCTGCTGAAATCACAAGTTAGTATGAGGAATTTCATTCTCTATGACTCGGCTCTATTGCACGATCGTAGATATAAAAGAAAGGTAACATCCTAAATATCCTTTAGCCTCTTGTCTATAGATGTGGTGCATAACACACCGATAAACAAGACTCTACTAGACACGGTCTGAAGACACTCCAAGGACGAACTGCTTTGATACCACTTCTGTCACGACCCAACCCCGTAGGCCGTGATTGGGTTCTGATTTAGACCCCCGTGTACCTATCTGTCGACTATAGTCAAATTGGACTATGTATAACGTGATACTACTCACAAAAATCTCAATGGGTTAAAACTGTTTCATGTTCATTTAGCCCCCTTCATTCATATCATATCATGAAAGGACATGCAAGCCGATAAGGCTTCCATAACATAATAGCTTTTACAACATATCGCATAAGCATAACCAAAATAAACTCATAAACAACCCACACACATATGTCTACAGACCTCTAAGAATAGGAATGGCAGCATATGGCGGGACAGGGCCCCTACTATACCCCTGAATAACCAAATATATACATCGGAGGTTTGGTACCAAAATTTGGCTCCAAATCAATGCAGCTTCTTCTAAACTTGCTGAGTGGAATCCTAAGCTAGTGGACTCATAAAACCTGTATATGTACCTGCGGGCATGAAATGCATCCCCCCCTCCTCAAAAAAAGAGGGGGCCAGTACGACATATGTACTGAGTATGTAAAGTATAAAACATCATAAAGAGGGCACAACTAACATAAGGATGCAGGAAATAAAGTATAACATTTAATAGGGTACTGTACCTACACCTCACAAAATAAAGTCATGTATACCTTTATCACGTACCGTATCTAGCCTGCTCGGGAACTCGGTATTACAAATACATCATCTATCATCATAGGCATATGCATATTATTAGCACCGTAGAACGTACAACCCGATCCATATATATAGCAAGCACATGCCGAGGAACAACGACCCGATCCACATATCGTGTAATAATGCTGAGGAACGACGGCCCGATCCGTATATCGTATAACAATGCTAAGGAACGTACGACCCAATATTTACATAGCAAGATATGCCGAGGTACATTCGGCCCGATCCATATATCATAATGCATATACGTGCACATAAAACTCTATAACATACCAAACATCCCTTAGATATCACCATAAAGCATGTTCAAGAGCCCCTACGTATAGGACCTTACACATCCCAACACTATTCAACGTATAGTAGGCTCAAGGGTCGTAGTTTAACTACTTCAAGGTCCTTATCATTCAAAAGTGGGTACAAGTTATAAGTTACGTCCAGAATCTATAAATGGAGCTATCTCCAAATCCATGTTCTATAGTATCTATCGTCCATTCTTTCTAGAAGTAGGAAAAGACAAGCTTTATATGTACCATTTCCTATCACATGGAAGACTTTGAAAAGTAATGACTCAACTGGTTACAAGAGTTCTAATCAGTAGGAAGTGAACAAGAGCCTTAACTCACACTCAGAGTTTTAAGAGTGGAATAAATTCAAACTTCATATACATAATACTTACATCTAAGTCATGCCAAAAGAGAGAAAGAATAACTTTACATACACTACTTTTCAACATATAGAAGACTTGAGGAATGAAAGCTTAACTACTTTAAGAGTCTTAACACTCAATAGTGAACACGAATTATGAATCATGAATCATGTTCAGAGCTCATGAATAGAATTACCCCAGGCTTCATACACATATCATTTGTCATTTAAATCTAAGACATGCCCAAAAGAAAGAAAATATCGGCTTTACATACCTCTTAGGGATTAATATTTACCGCGTTCGCCTTGTCGTCCTCTGAACCTATTTTACACGAAAGCAATATGAATATAAACAATCCTAGACTTTTCAGCATCTTAAGTTATACATGAGTATTCATAGAACTCATTTCCTTGCTCGCTTCCTCGACTAGTTCTTTAGTTAGCTAGAAAGTTAATGGAAATCGGGCAGCACCTCATCTATAACATGCCCTATCCGAATTTCCAATTACATCCCTAAGCAACACAGACAACCAGAAACAACAACCTGCAGTATATATACAAGAAATTCACTTCACCATTACATAATACAAACTCCAAGCGAATCGCTCAAAGCTACGATATCAAAATAGGGTTTTTAGTTTCTAGTTCGTAAAGCCTTTAACCGTTCGAAGCAGAGGGTCGTGTGGCTTCAACCAGAAGCTTCCCCACCTATTTTAGAACACTTTTAGGCCCTTCAACACATCACCACTCACCTGCAGCCACACACCACAAGCACAACACCTTTCTTTGACTACAATTTAACTATAGCAACTCCAATTTGGTTTGTTTCGAATGTCAAGCATATTTACGGAATTTACCTATTTCCAGCCACTTACACAACATATAATACACTTCATAACCACACCATAAACTCCAAATTTAAAGGAAAACCCTTACCTTAACCTAAACCCATCAAACTCGCCAAAATTATCAAAACGTGAATTCTGGACAGCCTACTGTCTTGTATTGTCGGTTAGTTTCGAAGGGGTAATTGAGGGAAAAAGGATTTGTGTCCTCAATGAAAGTTATATACATGTGTATTAGGGTAGCATGTAATTTTGAATCACCCCTACAGCAATTTTTTACAAAACGATATGCCCAAAATACCAACAGAAGTCCTTGTAGAATTTCTAAAATGAAATTTGGGCAGCAGCTCCCCCATGCTTCACCACCCTTTTTCGAGAAGAGAAAAGCAAAAATGGGTTTTAGAGGATAAATAAATATTATATACCTATGAAATATCTTTTCAAAACATCTTGAATCACTTGAAACTAAGCCTTACACAAGGAGTTATAATCATTTTACTAACATCAGTATCATTCAAAAACGGGTCAGTTAACAAGAACAAAAACCTCCTCTATTCCCTATAAATTTTATGTTGTTAAAAACTGTCATATCACCATAGGATACCTTAAATAATTAATTCACGGAAAGAAGTTGGGGAACTTACCTTTATTTTTCTCGGGAAACCCATAGTTCTCTCTCTTATTCTCTCAAGTTTTCCAAGTGAAAGATGCTGAAAATGTGATGAATTAGTCATCACTTAACATATATATCCCCTTTTTGAAGGTTACACGTGTCATCCTCTAAGGGTGACACATTTCACAACCTTAGGCAGCCACGTCACCTCATGCCATCAATCACATGCTGATACGTGGCGATGTGGGACCCACCTCAAGTAGGTGCGTCACCTACTTGGTCCAAGTAGGTGCATCACCTACTTAGTCAAAGTAGGTGCATCACCTGCTTGCTTCTAAGTAGGTGCTACGCCTTCTTCAGCCTCTCCCGTGGATTCGTAATATCATCTTACTTTAGGAGCCTATGTAATCCTTGCTACGTAAGCTCAACATGTACTCCAGTGGCTTAGTTATGTAAGTCGTCCAAGTTGGTAGCTAATGTAAGTAAGTTGAGTCCTACGACTTGTTATTTTGGCCTCCAACTCGTTTCAAATCCTTATAGACCTATTTCCAACCTTCACTCTTAAGGGGCGTCATGTCCTCCCTTCCTTAGAGTTATTTAATCATGTTATAGATAATCTAGGTCACGGGATAACTTTCAAGAAGCTTAAGAAGATGTTCTGAAGCATAAAGGTACGGGGTATAACATCCTTCCCCCCTTTAGAACATTCGTCCTCGAATGTTAACTAGCCTCATAAGGTCTTACGTTTGCTTCAAGATTTCTCTATATTGGTTGTCATCCAAAGGCCTCTTATTAACCCATATAGTCAATTTAAGAGGGTAGATTACCTGTAGGCATAGGGAATAGGTGATATTTCTTTTCCATTTCTTCTTTCCAGTTCTCTTACCACACATCATATTGCACCCTTTAAGCGAACATGTGTAGGATCTTAAAGTAGCTCGGAAGATGACTTAGCATCACCATACTAGTCTGTACGCAAACCTATATTGTTTCTTACTTCCTTCATCTGATGTTTAGGCTCCACTATAGCGTTTGTCCTTAGTACTGATTGTACCTTAAAGGTTTTGCTTCAAACCATCTAATACCTTCCCTTAATGTATTCGAATATAGCAGTTACATGGATACTACCAACTTTTTTTATCGAGTAATCACCTGGTTTTACTCTTTGCATACCTCCATTCGTAGGTTGCATCAATTGTTTTGAAAGCTACATCCCCTATCTCAAAGGGTCTTAGCATCTTTCACGGTGGAGTCACATATCCACAATACTTCTTTATATCATAATGCCATGCAAGGCCAACATATACATACATCCATATCATCTTATATCACAACCGCATAGGGCTTTCCAGGAGGTTACCCATCCTAGTACTACTCTCGCCCAAGCACGCTTAACTTCGGAGTTCTGATGGGATCTGGTGCGTTAGTGCTGGTATGATTGCATCCTGCCCCGTGGGGCACATAGCTACTGAAGAAGACGATGACCCAATAGTTGATCCGATAGGCCAAGCTGCACCTCCCAAGTTACCCTTATATCCTCATTACACGGACCACATCCTATCTTCAACCACTTTCTCACTAGGCTTTACTTATTTTGATAACGATCCTCGTTATATTCATATCACATCTTGTTTGTATTGTATCCCATAGTATAACACTTCTTAACCTTTTTCACAATCCTTACCATGGGTTACTTACCCTTCTTAGTTAGTCTTATTCTTGTGTATCAATTCCGTCGGTGCCTCAATATGTTGTTTTATCCAGAACTACCAATATTTTCTACATCATTTTCCTAGGGTCACAAGTCTTTTCCAACTTAAGGTTTACCATACCAATACCGACCTCCTAGTTTTTATTGCCATCAATTCAGCAATTAACTTATTTCTCGAGGTCAACCATACTCATGGTTTATCCAAATTTCATCATTATTGTGGGCATAACCTTTCAAGACATACAATAGCCTTGTATCTTATTCTCATTTTATTTCTAGGAAAATTTAGGCAGAGTTTCCTTTGTATTTCTCCCTATCTCAACACCTACACGCAGGAAATGCCAATAGTGCCTCACAGGGCACGCATGTATATATTCAGATCATATCATATCGCAGTCACACAGGGCGCCCAATATCAACAGTATGAAAATGAACTTACCTCATATGCCCACTCAAACTGCACCTATTAACTTTCCTGGCTACTTTTCCTTTCAAGTTCAACTTTACATTCCAATTGTACCTCAATACCTTACCCGACATATATCTTTCGTGCCTTGCTTACCGGCGTGCTTTGTAACTTCCAATATCGTCAGTCACTTTCTTTTATCGATGTTGTCCTTCTGCTGAAACCATAAGTTAGTATGAGGAATTTCATTCCCTATTACTCGGCTCTATTGCATGATCGTAGATATTAAAGAAAGGTAACATCCTAAATATCTTGTAGCTTCTTATCTATAGATGTGGTGCATAACACACCGATAAATAGGACTACTAGACATGGTCTGTAGACACTCCAAGGACGAACTGCTCTGATACCACTTCTATCACGACCCAACCCCGTAAGCCGCGATTGGGTTCTGACCTAGACCCCCGTGTACCTATCTGTCGACTATAGTCAAATTAGACTATGTATAACGTGATACTACTCACAAAAACCTCAATGGGTTAAAATTATTTCATGTTCATATAGCCCCCATCAGTCGTATCATATCATTAAAGGACATGCAAGCCGACAAGGCTGCCACAACATAATAGCTTTTACAACATATCACATAGGCATAACCAAAATAAACTCATAAATAACCCACACACATATGTCTACAGACTTCTAAGAATAGGAATGGAAACATATGGCGGGACTGGGCCCCCGCCATACCCCTGATTAGCCAAATATATACATCGGAGGTTTGATACCAAAATTTGGCTCCAAATCAATGCAGCTTCTTCTAAACTTACTGAGTGAAATCCTAAGCTGGTGGACTCCCAAAACCTGTATCTGTACCTGCGGGCATAAAATGTATCCCCCTCCCAAAAAGAGGGGGTCAGTACGACATATGTATTGAGTATGTAAAGTATAAAACATCATAAAAAGGGTACAACTAACATAAGGATGCAGGAAATCAAGTATAGCATTTAATAGGGTACTGTACCTGCACCTCACAAAATAAAGTCATGTATACCTTTATCACGTACAGTATTTAGCCCGCTCGAGAACTCGGTATTACAAATACATCATCTAGTATGATAGGCATATGCATATTATTAGCACTGTGGAACGTATAACCCGATCCATATCTATAGCAAGCATATACCGAAGAACGATGGCCTGATCCATATATAATGTAATAATGCCGAGGAATGACGGCTCGATCCATATATCATGTAACAATGCCGAGGAACATACCGCCCGATCCTTATATAGCAAGATATGTCGTGGTACGTTCGGCCTGATCCATATATCATAATGCATATACATGCATGTAAAACTCTATAACATACCAAAAATCCCTTAGATATTACCATAAAGCATGTTCAAGAGCCCCTAGGTATAGGACCTTACACATCCCAACACTATTCAACGTATAGTAGGCTCAAGGGTCGTAGTTTAACTACTTCAAGGCCCTTATCATTCAGAAGTGGGTACAAGTTATAACTTACGTCCAGAATCTATAAATAGAGCTATCTCCAAATCCATGTTCTATAGTATCTATCGTCCATTCTTTATAGTAGTAGGAAAAGACAAGATTTACATGTACCATTTCCTATCACATGGAAGACTTTGAAAAGTAATGACTCAACTTGTTACAGGAGTTCTAATCAGTAGGAAGTGAATAAGAGCCTTAACTCACACTCAAAGTTTTAAGAGTGGAATACATTCAAACTTCAATACTTACATCTAAGTTATGCCAAAAGAGAGGAAGAATAACTTTATATACACTACTTTTCAGCATATAGAAGACTTGAGGAATGAAAGCTTAACTACTTTAAGAGTCTTAACACTCAATAGTGAACACGAATTATGAATCATGAATCATGTTCAAAGCTCATGAATAGAATTACCCCAGGCTTCATACACATATCATTTGTCATTTAAATCTAAGACATGCCCAAAAGAAAGAAAAGATAGGCTTTACATACCTCTTAGGGATTAATATTTACCGCGTTCGCCTTGTCGTCCTCTGAACCTATTTTACACGAAATCAATATGAATATAAACAATCCTAGACTTTTCAGCATCTTAAGTTATACATGAGTATTCATAGAACTCATTTCCTTGCTCGCTTCCTCGACTAGTTCTTTAGTTAGCTAGAAAGTTAATGGAAATCGGGCAGCACCTCATCTATAACATGCCCTATCCGAATTTCCAATTACATCCCTAAGCAACACAGACAACAAGCAACAACAACCTGCAGTATATATACAAGAAATTCACTTCAACATTACATAATACAAACTCCAAGCGAATCGCTCAAAGCTACGATATCAAAATAGGGTTTTTAGTTTCTAGTTCGTAAAACCTTTAACCGTACGAAGCAGAGGGGCGTGTGGCTTCAACCAGAAGCTTCCCCACCTATTTTAGAACAATTTTAGGCCCTGAAACACATCACCACTCACCTTCAGCCACACTTCACAAGCACAATACCTTGCTTCGACTATAATTTAACTATAACAACTCCAATTGGTTTGTTTCGAACGTAAAGCATATTTATGGAATTTACCTATTTCCAGCCACTTACACAACATATAATACACTTCATTACCACACCATAAATTCCAAATTGAAAGGAAAACCCTTACCTTAACCTAAATTCATCAAACTCGCCAAAAATTATCAAAATGTGAATTCTGGACAGCCTACTGTCTTGTATTTTCGGTTAGTTTCGAAGGGGTAATTGAGGGAAACAGGATTTGTGTCCTCAATGAAAGTTATAGAAATGTGTCTTAGGGTATCTTAACATTTCAAATCACCCATACAGAAATTTTGTACAAAACGATATTCCCAAAATACCAACAGCAGGCCTTGTAGAATTTCTAAAATAAAATCTGGGCAACAGCTCCCCCATGCTTCACCACACTTTTTCGAGCATAGAAAAGCAAAAATGGGTTTTAGAGGCTAAATGAAAGTTATAGCCCTATGAAATAGCTTTCCAAAAAATCTTTAATCACTTGAAACAAGGCCTTACACAAGGAGTTATACTCGTTTTACTAACAACAGTATCATTCAAAAATAGGTCTGTTAACAAGAACAAAAACCTCCTCTATTCCCTATAAATTTTATGTTGTTAAAAACTGTCATATCACCATAGGATACCTTAAATAATTAATTCAGGGAAAGAAATTGGGGAACTTACCTTTATTTTTCTTGGCAAACCCGTAGGTCTCTCTCTTGTTCTCTCAAGTTTTCCTTCAATTTTTCCAAGTGAAAGATGCTGAAAATGTGATGAATTAGTCATCACTTAACATATATCTCCCCTTTTGGAAGGTGACATGTGTCATCCTCTAAGGGTGACATGTGTCACAACCTTAGGTAGCCACGTCACCTCATGCCACCAATCACATGCTGCCATATGGCAATGTGGGACCCACCTCAAGTAGGTGTGTCACCTACTTGGTCTAAGTAGGTGCATCACCTACTTGGTCCATGTTGGTGCATCACCTGCTTGCTTCCGAGTAGGTGCTACGCCTCCTTCCGCCTCTCCCGTGGGTTCATATCTCGTGTTACTTTAGGAGCCTATGTAATCCTTGCTACGTAAGCTCAACATGTACTCCGGTGGCTTAGTTATGTAAGTCATCCAAGTTGGTAGCTTACGTAAGTAAGTCGAGTCCTACGACTTGTTATTTTGGCCTCCAACTCATTTCAAATCCTTATAGACCTATTTCCAACCTTCACTCTTAAGGGGCGTCACGTTCTCTCTTCCTTAGAGTTATTTAATCATGTTATAGATAATCTGGGTCACGGGACAACTCTCAAGAAGCTTAAGAATATGTTCCAAAGCATAAAGGTACAGGGTATAATAGTGAGCAAACCTCCGCGTTCGTAGAGAGTAATGGGTTTGTTCCTTGTGTTCGTGTGAGGATCTCTGGGTTGTCAGATTTCACTGAGGAAAACCTCTAGCTTCGCAGGCTAGCCTCCACATTCGCAGACCTAGCCTAGCATTAGTGTTCTTTAAGATTCATTTTCAGTATTTATTTCTCCATTTCAAACATAATCAAAACTAGCTTTTGAGAGTAATTCTTGATCATTTTCAGTAATTCTTGTTGCCTTGCGTCATGAAATCTTATGGGAACGTTTCGAAACTTATCTTTATCCCAAAAATCCTGTAAGTGTTGCATATTTCATTTGAATTTCTTCATTTTTAGCTTGTTAGGACTTGATTTTATTGGGGATGATTTGTGCCCTTCAGGTGCTCAGATTGTGCCCATTTTTGGGGCTCAAGTTCCTTGAGCTATTTGGAACCTTATGACAGAATTGGTTTTTCAATTTCGTGCGCTTGTCCTAATGTCGAATTTTGATCCATTATTAATTGTAGTAATATGGGTATCGTTGTATTTTTTTGACGGGTTCTTCAAAATTTGGTAGAGTGGCATAATTTGGAGGTGGCCCAAAAAGAAAAAACCTTGGTTTAACAGTTCGTGTTGATTTTGGCCTTGAGGTAGGGTATGGTTTCTTTCCCTTAGACTTGACTCAGTCAGAACTTGTATAATATGAGTATTATCGTATGATTAGGTTGGTTTTTAGGTGTTGGTAGTCATTTTTGAACTAACTAGGAGCTGATGGCCATTGTTGGTGATTAGTTTGGATCTTAGCCATTAAAGCCTTATTGTTCCATATCTACTATGTTACATTTCATGCACTGTTTCAGTATTTTGTAAGTTAAGGAAATTATTGTGATTACCTGTGTTGTTGGGTTTATTTGGATTTTGTATGATTTTTTCGTACGCCATTTCAGCTGTAGTTGTAGTTTATGTTTCACTAATGTTAGTATTAGCATCATCGTGCTGTTTATATATATATATATATTTGGCATTTTTGAGTCAGTTTTGTATTGTATATATATATCTATATGTATATTGTCATCTTTTGTACTTAGTATCTTATTTATAGGTGACACCGGGTTCGGGATTGGTCTAGCGTTATTTCATTATTTTTGCTCACTTTTAGGCCTTTTTGTATATTTTGTATTGTATTTACACATCTATACGATAGCCCGATCTCTTTTGTTGTATTATTCCTTCTTCCGCCTTCTTATGTTATTACTTATTTATTTACATTGATGTTTGACTTTTGCTTTTGAGTTCTATTTGGGTTGCCTACTCGGGGGTTATAATAGGTGCCATCATGGCCTAGATTTGGCTCGTGACATTAAGATAGGAAGGGAAATAATAAGAATTCGCGTCCTCAATTATGGTCCCAACTATCTCACCCTGGCAGCTCCCATCCTGTTGTGGCGGTGTTGCCGATGCAAGGTTATGTCTGCTCTAGAGAGATGGTCCAAGTTCGGACAATCCAGTCCTCACAAAATTTTGTCCTACTAAATAATAACAGTTTGGGTCGTTATAATAGATACCAATTTTCTCCTAGTTTATTTCTGAATGATATACGGCGGAGTAGGCACGAGTCAATTGGAGTATTTTTGAAACTAACTGGTTAACTCATTATGGAAATATGAAGGATCACAAATCTAGTGACTTAAGCATGAAAAGAATCTTTCCAAAGGATCGAACTAGGGAAATGAGACAAAACAAGAAGGAAATGAAACATACCATCTGCTAGGTTTGACCCCAAAAGAGTGGCTGGGATTTGGCTAGGCAGGGCCGCTGTGATGGGATCCTACCACTATGGCTAGACAACAGGGTCAGTATATAGGAGGGGGGAATGATTTCCCCCATTTCCTACTATACTCACCCTCAGACTCCCAAAACTCTCTCGATTGCTATGCTACAAATATCAAATCTAAGGTAATGGTCTCGTTCCTTACTCTAATTTCTTTGTTACGTACTTAACATTAATTACATGACAAGAATAAGTTGTGTAGAATGGTCTTGGAGTGGTTTTGAAATGTTTTCAAATTGTTAACTTGATTTGATGAGATAAACATAGCATGGGTACTTTCCTTATGTTCACAATGTCTCAATAACGTTTTGAGCATAAGGGTTATGGAAAAAAATGTCTGAAACATTTTTGAAATGGATTGGGGAATTTGAATAGTGTTGTTGGTTGAAAATATAGATTTGGGCACCATTTAAGAGTTAAGATTCTAGAATCTTTGCATAATTGGGTACAGGGGTACTTTACAAACACTGATTTGATGAAAAATATTAGAAAATAAAGTTTTTATGTGAGGGGGTGCCATGAATGCACCCCCTAGAGTTCAACCCAGATGAAGGCCACCATGGTGGCCTTGCTTCCTCTATGGCGGGATCGCCCTTGTGAGATCTTGGCCCCCCTAACTGGAGGCTGTGAGACAGTGGCCTCCTTGCCACTTCAGTTGGAAATTTTCTTTCTTGTTTTTCCTGAGATTATCTAAATTCATGGAGTCCACCCATTCACTTATGATGAAATTTCAAATTTGATCTACGATGGCCGCATTCCTTGAAGAAAACTTACCCTTCGTCTGATTTCCCAATACTAACAATCGAGAGAGGCACCAGGACTACCAGAACACTAAATTTATGTATGAGAGAGGCTTCCATATGCTGGGCATAGCAGATAAGGCACTCGCTTTTCATGCCAGACCAGAGAAGGCTGGGTGAGGGAGTTCTATGCTCTACTTCCTATCATTCACTATGATGACCCACACCCTTGTATGCTCATCAGAGTGGTGGATGTCCCTATGAGCACTCAGTCAATCAATGCAATGCTCGAGGTGCCAGAGGTGTCCAATACTGGATAAGGGACTAGACTTAAAGAGATGGACCATATTTGGCTATGGGATACACTATTCAAGGATGAGCATCAGAACTGAGTCTACTAGGCTACTACAGAGGGCATCACCAATACCTACTAATTAACAGATGCCAAGAAGTAGTTATACTTGGTCGCTAGAAGAATCTGCCCTTTGGGCAATCGCACTGATGAACCTTCCCTTGGGCTGTAGTGGTGGCTTGTGCAGTGTAGGGGATCAGGCTGAACGTGGGGGCATAGATAGTGTCCGCGTGGTATATTCTACAGAGGTGAAAAGAAGGCATTCATCCTACCTAGGCTAGTGATATAGATGTGCAAGCAGGTAGGGGTGCCATTATTGGACACTGATGAGGTACTCTCTGTGGATCCCCCTTTTCATCCTCTCTTAATCAAGCAGACCTCTTCTAGAAGATAGAAGAAGAAAAGGGTGAGTGGTACCTGGAGCAGTAGGGCAGTGCTAGAGGCAGACAGTGAGGGAGAGCATGATGATGACGATGATTCCCCTCCTACCTAGTCCTAGCCCCCACTTTTAGGCGACCGCATGGAGGAAGACTTGGCTGCCCTCCGAAGGAGATTAGGAGGTACCGATGCTAGCACCTTATTTCAAGTTCCCCCATCTACTTCCCTCGATATTGAGATGACAACACTCCCCATCCTGTGGATATTGATTTGGGTTTGCCCTGTTTGGACATGTAACAAACAATATTTCTATCTACTTTTTGCTTTTCTTATTTTTATAAGCACTTGGATGCTGGATTTTCTAATTTCGTAGTTCTAATCCATTGATAGATGTTTATAACTCACTATTCTGCTGTTGAGCACTGATTTGATTACAAGAATTAGCCCATATATGATTCAGAGACAAATAGGGGAACAAAGGGAAAAATAGGGGAGACAAGGCTGAGATTCATTTTCCCCCTATCCCGCCAAGGCGGGAGAATTCCTACCCTGGCAGTACTGTTGTAGCGGGACCATACTTCCCCAATAGCTCTGATAGGATTAGTCTCCATGAACAATTTCCTGAGAGTTTTTCCCTGTCCCTATAGTTATTTATTAATTACCAGGGTTATAAATAAGGTTTAAGCTGAATCCCTTAGCTACGATAGGTGTAGTTCACCCTAAGGTCGAACCCAATAGTATACATAGCAGAAATATTTGGGCACTTATGGGAGGAAGGGAAATGATATGAATTTGTGTCCTCAATTCTAGTCCTGACTATCCTGCCGTGGTGGCTCCCATCTCGCTTGGGGGTATCGCCGTAGTGAGATTATGCTTGCTCTGGTAGGATGGTGCGGGTCCAGACAACCTAGTTCTCATGAAATTTTGTCCTAATAAATATAGACGGTTCAGGTCATTACATATAAGCAGTGGACTCACATATAATCATAATGATTTATTCAAATATGGACTTTATTATAGTAAATAAATAAAATAAATTGTCTTTACAAAGATTAAATAAAATGCTATAACTCAATTACATGGTTAATATTATATCCCAATAGCCCGTACACTTGAACAACTCTGTTTCAAGGCCTATGGGGGCAGCGGCAAGAGGGATATGCAAGAGGATAAATACAACGGGTCCTGTCTTAGGCCCAAGGATTCATATGATAGGGGCGCCAAAGGTTCCAGCTGGGTCAGTCTAGCCGCCCATTTCAGGCCTTTTTACATGTTTTAGAGGTTAACAGCACCGTTAGGGTGATTCTAGTGCCATTTTGAGTCAGGGTTGAGGTGGTTTACAACCGGTTCCTTCAGGGTGTGATGGTCGTCCTCTAGTTGAGAAAAGACCTCTACAGGGTTGTTATGAGTTTGGGGAGCTTGATCATTGGTTTAGAGAGTTCCCCTTTCATAGGGTGGCCACACGAGCTCCATAAGTAACTCGACTAGCTCCAGCAGCAGCACTTCAAGTTACAGGCTGAGGCCAGGATCAGGACTGTTGGAGTAGTTAACAAGGAGCACGGGGAGGTCCCCGGGGAGGCAGGTCACTCAAAACCATAATTAAGATAACCAATTTCAGAAAACTACTCTCCAAATTTGAGAAGAACAAGACACTTTCTAAAAAAATATGATATCCATCAATATCTTTAATTTCATTTTATATTTTTATATTCAGATATTAAAATTATAGAACATGAATCTAAATGATTTTTATTTTACTTGATAATTAATAATCTTCAAAAATATTTTGCATTTAAAATAATGTTTTCTTTTATTTCACTAAAAAGAAAAAAGAATAATTTTTAAAAGCATATTTCTTTTTCCCCTTCGAACACAGTAGCCACACTTTAACTTTGAAATAGTTTTGATATTTCATGTTTAATTATGATAACTTCTGATCTATCTATTTTCTATTTTGTATTTTTCTTTCATATTCTTCTATATTATGGTTTTTGCCAACTTTTAAAATTCTTCAGTTTTTTTTTGTTTCTCAACATATATAATATTTTGAAAACAAAGTTTACTAGTATAGAAAATTATTTATATGATTCTCACCTTAAATAACATTCAATTTAATATTTTAATATAAAAATGTAAGATAAAATTAATGATATTAATCAATATAAAAAATTGTAGAGAATATCTTGTTCTTACCAAATTTTGAGAGTAGTTTTTCTGTAATGACTTTCCTGGTCATTTTCAATAAACTGCTTTCATTTTATCATTTAGAGCATTCTCCAGGTCATTTATGACCTCCTGGCGTCGGTAGCTCGGTTGCCTAGTCGTTCCTTTAGATTTTGTGCAGGTCTTCATGTTGGAAGGCCTTTATAACTTAAAATCTCATTTTCGAGTTAAAGTGTGGGAAAATAGTCTCGAAATGGATTTTTGACAGTTCCATCATCTCCAAAATGGACATATTAAGCTAGAAGCGTGGTTGAATTGAGATCCTGGGGTTTTCGGTGCGAGTTTAAACCATTCTTAGCATTTTAGCTTTGAAAACTGGCCAACGGTTGACTTTAGTCAACATTCTTGGAAATCGCGCTTGGATGAAAATTCTGATAGCGTAGTTAGCTCCGAAATGTTGAGTTTGGTCTAGAATGATCTTTCGTTAGACTTCCGAGGCTTACGGACTCATTCAGAGCCCCTCAATGGAATTTGGGTAAAAATGGAATTGGGAGTGGACCCACATTTAGTATTAATTAACTCTTATCGAAATTTTGAATTTGTCAGTAAATCTAAAATATTGAATTTGGAAGGGTAGCATAGTCTATTTGCGTGTACAGGGTTCCAAACGAATACCGAACACTCCATCGGAGTTTTTGAACTTGGAGAATTTCAGCTAAAAAGTTGATATCTGGTGCTCATCAGCCATTGCATGTATTTTTAAAGGGCGATTTCTCCCTAATTCTAGACTCAAAATTGGTGATTCAAAGGCCTAAGTTCAAGAAACTTTTGTGGAAAATCTATTGATAAGCTCGGAATCTTGATTAGAAGTTTTGTGTGAGGTAAATTCAAAACTTTAGCTGTTGTCACTTGTCATTTTCAGAATGGAATTGTAGTGAACTTTGGGAAATTATTTCTTGATCATTTTAGGTCCGTTTTCTGAGATTCAAAAGTATAAATTATGTGGTTTTCATGAGGATCATTTTGGTTATTGGGTCTTTATTTTGGTAATTTTTTTCGTCTTAAGCTGCTGTCCTATGCCATTTTTGGATAAGATTTTTGGTGAATTTTGGGATTTGATATCTTAAGCATTTTGGGTCCATTTTCAACGATTCCTGAGGCTAAATTGTGGAGTTTTCCATTAGGAACATCGTCGTGTTCTTGGTTTTAGCTGTAGAGACTTCATTTCTGGTATTTTCTTGTAAATCGCTGCTACCATAGTAAGTTTTTTAAGATAAATTTGGGTTTTTCTTGTGCGTTGCTTTTGAGGTGCTTCTAAGCCTCGAATTTTGTCCTTTTTTGGTATATAAGTTTAGGGTGCTGTTTTGGACCCATTTTTGGGGCCAATTCTAGAATTTTGAACTCGGGTTCCACATTTCCCATTTTAGACCCCAAAATTTGTTCGTCTCCAAAAATTATGATTTTAGTGTCTAAATTACCATAATGATGTTGTGATTCTTTTTTGACAGCACGACATCGTTTAGAGGCCGTATGAAAAGGAGCTATGGCAAAGTGATTTGCAGCACGTGCAATCGGCCTACATATAGGCTATGACTTTTCTTTCTTTAGATTGAGATAGATTATGTGAAAAAATGTTGAAATTGTTGGAATATTAGGGTTGGGTAGCTTATTTACATAGATTAGGGTAGAAATTATGTCTTAAGTCCTATTTCGAGTATATCGGTATTGAAATCATGTGACCCTTGTTGTTATTTGGTGATTCTATTACCGGTTTCTTTCTCATACTATTGGTACTTCTATGTATGTTGGCTTTAGTATAGGCTAGTGGAAACTTGCTTTAGATTCTCCAACATCGCTTTGATGGGTTTAGATCGCTATATAATGGCGTAGCAGACTAGAGTCTGTTAGTTGAGCCTTAGCTGAGTAGTAACTGTGCTCTCATTAACAATCTTATCCATAATTTCCTAAGTTTGGGAATTTTGATATTCATCGGTGTTCCTAGACCTTGTGTTCATCTTGTTTCGATTCCAGTTGAAGCCTAAGTGTATATGATGAGTTGGTGATTTATGGAAGGAGATCTATGGATGTTATACTTTATATATTTGTGGCTAGACTTGCCAAGGAAAGAGAGATTTAGGTGTTTTACTAGGCATCTACTAGAAAAGTGAGTTGAATCGGCATCTAGACTAGATACTTGCGTGGAGCATGAGGGTACAGGCCCTGCCTCTATGGACTCATTACTTATATAGAGCATTGGGGTACAAGCTCCTCTACTGATTCATTATTTATAAAAGGGCTTCGGGGTATAAGCCCTACCCCTATTAAGTTGGCCATCTATGGTGAGTATCGGGGTTAAAGGCCCTACCTATACCACACTATCAAATTAGATGTGTATCTAGGGTTACAACCACGGCCTCATCCCCTAGGGCATTCACTCTTGGAGAACGCTAGCTCCTACCCTCTTTAGCATTGTCATTGTATGTTCTCAGTGGGCTTATGGGGGTTCGCTCAGGTTTTGCTTTAAATTGCGTACGTATGTCCCGATGGGGCTTACAGGAGCTCAATTGGGTGTACTTAGTGTAGATCTCATAGCTTATTTTGGCTTATATTTATTACCGATACTTTTCCTTAACTTAGATATTATATTATGACGTTTGTTGAGTTTATTTCTCTTTTTCATATTGCTTTCACCTTCCTTGCTTAGTCGGTCTATGATGCCTATTGGGTACCTTATATCTGGTACTCATACTACAATCTACATCTACTTTTGTGATACAAGTCTGAGTATCAGCTACCGCTGTTGATAGATCGAGCTTGTTGTAGCCAGATCTGGAGACTAGAGTGAGCACATGCCGTTTTGAGATTATTTTTTTCTCCTTCAGCTTGGATGACCCATCTTTTTGTAATTTTGAGACTAGCCGGTGTTGTATATAATTGTTTGATCCAGTTTTGAGACTTATACTCATTTTACTTTGGTAGCAGCTCTGTACTAGTGACTTTCAGGTTCTGGGAGGGATTCAGTATTTTGTATTTTGTATATATTTCATGTAGTTTCTCCTTATTTCAACATTTATTCTATTTCTCTTAGTTTTTTTTAGTATTTACCCCTTATACCCATTACTTGCAGTTCCTGGTTACGTCTTTGGCTCACCTACGGGGGGTTATGATAGGTGCCATCACGGCTTGGGAGATCAAGTCGTGACATATTATCATATTGACCCATAAAAGAATAACACATCTTAATAAATGAAAATAAAAAATAATATACACAACTAATAATAATTGTATCAAAATTAAGAGAATAAGTATATTTAATGAACTAGCAAATTTTTTGTTGTTTAGTCGTTATCAAAGACTTGTCTCTACCTGATCTATTAAATACATACAAAATGCACTAGTACAAAAATTTAAAATTATGCTGCTCTTTAGTCTTTTGTTATAGTCATACCGACGATTTGTCAAACTTATATCTTAGATTGTATACATAAATTTTATACTTATAAAAATTAATAATTAATAATTTAATCTTCCTTGTATAAACTAAATTTTATACACTAAATCATCAACTATATAAGTACATGACATACAAATAAATACATGATCTATTTAAATTTTTATTCAAATGAAATAATTAATTATTTATAATAAATTGTATCGCCATTGTCAAGATAACTTTGGCTATTGCTTCAATCATATATAAGCGACACTAGCTAGTACATAACAAACTCACTAGAGATCGAATCACAATGAGACAAATCATTTGTGAATAAATCAATTCTCTTTATGATTATTGTGTTTACCTCAACGTTTGGTAAAAATATTTTATTAGAGATTATTTCACTTAATTCATGTTTCTTATATGTGAAAAGACATGCATTTTGTACATTTTACACAAACAACATGTTGGGATAATCAACATCAAAAGCATTTAAAATTTATATTTTGTTGAAGATGAGGTGTCTAGTTCATAACCCAAGTTAAAAGGCTAGCATATATAAGATCACGCAAGTACAAATATTGATCGATTTATGAATTAAAATTTTACTAAATGAGCATAAATAAAATTGACAATATAACTTCAAACAACAACATTTTTATTGATTTTAATTGTTCCTAATGCACATTAAAGCCATCTATTCCTCTTTTTTTGTGTTGCTTAGCTTGAGCTTCGATACACTTGTGAAGAAAACATCCCATTCCTGTTTTTCAATTCCAGAAATCATGTTTCCATTGATTAAAGGTTCCCAAGTATCTGCAGAACTATCTGTCTGTGTCCAGCACACGCTCTCTAGTGGATTTGCAGAATCAAAGTAAAAAGGAGTATTAACTTTCTTTGTTTTCGAGTTGCTCTTCTTCTTTTTACTTTTGAAGGCCTCAGATGTTGTACAATCAGTACTACTACTCTCAGTGCATACCTTCTTGCGCTTTCCACCCATTTCCAGAAAATAATGAACCTCATTGTTTGATAGGAATTTATCTCCAGTGATCGGTTCATAGTAGAATTTATCAATAAATCCGGCAGTGACGCTAGAGGTGCGAAGTACTGCTTGGAATGCCCAGTTCTCCGGCAACCAACTCGGCCTCTGTCATGATCCAATTTCTCAGATCATGATAACACCTACAATCAACCCACCAATAGGTAAGCCTAAACCTGATAGTCCAGAATCATAGACCACGAACCATCACAAGAGGAAGAAAAGAATTGAATAATAATAATAATAATAATAAGAAGAAGAAGAAGAAGAAGAAGAAGAAAAATAAAACACTTAGGGCATAATAATAATAATAATAATAATAATAATAATAATAATAATAATAATAAGAATAAGAATAAGAATAAGAATAAGAATAAGAATCAGAATCAGAATCAGAAGGAGAAGGAGAAGGAGAAGGAGGAGGAGGAGGAGGAGGAGGAGGAGGAGGAGGAGGAGGAGGAGGAGGAGGAGAAGGAGAAGGAGAAGGAGAGGAGAGGAGGAGGAGGAGGAGGAGGAGGAAGAAGAGGAAGAGGAAGAGGAGGAAGAGGAAGAAGAAGAGAAGGAGGAGGAGGAGGAAGAGGAGGGAGAGGAAGAAGAAGAAGAATTACAATACAACAAGATAACCCTAGAGACCTGATATCAATCAGTAGTCGAGCCATTAGATCAAATAAGAAAGTAAGTTTATACATATATAATAATAGTAATAGCAATACACACTATCTCCGAATACAAATAAAGACTCGTCCAAGATAAAATAGAAAGAGATAGGCAACTTCGAACGACAAGAGCTCACCCAAGACTCCAAAATGCAAGAGCTACTCCGCACGATGTCCAAGTCAGTAGTGAAAACTCATACTATGATTTGTAGGGTGCAGAAGTGTAGTATGAGTACCAACAAGTGGAACTCAGTAGGCATCGATTGACTGAGCTCCGAAGATAAAGCAAGTATAAAAAATATGTAAGCAAGGAGTCTTTATCACAAGTAAATAATAAGGATAATAAGGAAGCCTACAATAAGAAGCATCATATATAGGAAAGAGAGAGTAGGTAAGAAACAAGCAAGGAAACCAATGACGTACCTAATGGCGCCAGCCCAATACCTAAACACGATGACACACTACGGAGGAGGACAACTAAGTGACAGCCTACTAACATAACTAATCACAGATATCACATAAAGGCCCCAAAGGACTGTATCAACTGAATCCCTGCACAAAAAGTTAGATAAATAAGAACAAGGGCAATAACTACCTCTAAATAAGAGACCACCCTTTATAACGCCACAAGTTTGTAAATAGTAAGTCAATACTTTCCATGCCCCTGTGTGCCGAGGAAGTTCACTCACAAACAGGTAAACTCATAAGGCATCCATTACTACCGACAGGTACAAACATCTATGCTAGTGATAGACAATGTATATATGCATGAACGTAATGCAGTAAAACCAATAGTACCATCTATTCCAAGCACCTTAGACCAAGATATATACATTTACTTCCATTCTCGACCAGGAAGTAGGAACCATGCACCTCTATGGGATTACCATGGGGGACTCGGGAAAGCCCCTGTATACCACCTGTTCCCGATCTAAGTCTTGTATCAATCTATAACATGAGCGCATCATTGATGCCTTGATTCAATATCATAAAATGAGGGCATCCTCAATGCCTTAAATCAGTATAATAATATGAGCACATCCTAGATACCTCGAATTAGTATAATAAAATGAGCGCATCCTTGATGCCTCGAATCATGTATAATAAAATGAACGCATCCTCGATGCCTCTAGTTTACTGAAAATAGTAGTAATAAACGTAGTACTACCCTCATTCAAAAATCAATATAAAATAGTTTGGATTACAACCTAGTAATCCCAAATCAATGCTAGAACCAATGCATGCACCGGGGTCGACTATATCTTTGAGAAAACAATGATGCAATGAAATACATGCCATAACTAGCACCCAAAGAACATGCACAGTCAAATACAATAATGACTCCACAAGCACCTTACCCTCTAGAGCATACAAACAAGGTTCATAAATACTCCTCTAACTCAACCACAAGGCCCAAAAGGGAACTCAACCCTAACTGGGTAACAAGAAGGAGGAAAATAAGGAAACAAACGCTCAACTAGTCAATCAATACCTCTAGATCCATTTGGGAAATATCACCTCGAGATTCATAACCATCAATAGCCCGCCAAATGGCAACAGGAAAACATAGGAGATTCTAACTCTAAATCTAGAATTGGAATCCAATAGTAATTCATAAGCTTAACCGGGTGGAAATCACTAAAGAACATGCAAGCAAGGAGTATATATCAGAAGTAACTAATAAGGATAATAAGGAATCCTGCAATAAGAAGCATCAGATATAATAAAGAGAGAGTAGGTAAGAAACAAGCAAGGAAACAAATGATGTACCTGGTGGCACCATCCCAAGAACTAAACACGATGACACACTACGGAGGAGGACAACTAAGTGACAGCCTACTAACTAAACTAATCACAGATATCACATAAAGTCTCCAAAGGACCACATCAACTAAATCCCTGCACAAAAAGTTAGATAAATAAGAACAAGAGTAGTAACTACCTTCAAACAAGAGACCACCCTTTAAACCGCCACAAGTACACAAATAGTAAGTCAATACTTCCCAAACCCCTGTGTGCCTAGGAAGTTTAGTCACAAATAGATAAACCAATACGACATTCCATACTACCGATAGGTACAAACATCTTTGCTAGTAATAGAAAATACATATATGCTTGAAAGTAATTAAGTAAAACCAGTAGTACCATATGTGCCAAGCACCTTATACCAAGAGATATATACCTACTTCTACTCCCGACCAGGAAGTAGGACTTATGCACCTCTATGGGATCATTATTGGGGCTCCGGAATACCCTAATATACCACTTACTCCCAATCCAGGTCTTATATAAATCTATAACATGAGCGCATCCTCGATGCCTCGATTCAATATCATAAAATGAGCACATCCTCGATGCATCGAATCCGTATAATAAAATTAGCGCATCCTCGATGCCTTGAATTAGTATAATAAAATGACCACATCCTTAATGCCTCGAATTATTTATAATAAAATGAGTGCATCCTCGATGACTACATTCTACTAAAAATAGTAGTAATAAAGTTAGTATGACCCCCATTAAAAAATAAGTGTAAAATAGTTTGGGTTACAACCCATCTTTCTCAAATTAATGCTAGAACCAATGCATGCACCAAGGTCGATTACATCCATGAGAAAACAATGATCCAATGCAATGTATTACATCACCAACACCCAAACAACACCCACAATCACATACAATAATGACTCCACAAGCACCTTACCCTCTAGAGCATACAAACAAGGCACACAAATATCACCAACCTGTAATAAAGGCCTAAAGCTCGAATCTATTCCTCTAACTCAACCACAAGGACCAAAAGGGAAATCAACCCTAACCAGGTAACAAGAAGGAGGAAAATGAGGAAACAGGCGCTCAACTAGTCAATCAATACCTCCATATCCATATGGGAAATATCACCTCGAGATTCATAACCACCTATAGCCCCACCAAACGTAAACCGGAAATCAGAGGAGATTCTAACTCTAAGTCCAAGAATGGAATGCAATAGTAATTCACAAGCCTAACCGAGTGGAAATCACTACACCAAGGCTCCAACGTAAGTACTTCAATAATGAAGAACACTAAGTTTCATAAACTCCCTCAAACAATGGCAACAATAATTAAGGTTCAAACAACAACTCAAGTCTAAGGCATAAATCACCTAAAATAGGTTAACCAACGCCAAACTAAGGCATAGTCCACAATCTTACCAACTAGACGGGAAATCTCATAAAGGTAAACTAGCCTAAGGATCATACCGGGACAATGAGACCATAATTTAGGAGTCAAGCCTAACCCATCACATACAATCCAAACCACAAGCAATTTATACTAAACAATACCTTATGAAACTCAATCAAAAGAATGGAGACCATATCCTACCTCAAAGCCGAATATGCGCGCTCCAAGTCCACTTCCCGATAGCTTTTTGCTCCATAAATGACTTTGAATTCCTCCACCCTATAAAATATTGATCACCTAATCAATACTGACGTTTTGACCCAAAATTTATATTTTTTAGAGATGGACCCAAAATTGGGTCCAAAATAGGATTATGGGACCCACGCATGAAATCAAAAAACCAACTCCGTCACAAGTTCCCAAATATCTCAACCAACTTTTCCCCCCAAAATGGGCACATTTCGAGCATTGGAAGAGCTCAAAACAACCCCACCAATTTCAAGCCCTACAATAGTAAAAAATGAAAGGAAACAATGAATTTACGCGGAACTTACATGATTTTTACGATGAGAAAGGGTCCCAGAACGTTCCTACAAGAATTTTCAACTCACCGAAACAAGAATCACAAATTTTTGTTGAGAATTGCTCTCAAAAGCCCTAAGAATGCCAAATCTCAAAATAAGACTTGGTTGCTGACCCTGTCTATTTTAAGACCAATGCTAGGCCTCATTTGTTCTTCGCAAACGCGGAGGCAAGAATGCTAACCTTCCGCATACATGGAGAGTCCTCCCGTGAGAGCGGAGGTCTAGGGGATGTCACTCTGCGAATGCGGCGAAGTACTCGCAAACACGAAGGCTTGGCTGCCATGCTTCCGCGAATGCGGCGAAGAGGCCCACGAATGCGGAGCACCTGAGTAGGCTGTACCAGCAGCCCTGCATCAGCTAAGGCCAAGGAAATTTGGGATTCCCCGATGGGGATTTGAAATTCATTCGGAACCCCATGCGCTCAAATGGACTATGCTACCCAACTAAAATCGAAGTTTCGGACTCAATGGCGTAGTCAAAATTTCCATCTGAGGTCGTCTTGAAAAAATGTGGGTCTCACACCCAAGCATAATTTTTACCATTTTCACAAAAGGGCTCGAAATAAGACCGGAAGCCTCGGGACATGAATGAAATATCGTTTTAGACCAAACTCAATATTTTGAAGCTAACCATACTGAAGGATTTGCAATCCGAGCATATTTTCCAAGAATGTTGACCAAAGTTAACCTCGGGCCAAATTTCAAAGGCTATAATGCCAAATGACCTCAAACTCAAACTGATTGCCTTGATACTTGTGCCAACCATGCTAATAGCCTAATTTGGTCATTCCAAAGCTGATGGAACCGTTAGAATTTCGTTCTGAGGTGGTTTTCTTGGAGGTTTTGACCGAAGTCAACCATTCAAACTCCAAGAGTTCCAAAATAGGGATACGAGCATGAAACTCATACAAACGATCAGGCGACCGAACTGTCAGTGCCAACAAGTCATAAATGGCTTGGGGTCTTTACATAAAAGTTCTAAACGCTGAAACTATAAAAAACAAATGAAAATGACCTTGATGGTCATTACAAACTCTCTTCCATCAAATGAAGTTACTAGTGGGGAAAGTGTTGAAAATATCTATTTGAGTATTTTTGGTTTACCTGATTTACTTGAAAGGTCCTATTTATAATCAAGTGTCATTTGAATTAAAACAAATCTGGTCAACACAATTTATTTTCATTCCATATACAGTCTACCTAATTTATCATTATTGTTTAGAAAATATAATGATCTGGTCACTTTGGATTGAATTTCTTACTAAATTCATATTATTTTATACATTTCTTATCTTTTCTCCTAAAATCATAGATTATTTTTAAAAAATAATCTAAATTAATGAAATCTGCTAAATGCAATTTAGTTTCTTTCCATTATTAAGTAAATATATATTCTACTTAATTTAGTGTTATTGCTTAGAAAATACAATTAATCTGGTCACTTTGAAGTGGATTTCAACCTGAATTCATTTTATTTTATAATTTTTTTCTTCTTCTTGAATCATAATTTTTTTAAAAAATAAATAAAAAATGAAAAACAACCTAAACAGGCTTTTTAGAGTTCACATATGTGATTATTAAAATATAAATTATTTTCACTCTATTATTAAGTAAATCAGGCAATAGATATCCAACTTATTTTATTCCTTATTATTTAGGAAATATAATTATTATTGTCACTTTGATTAGCTTTCTTACTAAATTCATTTTATTATATTTTAATTTTCACTTGTCCAAGAATAGTGTAAAAGCAAAATAATCTTAAAAAAAATTGAGAGATAAAATAATCAAACACTAAATTACTAGAAATAATTTATGTTCTTTTCATTATTAAGTAAATTGGGGTATAAATAATTATATAACCCCGAAAGTTAAAAGTCAAGGAAAAGAGAAATTCCAAAACATTTCTAGTTTTTTGACACTTTAAGAGGTCCTTCATGGATCGTATTAGGCTCTACGGTCGGTGGAAGGCCTCCGTAGAATGGAATTGGAAAAGTGAGAAAATGGGCATGGTCCCACAGAGGGTTTCATGAGCCGTGAAAAATTTCACAGATCGTGTGATGGTCTGTGAATTCGAATCCTAATGGAACCCAGAGAAGTTGGCCCTTACGGGTCATTGGACGATCTGTAGAGGATGACAAAGATAATAGAAATAGGGGTGTGCAAAAACCGAACCGATCGATAAACCGAATCAAAAAATACTATTGGGTTATTGCTAGTGGGTTATTGGGTTAATGAGTTTTTAATGATTTTATAAAAACTATTATCGGGTTAACGGTTCGATTTTTATTTTTAGTATTGAGTTATTGGAAAAATCGATAAGCCATTAAGACGGTAGTATTTTACTACTTTATCCTTCATAAATATTAAATACTAATAATTAACCTAACAAGACATAATATGTCTATATCACTACTCTACACAGTGTGCTCATTTTACAATACTACTTCACACCTCTTTAGTCTTTACTCTTTTCTCAAAACCTAAACATTAGGTGACAGTGTGAGTGAGTATTTGCAAGGAGGGTTCGCAAGAACTAAGAACGGCGATGATGATTTTCTTAGAGAATTGAGAAGTCTGTATTTATTTTATGACCATTTTCTTATTTGGTAAACCAAAAATCGAACCATTAACGACCAAAAATCAATAAACCCAAAATGTTAAAAAATATCTTATTAATTTATTATTGGTTTAGGATATTTAAAAATTGAAAACCGATAAACCGAATTGATAATACATAAAACCGAACTGAACTGATTGTTGCACACCCTACATAGAAATGTCCATGTGGAAGAAGCTTCAAGACTCTTGGGAAGGGTTCAGTTCCTGACAAGGTCAACGACCTGTGATGTTCAAGATGACCCGTAAGGGAACTCGTAGAAGTCAACCCTTCAGGAAACCAACATGGTCTGTGGGAGCTTCCGTATAAGGGTTCGTCCAGTTATATTTTTATGGTTATTTCGTACTTTTTCCCACTCTTTTATAATTAGGCTTGGACTTTTTTGAGGTTAATTCCTATACCACTAACTACTTAACCCTTCATTAACTTCTCATTCTCTCAAATATTTTGCAAATCAAAATCTTCTTTCTAAATGATTCTTTTTAAAGCATCTTCTTCAAGAGAAGTAGGGTTCAATCTTCAAGTCAAGTTCAATCTCCATTTCATTAGGGATTTGATAGATAAGGTATGTGGGAATTCACAATGGATTCCATTCATCTATTGGATCCCGAAAAAAGTCAATTCTCCCAATTCAATTTCACCTAATTCTAAAGGGTTTTAAGTCAATTCTTCATGGGTATTTCCTATATTGATTCAATTGATCTTGTTTAACTTTATTATGTATGAATTCATATTACTACATGATTTTAGATTGATGTAATCATCATATAGGTTATTTTTACCTTAATGCCTCCTTTTCATCATTTAGATCACTCCTGTAGTGACCCCAAGTTATTTATGACTTGATGGTACTGACTGTTCGATCTCCTAGTCGTTCATTTGGATTTTAGGCTTGTTTCCCTATTTAGAGATTTTATAACTTGAAAAGTTAACTTTCATCATAATAACAGGTAAATGACCTCATAACAAAATTTTGATGGTTCTATCAGCTCTGGAATGACCAAATTAGGCTAATAGCAAGGTCGGCATGAGTATCAAGGCAACCGGTACGTGTTTGAGGCCATTTGGCATTTTAGCCTTTGAAATTTATCCTAAGATTGACTTTGGCCAACATTCTTGGAAAATGCACTTGGATAAAAATTCAGTTAGAGTAGTTAGGTTGGAAATTCCAAGTTTGGTCTAGAATGATCCTTTATTCTCTTCCTAAGGCTTCTAGTCTAATCGTGACGCCCATTGTGGAATTTGTCTAAAAATGACACTTGGGACCCACTTTTTAATAAAATGACCTCATATGGAAATTTAGAAAATGACATTGATTTTAGAATGTAAAATTTGGTGGGGTAGCAAAATTCATTTGTGCATGGGATCCCGAGCATATCCCAAGCACCCTGTCAAAGATTTTGTAAAGGCCAAACTCAGCTGATGCAATAGCTGGTATTGCAAGCCTCAGAACCCTTTGTATTTGTGAGGCCCTTGGCCACGATCGCTAGGGTCTAGGATTGTTAGTTACCTCAATCGCATGGCCTCAACCTGCAATCACGAAGAGGAGTTGACCAGCATTGGCCTCTTTGGTCATTGCGATCATGAGGTCCATCTAACACCCCAAATGTTTTTCCACCAAAACTCGAGTCATCCTTCGTATGCGTATAAGATCGAACTCGGTGACTCCTCATTGTATATATGAGTTATGATCAATTCCTAAGTATTTGAAGTATATTATATGTGATTTAGTGTGACACCCCGGAAATGATTTCGCAAGGACTCGAACATTTCTTCACGTGTGGGTAGACTCAGATAGGAGGACTTGTAATTCTACACATGAGTTAGGATTAATTCCTAAGTAATTGAAGTATGTTAGATGTGTTTAGGGGTCATAAGGGATCTCTAACACCAAGTTGAGTCCAAAGAACTCCAATCAATTAAGTTTTCGGACGAGTTAGTATAAGAGTCAACTTCAAACGACCATATCTCGTAGGATATAAATAACTGGATGGCCCACGACCTACCAAATTAAAGGTCTTTGAGTCTTCTTTCTAACATCAATAAGATTGCAATTTTTGGAGTTCGGAGTCAAAGGTTATGGCCATTTTACTACAGACTAGTACAACAGATATTTTCAGGCCTGAGTTGCAATTGCTGGAAAATTGGGCTTGGTGCCGCAGTGGCGCGATGCGCCACTATCGTTCCAGAAACATGCCTCAGTAGTTTGGTCTCTGGCGCAATGCGCCACTAAAAGGTGTGCAGGGTTTTTCAAGCCAATTTCCAGAACCCAGAAAATATTGGCCTTAGCGTTGTAAGGGCGCGACGCGCCACTATCGTGCCAAGAATGTGCCTCAGTAGTTTGGTCCTTGGTGCGGCGCGCCACTACGAGGTGTGCAGGTTTTAGGCATAATCAGCCTAGCGCTGCAAGGGCGCGACGTGCCACTATCGCGCCAGGTGCATTTTTAGCCTATTTTCAGAACTTTTGAGGAGGGATAATTTGGGAACTTACCCAAATTATATATGTATCACCCTAGTCCATTTTGAGCTCATATTTTCAGCCCTCTCTCTCTCTCTAGAAAAAGCCCTAGAAAGATCCTCTCTCTTCTTCTTCTTCTTCTCCAAATCCTTCTCCAATAAAGATTGCCTTCAAGAGCTTCAAGAATTCAAGCCTTCCATTGAAGACCTAACATCAAGGTTTCTTCAATGTCTTTAAACAAGGTATGTAAGGCTAACCTAAAATATGGATTGAGTTCTTCCATATGCCCATAGATGTGTTGGTTAGGAGTTGTGAAAGAGTTGCACCTTCTAGAAAGGTTTTCTTGAAAGTTTTCCCTAAAATATGGAATGTTTTTAGATACAAATGGTTGATTGATGATTTTAATGACTTGAGTTACTAAATAGTTATTTTTCATATTATTAACTACAAATGTATCTTTGTATATAGATTTATAGGTATTGACGATTTTCTTGAGTTGAGTTTTGTTGAGAGTATGGGTTCATGTTTCATTCACATGAACCCAAGATGAGATTTCTTGTCATAAATGTCTTGAGGTTGAGATGGATAGTTGTGTGTATATATGTATTGATTGGAATGAAAAAAATGAATTGGTTAGTTAAGAATGTCTGTTTGCTTCTATAAAATGAACATAGGACAAAAATAAGGATTTTGGAGTAAATGTTTGATGATTGATGTGATGATGATACTTGACAATGATGTGATGATAAAGTTTGATGATGATGTAAGTGATAATATATGATGATGATGTGTTGATGATGTTTTGATGACGATGTAAGTGATGATGTGAATGGTGCTTATTTAATGTGTGTAGAATGATTGATGAAGAGGTATATTAATGAGGATGTTATGTGAAGGAGCGGATTGGAGTCTAATGTGATTATGTGATTTGCATAATTTGAGTTGATTGGAGTCTTATGAGTATTTTGAAAATAAAGGATCTTTTGAGACGGAGTTTTAAATAAATGATTTGTGAGCATTTTTGCATAAACTATTTATACACTATTTTTGAGTTTAAGAAATGATTATTTTCATCTATGATTTAAAAAGAGTTTAAGCATGAGTTGAGTATGAAGGGCCTTTAAATGAGTTGAGTATTTTTATATTAAAGTATCTATTTTGAGTTTGAGTTGAGGGGTTGAAATTATGTTTTAATGTATATAATATTTTCTGCATTTACCGAGTTGAGATTGTACAAGTTTTAAAGAGAAGAGTTTGATGATTTGAGTTGAGTTTTGTAAAGAGTCCAATGAGACTTGCCGTTATGACTCGATTGAGTTGAATTGAGGATAAAGTTGATGAGTTGGTAAGGTTCTAAATGAAACTAGCCGTGAGGGCTTGTTTGAGATGATTGGATGGAGTTTTATGAGCATGGAGTCATGGGAGGAGTATCGAGCACCAAAGCAGGTGAGAGTATAGTCCATACTCGAACCCCAAAAACTATGCCGCCAACGTAGGTAGGGATGGAACCGTTAAAGTCGGATGCTTCCCAAGGGATGGAATCGTTAAAGTCGGATACTTCCCGTGGGATCGAACCGTTAAAGTCGGATGTTTCCCATTTTTATTGTCCTGAAATGATAGGAGTTGACTAATCGATGGTATCTATGATTAGTGAGGCGTTCATGCCCTGACAAGGTATGGACGGATGTGGCAACATTGTCTGATTGTTGTACTATCACTGGCTCATAAGTGATGGTTGTCGGATAAGAGAAACTCCCATTTAGGTCTTGATAGTGCTCCGAGTCAGTTGAGTTGAGTAGTTTATGAGTTGGTCCTGTCTAAACTATTTCTTGTTAGACTTAGGGCATTTGAGTGAGTTGCTATATGCTTATGAGTTAGTCATATCTAAACTATTTCTAGTTAGACTTAGGACACTTGAGTGAGCTGTTACATATTTATTGAGTTGAGTCCTTTGAGTTGAATTGTAAAATGTTGCATAATTTAATTTGCATATTTACTGAGTTGAGTCCTTTGAGCTGACTGTTGAGCTGAATGTTGAGTTGATTGTATATGGTCGGATTGGATTAGATGAATTGTGATTGGATTAAATAGAATGGTATGTGACTAGATTGGATTTGATTGTTGAGTTGATTGTTGAGTTGAGTGTATATAATCGAATTGTACATGATTGAAAGGGATCGAATTGTAAATGATTTGATTGAAATGCATTGTACATAATTGGATTGGATTGTATGGTATATGATTTGTCTCTGTCTAAACTGTATCCTTACTTTAGATTTACGACGCCTATTTGAGTCTCTCTTATCTTTCTGATTTGACATATGTAGACCGATGCTATTCTTCCTTGAGGAATGTTTCATTCTTCCATATTACATACTCGTACATTCCACGTACCGACATCCATTTAGACCTACATCGTTTCATGATGTAGAGACAGGTTTAGGAGATCGTCAATAGGAGCATCATTGGGGATCTATTTCACACTCAGCGTATTGGTGAGTCCTCCCCTACATTCAGAGGACACCGCTCATGTAATCTTGCGTCGAGTTAGCCTTTTCATTTTGAGTTGAGGTAGCCATGAATCTGTCATTGGCACTAATTAGATAGTAATGATAGAGGCTTCATAGACTAGATAGTGATGAGTCGATTGAGTATTTCTATCCTTGAGTTATTCTTGTCAAACTATTTTTAAATGACAAATATCTTAGTTGATCTGTCGGCCCATGGCCTTTATTCCTTGAGTTGGATGGGTGATTTGAGTTGCTCGCTAAATTATTCTTTATTTTTAAACTTTCCGCTGGATGAATGAATGAACGGATGTGTGATCAGGCTATGTGGTTCACTTGGGAGCCAGAAATGGCTTCTGAGTGTCGGTTACGTCTAGGGTACCCTCCCAGGGCATGACATTTAGGGTCATAAGGTATCCCTAGAACCAAGCCAAGTCCAAAGAATTCCTCTCGGCTAAGTTTCTAGATGAGTCCGTATAAGGGTCAACTTCAAATGACCATATCTACTAAAATATAATTAATTGGGTGATCCATGACCAATCAAATTAAAGGTCTTTGAGTCTTCTTTCCAACACCACCAAGATTACATTTTTCTAAGTTCGTAGTCAAAAGTTATGCTTGGTTGAACAAAGGAGTCTACGACAGGTCCGCATCACGGACCTAAAGCGAACTTTGACGAATTTTTCTAAATTTCATTTTTTTCGATCAAAAAGGTGTGTGACATGTCTGCATCGCAAACCTGTCGTGGACTTGTCCCGATTTCCAGATTTTGGAGGGGCATTTTGGGAAAATTACCTAATACCTATATATACAACTTGGACGCATTTTGGATCATATTTTTCAATCTTTTGCCTCTCCAAAGAACCCTAATCTTCTTCCTCTTCTCTCTCAAATCATCTCCAACAAGATTTGCCCTCAAAACTCAAGGATTCAAGCTTCCCATTGAAAGCCTAACATCAAGATTTCTTCAAAATCTACTCTAAGGTATGTAAGGCTAACCTAAAATATGGATTGAGTTCTTCCATATGCCCATAGATGTGTTGGATAAAAATTGTGAAAGACTTGAACCTTCTATGAATGTTTTCTTGGATTTTTCCTAAACCCTAAAATATGATTAATAGGTGTTAATGATGTTTTTGAGTTGAGTTTTGTTGAGAGTATGGATCTATGTATTCATTCACATGAACCCAAGATGAGATTTATTTTTGTCATAATTATCTTGAGGTGGAGATTGATGGTTTTTGTGTGTATATGTATTGATTGGAATGAAAAGAATAAATTGGGATAGTTATGAATGTGAATGATATAAAAAGGAACAAAACCTTGGTAGAGCTAGAATGTCCTTTTGTCTCTATAAATTGAACATAAAATTAAATAAGGAATTTAGAGCAAGATGTTTGATGTTGATGTGAATGATGATATTTGATGATGAGGTGAATGATGTTTAATTAACTAAGGAAAAATGATTGAAGAAGAGGTTATGTTGATGATGATGTTTTGAGATAAAATGGATTGGAGTCTAATGTGACTACATGATATGTGATTTGCATAATTTGATTTGATTGAAGTCATATGAGTATAAATGATTGTTTGAGAAGGAGTTTTAAATAAATGATTTGTGAATATTTTTGCATAAACTATTTATACACTATTTTGAGTTTAAAGAATGATTAGTTTCATCTTTGATTTTAAAAAGAGTTTAAGAATAAGTTGAGTTTGAGAAGTCTTTTAATTATTTTTAAATATGAGTATTTTGAGTAGAAACGAGTTGAGTATTTTTTCATAAAAATGTGTATTTTGAGTTTGAGTTGAGGAGTTGAAATTTTGTTTTAAATGCATCTAATATTTTATGCATTCATTGAGTTGAGATGGTATGAAATTCAAAAAGAAGAGTTGGATGATTGAGATGAGTTGATTGTGAATGAAGGTCCAATGAGACCAGATTGAATGAGTTTTGAAAAGAGTCCAATGAGACTAAATGAGTTGATTTGAAAATAAGTCCTAAGAGGCTAAATGAGTATTCTGAGTATTTTACTCACTTGATAGATATGCGCATATTAAGTCTTAAGAGGAGTATCGAGCACCGAATTAGGTAAGAGTATAGTCCATTCTCGAACCAATAACTACGTCACCAAACGTAGGAGAGGATTGGACTGTTAAAATTAGATATTTCCTAAATTACTGTCCTGACATGATAGGACTTGATTGGTTATGGATCCATGATTGTTGATTCGTTCTTACCCTAGCAAGGTATGAATGGACGTGGAAACAACATCGGCTTATTGTACTATCACTTGCTCATATGATGATGGTTGTCAGTTAGAGAAATTCTCAATTGAGTGGATTGTGCTTGATATGATTGATTTGATTAAGATTGTATCTGATTGAGTTGATTTGTAAAACATTGTTAAATTCTAATTTGTATATCTATGGAATTAAGTCCTTTGACTTTATTGTTGAGTTGATTGTATATGATTGGATTGGATTGGATGGTATGTGATTGGATTGTAAATGTTTGGATTGGATTGGATGATATGTGATCGAATTGTGAATGATTGCATTGAATTGGATTGTACATGATTGGATCAGAGTGTATGTGACTGGATTGGATTGGATCGTATATGATTGGATTGGATTGAATTGGATTGTATATGATTGGATTAGATCAGATTGTATATGATTGGATTGGATCAGATCATATATGATTGGATTGGATCGGATTATATATGATTGGATTGGATCGGATTGTATATGATTGGATTGGATTGTATATGATTGGTCTTTGTCTAAACTGTGTTCTTACTTAGACTTGTGATACTTTGATTGAGTATATCTTATCTTTATGACTTCAGATATTTGAGTTGGTATTGTGTTATCTTGACACATGTTTCATTCTGCCATATT